>NC_135351.1:41773441-42437341 GCF_023851605.1 Tamandua tetradactyla | reverse complement strand
ACCTCACATGTGGGTGCAGGCATCAGCTGGTTGGGATGGTGATGGTGATGGTGGTGGTGGTGGTGATGATGAGGGTGGTGTGATGGTGGTGGTGGTGGTGGTGATGGTGGTGGTGGTAGTGATGGTGGTGATGGTGATGATGGTGGTGGTGTGATGGTGGTGGTGGTGATGGTGGTGGTGGTGATGGTGGTGGTGATGGTGGTGATGGTGGTGGTGATGATGGTGGTGGTGATGGTGGTGATGGTGATGGTGATGATGGTGGTGGTGTGATGGTGAGGGTGAGAGTGGTGGTGAGGGTGATGATGATGCTGATGGTGGTGGTGGTGGTGGTAATGATAGTGATGTTGGTGATGGTGGTGGTGATGATGGTGGTGATAGTGGTGGTGGTAGTGATGGTGGTGATGGTGATGATGGTGGTGATGGTAATGATGAGGGTGGTGTGATGGTGGTGATGGTGGTGGTGGTAGTGATGGTGGTGATGGTGGTGATGGTGGTGGTGAGGGTGGTGATGGTGGTGATGGTGGTGGTGGTGGTGGTGGTGGTGATGGTGGTGGTAGTGATGATGGTGATGATGGTGAGGGTGAGAGTGGTGGTGAGGGTGAGAGTGGTGGTGTGGTGGTGGTGATGGTGGTGATGTGGTGGTGAGGGTGGTGATGGTGGTGGTGATGGTGGTGGTGGTGGTGGTGATGGTGGTGGTGGTGGTGGTGGTGGTGATGGTGAGGGTGAGAGTGGTGGTGAGGGTGATGATGATGCTGATGGTGGTGGTGGTGGTGGTGGTAGTGATGGTGGTGGTGGTGGTAGTGATAGTGATGTTGGTGATGGTGGTGGTGATGATGGTGCTGGTGGTGGTGTGGTGGTGAGGGTGATGATGATGGTAATGTTGGTAGTGAGGATGATGATGGTGAGGATGAGGCTGATGGTGATGGTTAGGGTTAAGGTTGTGTTATGAATAGGGCTATGCTATGGTCATGGTTATGCAATGACTATGGTTATATTATTTTATGGTTATTGTCCTCATTGTGGTTATGTTGCAATGATGTTAGGTTACAGCTATGCTATGGTTATTTTATGTTACAGTTGTGGTTATAACCATAACTATCATGGCTATGTTATGACTATGTTCTGGTCATGATAGGGCCATGCTTATGTTGTGATGATGTTAGGTTATGACAATGCTATGGTTATATTATGGTTAGGGTTTCACTATGGTTATAGTCATGGTTGTAGATAGTATTGCGTTAGGGTAATATTCTGGTGATATTGTTATGATTATGGCTATGGTTATGCTGTGGTGATGTTAGGGTTATATACTATGGTTATGCTCTAATTATAGTTTTATTTATGCTGTGGCTATGGTAATGGACATGTTATGGTCAGAGTATGGTCAGGTTACGATCATGGTCATGTTATGATGGGATTATGGTTCTGGCTGTGGCCATGTTAGAGTCTTGGTGATGGTCAGGCTATTTTCATGGCCATGGTTATGTAATGGTGATGTTATAGTTTGTTGATATTGTACTGTGGATGTGTTCTGATTGTGGTTGTGGTTATGTCATGGTTATGATTATGATCACGTGATTGTCATAGTGATATTATGGTGAGTTATGGTTATGTTACAGATATGTTATTGTTAGACTTGGGTATGATTGTGGTCTAGGTTATATTATGTTATGTTTTAGTTTTTGTCATGGTCATCATTACGGTTTTGATATTGTTATGGTCCTGGTTGTGTTATGGTTATAGTCATGGTTATTTTCTGATTACAGCTACGTTATGTATCTGGTTAGAGGTGTGGTATGGTTAGGGTATGGTTATGGCTATGGTGATGGTGTGGCTATGGTAATGTTCATCTTATGGTTGTGGTGATGTTACAGTTATGGTGTGGCTGTGCTTGTGGTTATGGTGTAGCTATGGTTCTGGTTAAGGTTATGGTTGTGGTTATGTTATGGTGTAATTATGGTTATGGTACAATTACGGGTATGCTTATGGTGCGGCTAGGCTTATGTTACGGATTGTTACTGTTATGGTGTGGTTATGGCTGTGCTCTGTTCTGGTTATGGTCATGACGACGTCTGGTCATGGGTAAGAGTGTCCCAGGGAAAGCTCCCGATGCCTGGAAGCATCTTCTTCACCTGGCACCAGGGAATTCCACCTGAGATTTAATTCCTCTTGGTTCTTCTCCATTCTGTCCATATTAGAAACCTGGCAGATTTAGTTTTTTTTTAACATGAGAAATTCAGGAAATTGTGGGGATTTGGATGTAGACCAGAGACTAGATGCTGGAAGGAGAGATCAGGTTGGAAATGCAAAGGCGCCGATCTGAACTTTGAACCTTTAGGAGAACTTAGTTCTCACTGGCAATGCTTTTCATGAGAATTCACTTTCTAATTGTTTTTTACAAAGCTTATGTTTTCCAAGTCATTAGCTGGTTTGCTCCTCCATGAATTAATAAAGGGCATTTGGGAGTGCATGCTAAATATTAATGAAGGTTTCCCAGAATAATCCACTATTTTAATGAAATGTTGAATTCCTTCTATGGAAACTATCTTTCTTCTCTGATTTTACCCTCCACATCCCTTGCTTTAAGTAACCAGCACACGGCCTTTTAGCCTGAACACTAGTCTAATTTTCAGAAGTAATCGGAGCCCGGGGTGGAGAACTATGATTCCCCTGTTTCACAGAAAGCATGTGAAATGATTCTCTCTTTCTGTCTACAGATGAAACCTGATGCAACATTTATATTTGGCAGCAAACTAGAAAGGAAACTAGTGGGAACTACCCTAAAGGAAAGAGGGAAAGGAGAGATTCATGGAGACAAAGATATTGGATCCAAACAAACTGAGCCAATCCGAATTAAAATCTTTGAAGGAGGGTAAGGATACCTAAGCCCAGATGTAAATGTCCAGTCCTTAGTCAGTCCATGGCCTTGAATTTCTACCGGTGAAAATCATGCCTACTCTGGTTGGAAGAGGAAAGGGGTCCCTTCTCCATGCACACAGTGGAGGATCAGCTGGCACTAGATAATGAGTTCAGTCCTTGCTTCCATGACTTGATATTAATGGAAATGCCCATATTATATATGCTTCTGGCCTCTCCTTAAATAGTTGCACCTCCCTTTTAAGGTGTTAAATCAAATATGTTCCTGGGCTCTAAGTTGTTTGTTCTTTAATACTCTTTTTATGGCGTTTGCTGTGTTTGAATGGACAATTTTTATACTGTGCTTACAAAAATTAAATCTTGCATACTTAAGTATCATCTTAGAAATTAAGTTAATTTCTTTGTTTTTGCCTCACCTGCTCTCCTGCTCCTATGGGGATTTACCAGTTTTCCACCAATATCCTATTTCTCTCCCAGGACCCCAGCCAGGCCACTACCCTGCATTTAGTCCCCACACTGCCATTTTTCTTTGGATCTAAACAGCTTTTCAGTCTTTAGGAATTTCTTTTTAAATACTTCGAGTTATAGAAACTCAAGTAATAAGGTCCAAAGGCTTTGTTATTTGTATACATTAAAAAATTACAAATATGTGTAATGACTAGATTTAGATTTTTGAGAGAAATATACCTTCTACTGAGTCATATGGAAGGAAAATCCCAGACTTCTACTTTAAAAGTTAAAAATTTTAAAGTAAAATAGCCACATTTTGGGGGATTATGATATAATTAGCCCTATCTCCGTAACATATTCTCACAAGCATGAATATCTTCTGCTTATATTTAGAGTATGAAATGATGGCATTTGTTTGGCTAGAGGTTGTTGAATGTGTTGGGAGACCCAACACCAACTCTCACATAGAGTTGCCATTTTGAAGATGAGCCACCAAAGTTGGTTCCCACTTAGAGTGCACCCTTTGGATGCCTTGTCTTGCCACTTTTAAATCCATGTCACCACGAAGCATGTCTCAGTATCTTTTGCCATCCCTCGTCTCCTTACCCAGATGAGAGAAATGTGGCTTTCATCTTTCCCCGGAGCCAAGAAGTCCTTGTGACAACCCACATGTGTACGCAAACCCGGTCTACATCCTAGCAGTGGACTGTCCACTAGATAGGCCAGACCTTCCCGTCCCTGCGTGCTCGGGGGAACGGAAAAGCCAGCATGAACATTTCGTTGCTGTGTTTTCATGGTCCGAAAGGGTCGTGACCAAATTTTCTATCCTCCTCCTCTCAGTGCTCACATTATGGCTACTTCCCAATCATCCTTTAACTTGTGGCCCAACTTCACCCAGGTGATAACTGGTGCTCAGTCCAAGCAGCATGCCTCTTATTCTGTGATTGCCAAGGAGTGACTTTCTAAAAAGCAAAGTACTGTGACCAAATTTTATAAATGTATATTCTCTCTACTATTTTAATTATTTTTCTCAAAAATCCATTAATTCCCTTATCAAGTAAATTCTTGGGTCAGCAGAACTGATATATGGTAGCTATTTTATCTGAATAGATTTTTCTAATACACAGCTATATTTTATGCAGAATTTGACTCCATTTTCATTTTGAAGCCAGTTGCTCAGCTAAGACATTAAAACTGAAATTGCATTATTTGGATTTAGAATATATTTCCTATCAGCTATGATGATGTGCTGCAGTGGAGCTTGACATATCTTTCCCTGAAGAAAATTAGCTTTTAATAAAATAATCTGTTTTATTCTATATTCCTTAGATGATTTCATCTAGTTAGAGACAGAGAACAGAGAAATGAAATGGTCAGGAATATTTTGTGTCTTCTGGTTCTTTTCTACTTTGTTACAAAAACAGTGCAAGATAAAATATAAAGTACAGACCTGTTTAAGAAGAAGTTGAAGATGGAAATTCCTTGCATAGGGGGAAAGATTTAAAGGTACAAAATACAGGCCAAATTGATTTCTCATATTTTTGAAACTACTTAACTCTCACCAGGATTGGTATTAACCAAAATGCAGATAACTTCAGGGTTAAATCACATCCATAGCCCAGTTGTTCTTTTAAATATATAGATGTATTTTCTAGCCTAAAAATCCTTCAATGGATTGTGCTTTTGAAATTGAAATTGCTTTTATTCTTGTTGGTGCATTAGGGAGGACAAAATAGGAAAGTCTGCAATGCTCTTAGATTATAAAAAATAGCATGCTAGTACCTTTAAGTAAATCCATATTGAATGAGAATATTTTGTAATTCAGCTTACCTTTTGAAATAAAAATGAACACCCCTTCCCCTCCCCCCAAAGGAATATCTTTCCAAGAATGATATTATACCCATAATTCTAGTGGAGCTGGGATTTGAGAGATAAGAGATAATGAAATTCATTGCATTATTCAAGAGAATGCTACTGTATTCTATGAGAGATCATGCTTTGTTGTATCGAAACAAAATGTGAGAATTGAACTCCTATAGATCTATCCCTTTGATTATCACGCTACACAGCTAAGACTTAGTTCATCTAATTTATTTGGTTAAACTGGATGACCCCGAACAACCTTTCAGACCTTTCTGTGAAATGCTTCCAGAAGCAAATGCAAATTTGATTGAACAATAGACTATCTAGTTTTCACTACATAACAGCACCTTCAAGAAGCTGGTGGAAATGCCATCTCCCCTTTAGAGCACAGTAATGGTCCATGGGAAGAGAAAATCCAATCTGTAGATGGCAGTGGGTGAGCTGAGCTCAGACAACACATGCCAGAAGTTTTCAGAGGCACTCTCAGGCTAGGATTGTAAAAGTAGAGTTGAAACGTGCAATAAAGAATTCTGTTATCGCTAATACTTATTTTAGCTAATTTGCGAATATGTGTTGTACAGGCATCTCTTAGATGATATCATGCTGATAAATATGTGTGATGATTCAGACATGTTGGTGTGATAATTTTGGGGGTGTTTCTTGATGGGAAACTAGACTAGAATCCAAAATTAGACACACATCTATAGCTCTCTGGGGCAGTAAGCCCATTTTAACTTCTGTACCCTGAGTCTATATATTTATACCTAATACGGAAACCAATTCCATTTTGAATGCCATATTGTTCTGGAAATGGAGTTGAATGAAACATAGTCAGTAGAAAACAATTGCGTGTTCTTTACAACGCCAAATCTGACCCTGTTCATGTAACTCCTGTAGGCATTTAATGCACAGGCTTCAGACAAGTGATGTTCAGTAGTTGTTTAAAAAGACCCTCAAGAAATTTTGCCATGCGCATGATTAGCTTTGGGTGTGATGTAAGCATGCTAAAAGCATTGAAACCCACTGGATTGCCCCTTTCTCCTAACAGGTATAAATCGAATGAAGATTATGTCTATGTCCGAGGACGTGGGCGTGGGAAGTACATTTGTGAGGAGTGTGGGATCCGCTGCAAGAAGCCAAGCATGCTCAAGAAACACATCCGCACACACACCGATGTGCGGCCTTATGTCTGCAAGTTGTGCAACTTCGCCTTCAAAACAAAAGGTAAATGTCTGATTTGTTTAAGAGGAAAAATGCTTTTGGGTGGCCACGGTGGCTCAGCAAGCAGAGTTCTCACCTGCCGTGCCGGAGAACCAAGTTCATTCCTGGTGCCTGCCCATGCAAAAAAAAACAACAAAGAAAAAAGCATTCATTATGGCTGTGTAGGGTTTGTTGTTATTGTGGTTATTGTTTTTTGCATGGGCAGGCACCAGGAATCGAACCCGGGTCTCCGCACAGCAGGCAAGAATTCTGCCAATAAGCCACCATCGCACCCCCCCATATCGGGTTTTGAGTACTATTTTCTAACTAACTCTCAAAGACAATGAGCTGGCTTTGTTTGTGCATATACACCTTCACAAAATGTATTTTCTCCTTTGTCTAATGGATTATACAGGATGCGTGCATGACTGGGGCTTCTGGTAGAACTTGGGTAAGAGCCCCGGGGTCAGAGCCTGTCATTTCCATAGTGGCTGGAATGGCCAGGAGAGCTATTACTGCTTGTTGGAAATGCTCTGTGGGCTGGATTCTATTTGCATCAGTATTGAAACACTCCGTACTACCGGGAGACAGAACCTGCTGGTATTGGGCAGCAGCTGGGAAGGAAGCACGTGCCCATGGTTGATTGGTTTCAAAAGCATGAATAATGTAAAGGTCCACAGTCTCCCAGGTGGGCTGCTCCATCCACTGTGACATTAATTATGCATCGAAACCGGATAGCTCCTCTTCCCGTGTATTTCTCAGCTCAGAGGCAATTCCTTATTTTAAGGACGCAGCTATTAATCGCATATTAGGACTTGCCTTGAAATGATAGTCTATCATTGCAAACAGGAATCTGTCCTTAGTGAATAGATTTATATAAACGTGTTTTCACAAGAAATGATTTCAGTTCTATTTCTCTCATTTTATAAAATCATAAACACGTCCAAAAACCCAGTGTGTTTGGAACACAAAGAGAAGGGAGTTACAGACTGCCTGACTACAGGGAAAGCAGGCTTTGCACCAGTTCTGATGCATCCCAGCGCTATCCTGCTCTCCATTACTTCCTCCCATCATTTCCACTGTTTTAACTTTAAATTTACACACCAGTTAACCTGCTCCACTGTCTATCAAGGAAAATAAAGGCCAGTTGAAATCAAGTCTGGGAGAGACATGAATCACTATTTTCTCTTTGTAAAGGAGCTATTCTGATAACTCCCACTCCTAACTGGTTTCACTGGTTTGTCGGAAGTGTGGCGCCTGCAGCCTCTCTGTGTTCTGCTGCTTCTTTATTAAAAAGGTATCCGTAGTGCAGGCGTGCCTCATTTTAAGCCAGGAAAAGAAGGGGGGAGGGGTGTGCTCATTTGTATTTCAAAAGAAGTAAATATCAACTTCTTTAAATAATAGCTACCATCATCCTTGCACAGTCAACCTTTTCTTTCATTGAGTACCTCCCTGAGGACACCTTGGGAGATAAGAATATATGAACTTTAATTTTAGAAAATACTACGACCTCACCTGTCATTATAAGTAACTCCTCTTCGCTGGCAGGTGAATTGGCTGCAGGTGTATCTGTGTAAAATCCTGGGGTGAACAAGAAATAGCACATTTCTAGATCTTTCTTAAAATCAAATGAAATTTGCCTCTGAAATTTGCCTCTGGAGTTAAATCAAGAAATAGTTGATTCTCAGTCATTGCAGTTTTCTTATCATCTTTTGGGAATGTGCAAATGTCTCAAAATCTTGAAATGACCAAAACATCTTGGGAAGCCGGGCCAGTCCCTGCTGTCCACAGCCGATTTGGACTCACAAAAGGGCCAATCCCTTCTCGCCTCCTGACCCTTCCCTGAGGCCCCCTCCCTGGCCTTTCCCCACATCTCCACGTCCCCACACCCTCCAGAGTGCGACTCCAAGGAGCCAATGCCAGGGCCATGCCCAGAGCTCCCGTTTCCAGCCACACACCTGCTCTCAAGGTGGCAGAAGAAAACCTGGCTTCCTCCTTGAAATAGGTGGAGAGAAAAATGCAGAAGAAAAAACACGTCTTCTGATCCAATAAATTATCTTGACATTCTAGCATATTTACCACGCACATACACATCCCAAATCAGATGATTTCCATTGATTGATAGATATATTTCATTAATTTACAGATTTAAGAATTCTTGGGGATGAGTCCATAGAAACTTTTGAGCGTTCTACAAAAGTTGTAGATATGATCATTTGCTAAGTCTGGGCCTGGAAATACTTCTACATTTGGAGTTAGAATACGGTGCACTAAATTCATAAGAGTGTAAGCAGTATGTAAACTATTAAGTAAGAAAGTAATCTAAGTAAAATAATACTACAATTGCCAATAACAATGTCCTGGCTTAGAATTATGATTCATAAATTGTATTAATACTAAGTTAAGTGCCTTTACAAGGGGAACAAGTGATGGCACAGGCTGAGATTCCCCCTACATTTCTATGAGCCTACTTCTAAAAATTAAAACATTGTGGGTACGTTATTAAAGCGCTAGCAAGGGGCACAGGTGTTTTCATTGAAGTGGATGTAAAGGCCATACAAATGGATTATTTCCTGGATCTCTTTAGATAGATTATATGGCATAGGATATTCTAGAAAGAGTATCATAGATCCTGGGTCAGGATGGCTGATGTCAAATTTTCTCATGTACTATTTTTTAACAATGGAGTATATTTGCATGTGCATATATGCTTGTGTCTATCATCAGCATAATAAGCATCTGACATAAAAACCTTTCTTTCATATTAGAATGATGATGGTCTCAAGATAGGACAAATAGAGGAGGAATGTTGCTGTTACAAAATAAAGAATGCAGAAACTGCTATCCTCCAGTTTGCTAACAGATGCCAGACAGGTGGGATCTGGCATCTGGGGGAAGCTCCCTGGAGCAGTTTCAGATAAGTGCGTCCTGGGGGTACGGCACCCTCGGCCAGAGGACAGGCTGGGGTCCCAGCCCCGGCAGCAGCAGCAGGCCCTGGACTTCCAGGTGCCCCTAGAACAGAGGAGTGTGGAGCCTGGGTCAGCACTCTCGGCCGATGTCTCCAAAACCAGATGCTTCCTCTCCAGGCTGAAGCAGGGGTGTGGGGAGAAACGAGCCCACCTTGTCCTGTTCCCTGCTGCAGCACTGGATTTGGGAGCAGTGGCCTGTTTGCTGACCCGTGAATTTCTCTCTGTTTGGCTGTGTTTGCTAGGAAACCTAACAAAGCATATGAAATCTAAAGCTCACATGAAGAAATGTCTGGAGCTGGGGGTCTCAATGACGTCGGTGGACGATGCCGAACCAGAGGAAGCAGGTAAGGTTCAGTTTAGCCCACCCACCCCTGCTCCCTGCTCATGGGAGCTCTGAGGCCCAGCCACTGAAAGGCGTTTAGAATTTTGTTAAAGCTGATCACTTTTCATTTTATTATAAACTAAATATAGAAAAGATTCTGGCACATTGAATTTCCGGAAACGTACTGAGGAGACATGAATGCATTTCAGCTGTGACTGAGGGAGAGCGAGGCCGTCTCATAAAAATACTCTCTTCTAGGACCTTGAAGGAAATCTGACTGCATTTCCTTGGGATAATGGTTTAAATTTTATGAAGATTTTTTTTGGAGTTTTGAAAGCATTTTAATGTGTTATTCCTGTTAAGAGAAAACCTAGTAAAAAAAAAAAAAAAGCTAACATTAACCTCAGTAGAAAACCTGGGGGTTGCCCAGGCTCTTTGAGATACACCACTTGCATTTAGATGTGCCACTTTCCTGTCGATACACCATTTGCACATAGATATGCCACTTATATGTAGATTCGCCACTTGCATGTAGATACACCACTTTCATGTAGATACACCACTCTCACGTAGATACACCACTTTCATGTAGCTTTGCCATTTAGATGTAGATATGCCATTACATGTAGGTACATCTCTTTCATATAGATACACCACTTTCATGTAGATTCAGCAGTTACATGTAGATACACCATTTATATGTAGATATGCCACTTACATATAGATATGCCCCTCAATAGATAAAACACTTTCATGTGGATTCACCACTTTCATGTAGATTCGCCATTTACATGTAGATATGCCACTTATGTGTAGATATGCCTCTTTCAGATAGATACACCACTTTCACATACATAAGCCACTCTCATGTAGATTTGCCACTGAGATGTAGATATACCACTCTCACTTAGATATGCCATTTACACATAGATTTGCCGGTTACATGTAAAGACAGATTGCGTTCTTTTCCCTCTAGTATCATCATTTGCAACATCATCCATGCAATGCATTGAGGGTTTTCTATGAGGGCAATGTGCTGCTGTAGGAGGTCCCGTGACTGCGTGTTTACTGTGGGGTGCGGAGGAAACCAGACAGGGGCATGAGAGCATGAGGCCCGACTGCACAGCGAGCGTTCTAGGGGCTCCGTGTGGAGGGCTCAGGAAGGAGCGAGGGTGCAGAGTTGCTCCTTGTCTTACCTTTCTCTGTTCGATTATTTCAGAGAACATGGAAGATGTGCACCGAGTGGCTGAGAAGCACGGCATGTCCAGCATTTCCACAGACCACCAGTTCTCGGACGCCGAGGAGTCAGATGGCGAGGACGGGGACGACAACGACGACGACGACGACGACGACGACGACTTTGATGACCAGGGGGATTCGACGCCAAAAGCCCAGTCGAGGAGCAGCAGCCCGCAGCCCCCTCGCTTCTGCTCCCTGCCGGTGGGCGCCATGCCCCACGGGGGCCCTGCGGAGCGGTCCCTGGCACATCCCTCACTGATGAGCTACTTGGTCACTCTGCCCAGCATCCAGGTCACGCCGCTCATGACCCCGAGCAGCTCGTGCGAGGACGCCGAGGCGGCGGCCTACCCGCGGCTCCTCCAGAGCAGAAGCACGGACTCCGAGCCGGACAAGGACAGGCTGTGCATCCCGGGCTGCGCGGGCGAGGACTGCGTGCTGTCCTCGGAGCCCGGCTCTTCCCCCAGGGACTTCTCTCCCGCAAGCCATCTTTCCTCCCCGGGATACGACTCGTCGCCCTGTCGCGATCATTCACCAAAGAGGTACCTGATGCCCAAAGGAGATCTGTCACCCCGAAGGCACTTGTCCCCAAGGAGAGATTTGTCACCCCTGAGACACCTTTCACCCAGAAAGGAGGCTGCCCTGAGGAGAGAGATGTCGCAGAGAGACGCTTCCCCGAGAAGGCACCTGTCCCCACGGAGGCCGGTGTCGCCTGGGAAAGATGGGATGGCGAGGAGAGACCTGTCTCCCCGGAGAGAGCGAAGATTCAAGGCCTCCGTGAGAGCGTCGCCCCCCAGGAGGTCCCTGTACCCCCACCCGCCGTTGTCCATGGGGCAGTATTTTCAAGCAGAGCCCATCCTGCTGGGGCCTCCCGTGAGTATCACAGCTTTGCCTTTTGCTCCGCGCTGAGCACCCAGAGGGGGACGCTGGGGGCGTGAGGCCTTGCCACGGGTGACACGGAGCTGGTGGCCAGAGGGAGCGGCGGTCAGTGTCGCCCATGCCTGGTCAGGAGCAAGGGCTCGGCGCTGCCCCTGCAGTGTGGTGTCAGGGCACCAGCCTATTTCCAGCTTCTGGGTGGGGCTTTTCTAGGAGCTTCAAGGCGCTCTTAATCGGTGACCTGCACTGAGACTCTTTCATGATTTAAAACGTGAAGCCTCTGGAAGCGCCTGAGGGCGCGACCACTCGTGGGCACAGTGAGGTGGCAGTTACAGAAGTCTGTGCCAAGTCAGGTTCTGACCCAGTCGCTGGACTTGACTTCCAAATGATTTTGCAATTATTATCAATATAGAATGCATTCCTTCCTTCATGTACCCTGAGGCGACACGTGAAACTGGGGAAGGCCTAGGGAGGGGAGGAGGCCACACCTTCCGAGGCTGGGACACACCTCACTGCCCCTTCCTGCCACCAAAGGAGCTCGCTGAGAGGGAGGGAAAGAGTGTGGGGCTGAAGGGTGGTTCCGAAAGGAGAGGGCCGTGGGAGAGCAAAGGGGGCAAGTGTCGGGGTATGCGCACTCACAGAGGGCACATAGCATTTAAGGCAGACCCTGAGAGAGGCGCCTGCTGCTCCTTCCGCAGCCCAGGAGGCTGAGAAATCTCATCCCATTGCTTTAGGATTTTTGCAGACTAATGAAACAGACCCTTAGCCTGTGCAACAAAATGACTCCGTTTGGGTTTGTTGGTTTTCCATGTGCTATTTCTCCTTTCTCTATGCTTTGCTGTACCCTCTCCCCTCTGCATCCCTTTGCTCCTCTCTGGATCCCCTCTGCATCCCTTCTTTCTCCTGGATCCCCTCTCTCCCCCACATCTCTGTCCTATGGATCAGTACCATCCTTCATGGTCAGAGGAAGCCCTGACCTCTCCCTGCCCTGGGGGCAGGGTTCTCGCTCCCACTTCTTTTCTGCCATTGTGAATCATCAGCTTGGGTTGTCTTTAATAAACTTCAGGGAATCTCCCTCCTCCATTTCACTACCCAGTTCTCAACATCCTTTTTTCTCAAGCCTGGGACCAGCTTAGTCTTTACAGTACAATTACTATAGAAACATACGTAGCAATCATGGCACAATTCATTGGCCAGTTAAGCAGACTATGGAAAAGCAGTCCATTGCCACAGGTTTTTGTGTATGTGTGGTACTAAGGAGAAAGTTATCTTTCTGCAGTTTACGCCACCACAAACAGAGAGTCGTAAATCCCTGTGGTTTGGGGATGCCATGCCTGAGAGGTGTGTGGCTTTCCCTGGCATAGAGGGGGTCCCCCAGATGCTGAGATGCTGGTGGAGGTGTGAGGAGAGGCTCTCTGGCCTGCCCTGCAGCTCCTGGTCTGCCCTTCACCAGTTGGATGTCCACTCTGGTGTTTCAGAGATGTTCGAGGCTCTTCAGTCAATGGCAGCTGCAGAATATTAGCGCTTGGTGTCAGCACATTATAATGGCCAAAACCAGCAATGCACAGTCAACCCCAGCAAAGCAATTGCAAGGCTGGACTGGGAAAGCTTATCTACTGCTGGCACATATTCCCAGGAAACTGTTGCTGGAAGGAATCACGAATCTTAAGCTTGGGTTTAGTTAGTTCTGAGTTTGCACCATTATTTTTTAAACCCAGCTCCCCTGGATTTTTTAATTAAGTTGCTAAAATTTACCATGCATGAAGCCCAAGTTTTGCTCAAGACAACCACCCTGTTTGTGTTTACAGAAGGAATAGTCTGCGGCTTGTTCACCTTCCATGATGGGATAGAGCCATAAAACAGGGCCACTGGCCCAGGGCCCTTCTCACCTCATGGACCACCTGGTGGGGCAGAGAAGGACTTCCTTCTCCCTGTGTTGGGTGAACAAGCTTCTTACCATCTAGAGCAAAATAGAATTGACAATGCTGTGAGAAGTAATTCCCCGCATGCTCTATTAAGTGATGCTTTACCCTCTCTGAATGAATTACATCTGAAAATTTTAAATTGGAATCATACTAAATACCCCCTTTTTGGCTGAGGTCTGTTCCCCTGCCTTGGCTTTGTGCTGTACCTTTACTGGGGCTCCAGCGGCGGCGTGAAGCCCCGGAGCCCAGCAGGACCACGGCGGGTCCCAGGCTCCTCCAGTGTGGCGGATGCAGGGAGCTGGCTGCAAGGAACCCTTCTGCCTTGCCATTTCTGCCCTAACACCCTCTGGCTAGTTTTAATTTTAAGAAAGATAGAATAAAAAGGTGCATTATTTGGGTCATTTATTCAATCACTGCCTCAATATTTTTGAGGGTCTCCTATGTATGACTCAAAGATGACAAAAAAAGGTCTGGTCTCTGGCCTCATCGTGAGACCTTGTCTTATATAAACAAATAAATTTCATTTTCCATTTTCCAAGTTTGGATAGATAAATGGGCAGGAGGGAAAGGAAGGTGCCTCCCTGAGTGTGCCGTGGGGATGGGTGTGGTGGCCATGACGCAGTCTCCCGGGGACCTGACCTCCTGCCTATGTGGGCTGGGGCGGCTTCCTTGGACCCATGCCCGCAGTTGCTCACCTATTGGGGGTGCGCCTAGCAGCTCCCCCTCCCTGGGGGCACTGCCATTCAGCCCTAAGGCGCACAGTAGGTTCACAGCTGCCTGCAGGGACCCTCCCATCGCCTCCTGAGGCCACGCTCTCCAGAGGTCCCGGCCAAGCACCTGCCCACATCCCTCTTGTCTTCCTCATGCATGCCCCACCCCCACCCCAGTAACCTCCTGCACCCCTGACTTCTTCTGAGCCTTTGCTTCCTGGAAGACCCTGTGACATAGATAAGGGGAAAATACCTTTTTGGTGTGTGTACATGAGACACAAACCCACACATGAATTCATCGTTCATATTTCAATACCAAGACATTCCTGTGATTAAAGTAAATGGGAATTTGTCTACCACATTATAAGGGCCAAATTACAAAACAGAGCAGGGTTGCGGGTGGAATGGGATCCACGTTTATTTAGAGAGTGAAGCGCGGATGAGTCGGGGAGAGAGGATGGGGGCGGGTATATGGGGATGGTGGGTGGCACATGGAGGAAGTTATCTTCAGACACTGAACTCTGTAGTTTTGATGGTTTATTTTTCTGCTCAGGAAAGGTCTGAATAGGACATTTTAATTCTTAGCACAAATAACATTTCTCAGTATTGGGAGCATGTTGACTATATCTCAGTCTTAGAGGTGAATTCTGCACGCCCTTTGTAAGCACTGAGTTGGGGAGCTCAAGTAACTTTGTGTAACGGGACATCTCTCCCTTTGTGGGGAGATGCCAGGACCCCACCCCTCCATGGTCCCCACGCTGAGGTCGGTGGGGGTTGCTGTGTGCATGCTGAAATACAAACGAAGCAAGTGGAAAAGGAATCATGCTGCATTTCCTTGAGATGCTGAGTCTGTGTTAACTGTGTTTAAAGAGATTCATCCGATTATCTCCAAAGGTTGTTACTACAGGACTTCAACTCCTTTATCTCAACACGTTCTCTTCTAAATCAGAGTGGGTGCAATAGGGAGTCTTGTTGTGTTTGTGGCAGTTAAATAATTCTTTCTTCCCACCTGGTCTTTCCTAGCTTCTGACGCTCTTGTGATTATAGGGTTGGTGATGACATCATTTCTCCCACACTTCTAGGAGAAGTCACTGGTTTCTCCTTGAATGAGATGCAGCCCAGGTGGCTGAGATGCTGCATAATTTAGAGCTCCTGGACCAGTCTCACCATCTGAGTAGAACTGGACATTTCATTCATAAGATAGAGCCCACCCTGAACTTTAGAACTGAGATATCCTTGGAACCGAGGAGAGCATAGTTTGTCTTTCTCTTGGACTTCTACCCTACTTAATCAGTTTATATCTATTTTCAAGTTCTCAAAAAAGGGGTGGGGGGAGCTGAGTCTTTCATTGTGTTCTAAGTTTCCTTGAATCATGAAAACATGTATAGAAAATAGGTTCTACATTTTGGGACTGGTATCATGAAATCTGGAATTTTGGCCCAGAATTTTAAATATCCCTAATTCATTAATAGCCAAGAAGTAGCGATAATATAAAAAAAAAAAAGGAATGAATGCACAATTGCTTTTGGCCACCAGCTCTGTAGTACAATATGCATTGCAACTAATTGAAATATTTTATGTTAACTTCTGCTCTGATGAATCGCTTCCTCGTGAAATTTGCCACTGGCAAATGATTTAAATGGCCTTACATTGTGATTTCATGAAGAGCTGGTCTTCCACAGGAACTGTCTCTCGAGTTGGACTGTTTTCTTTTAGATCCATGTCTTGTACCTTGAGGAATCAATCTGTGGATCACCACCACCATTTTGTCATCTGTTTTATAAAGTTAAAAAAAAAGTCAGTTTTCAGTTTTGTCAATCCAGTTATATTCATCAACACTTGAGAAAAATATTAAAAATCTGCCCAGTGTGTAAACAGATGGCAGGCTTCTTACTTCTAAAATACTTGGATACATTCTGATCTAGTTAGAGCTACTTTGTTTTGAATTTAAAAAATCTGTTGTGTTTTTTGCTTGGTAAACTTTTCCTGGTAATTCTTGTCCTTCCATGTTCTCTTAAGAAGAAACAAAACATGGAACTGAAATGTATCTCTGAACCCAGCGGAGAACGCATTGATGCCGGTTAAAAGCAAAAGCAATTTTTCACAGGCTGACCACTCAGGGATCGTAAAAGACAACTGGGTCCTCTCCTTTGCCTTGAAAGGTGGACAACCAAGGAAGGAGCAGGGGGTTTGAGTGTTTTGGATGAATGACCCATGAGCGGATGGAGGGAATCACCTGGGGAGGATGAGACGTACAGGGTGGGCTCTGACCTCTGCTTTCTGTTTCCCTTGCAGAACTTCAGAAGAAGCCCACCTCAGGTTCCCTACTTCAGTCTCTACGGAGACCAAGAAGGTGCTTTTGAACATCAAGGCTCTGGCCTTTCCCCCGAGGCTCCGGCTGACCACGTCTTCAGTCACCTTCCACTCCACTCCCAGCTCCAAGTACGTGCCCCCGTCCCCATGGTGCCAGTTGGCGGGATTCAGCTGGTCCACTCTGTGCCACCGGCCCTGCCGGGCCTCCGGCCCCCGTCCACGCTGCCTCTGCCCATGGAGAGCTCCGAGGAAAAGACGGGCGCCTCCAGGGAGCCCTTCGCCAAAGAGCCCTACACTCTCTCCAGGCCACACGAGGGGCGTGTGCCTCATGTCTTGCAGTCATCTGGTCTACCTAGTACTCCCTCCTCTCCCCGGCTGCTGATGAAACAGAGCACTTCCGAAGACAGCCTGAACGCCACAGAGCGGGAGCAGGAAGAAAACATACAGACCTGTACGAAAGCCATTGCCTCGCTCCGGATTGCCACAGAAGAGGCCGCTCTGCTGGGGGCCGACCAGCCGGCTCGGGGGCAGGAGCCCCCACAGAAACCCTGGGAAAGTGCACACACAGGCATGAGACACTTTAGTGGGCCTGAGCCAGGTCAGCCCTGCCCCTCGGTTGCCCACCCGGACTTGCAGGATGGCGAGAAGGATGGTTTCGGTACATCACAGTCTGCATTAGCTCATTCCACATTTTACAGTCAGAGTGGCCAGGACGACAGACCGCTGGGCTTCTGCAGCAGCCAAGAGTTGCCTTCAAGCACAGAGGAAGGCAAAGGGCCTTCGTCATCGGAGAAGAGTCAACTACATTGATCCCAGATGCATGGAAACTTTCACTCACACATTTTCCCAGTTTCTTTTCTAGAAGTAGAGGTAATCCAGTTTATAGCATGCCTGTCCTAAGTTACAGTAGTTTGCTATTATATATACTTTTGTTATATCAAAAGAATTAGGTAAAAAACCAAGTCATCATGAGCCTGACCAAAACAAAATTTGAAATTAACCTATTGGGTCTGGTACTTTTAAAATTGTACAGATGTTTGTGCCTTTTCTTTACTTTGCTTATATTCTTATAAGCATTTTTTAGCAGTAATTTGTACATATTTTAGAATTTGTGTATCTGCTTTGTAATAAATGTAATTTCTTTCCTTTTTTGGACACTTGGATCTAAATGATGTAAAGCAAAACGGCATCAATATATATGTGAGGTTGCACTAAAACATATTTTTATATGATTAAAACTGAACAGCTTTTATGTACAGCTCCAATTCTGTAATACTAATATTTATTTACTTTGTTTCATAAATTGTACATTTTTTCTTAATGTTGTGGATTGCTTTTCTATGTGAAGCATGGGGTTTACTGTTGCGTAACTAGAACAAAAATGTATATTGTAAACAAGATATTTAAACTAGAGTATCTTATTCTGCACTTATGCATTAGTTCAAAAAAAAAAGAAAATGATAAAGGATGTATCAGTCAGTTCTTAACTCTTGTAAATTTTTTTTGTCTCGTTTGCTGGATTGACTATAACTTAAGTGCTGATTGTGATTTTAAACCGATAGTACCGTAAAGCATTAAAGTAAACAATGTGCTATTGTGAGTTTTTTCAAAGCTTTATAAATCAGTTATAAATAATATTAAAAGTATTTGGTCTTATGTGAACATGTTGATCTATATACTCAACTAAAAATATGGGAACACATTCCGCCCCATGTAAATATGTACAAGTGCATCACTGGTACAGTTTTATGTAACTCGGTTGTCACAGGCCGATGCTGGCGTGTCTTTAAAGGTGAAGTGACGGAGCACAGCGGACTGTGTGTGCCGGGGTATCGGCCAGTGGTGTGGCAGGTGGCGCTGCGCTGAGAAACCAGCTCGGTTCCGGCTGTACATGGCGGCGATGCCAGGGTGACACCTGGACTCGGGGGGTGGGCTGCAAGGGGGCAGGGGTGGGGACCCACTCCGTGCTTTACCAGGGGCTGGCGACAGCCTTAGGAGAAGCCACTCTACCCGTACGAAGAGGGGCCGAGGGGCGCCCGCTATCTCAGGGGGAATGGGGGAAAGGAGCTTACAAGGGAAAAGAACTCGGGGAGGGCAGTGTATTTTGTATGTCCCATGGCGAATGGCTTTGGGTTAGTGTCTGCAGGTGGGAGAGCCTTTGGTTGCAGGTCCAGAAGTGTGGACTGGAGGGAGGGGCAGTGGCCTGTGCACGCACACATGGTCTGGGTTGTTTGTGCTATCTAGTGGACTCTGATTCTGTGAAACTAAGTTTGTATATTGAATTACATTAAGGAGTGTTCTTTAAAAAGAGAAATAAATATACGATTACATGCTCGAGGTGTCTAGTTTTCATGTGTTGTTTTACATTTTAATTTGCCAGCAGTGTTACTAAAGAAATTGGGATGCTGCCATCTGTGCTCCTATTTGCTAGACTTTGCTCATCCCGAGGGCAGCTAAGGAGCAATGCTTTTAACACGTGGGAAGGCACCACTGACATTTGCCATGTATCGTCGGACTAGAACAGAGAGTGGCTGCCCAAGGGTGGGCTCCAGGAATGGACACCCAAACCTAAGTGTGGCCACAAGCAACAAATATTCTAGCTGAAAGGACTCATGGATGAAGCAGAGTAACACTTTCCATCCTGCCCCCCCACCCCAGTTTGGCACACTCACCTGCAATTTCAGTGAAAAACCTCTTTTTTGTTGTTGTTGAGGTGACAGAAGGCAAAAACCTACTGAAATATACCGTAAACCATCCACAAATTACAGTTCTCTTGGTGTGATAGAGTTGAACTCTTTTTTTGTAATAAAAATGCAAGCTCATTAAAGGTCAAAGCCTACCAGCATTTCCATTATATAAATCTCAAATTGATGGGCTTGCAACCTGCCTATTTTATTATATGGGCCAGATTCTTTATAAACTATGATTTGCAAAGGTGACTGGAAGGTCAACCCAGCCGGCAGTGTAGGACTTGTCACTTGCAGAGCAGATCCCTCGAAATGTTTTATGGAGGCTGATTTGCGTGCCTTACTCCTTGTGCCTGTGTGTGCAGGCGTGCGTGCCTCTGTGTGTGTATGCGTGTGTTTCTGTATGATCCCAGGCTACATCAAATCACTTTTTTCTTTCCTTCCTCCTCTGTAGTTCATCACTCAGGTGTTCACTCATTCCTTAAAAGCGAAACAAAACAGCATGTGAGTGCTGCTGAGGGTGGGGATGTATAGGATGAGCGCAGTTTCCTGCCATCAAGGAGCTCAAGCAAATGGAGAGGCACGTAGGAGTAAATGTGCACAATAGGACAGGGGTGTAAAATAACCGTGTATGCAGTGTGTTTACTAAGCACAAACACGAGCCAATTGTCCTGAGATAGCGAGGAGAAATGGGGCAGGCTTCCCTCACAGGAGGCCTTGGAGCAGGTCCTGGGAATGAGATAGTGAGCCATTCATTCAGCAGATACTTTCTGTCCCCTACGGTGGGACACTGCTTACATTCTAGTGGGTGGCAACTAAAAACAGAAGCAAACGAATGTGTTCGGCAGATTATCCAGGCTGTGGAAAAAGTGGAGGAAGTTAGCTCCCCAGGCCTGGGGTGGGCTGGAAGATGGTGAGGCTAGAAAGTCCCCCCAAAAGCGGTTTCATCCTCCAGACTGAGCAGCTCAGATGCAATGGGGAGTCAGGAGTGGCTAAAGCAAGAACGTGACATGGCTGGTGTAGTGTTTGTTGTTATTTAGAAAAAGCTGCTGTGCAGCAATGAAGATAATGGGTTTGAGGGATAGAGGATAGAGGTGAGGAGACCTGTTAGCAAAATTGTAAAATGATGTCTTCTCTCTGGAAATAAGGGCAGCAGCAAGAATGCAAACAACAGATGGTGGGAGCCCGAGGGGAAAAAAAAGGGACAGTTTTGCTTAACAAAGAGAAATTGATCATATTGAGTGACTGATTTGGTGTCAGGGATGGAAGAGATGGGGAGTTCAAGATGACTGAAGTTTTTAACTTGGGCAATTGAATGTAGGTCATGCCATTGATCAACAAAAGAGAAAGCATTTGTACAAGATTCAGGTAATGAAATGAGCTCCCCAATTTTACTTTGTTGGTTCAAAATGAGGAGACTGACCTCAAACAGCCTGGGCTGAAGATGAGGCTATAAATTCTTGAAACTTAGTTCCAGAGAGAGGCTTCATTGGATGAAACCACAGCATGCTAGAAGGGGAGAGGAGGTTCTGAGAACTTCCAAACGGTGGACAAGGAATGTGGGAGCCAGCAAGGAGAGGTATGTCAGATGACTATGCATCTCATGGATGCTAAGCCCTAACTGTACACTATTTTGTAAGATTTTTGCAAACTTGGTTTCCATAAGTTCTACAAGATAATTTCTTTAAAGCAAGAACTTAAGAACATCTCGGGTGTTTTTTTTTTCCTAGGAAAAAGACCATAACTCTTTGCAGGATTATAAAACTATGATACTTCCCTAGGTAGCAAAATGCAGCTTTACTATTAAGCAATTAATTAGAGATTATTAAGCTAACATGATGGTCACCAATGCCTTTTCCAAAGTCTGTAGTTCAGAGAAGTCAGCTGGGAGTTCCAAGGAGAACTAAGTTGTTTGTTGCAGAACCAAGACTAAAACTTAAGAGTTCCCAAGTTCCTATCCAGAATTGCTTAACGGGCAAAACAGTTCCTGATTATTTGTGTTCCTCTGATTTAGGCCAGTATCACCATCCCCTTAACCATTTACAGTGAAATTTGTTAAAGTTGAAAAAACTCATAGCAATTCAAGAAACACAAAGCCCATTTCTGCCCTGGATTACCAAGTAATGATTAGTTTAGATCACCTGACAGAAGATGGTTGCTTCTGCTTTTTCCATATTGTAATTCCACCCCCACCCCAGGGCAGCTTAGCCTCATGTAGAGCATTTAAAGGTTCTCACTGATTTCTGAATGTGGAAAGACTTCTGCTTACCATACGCTATACTCCTGGTAATAAACCAGGCTTAGCCACGTATTGAATGCACAGGAGAGCAGGAAAAATTACTGCAAATGTTTGACTTGGCATTAAGAAATGTCTGAGGATTGACAAATTGAAGATACCCAGGCCCCAAATTCCAGAACTCTCTACAGATTATTTTATGCCTACCCAACCATTGCTTGGCAACAAGATCACCTTCAGAAATATATGTTAGTTATTAAAATAAACCAATCCATCATATTTCCTCTCTGATCATAAATATCTATAATGTATTTTAAAGTTGGCTATAGCTCACCAGTGCTTTTTATACTTCCTATAGATGACGAGATTTGTTATCTTGTTGACGTGCAAGTTTAGTAATTAGGGTTCCATGTGAATAAAATTTCTTTTCAGCAAAACAAATGAGGATGCTTAATGATGATACATGTTAATAATTCATAGAAAATTATGTTAATGAATAAAATTTTCTAAAATAAATCCTTTCTATATAAAAATGCCTAAATCATCAAAGAAATGATAAAAGTAATTAAGTCATATCTCTCAAAGAAAACTGAAAAGTTTCAAGCACTTCAGTGGATAATCGAGAGGGGGAAAGCCAAACGCTCCAATAGGACTTTCCAGGTGGAAACAAGGCTGGGATTACTGAATAACTGTATTGGCTGTTTGCATATAGCTGTGAAGGTGCTGGGGTTGTGCCGAGCTCTGAGCGCTTTGCCTGTAAAAGCTGACGGGAATCCATATGCCCACTGGTCTTGCCCATGTACAGCACGTGCTAGCCCTGGGATCCTTGTTGCATAGTCCTCGTCAGCTCCCTTAGGGAGGGTCTGTCTTGAGCTGCACGTGTGAGTGTAAGATGCTGTATTAACCAGGGCTCTCCAGAGAAACAGGACCTATAGGAGTTATGCATATTTATTAGAGGTTCATTATAGAGACTGGCTCATGAGGCCATGAATCTGTAGGGATTGGAAAGTCTGAATTCCATAGCTGCAGACTGCAAATTGAAAACTCAATGACGATGAAGTTGGATTCCCCAGGAGAATGGTGGTGCTTTTTGACAGCGTCCTAAGCGACTCAGAGTTAGGGAGCTTTCTTTTCTCTGCTGTGCTGCAAGCTGAATGTTAGTGGGAGACAAGGCATCCCCTCTCTCATTTTCCTTTAGTCCAACTAGGTATGGACAACCACAGCGGGGACTCTGCTACCAGCACCAGGACTCACTGCTTTCCCCAAAACACATCCTACGACTCTGTTATACTTTTAGAGCCAGTGAGATGATAATTCATCTGACATTCCACTGAAAAAAATTAGACAAAATATTAAATAAAGTAATGGTATCCTAGGTCAAAAATTAGACCGCCCTACAGAAGATGCTCCGAGTGTTTTCTCCAGTCTCCTAAGGAAGGAGAATAACCAGCATCTTTCACATGCATAGGAGGAAGGTTAATCCATTACCCACAATAGACGTCATAGCACCTTCCGGTGCCTCCTGGAACCCTATTTGAGAAGGGCTGGACCATGCTATTAATCCCAGCTTAGCCAAAGCCCAGCCACATGGTACTAGAAACTGGACACTGCCTGTCCCCAGGCCAGCATAAATTCCCTCCAATTGTACAGTTCCAATTGTGAACACTGCTTCCTTGATACTTCCCAGAAAAAAACTTAAATTCCAAAAGGAGTATGTCCTTTCCCCTTTAAATTATAGTACAAATAAATGCAAGCCCCCGATTTTGCCTCCCTCAATTCCTTTCTCCATTAGAACCAGAAGGGATTGGATTCAGACCCATTAAGGGTTCCAGGTAGGTTCTTGGTGCTCTCAGCCACCTGGGGCTCCTGTCAGAGAAGGAGAGAAAGCGTTGTTTAGGAAGATCAGAAGGTGGGAAAGAAGATTGTCTTCTCCAGCCATTTGTGATGGTTGGGTTCATGTGTCATCTTGGCCAGGGGATGGGGCCCAGTTGTCTGGTCAAGCAAGCACTGATCTAATTGCTTCTAGGAGGACATTACATGGACTGAAATAATCAACACATTGGTTGCATCCACGGCTGATGACATCTGCAGTTGGCTAAGGGGAGTGACTTCTGTAAGGAGTGACGTTTAATCTAATTAGCTGAAGGCTTTTAAAGGGGAGGTGATCACTTCAGCATTCAGAAGAGAGAGTCTCATCTCTACTTCAGCCAGCCAGCCTCTCCTGGAGAATTCATCGAAAACCTTCATTGGAGTTGTCAGCTTGCCATCTGCCCTACGGAATTTGTACTCATGTATCCCTGCAGTTGCGTGAGACACTTCTATAAAATCTCATACTATTTACAGATATCTCTGGTTGGTTCTCTTCCCCTAAAGAACTCTGACTACTGTACTATCCCTTCTCCAAATGACACACAGCAAGGCTGTCAGGTTAGCTCTGGTGACAGCAGTTGTCTGGGTCTCCATCCTGCCGTGAAACCCCCTTTCTTCTGGCTTTTTCTGGGTCCCGGGGTATGCACCCCCAGTCGTCCTGTGCAGGAAAGTCAGGTTGGCTGTTGTTCTATGTGGACAGCACAAGTCCTGCTCCTCCTGAGATACATGCATTTCATGCTCTGCTTTTGCATCCCTGGGGAGAGTGCGCCAGGCTCCCATTTTGCAGACCCCTAAGAATCATAAGAAACTAAAGAAGTGATATAACTTTCCTACCATTATATCACTGAGTGCCAAACCCAAGTCGACCCAATTCCAGAATCATCCGTCCTGACCCTTCATGACTCATTTGACATTAACTTACAGCTGCCAGATCTCAAAGGAAACCATCGTTCATTCATTTGTTCATTCATTGTACACATCTTCTTTGACGGGCCACTCTGAGCAGTCCCGTGTAATGGGAGCGACGGTGTCCAGGTGACACAGAGTGCGGTGGGTGCTAAGATAAAATCACCGCAAAGCAAGCACCGATTTGGAGAGGTCAGCCCGCCAGAGGGCTCTCCCCTCCAGGGCAGGCCGTGGGCACAGCTGCCGGGGTGTGAGGGTGGGTGCCAGGCCAAGTGGAGAACACAGAGTCCCAAGCCCAGGGAGCCCCCGGGGAAGATCCCACAGCAGGAGCGAGCAGGGGGCATCAGGGAAAACCAAACTCGCTCCATAGAGACAGAGTGATGGCTGCGGGCAGAGGCACCGGGAGAGAAAGAGAACCAGGCGGGGCTGGAGGGCAGGACCTGGGAAACACTGCTGCAATTTGGGAGTTAGAGGACTTCAAGGAGGAGAGTGGTGTGTCCTAGGGGGAGCAAAGGGTTCAGTGCAGCTTCACTGTCCATCAGCGCCCCCAGCCATGTGCGGCCCGAGCACACGTGAGCTTTGTTGAGTCAGAACTGCTACGTGCATAAAGGCAAGATGAGTGCTGGGTTTTGGAGACGTAGCACCAACAGGATATGAAATGAGAACTTTTCATATTGACAACATTGAAATGAAAATATTTTGGATATATTAAGTGAAATAAAATGAACTTAAGGTTAATTTCATGTGTTGCTCCTCTTTCTAAGAGATGCCAGAACATTTTTAACTGCAATAGGTGTGGATGAGAGAACAGATCTGCGGGTGTGAGCCAGGATTCTGAGCTCAATTAGGAGAACGACGGTCATCCAAGAGGATGCGGCAGTGGCCCAAAGGGAGGAAAGCAGGTAGATTTGAAATATATTGGGGGGTCAAATTCACGGGAATAGTGGTTTTGTAGATATGGCTCTCAGAGAAGAAGAGAGAGGATAATGCCCCGTTCTTAGCTGGCTACTAATGGGTTACAGAGGATGCCCTTTCACCACAGAGGTACAGGTTTGGGAGAGAGGGCATCAGTTCCATAAGCGGCCAGGGGACACCCAAAAAAGAGGGCTCTAGGTGGCAACTGGATCTGTGGTCCTTCTTGTACTGCACCAATAATAATATACCACCATCTATAATTTATTTAGAGCCTACCATATGCCAGGCAAATATTCCATTTATTCCTTACATGTATTAGTTGATAAAAAAAAAATATATGCCCTTGTTCCTTCTCCTTTTATAAAAAAATGGCTCTATATCAGTGGGTCATAATCTTATTAGATCCAGGGCTCCCTGTCTTGCTTAAATATTTTATAGTGTTCTTTATATAATATAATCGATTGATATACACACTTTTGAAAATTTCAACAGGAGCAATGGCAGAAAATGGAGGTGTCATAACTTGTGCCCATTTGTTCAATAGTCAAACGCTCCAGCGCTGTCGCGGTGGGACACGGTGCGGTGCTGAGACGCTGGCACCTCTGCGAACGTGGTGAACAAGGCACTACAAGCACAGGTTGATTCTGGATTGTACGGATGATAACTACGTGCTGTATTTATTGTAGTACTTGGGGATTCCTTAACCCTTGAGCATGAGTAAGACTGAGTTAACATTTTAACAGGACCCCTCTTTTGCTTTACGTGCTGCAGATGCCATTTTTTGAGTGCTGTGCCCTAACCTCATTTTTCTTATAAGCCCTGTGGTTTTCGGTGCATGATTTTGCAGAGTACAATGATTTGTAGGATGACACATGTCTCCTGATAGCAGAACTGACTTACTGAGAAGTGATGCCATCCCCCCAGCAAAGACATTGACTCTATGTATGGAGCAGGTAGAGTGTGGGCATGTGGGCATGTACCCATCCAACCTGGGTTTTCACCTGTGGCTCTGTCCACATTAGGAGGTGGGGCAAGACTGTCCTCTGCATTACTGAGGCGTGGACTCCCCACACCTCCAGTGCCACTACATGCCAGCAGCACCCTGAGGTCACAGCCCCATCAAAAAGCCTTCTACCATTTCCATAATGTCCCAGGGTGTCCGCAGATGGGGCTGACGCTGCCCCAGTGGAGAACTGAAGCAGACTGAGGTGGATAGAAGTTCATTCACCTTATCCCTCCTCTAAAGCGCATCTTCAATACCCCAAATCAAAACTTTTGAAGAATTTTATGTTTGAGAAAATATTTCAAAGCATGTTACCATTTCTGTAAGTGTATTAGAATATTTTAGCTGACACATAAACACAGCCGGAAGGTGTGGAGAAGACGACTCCCGTGTAGATATCACAGTAGAGTCCGTGCAGAAATCACGGCGATAACTCCTTTGTAACACCGGGCTGCCTGCTGTCACCACGGGATGACCACGTCCAAGTCCAAGCATATCTGGCACCATGACTACTCCTGTTTCCTCTCTTCCTCTGGGACTCACTGCTGCCGGGTATGTTGAATTCCGGGTGCCCAAATGATGTGGACAGCAAATAAACACGTGAGCATCACTTGACATGCAAGTTCAAAGGCCCTCAAAGACCTCCGCCTGATCATCTCACAGGTTCGTGTCCTCATCCCTTTCATTAAACGAGCAGAGCATGCAAAACTGCTCTGTGTACTTTTGCATTGTTGTTTCCACCTTTTGAGTTACCAGAATCAGTTGAACTGAATTTCCAAAATGGTTTATGCAACTTTTGTTGATTGTTTAAATCCTTAATAATTTTGTAATTTAAATCCTAGGTAAATTAATGAACTATGAGTCCAAAAAAGACTTCTTTCTATGAACACCAAGTTAAATGCTTTGGAAACCCAATAAAGAGGATTGATCTAAAAATTCCAATGAATCACATATGGGTAATATAACTGCAAAAGATAAGAAAAATATAAAAATCAAGGACGATTCTGCCCTCCAAGTGATTCCTGAATGCCTTTAAATTCTCACTTCTCTTTAAAGACAGTGAGTTGTGACTCGGGCAGTACGCCACTGCTGTGCTTCATTTCAGCTGCTTAACTGGGTCTCCACTCACAGACTCACAGTCAAAGGGAAAGGGTTACACACCGACCCAAGGTAAGTTAGAATACAATGTTTAAAGTATGTAACGTATCAACTTTTAATGATTATTTGACTTTTTAAAATTAGCGGACCACCCATCAGTTCTGGCTGCCATCTGTGAGAACTTCTCCTGGGCATCAGGTTTCTGGAATTTGCCATCTCAGCTCCTAAGCATCACTAAAGTAAGCATCCACAAATGGGGCAAATTACATCAGCATTGATCACCATTTGCTTTTCTATATAACTTTGGGTCCAGGATAAATGACTGTCCAAATTGAAGATAACCTACCTGTCCCACCTTCCTGAACAACAAAGGAGAACAGCCAAATGTATGCCTATTGACTATTTTATCTTCTTACGGCCTCCGTTTCCATACAAATCACCCTCCTTTCCATAGATGGATAGGGGAAATTAATCAGCTCCCCTCTCAATTTTCAAATTTAAACTTCACCGAAGAAACCTTTTCACATTCTTTAGCCATGAGTGAGATCTCAGAACTAAAGTTTCTGTTCTGAGGCCAATCGGTAGCTATAAACACCAGGTAAACACCTGGGGTGTGGAAGTGTGGCAAGGCTGAGCGGGGTGATATTTGACAAAGCCGATTTATTTCCTCCCAGAATTGTGCCAGAAAGGCCTGCCAGTTTCGCGCCCTACATTTCAGACTCGGGTGTGGCCAGGACATCATATCAGGCCCTCTTCCTTTTGTGTTTTACTTTCTTTGAAGTTCCAGGATGGGCTTTGTCTGTCATTCTCAGTTGGATGGAAACGATCTTTCAGGGGACGGAGACCTTGGAAAGTGAGCAGTGGCCACCAAGCCAGGTCCCCCCGCCACAACGTCTGTCATTCTACCACCTGCCAGCAAAGGGTGGGGTGCTTCCAGGACTCCGGATTTGGGGTGCTCCTGGTAAGGTGAAAGGTAGAGGTTCAGAGTCGGAAGAAATGGCACTTGGGAGTGTTTGTAATCTGCAACACATTAGTCCTACAGCTGTCTGGACTCCTGGAAGAAATAGTAAGAGGCTTTACCCTTGGCAATATTCAATGGAGCTCTTTGATTATTAAACATGGGTATCTAAAGTGGGTTTTCTTTTTTTTTTTTAAGTTTTTTAATTAATTTTTAAATTAAAAAAAATGACAAGAAAGAAGCAAACATTCTTAACATATGATCATTCTTAAAGTGGGTTTGCAAAGCACATTTATTTACAGCGGAATCCCTACGCTGGTCGTTGTGTGTGTCCTTCCATCTCAAGATGAGAATCAGGCAACAATAGGAGGCCACGTGTCTCTCGGCCTCTCCGGGCCCCCGTGGCAGGCAGCCAACACCACACACCTGGTTCTCTTTCTCCAGGGATGGTAGAGGGGAGCAGCCCAGAGCCTGGGCTCAGGACCCAGATGATGCGGGCTCAAATCTGAGCCGGATGCTGCCTCGCTCAGCCACCTGGGTGGAACTCTGGCAAGCTGACTGCTGTAGCCAACAGCCCCACACATTTACAGCTTGGCACGAGCACAGTCTGTGACCCACGGAAAGTTTACTAGAGGAGCAGGTGCCTTTCTTTTAAATGATTATTTAGAGCAAAGGTTTGTCCGCTAACGCCTGGGGCATATTTTTGGTAGGACCAATGAGATAAGAATGGTTACTACATTTTTAAATGGTTGCATTTTAAATTGTTACATAAGTATCTATGAGATAGCCTTGATTTTGCCCCTTGGTTCTCCAAGCCTAAAATAGCTACTATTTTTTTTAAAAGAAAGGTCTGCTCTTCCTTGAGGTAGACACTCAAGCTCCATCCATTTCTCACAAGACTTCCAGAGTCCTTCACTAACCTGGAAGGGGGCGGTGTATCCAGATGGTATATGGGGCTCTGTGCTCTGCACGTCACTTTTCCCCATGTTCCAGGAGCCAGAACTCAGCCACTGGGGCACACCCAACCTCAAGGAGGCTGGAAAACATAGCCCAGTGCTATCCCAGGAAGCAGAAGAAAGGGGATTGGTGAGCTGCTGGCAGTGTGTGCCACAGCAGAATTCTTGGCCTCTCCGTGTCTCAGTGCCAATCTGAGAACAACAAGCAGGATTTTAAAGATACCTGTAAAGGGCTTAGAACAAGGCTTGGATCATTGTAAGTGCTGTACCAGTGTTCACCCTCATTATTTCCCTCTCTTTGCAGGCTGGAAACGCAGGCATCCTCCTTGAGCCCTGCTCTCTTCCTCCTGTACCCCACCTGCCACCTAGTCCGTCCCACTGACTGTGCCCTCTGGCATCTCTCTTTCCCAGAAGGCCACCACCTTGCCACCAGACTGTGGGCACTGGCTTCTAACTGCTCTTCCTCCCTCTCTCTCACCCCCTGTGAGTTAGTCCCTCTTTCTGCCGGGAGCCTGCCCCTTGCAGAGACTGCATTTGAACACAGCGCCAGCCAGCTTCAGGGACCCAGGAGCTTTTCTTTAGGAGAAAGACCACATCCTCCACACGGGCTGCAGCGCCCTCTCTCCAGCCTCCCTGTAACTGCTCGCCCGCTGGACTTCTGACCTCCAAGGACTTCCTCCCATGGACCCAACTCAACCGCGGCCTCCAGGGCTCTTCCTTGCTCTCCATCCAACCCTCTTATTCATGCCACGCTTCAGCCCGGACTCTCCTCCTCAGCAAAACTCCCACGACCCCAGACCTCTCAATAGGGAGAAGAATGGCTTGGGATGCGAGGTAATGAGTCTGTTAATCACCTACCTGTGGGTGCTGGCTGTGGGGGTCAGCGCCAGCTTGACCCCGCCTCCCCTGCTGACCCTGAACTACTCTTCCACCCCCAGGGCACAGGAATAGCAAAAGACCATTCTCTTAGGCTAGTAGTTAGGATTGAATAAGATATTGCATGCACAATGTTTAATCATGTAAGGCTTAAGTGTTTATTAATATTTTCATTAAAGCCTCAGAATTCTTTGCAACCTAGAACTCTGGGCGGCTACTAGCAATTAGTCAGCGTTTGAGTTGAGACCATTTTCACATCCCCAATTTGGAGAATGGCTTGTTAATTATCAGCCACTTTAGAAGGTTAATGTACGCTTATTAATAATTTAGAAACTATTATAGATATGACATTTGCTCACCATGGAACCAAAATGGTGTTTTTGCATCTTTATTAATTAGGGGTTCTATATTTTGGCAAAATAATACAGACTGAATGTAAAAATAAGATGTGAAGGAAGCACATTATAGCTATCAGTGCTGAGCTGTCTTTCCCTCTTTGCTGCAAATGGAATTTAATTTTGGTCACTGAGTTCTCTTTACTAACGTCTTTCATTAGCGTGAAGGAGTGAAGTACAACGAGAGTGACCTTGCACCAGTATTGAATTGATCGTTGGGTACCAGGGGTAGGGGTTGGGGTCAAAGGTTAACTCCAGGACCTGAGAAACACTGATCAATTCAATATTCACCGTGGTAGTCGAAGGGCCATGTTCTGGTTTGCTAGGTGCCAGAATGATATATATGAGAATTGGAGCGGCTTTTATAAAAGGGGAATTTATTAAGCTGCTAGCTTACAGTTCTAAGGCTATGAAAATGTCCAAATTAAAGCAAGACTATAAAAATGTCCAATCTAAAGCATCCAGGGGAAGATACCTTTGTTCAAGAAGGCTGATGATGTTCGGGGTTTCTCTCTCAACTGGAAAGGTACATGGCAACGTCCAGCTTTCTCTCCAGGCATCTTTTTTCATGAAGCTCCCCTGGGGGCGTTTTCCTTCTGCATCCCGCAAAGGTCTCTGGCTGTGGGGGCTCTCATGGCCCTAAAGCTTTTTCCAAAATGGTTCCCTCTTAAAGGGCTCCAGTGAGCAACCCCACCTTGAATGGGTAGAGACATAGCTACATGGAAGCCATCTAATCAAAAGTTACCACCCACAACTGAGTGGGTCACATCTCCATGGAAACCGCCAAAAATCCTCCCCCCCCCACAGCAATAATAAATAAGGATTAAAGAACTTGGTTTTTCTAGGATTCATGACAGATTCAAACCAGCACAGGACTGTGAGGGAACTTTTGGAGGTAGTGGAAATATTTTATATCTTATTGGCATGGTAGTTGCACAACTCTTGCATATGTCAAAATTTACAGAATTATATACGAAAAAGGTGACTTTTACTCTATGCAAATTATACCTCAAGTAGAAAAAAAATACTTTGGATTGATAATTCAGTTTTCTTTTTTTCTTTTTCTTTTATTTTATTATTATTTTTTTATGCATGAGCAAGCACCAGGAAATGAACCCGGGTCTCCAGCATGGCAGGCAAGAATTCTGCCCCTGAGCCACCATTACACCACCCTTCAGTTTTCTTTTAAGCTTAGCAAATGTTTGTTGTGAAATTGGTTTCCCATTGTTGAAGAGATCAAGAATAATACAATTGTACAGTGACAAGACTGTGATCTAATGATAACTTCACGTTTAAAGCCCATTATAAAAGAGCTTGGTTATATGTAAGCCAATGGGGTCCTTTCTGTGGAGACGGGTCCTGCACCCAGACAGCGGGACACCAGGAGGCAAATGGCTGAGAAGCGGCATCTGAGAGACAGCCACAGGACGCATCCTGACCCACAGACACTGACCCTAGAAAAGTACAGACATTTTGGAAATGTGAGGAGGGAACCTGCACATGTAGAGCTACCGCAGCATTAGGGTCGAGTTCAAAGGTGCAAATTAGGCCAAAGGGTACAACACCGAAATCACTAACAACCTGTTCATTAAGTCTCACTACCAGTGGAATTTCATGTTCATTTTTGATGGGTAAAAAGTAGTTTTGTGATATTTTTCTGGCTCTCACCCATCAAGAATGCAAACAGTTAAAGGCCTTCTGCAGTAAAATATGGTTGGCTGGATAGTATGCGTCATCCATGCCAGCAGAGGTGTAAAAACACCAAAGCATGAAACAAAACAAAAATGCCAAGAAGGTGGCAACTCTCTGGAGGCAGATACTGATATTGTTATTTCTAATGTGGTTCTTATCCCATTGGGGAAACCTTACTTCAAACTATCAGGGGCTCTTTTTCTAGTTAAAAAAAAATGCATCTGTTTTAGTGTTAGAACTGCTAAACTAGCCAGCTCATTTTTTTGTACTTCACCCGTGATCTTCTTGTGAAATATTGATAGGTTGTTTCTTGCATTTATTAAATATTTATTAATCCTTTCCTATTTTCCAGAATGCATTCCCAAGTGATTTTGTTGATATTACTGTGTTGGCTTTTCCATGTTAACTGCGTCACCCTAGCTGAGTTTTCAGCCATGAGAACTATCTGAAAACCAATGCTTCTCTTCATGAACCAGTATTTTTAACTTCTCTCTAATAATACTCTATATTTGATACTTACCTGTACCCTTATACTACTTATTAAAATTCTTGCCTCAAATTAGAAGAGCCTATATACATGAAAGTAGGACAAATAGTTAATACATTGATTAAATATTTTAATTTTGAAAGTTGGGGGCTATAGGCCCATTTTCATCCATATATTCAAAAATCTTTCTTCAGGATTTACCATATGCCTGGCAGTGACTTCAATTTGGGAAATACAGCCATACACGGGATGGATGAAGTGCTTGCCCTTTGGAAATTTATATCTAAGTGACTTACAATAAACAAGCCAGGAAGGGCGTAAACATCCTTTTTCAGTTTCTTAGCTGCTAAAATACATGCCATACAGTGAATTGCTTAACAACAGTTCATCAGCTCACACCTTCAGAGGCTGGGAGACTGGCTTCCTTCCAGGGTCAGTATCTCCTGGCTGGGATCTTTGGGGTTCCTTGGCTTCTCCATCACATGAGAAGGAATGTGACGGCTTCTTCTCCTTTCTCTTCTGGGTTCCATTGACTTCTGGATTCTTGATGTTGCCCAGAGAAAGTGTTTTTTTTCTCTGACTTCCACTCTGCATATTCAGGATTCCAATAATCCAGATTAAAGCCCGACCCGATTCAGTGGGGTCACACCTTAACTGAAGTACGAAACATCTTGAAAAGATCGCATTTACATACTCACCAGAATGTGGACCAAGACCGACAATGCATCTAAACTCAGGCACACAATTCAGTCCACCACACCCAGTAAATTCATAGAAAAGGAACACAGAGGAATCCATAATCTTGGAGGGGCCAAGATGGCGGCTTAGCAATGTGCACATTTTAGTTCCTCCTCCAGAACAACTACTAAATAACCAGAAACAGTACAGAACAGCTCCCAGAGCCACAACAGTGACCGGACACACAGCGTACCCCAGTCTGGACGAGCTGGACTGGCTGTGAGTCTCCAGAACCGTGAGTTCCCCAAGCTGTGGCAGCCGGTGCCCGGCGCCCCTCCCCCACAGACAGCTTCCCAGAGGGAAACAAAAGACACTCTAACAGTAGCAGGGACTGAGTCCAACCAAGCACCAATTGTGGCATTAATAAACAAATTCTGACTACTAAAAATAGGCCCCCAGCTCAGGCAAAACTGGTCAAGGCGGAGGTCACCTATTGGGCTAACGGAAAAAGAGGAAAGGGGACAAAATGGAAGTTTTTGTAGCTGTTTCTACAAAAGAGAAGCTTGGCTGCCTCTGGATTCAGCTGTGGGACTACTTGGACTGCAACTGCCCCAGAAATAGGCAGAAACAGACTGCTTTCAGGGCTGTCTCCCACCTGTTCCCCAGGGGAGGGGTGAAGCCCAACTCAGGTGGAATCCCTCAAGGAATTCAGACACCAGGGCTTGGCAATTTGAAGCCAATAAAACCAGCCTACAACCTCTCCTCTGTCTCCACCACGCCCCCAGCAGGGAGAGCCTTCCAAAGTTAAAGGAGCCACAACATCTTTTGCTGGTGGGACCTGCAGACAGACAAGCACCACATACTGGGCAGGATAAGAAAAACAGAGCCCAGAGACTTCACAGGAAAGTCTTTCAACCTGCTGGGTCTCACCCTCAGGGAAAACTGATGCAGGTGACTCCTTCCCCCTGATAGGAGGCCAGTTTAGTCCGGGAAAACCCGGCTGGAGTCTGGAATACCTACGTAGACCCTCCTAAGGGTGGGGAGGGAGAAGGCACATTACAAGCAGGACAAGAAACAAGAAAACAAGAATTGAAAAATTACCCTCTGTTAAACAAAACTTAAGCTAGAGGCCCAGAAAAAGCTGAAGTGAAGGTCAATGAACAGATAGACAACAAACTCATCTAGCAAGAAAACCCTAGGTAAGATAAGTGAAAGCAATCTCCAGAATAAACTACTTAAGGTAATTAAATGTCTAGATGCCAGCAAAAAATAACAAATCACACCGGGAAAATTGAAGATATGGCCCAGTCAAAGGAACAAACCTATAGTTAAAATGAGATACAGGAGCTGAAACAACTAATTCAGAATATACGAACAGAAATGGAAAACCTCATCAAAAACCAAATCAATGAATTCAGGGAGGACATGAAGAAGGCAAGGAATGAACAAAAAGAAGAAATGGAAAGTCTGAAAAAAAAATCACAGAACTCATGGGAATGAAAGATACAGTAGATGAGATGAAAAAAACAATGGAAACCTACAATGGTAGATTTCAAGAGACAGAGGTTAGGATTAGTGAACTGGAGGATGGAACATCTGAAATCCAAAAAGAAACAGAAATTATAGGGAAAAGAATGGAAAAATATGAGCAGGGACTCAAGGAATTGAATGATAATATGAAGCGCACAAATATACATGTTGTGGGTGTCCCAGAAGGAGAAGAGAAGGGAAAAGGAGGAGAAAAACTAATGGAAGAAATTATCACTGAAAATTTCCCAACTCTTATGAAAGACCTAAAATTATATCCAAGAAGTGCAGCGCACCCCAAAGAGAATAGATCCAAATAGATGTTCTCCAAGACACTTACTAATCAGAATGTCAGAGGTCAAAGAGAAAGAGAGGATCTTGAAAGCAGCAAGAGAAAAGCAATCCATCACATACAAAGGAAACCCAATAAGACTATGTGTAGATTTCTCAGCAGAAACCATGGAGGCAAGAAGACAGTGGGATGATATATTTAAATTACTAAAAGAGAAAAACTGCCAACCAAGAATTCTATATCCAGCAAAATTGTCCTTCAAAAATGAGGGGGAAATTAAAACATTTTCAGACAAAAAGTCACTGAGATAATTTGTGACCAAGAGACCAGCTCTGCAAGAAATACTAAAAGGAGCACTAGAGACAGATACGAAAAGACGGAAGAGAGAGGTGTGGAGAAGAGTGTAGAAAGAAGGAAAATTAGATATGACATATAAAATACAAAAGGCAAAATCGTAGAGGAAAGTACTACCCAAACAGTAATAACACTAAATGTTAATGGACTGAACTCCCCAATCAAAAGATATAGACTGGCAGACTGGATTAAAAAACAGGATCCTTCTATATGCTGTCTACAGGAAACACAACTTAGACCCAAAGATAAACACAGGTTGAAAGTGAAAGGTTGGGAAAAGATATTTCATGCAAATAACAACCAGAAAAGAGCAGGAGTAGCTATACTAATACCCAACAAATTAGACTTGAAATGTGAAACCTTAACAGAGACAAAGAAGGATACTATCTACTAATAAAAGGAACAATTCAACAAGAAGACATAACAATCATAAATATTTATGCACCAAACCAGAATGCCCTAAAATACGTGAGGCAAACACTGCAAATACTGAAAAGGGAAATAGACACATCTACCGTAATAGTTGGAGACTTCAATTCCCCACTCTCATCAATGGACAGAACATCTAGACAGAGGATCCATAAAGAAACAGAGAATTTGAATATTACAATAAATAAGCTAGACTTAACAGACATTTATAGGACATTACACCCCACAACAGCAGGATACACCTTTTCCTCAAGTGCTCATGGATCATTCTCAAAGATAGACCATATGTTGGGTCACAAAGCAAGTCTCAAAAGATTTAAAAAGATTGAAATCATACACAACACTTTCTCAGATCATAAAGGAATGAAGTTGGAAATCAATAATAGGCAGAGCGCCAGAAAATTCACAAATACATGGAGGCTCAACAACACACTCTTAAACAACCAATGGGTCAAGGAAGAAATTACAAGAGAAATCAGTAAATATCTCGAGGTGAATGAAAATGAAAACACAACATATCAAAACTTATGGGATGCAGCAAAGGCAGTGCTAAGAAGGAAATTTATTCCCCTAAATGCCTATATCAAAAAAGAAGAAAGGGCAAAAATTCGGGAATTAACTGTTCACTTGGAAGAACTGGAGAAAGAACAGCAAACTAACCCCAAAGCAAGCAAAAGGAAAGAAATAACAAAGATTAGAGTAGAAATAAATGAAATTGAGAACATGAAAACAATAGAGAAAATCAATAAGACCAGAAGTTGGTTCTATGAGAAAATCAATAAGATTGATGGGCCCTTAGCAAGATTGACAAAAAGAAGAAGAGAGAGGACGCAAATAAATAAGATCAGAAATGAAAGAGGAGACATAACCACTGACCTCACAGAAATAAAGGAGGTAATAGCAGGATACTATGAACAACTTTATGCTAATAAATACAACAATTTAGATGAAATGGACGGGTTCCTGGAAAGACATGAACAACCAACTTTGACTCAAGAAGAAATAGATGACCTCAACAAACCAATCACAAGTAAAGAAATTGAATTAGTCATTCAAAAGCTTCCCAAAAAGAAAAGTCCAGGACCAGACGGCTTCACATGTGAATTCTACCAAACATTCCAGAAAGAATTAGTACCAGCCCTGCTCAAACTCTTCAAAAAAATTGAAGTGGAGGGAAAGCTACCTAATTCATTCTATGAAGCCAACATCACCCTCATACCAAAACCAGGCAAAGATATTACAAAAAAAGAAAACTACAGACCAATCTCTCTAATGAATATAGATGCAAAAATCCTCAACAAAATTCTAGCAAATCAAATCCAGCAACACATTAAAAGAACTATACATCATGACCAAGTGGGAGTCATCCCAGGTATGCAAAGATGGTTCAACATAAGAAAATCAATTAATGTAATACACCATATCAACAAATCAAAGCAGAAAAATCACATGATCATCTCAATTGATGCAGAGAAGGCATTTGACAAGATTCAACATCCTTTCCTGTTGAAAACACTTCAAAGGATAGGAATACAAGGGAACTTCCTTAAAATGATAGAAGGAATATATAAAAAACCCACAGCTAATATCATCCTCAATGGGGAAAAATTGAAAACTTTCCCCCTAAGATCAGGAACAAGACAAGGATGTCCACCATCACCACTGTTATTCAACATCGTGTTGGAAGTTCTAGCCAGAGCAATTAGGCAAGAAAACGAAATACAAGGCATCAAAATTGGAAAGGAAGAAGTAAAACTATCACTGTTTGCAGATGATATGATACTATATGTCGAAAACCCTGAAAAATCCACAGCAAAACTACTAGAGCTAATAAACGAGTACAGCAAAGTGGCAGGTTACAAGATCAACATTCAAAAATCTGTAGTGCTGCTATACACTAGTAATGAACAAGCTGAGGGGGAAATCAAGAAATGAATTCCATTTACAATTGCAACTAAAAGAATAAAATACTTAGGAATAAATTTAACTAAAGAGACAAAAGACCTATACAAAGAAAACTATAAGAAACTGTTAAAAGAAATCACAGAAGACCTAAATAGATGGAAGGGTGTACTGTGTTCATGGATTGGAAGACTAAATATAGTTAAGATGTCAATTCTACCTAAATTGATGTACAGATTCAACGCAATACCAATCAAAATCCCAACAACTTACTTTACAGAATTAGAGAAACCAATAAGTAAATTTATCTGGAAGGGCAGGGTGCCCTGAATTGCTAAAAGTATCTTGAGGAAAAAAAACGAAGCTGGAGATCTTACGCTGCCTGACTTTAAGGAATATTATGAAGCCACAGTGGTCAAAACAGTATGGTACTGGCATAAAGATAGATATATTGACCAATGGAATCGAATAGAGTGCTCAGATATAGACCCTCTCATCTATGGACATTTGAGTTGGCAGTCAAGCCAACTCACCTGGGACAGAACAGTCTCTTCAATAAATGGTGCCTAGAGAACTGAATATCCATATGTAAAAGAATGAAAGAGGACCCATATCTCACACCCTATACAAAAGTTAACTCAAAATGGATCAAAGATCTAAGCATTAGGTTTAAGACCATAAAACAGTTAGAGGAAAATGTAGGGAGATATCTTATGAATCTTATAATTGGAGACAGATTTATGGACCTTACACCTAAAGCAAGAGCACTGAAGAAAGAAATAAATAAATGGGAGCTCCTCAAACTTAAACACTTTTGTGCATCAAAGAACTTCATCAAGAAAGTAAAAAGGCAGCCTACACAATGGCAGACAATATTTGGAAACGACATATCAGATAAAGGTCTAGTATCCAGAATTGATAAAGAGATTGTTCAGCTCAACAGCAAAAAGACAGCCAATCCAATTACAAAATGGGACTTGAACAGACACTTCTCAGAAGAGGAAATACAAATGGCCAAAAGGCACATGAAGAGATGCTCAATGTCCCTGGCCATTAGAGAAATGCAAATCAAAACCACAATGAGATATCATCTCACACCCACCAGAATGGCCATTATCAACAAAACAGAAAATGACAAGTGCTGGAGAGGATGCGGAGAAAGAGGCACACTTATCCACTGTTGGTGGGAATGTCAAATGGTGCAACCACTGTGGAAGGCAATTTGGCGGTTCCTCAAAACGATGAATATAGAATTGCCATATGACCCAGGAATACCATTACTAGGTATCTACTCAGAGGACTTAAGGGCAAAGACACAAACGGACATTTGCACACCAATGTTTATAGCAGCATTATTTACAATTGCAAGGAGATGGAAACAGCCAAAATGTCCATCAACAGACGAGGGGCTAAACAAACTGTGGTATATACATACGATGCAATATTATGCAGCTCAAAGACAGAATAAACTTATGAAGTATGTAACAACATGGATGGACCTTGAGAACATTATGCTGAGTGAGACTAGCCAAAAACTAAAGGACAAATACTGTATGGTCTCACTGATATGAGCTGACATTAATGAATAAACTTGGAATATGTCATTGGTAACAGAGACCATCAGGAGATAGAAATAGGGTAAGATAGTGGGTAATTGGAGCTGAAGGGATACAGACTGTGCAACAGGACTGGATACAAAAACTCAGAAATGGACAGCACAATACTACCTAACTGTAATGTAATTATGTTAAAACACTGAATGAAGCTGCATGTGAGAATGATAGAGGGAGGAGGGCTGGGGACATAAATGAAATCAGAAGGAAAGATAGATGTTAAAGATCGAGATGGTATGATCTAGGAATGCCTAGAGTGTATAATAATAGTGAAATGTACAATGTACAAATTTTAAAAATGTTTTTGCATGAGGAAGAACAAAGGAATGTCATTATTGCAGGGTGCTGAAAATAGATGATATCTAATACTTTACAATGTCACATTATGTGTGAGACTAAAGCAAAAAATGTTTATTTGTTACAAAATTTAGATTTTGACTAGAGCATTTCCTAATATAACTCATGTAGATAGTTTGATTGAATGTCATAAGTACTTGGAATCTCAGGTAGCACATGAGATTTTGTTGGTTTGTCCAGAGTGATCCCCTGATGAATCCCAGAATGATTTGATCAGTGACTGGAAAAGTATTTGCAAGCCCCCTTCGGGGAATGGTGAGAGTGGGGAGAAATTCAACTTCCCAAGTTGAATTCTTGATATTTTCACAAGCAGTGTGAACAACCAAATCTATAGGCTGAGCCCCGAGTCTTGGGGTTTGTTCACATGAAACTTAACCCCACATAGGATAGGTCAAGTCTACTTAAAATTTAGGCCTAAGAGTCATCCCCAAGAGAGCCTCTTTTGTTGCTCAGATGTGGCCCCTCTCTCCAGTCAACATGACGAGCAGTCTCACCACCCTCCCCCTCTCTGTGTGGGACATGACTCCCAGGGGTGAGGACCTTCCTGGCAATGTGGGACAGAGATCCTGGAATGAGTTGAGACTCAGCATCAAGGGACTGAGAAAAACCCTAGAATGAGCTGAAAATTAACATCAAGGGATTGAGAGAATCTTCTCAACCAAAAGGGGGAAGAGTAAAATGAGACAAAGTGTCAATGGCTGAGAAATTCCGAACAGAGTCAAAGGTTATCCTGGAGGTTATTCTTACGCATTAGTAGGTATCACCTTGTTGTTCAAGATGTGGTGGAGAGGCTGGAGGGAATTGCCTGAAAATGTAGTGCTGTGTTCCAGTAGCCATGTTTCTTGATGATGATTGAGCAATGATATAGCTTTCACAATGAGACTCTGTGAATGTGAAAACCTTATATCTGATGCTCCTTTTAGCTACTATATCAACAGAAGAGTAGAATATATGGAATAAAAATAAATAATAGGGGGAACAAATGTTAAAATAAATTCAGTTTGAAATAGTGGTAAATGAAAGCGAGGGGCAAGGAGTATGGTATGTAGTCTTTTTTTCTCTATTATCATTTTATTTCTTTTTCTGCTGTCTTTTTATTTCTTTTTCTAAATCGATGCAAATGTACTAAGAAATGATGAATATGCAACTATGTGATGATATTAAGAATTACTGATTGTGTACGTAGAATGGAATGATATCTAAATGTTTTGTTTGTTAATTTTTTTTAATTAATAAAAAAAGTTAAAAAAAAAAAAAAAAAGGAACAGAAAGCAATGCCAATGGACAGGGTCCTTTACCTCTGGGGAGGTACATTGGACAGACACTTGAGCCATGACAGGAGGCTGTGGGGAGATGTGGACCAGAGCATCCTGGCAGAGGGAGCAGCAAATATGGAGTCATGGGGTGGGCATGAGCATGGCTACCTGAGGAGAGGAACATGGGTGGGTCGGCAGGATTCCGGGTGGGGGAGGAATGAGGCTGTGTATGGAAAGCCAGGTTCATTCTCAAATACCCAAGAGACAACCAGAGCATACTCTCAGTAGTTCAGTGCAAGGATGGTTCAAACGTTTTATATGGGAATTGTTATGGTTTGTAAAAGCTACCAAATGCAATATACCAGAAAGGGAATGGCTTTTAAAAATAGGTATTTATTAAGTTGCAAGTTTACCATCAAAGTTCATGAAAATGTCCAAATTAAGGCATCAAGAGAAAAATACCTTGATTCAAGAAAGGCCAATGGGTCCAGAACAGCTCTGTCAGCTGGGAAGGCCCATGTCTGCTAGCCTTCTCTTCTCGTTCCATAGGGCTTCCCTGGGGGTGATTTCCTGATGCATCTCCAAAGTTCTCCGGCTGTGGGCTCTGTTGGTTCTAAAACTTTTTCCAAAATGATTCCCTCTTAAAGGGCTCCAGTAAGCAACCCCACCTTGAATGAGTGGAGACATAACTCCATGGAAACCATCTAATCAAAAGTTACCATCCACAATTGGGTGGGTCACATCTCCATGGAAACAATAAAAAAGATCCCTTGCAACAATATTGAATGAGGATTAAAGAGCATGGCTTTTCTGGGGTATCGATATGTGTCTATACCTCTACCTCCACCTCTACCTCCAGCTCTACCTGTACCTCTACCTATATCTACCCCTACATCTTACCTACACCTGCATGAACCTGTGTCAAAAGCTATACCTACAGCTCTATCTAACTCTCCATCTGTCTCTATCTCTTCTTCTCTATTTATATCTTAAACTTTTTCATCTGAACCACCTGCAAATAAGTTGCATACATCATGGCTTTTAATTTCTAAATATTTTAATGTGTATTTCCTCATAGTGTTGAAGGTCAATTTCATGTGTCACTTTGACTGGGTTTTGGGGTCCAGTGATTTGGTCAAACCAGTCTGTCCTGATTGTCAGTGTGAGGGCAATTTTGTGGATGGGTTTGGATTGTCAGTTGTTTTCATCTACAGCTGATGACATCTACAATCAACACTGGAGATTGTCCTCAGAGAAGTGTCCTCATCCGGTCAGTTGAAGGCCTTGAAGGGAGAACTGAGGATTTCAGGAGTCAGAAGAATTTATATCTCTCCTGGGGAATTCTACTTTTCAGTAAGTACATCCTTCACTACCTCTGTCCACAGGATATCAGGTATAATGTTGTGGGTTAATTTTAATCACCATGCAAGGTATTGGCTATTTTCTCTGCTATGTTGCTCCTATTTTTCCTTAGCTACTAGCAAGCAACTATGCGTATATCTTACTCCTTACCCAACTTCACTCCCTAGGTTTAGTGTCTCTTAATGATCCTTGCCCAAATCAATCTTTATTGTGATGTTTGCAAAATAATGAATTTCCATCTTCCGTGTTCCCTTCAGGTCTACAGTATTCTACTATAAGCAAGAGACTAGCCTTCCCCCCCATTCTTAATTTCATTATTTATTATAGGTGTGGACTAGTGGATTCATATTTTTAACGGTTTATGACTAGTTAGTATCTGTACATACCTGCGTGCACATGTGCATGTCTCAGAAGCCAGGACTCCAAGCCAACACCTCCGGTTCTCCTCCATCATCTCAAGGTCCCTTACTGCCCCTACAAAATAATAACAGGATTTTTAAAGATTCTTTCGGCTGAGGAGGGCAAGGGTGGGAGCACAGAGACCCCTTAGCAGCCATCGCAGCTGTTCAGGGAAGAAACAGTGGGGCTCAGGCCGGGCAGGTCGTGGATGAGGTCACAAGAAAGACCACCCTGGGAATAGATTTGTACGGTATAAATTTACTGGGAAGACAGGACATGTTGCGTGAGAAAAAGGGAGGCAGCGTTTATCAGTCCTGGAGGTTGAATCTGAGCGAGAGTCTGGTTGCACTGGCAGAACTGTTGGTGTGATCGATTTGACACTTATGAGCGCGGCATATTGGCCGCTTCAGCGGGGTCCCTTCGGGGCTTGGAGCTGAGCACATGGTGGTGTGACAGCAGTGACAATCGAGGACCCACACTCGCACGAGCTCTCAATAGGGGAATATGGTAAAAGCCAGACATTGAAACACTCCCTTTATCTCCTCAGAAAAGTGTTTGGAACACAGAAGCCCTGGAGGGAAAATGCTGCTGAGGGTCCCGGCGTGGGCGAGTTCCTGGAGCAGAGGAGGGGGTCAGCCTGCCATCTGTGCAGCCGTCAATGAAAACATCCCCTGACATCAGACACACCAGCACATCCCACCCCCCCAAGACCCCCCAAAACAGGAGTTACATTGCCTGCTGTGAAAGCAGCTAGACACCCCAAGAATGACAGTTCTGGGGGAAAGAGGTCCATGGTCACCAAGGGTAAAACCGCCTTTGCTTCCCTATGGCCCCCCAGACAGGCAGTAGGCCCCCCACCTACTGCACTGAAGCCATCAGCGCATGCTTCAACCGTGTGTTCAGATTCCATATCTGGCTTTTATTTCTCCTGAATGTTGTGACAGAAGCCTTCTGTGTTTCTGACTATCTCCTGTGGGATTATTCATGTCATCTTTTCATGACGTGGTGTTCCACTTCCTTACCTGCCCACACACACAAATACACAATAACCCTCAAAACAAATAAGAGCTTCCAGAATGCAGATTTCACCACTCTCACTGCCAGGTTCTACCCCACTGCTTATATCCCCCCTCACTTCAAGGTGGGCATATTTCAGGTTACATAAAGAAACACGATTAATCATTTATCTACTGAATCAGTTGATCCTCAAACCAGTTGCTAGGCTGCTGAATCTAAGCCTGCTGTCTTGTGCAGACCTACTGTGCTAGCCAGGGTTCTCCAGGGAACCAGAACTGGCTTTATTACAGGAATTGGATCATGCTACTGTGAAGATGGGCAAGTCCAAACTCCACATACAGGGAACTCCGATGAAGGATTGTGATGGATTCTGTGGGAAAAGCTGGCTGGCTGAAGTAGAGTTGGAAATTCTCCCTTCTACCCACGGAAATCATCATTTCTCCTTTTACAACCTTCAACTGATTGGATGAAACATCTTTCATTGCTTATGACACTGTCTTTAGTCGATTGCAGATGCAATCAGCCATAGATCCAGTCAATTGACTGATGATTTAAGCCCAGGATATGTCCCTACCATAACAGGCCAGTGCTTGCTTGACCAGATTACTGGACACCATCACCTGGTCAAGTTAGCACGTGAACCTCAGTATCACACCTGCCTACACAGTCTGATCTGCTTCCTTTACTATGTGCTTTGCTCCCATGGGCAGGAATCCACTGCAATAGCTAGCTGTGTGCTTAGATGCAAGTCTACCTGGGGACATTCAGAACAGAGGATTCCTGGGTCCCAGAGGGGGTTGGCACCTTCAGAACAGCTTTCCCCTTCTCTGTCTAGGACCCACACCCCATACCCCATGCAACATTCCAGGGTGTACCTGAAAACCCTGAGCAGGGCAGAACCTTCCTCAGTTCTGAAAGCACAGGGACCTGTTGACACAACCCCTTGCATTACGTGAATAGGACACATGGCAAAGATGACCTATTTCAGAAGCTCCATTCTGGAGCCTGTGCATCTCTCGGCCCTCAGCCTGCACGGCTGCTGATGTCTTCCCATCACCAAAATAGCAGGTCCGTGATGCACTCCCAAGAAACCACAAAGAAAGGGCTCTGGGCATGGAGTAGATGCGACAGGTGCTGGCCTTTGATCACTCGACAAGCCTGATTAGGTTGGTGATGGAAGCATGAAGTTGAGGCAAAGGAAACAGCACAAGTCTTGAAGCCAATTGTTTGAAACCTGCAAAGTCTGTGGGAAGGGGATTTTACATTTGCTGTCCCATTCTGGCTTTGCTCACAGCTCCTTCTCATCCCCACTCCCCAGGGGGTGATATGCTTAAAACCTTATGAGGCAAAGCACTTTACCATAGATGCTAAAGGAAATGTACTAAACAGATCAAAATTTGAAACTTTTAGTTCAAAATACCACATTTATCTTGAATAAAAAATGGGGTTCTTATTTTTTATTTTTTATTTTATTTATTTATTTATTTATTTTATCACTGGGGAAGGGGGCTTGCAACCCACAACTCAGAGTCATTCTTCCCTGGGATTTTGTTAGCACTTTCCTGGAACAGGAGTAGATGTTCCAGGATCAGCCTTGAGCAATAGGTTACGAGACTGGAGGTGACCGTCGCTGGCTGCCGATAGGTGCTCTGGCCTTGCCGTCCCTTGCTGAGGCTCAGTTGACCCAGTTTGGTACAATTCTACCCTGTTCAGCTCTTATTTCCTTCCTGAACCAGGGAAATCAGGTGGCGTGAGCTCACATGCTCAAGTACAGGGTCAGAGCCCCGACTCTGCTGAGAGTCCTGCCTCACCTCTTTCTATCCTCAGAAGCCTTTTCAGCAGGACTGTGAAAACAAAGAGGACATGAGGACCCTGGCCTGCTCCTGTGGTTCTCCAATTTGAGTCTAAATCCTAGAACAAAACTTGACAAGACCCAGAAAGAATAACTCAGCAAAGAGCCGCCTATCCCCTGGGGGGCTGCCCAAGCAGTCAGGATCTCACAAAGTTCAAGAGCCATAGCGGATTGTGTTTGCTTGGGGTGTCCTTGACTTTGAAGGCACCCCGTCAACACCCGGAGGAAGAGATGGCTTGTGCGGCAGAAGCTGACGGGGGCCGAGGAGGCACCTTGACGGGGTGGGGTGCGCTCTGGGGGGCTGGGTCCTGCTCCGACCCTCAGCTCTGCTCTCCACACGGCTGACTTCTGCTGCCTTGGGCCCCCTCAGGGCCTGGGGGATGGACGCTCCTTCCTGGGAGACAGGGCTGGCTTCTCTCCCTTCAGCCCACCCTGCCCCACACCTTCTCGTCCCCTGGCAGCACCCCCTGGCCTCAGGGGCACCAACCGGAGGCTGGCTGGAGATTAAGAACAGCCGAAGCCATCCCCCGAAAGTGCTACCCACCGAGCGCTCCTGAAGTCCCCGAGTTGTGGTGTGGCGTGCCCTCGTCCTAGGGAACCACCGAGGGGAGCTGGAGCCTTCCCCCAGCCCCTGGGTGACCCAAGGGCCAGCTCCTGGCCATCCAGCACCCTCAGGTGCCCACCCACTGCCCACGTGACCACTAAGAAAGGCAAGCAAAGGGTTGTCTGCTGCACTTTGCTTGGTCTCTTTCCAGGATGGACCATGACCTTCTACAGCTGCTAAGTTCCTCCCGAAGGCTTTGCAGGGACAGGGGTTTCTTATCTTGGGAAGAAATGAATAGGATATATTAATCTGCTTTCAAAAGATTTTTAGTTTTGTTAATGTGCAGATAATGCAAGCCGCTTACTTCTCCAGGTCACCTGTCTTACATTGATGAGCTATGTTGAATTCACGTGACAAGGCGTGAAGGAACGACTACAGCCAGTCCTACAAAAACAGTGAAAACCTGAAATAGCCTAGAAATGCTCAGAAATCTTTCCCTCTTCTGATTTTAATGACAGAGTAGAACTCACTACTCATTGCTGACTCCTATTTTGCACTCTAACTAGAATTCCCTAATTTTTCCACACATGACAATGTCCATTTCATGCCCCCCCAATTCATTAACCTTAAAATAAGGTAAATGCTGAATGAAAAATGTTCATAATAACTGAAAGTTATGATAACTTCAGCAACATTTTTAAATGAATTTTCATTCTATCAGCGGTAAAACCACCTGGACATACTGAAAAAGATAGAACAAGTGTGTGACACATTTACTCAGACTACAGGTAAAGCTCGGAACTCACTTATAGCAGACACTCTAAAAAAGATTTGTTGAGCAAATCGTCTTTATCATTTGTGCTGATTTGGAAGGATGTATGAACCCTAGAAAAGCCATGCTTTAATCAAAATCTCATTTCATAAAGACAGAATAATCCCTATTCAATACTGTATATTTGAAACTGTAATCAGACCATCTCCTTGGAGATGTGATTTAATCAAGAGTGGCTGTTAAATTGGATTAGGTGACAACATGTCTCCACCCACTTGGGTGGTCTTGATTGGTTTATGAAGTCCTATAAAAGAGGAAACATTTTGGATAATGAGTGATTCAGAGAGCAGAGCAGGATGACATAGCCACAAGAAGCAGAGTCCACCAGCCAGCAATCTTTGGAGATGAAGAAGGAAAATGCCTCCTGGGGAGCTTCATGAAACAGGAAGCCAGGAGAGAAAGCTAGCAGGTGATGCCGTGCTCACCATATGCCCTTCCAGATGAGAGAGAAACCCTGAACTTCATGATAAGTTGCTTCTTGAACCAACTTATCTTTCCCTGGATGCCTTTGGACATTTCTATAACCTTGTAATTGGGACATTTTCTTGGCATTAGAACTGTAAACTAGCAACTTATTAAATTCCCCTCTTTAAAAGTCATTCCATTTCTGGTATATTGCATTCCAGCAGCTAGCAAACTAGAACATCATTCTATCAATACCTTTCCTAACCAGACAAATTATTCGCCATGAATTTGGAAAACAATAAAATTCATAAAACATATGTAAATGACAGTCTCACCCTGAAGTGCTTTGTCCCCGTTTCCTTGGGATCTGCTGGGACATGTGGATATCTGATGACCTTTTCTACCACAGTTCAGCCTCCGTGGCCCCTGGAACATTGACCAAAAGTCTCGATATTTGAAGAAATGCTGCCAGCCTGCTTTCTAGAAGTGGTTTAATGATGAGTGTCTTTGAGAGGCAGTGCGTTTTTCACAGTGGTTCTCAAACTTTCTTTTAGTCCCAGGGCCCTTTGTTCAATTTAGTTGCAGTCGAAGTCCTGCGTGTGACCCCACAGCGGCAGCATGGAGGGTTGAGGACGGACCTGGAGCCACTATTCCTCCCCCAGAGGTCTCTGGACGCGTCAGAAAGGCCCTGGCACGCTGGGAAAACACGGACCTCTTTCCTAGTTCCCATCAATCCTGGCTGAAAAGCCTTTGACAGTTCGCTTCTGCAGCTCAGGCCCCGCTGGTGAGTGAGGTCCACCCAGGCGGTTCAGAACCCCTCCATTCTAAACGGTGGCTTCTGCCTTGATGTGCTTATGACCTTCCAGCTTCACTTCTGCTTTCTAACTGGCAGGAATTCTCTTCCCAGCTGGACTTGCCACAGACAGACCCGTGGCTGTGGTGGGAGGACACTCTGCGGAGTGTGCATGCTCTGGAGAACGATTCTGTGAAAGCAGCAGGTGATACTGGAGGCCTGCAAGAAGGAGGAAAGTCATGGCCAGTGGCACCTCAAGCTCGTGGCTGGGGAGCCCCCTGGAGACCGAGTTACCTCCTCCCACTCAGCTCCCAGTTATGCCCATATCACTCTCCCTGATGGCTGGGAGAGACTCCTCTGGCCCCTGTGAGCAACCAAGCTAGTTTGAGCACCCAAAGCTCCATCCTTCAAAGGAGCTGCCTGCAGCCCCATTGCTGCTTCCCTCCCGTATTATTAGTAGTATAATGATGATACTATTGAATGTGTGCTTTCTGCCAGCTGCCACTCGTCGGTTCTGTCCATGTTTTAGCTCATGGAAGGCTCGGCCTCGGCTGCTCTCCTGTTTATGCTACAGAGGAGGGGGCTGGAGCCCACAGAGGTCAGGTGGTCGGCGAGACACCCCCGGGGGAATCAGGGCAGCCCTGGGCCCTTCCCCAACCCCTCCCCACTGCAGCCCTGGAGGCTCCTTATCACATTACTGCTTTACCCCCTTCAGGGCATGAAGTGCTTTTGTTTTCTTTTTACTTATAAATCCTTCCTATTCTTAACTCTCAAAATGCACTGCAGGGGGCCATAAACCACACTCTTAACTATATGAACTCTGAAGCCCATGGCCTGATCAAAAAGCACTCTCTGGTTCAGTTTTCTTATCAGTGAACTGGGGATAATCATGGCACACACTTCCAGTGGGGATCAGGGGCTTCAGTCAGTAGGATGAGGCAGGGGAACCTGCTAGGACAGAGCCCCCGGGTTGATCTCATGACGTGATGTCCCACGGCCATGGAAGCACACCCCATGCACCAGTCATTCAGCTGAATCTGCAGCGTCCTTGTCTCTGCTTCTGCACGACCTGGGCTGGTCAGGGCTGCTGATCACGCTATGAGCATCGCCCGCTATACTGGGATCAGCAGAACCCAAGGCCTGGTGGGGAAGAGCAGCGACTGGAATGCCTCATTCTGGAACTCTGTGGCCTGAGTTTGTCCCTTTCGGCACCACTGGGCAGGTCAGAGGGGAGCCTGGCTTTGAACCAGTTCTCACCTGTCCCCTGAGCCCTCACCCCACCGCTCTCTTGGGAAAAATTGAAATGACTGGCCTCCCAACAGATTCCCTGCTCGTCCAGAAACAAAGTGAGTTTTAGGGCCAAAAATGAGGTTGGAGGTTCTTGTCCCACCTTTGTAGGGCCCAGTATATTCAAATGCCATCAACTCCAAGTTACATCAAAGCTGTGACATTTTCTACAGCAGAGCCCATTGCCAGTTTTTGGTTTCTCTTTACTTCCAGGTATCTTTGACTCAAAAAGAAAACGGAAATCTTCAAATAATTATATTATTGTGTCTTTTTTATTGATTAAAAATAGCAAGAATATCTAACAAAAAACAAAATATTTCTCACAGTCAATTTATGAGTTGCTACCCCTAGCAACCCTCTAAGGAAAATAGAACAAATCCATAAGAAAACTCACTTTGTTCTCTGGGCATCTGCAAGGAATGAGATCTTCACTTCAGTTTCTTTTCAGAAATGGGCAGAGTGTACTCATAAATGACAGTCTGCAAACTAAGGCTTCCAATTCTTGAGGTCGGTCTGTGAATTCCCCACCTAACTTTCGCGCTTGCATGGAAATCACCATAGCTCAAGCATCTATCATTTCCTCGCTTCAGTCTTGCAACAGTCTCCCATAAGTTTCTTCAGCTCAAGTCTAAAACAGTGGCCATGCATTGTTGTCAAAATCTTGCTCAGTCTTTAAGCTTCAGGTTAAATCTCAGCACTCTAAGAAGTTTATCAAATCCCCACATTGAAATTAATGCCACCACCATTGAACTCTCATAGTTTTCAATTAAAAGCTGTTCTAATAATAATATATAGTATGTCCTGCTTTAATAATGCTTGTGGATGTACTTGTCTCCTTAAATGCAAGAAAGCCCTTTGAGCAAGAGCTCTGATTTTTCAGGGGGTGATTATTACGCATCTATCCCAATGCCTTAGTCACATTGCATTGTGGAAAGAATAATAAGTCATGGCATTGAAATACCCTAAACTCATTAATATCTGTCACTCCTATGTAATGTCAGCAACATTTCTCAATGCCACTTCTTCAGCAAGTTCCATTTTTTTTTTTTTTTTTTTTTTTTTTAAAGGAAAGACAGAGAGAAGGAAGGAAGGATAGAAGGAAGGAAGGAAGGAAGAAAGGGAAACATCTTTTAAACGTTTTCTTGTTTTATTGTATTCTGTTTCTCCGTTTTTGTTACATGGGCTGGGGCCGGGAATCGAACCGAGGTCCTCCGGCACAGTAGGCAAGCACTTTGCCCGCTGAGCCACCGCGGCCCGCCCCAAGTTCCATTTTTGTTGGTTGGTTTTGTTTTCTGGTAAGATCACTTTAATCGATCATGCAACAGAAATTCTTCCTTTCCCTCTATTCCAAGTTGATTTCCATGACAATCTGCTTGTGGATCGAATATACAATTCAAAGCGTCCTTCGTCTTTAGAGAAATACATAAGCAAGCAAGAAAGTTGAATCTGAATTCAGATAATTGCATTCATAGACCTTCTGAAATTAAGCAATCTCTGGTTGACTTGGAAAGTTCTCAAAAGGATACCTCCAGAGAACTGATATTTGAAAACTGGGGTCAGCGATAAGAGAATCCCATTTTGTAAGGATAAGGAGAGGTCACCCTGTCTAAAGTGTGCTTTAAGAAAATATTGGTTATTGTTTTCATGTTGTTTATAGGGAATTTCAAGAGGAATTGATTTTAACAAAAACAATAATGAAGTAGTATTTGATAATTGATAGGGTAAAAATAAAGGGTAGCATTATTCAATAATTGGTAGAAAATCTTAGGCAGAAATGTTTAAAGCTATAACCTTTTTTCTTAACTTCATTGTATATGTCCGATTTACCTATAAGAGGCATCTCACTGTAGCATTTTCATCGTTCAGTGGAAAAACAAGAGGAGCATGTTATCTTTTGTCTGTAGATTAAGGAGAAACAAGAAATAATCCATGCATCCATGCACATTTGCTTATTTCTGAAAGATAAACATAGCAAACATATATCATACATACATATTTACTTGGTTTTCAAAAAGAAAAGAGAGAAAATAAATCAGTAATGAAGATGGTTGACTCTAAATGGAACATGAGAATGAGACGGAGGAAACTGGGATAAACAGTGATATTTTTCTGAGGATTTTCATTTTTATGCCATGTAAATGTTATATATCATCAAAAAATCAAATCAAATAAAAAATGATACAATAAAAGCAAGCCCCAAAATTAAAAATGTGCAAAAATCAAATTTAATTATACTTCATATTAATAACAGTCACAATGAAAACGTTAATTCAAATAACTTTCAAATACGGTGCTCTAATCTTTACTTAGCAGCTTTGTACGGTAGTGATAAGGATGCAACAATTCTGAAATTATTTGTGTGTACAGAGCAAATGAGTGAATATATTGATGTTGTGGGATCTAAGGCTCTCACTGAAGTAAATGAGATAAAAACATGGAATTGGAGAAGGTGAGGAGGACAGCTGTTGGGTTGAATTCAAGGCATCAGCATCAGTATGAAGTCATGAGTTTAAAAAATATATTTCTTTTGTCTATCCAGTTAAAAGGACAATATCACATCAATGAGCACATCTCGTATCCAGATCTTGTTTACCAAATATCCTTGCTCACTAAAAAAGACCGGAGGTCCTTGAAGTGATACAGAGATGCAGCTGGAAAAGACAGGCTGAGCCTAAAATAACTAGCTGTGTCAAAAAGCAAAAAGATGCTCAAACACTGATGGAGGCTTGAAAAACAGGCATAGGAGGACTTTTGGTTTTGTCTGTGATAGTGGAGCAGGCAGCTCATTTTCCTTCTGCCTTAAACAACTGTAAAACTGAGCAAAAAATGTATGCTAAACCGTGTTTATAAATTAAATAGTAGACATCATAGGATTATGAGTCCTTAGAAAAGAAAAATGAACCAAATAAGCCCTACAAGTGACCCTGTTTACATCCTGAAGAGTTTCCAGGATACAGTGTATGGAGAGGGAAACCAGTCAGAGTCTGGGAGTCTCAATGAATTATATAGAGAGAGATCAGAATTTGGTGAGACTAAGGCAATCAAAATGTGCATGGCAGAATACAAATAAGGTGGGAGCTCCACAGAGAGAGCAGTAGAAATCTGAAGAGGATCCCTGTATGGTGAAGTTCATGTGTCAACTTGGCTAAGCTATGGTGTTTGGTCAAGTAAGCACTGGCCTGACTGTTAATGCGAAGGTAATTTACAGATGGATTTATGTAATTAATCAGTTGATCGCATCTATGGCTGATTGAATCTACAATAAACGAAGACTGCCCTCAGCAATGAGGGAAGTCTCTTTCATCCCAACAGTTAGAGATCTTATATCCAGAACTAAGGATTTCAGAAGTCAAGAAGAATCTCTTATTCAGCCAGCTTCCCCTAGAGAATGTGTTTCTACATTCATCAGGGTTTTCAGCATTATAACCTACCCTCGATTTTGAATGTAGCAGATTTTAGAATCTTCTATTTTGAAATCTCTAGCTTGTAGCCAGTTCTGTGGAATTTGGACTTACCAATCTCATGTTGTCTGAGCCAAATTCTATGTATATCCTGTCGATTCTGTTTCTCTGGAAAACCCTGACTAACACAAGCCTGGAGGCTTTGGCTGAATACTCGTCTGTGTGTGCTTGAGAAGAAAACCCCGAAGACCAGGAGAGAACCACTGGAAGACAATAGGCCTCAATGCTCAGAGAGGGTGGGTCTGGGAATAGTGTGTATTTCCACCAGCCAGGTTGGAAAAACCTTAAAACACAAACAGCTTTGGGTAGGGTCCTCAGGTGGATATAATCTTTGTAGGGGACAAAATATCCATAGACTAAAGGTTGTTCTCAGCCCAACCCAACAAAACTTAATGGAATACCTCAAAAGAGCCAGTGGACTTCAACTAACTTAACTACATGCCAGAACAAGTTCCAACAATATATAAAGAATACAACAAAATGCTGCACTGAACACCATAAATCACAATGCCCAATATCCAATCAAAAATGACTAGACATGCAAAAAGTAATAAACTATGACATGCTCAGGATAAAAAAAATCAAAGGAACTCAACCAAGAATGACAGAGATGCTGGAATTGGCAGACAAGGATACTAAAATAGCTATTATAAATATGCTTGATATGCACTGCAAAGTGAAGAAAAACATGAACATAATGGGGGGAGAAATGGAAGTTTTGTATGAGGCCTGAACAGAAATTCTTGAGATGGAAAATACAAAATCTGAAATGAAAAATACGCTAATAGTATCAGCAGTAATTAGAAACTCTAGAAGGAAAGACAAGTGGGCTTGAAAACATAGAAACTGAGTGATGAAGCACAAAGGGAAAAACACTCAAGAAGAAGAAGAGGAGGAAGGGGGAGGTAGGGGAGGAGGGGGAGGAGGAGGAGAGGAAGGGAAGGAGGAAGAAGAGGAGGGGGAGGAGGGGGGAGGAGGAAGAGAGAGGGAGGAGGAGAGGAAGGGAAGGAGGAAGAAGAGGAGGGGGAGGAGGGGGAAGGAGGGGGAGGAGGGAGAAGGAGGGGGAGGAGGGGGGAGGAGGGGGAGGAGGGGGAGGAGGAGAGGAGGGTGGGAGGAGGGGGGAGGAGGAGAGAGGGAGGAGGGGGAGCAACAGCAGCAGCAGTAGCAGTGACAAGAACCACAAAACCCATGTGAGCCACTTGACAATATTGAGTGATCTCATACACATGTCATTGAATTCCTAAAGGGAGGAACTCAGAACAAAATACTTAAAGAAATAGCAGCCCCCAATTTCAGAAATATTATTTTTTAAAAAACAACAAAACCTATAAATCCACAGATGCAAGAAGCTCAGTCAATGCTAAGCCAAAGAAACCTAAATAAAACCACACCGAAATCACATCATACTCCAATTATTGAAACCAGTGTTAAAGAAAAAGATGTTTAAAGGAGCCAAAAATAAAAAAGGCTTACTTCCTGAGAAGTAACTATAAGCATGAAAGCAGGTTTATCATTAAAAACTATGCCAGACAAAAAGACAATGGAGTGACCTCTTAAAGAGAAAAAAAAACAACCTGAAATTCTCTACCCGCAAAATATCTTCTAAAAAAGAAACAAAATAAAGCCTTTGTAGACAGAGAAAACCTAAAAGAATTCTCCACCAGCAGACTTGCACTACAGAAGTGTTAAAGTTCCTTAAGCAAAAAACAAAACAGTACCAGATGGGTATTTGGATTGAAAAAAAGGAATAAAGAAGGAAATGGTAAACATGCAGGTAAAAAAAAAAATTAATCTCTTTGAAAACTATTGGCTATTTATAATAAAATGAAATTATTCCAATGTTTATAATACATATAGAAGTTAATTGTATGCAGCAATAGCACAAAGAGCTATAGGGGAGGCATGGCAGCATACTGTGGGAAGATTCTTATAATATTTGTAAGTCTGTATAATACTCTTTGAAAGTAGACTATGATGAGTTAAATATGCATACCACAAATTCTAAAGCAACCATTTAAAAACAAAGCAAAATTAAACAAAAGAGTAGTAAGATTTTACCGGAGCAAACTTTGAGGGGCAACCATTGACTACATTTGGGGAAATTTGAGCATCAAAAAAGGTAATGAAAATAATGCATTATACTGTATTGATTAAAAAATCCATTAGTTCGTAGCAATGTGTAGGAAGAGAGAAGAGAGAGCGAAGGGAGAGAGAAGAATGGATAAACGGGGAGGCGAAAAAAGGGGTGAGAGAGAGGAAGAGAGAGAGGGAGAGAGAGAAATTTTTACAGAGGTATCTCAATGAGTGAGTGCAAAAGGGCTGAGAGAAATTTTTTAATCACCATTTTGCAAACCTCATTGTAAGGTTTGCAATAAATGTTAAGGCAAGGGTCTAAAACTGATGGCTGAAAAATTTTGTGAACTGAATATTCAAAGTTTTAAACTTTCAACCACACTGCATACTATTATTTATTATTTACAAAGAGAAATGCTCTTGTTGGGTGGAGAAACCTGGCAGAAATGATCTCATGCAAGTAATCAAACTTGACATCACTAGTAATGGGACAAATTATGTCATTATGTGCCACCTGGTGAGAAGCAGTGGGAAGTTACCTTTTAAATATTCTTACCAAACATTTCAAATCTGAATCTGATTATAAGAAAACAATATGACAAATTCAGATTGTGGGTCATTAGCCAAGATAATTCCCTGGATTCTTCTAAAAGAAAGGTAACATCAACCCATTTTTTAAAAGGCAAGGGGTTGTTCTTAAAAAAAATCTAGGAAAATACAACATTCAAGTTCAATGAGGGAACACTGATTGGGAAACTGAGACTTTGCAAGTGTAAAGAACTTGCTCAAAGTCACAAGCTAGTATGAGGTGGTAGAAGCAGGGTCCAAGCTGGTTGTTTGTTTCCAAAGGCGAGACTCTCATCTTTTCTCACAAGACACCAAGTTTAGCATAAGAGGAGAAATTTACACTGCCGTCTTTCAGAAGTGCCATTTCACCTCCCTCATAGGTTGACCATAAACAACAGGTGTCCCAGATTTCAAGAAGCTTGTTTATCTCGGATCACAAAAGCAGCAGGTGCTCTACTCCATCCTGCTCAGAGCTCACAGATACATAGAGAACATGCCTTAGACCCAAAGACAGGTCTAGAATATGAATTTAGCTCTTGGTCTCTGGGGCCTGGATCCTGAACTTCTTCTTTCTAGAAACCAGAAATGAAGTGACTTAATGTGAAGAAAAGAAGGCAATGGCACCAGAAGTGGAACATTTAACAGGAACAAAAAGCGTCTGTATCCCTGTCTCCATATTTAGCTCAGCTCCCATCCATCATTTACAGGGGAAAGTATGAAAAGCATAAGGTTTGTGTTGAAAGGAGGAAAATGTGAGTGGCATGCTTGGTAGCGAGACTTGGAAGCAGGAGACAACAAGAGCTATATATTATACCTGAAAGTCAGGCGTTCTGGTGCCAGCTTCGAAAAAGGATTTGAGAAGAAGAAAAAGCTCAGATTCCAACATAAGCTGAAGCCTTTTGAAGTGTGAGTGAATGGAACGAGATGTGTGAACATGCACAGACCCTGTCCTTCTGTTCCTCCTCGGAAGCTCCCAGCCTGCAGAGCCCCAGCTACCACCGTGGAAAAGACCTCCTAACGGGGACACACAGTGGGTTTCCCCATCCAGGAGGCACGGGGCTTGGAGGAAGGGTGTACTCCCACCAGCTCTACTCTCGATTACGGGCTCCCCTGGGTCCATGATGGAGCAGTCTGGGCCCCAGGGACGTCTTCAGATGCCCACAGCGTGATCATGTGTGTGAAACACATTTGGCTCCATCTCCCTGAGGGCTGCCTGCCGTGCTTAGCATTGCTGAGGGAGCTCTGAAAAGCCAGGGCAGGCATCCGAGAAGCGTTTCCTGTGGGGGCTTTGTTTGGACTAAACCCTCCTTTGGGTTTCATTTCCTAGCAGATCCAAACTGGAAGCCAAATTGTTAGATATAAAATTGCCCCAGTTCTTCAGAATTTGATCATCCTGAGAAATTCTGATGTGAAGAACCTAGAGTCCAAGACAGCATGTGCAGGGCAGAGACTGCATGCTCAGGGTCTCGGGACACTCTCCTCTTCTCTGTGGAATGACTGATCCCAATGTTAGCAATTCTGTTTCTTCATGAAATCCAGCAGCTGTAAGCCATAACTCATATTCTTTTAATAAAGTATTCCTTTATTCATTCCTTAAGGCATCAAAGGTGATATTTTCTTATTTTGTATACATTGCCCTGTGATGCCTCCCAAATAATTTCCTTTGTGCTCTGGTTGTTTTTCTGCTCGGATTTCCAGCTGCTGGAATGCCAAGGCCATGTCATTCTCCTGGTGTCTTCCTTGGAGAGTGTGGAAATGGACACCCAGGTGAGCTGATTTGCCTTCAGCCCATTCAGATTAGTGACGGCAATGAGGCCAGACTCCGTGATCCCCAATCCCTAGGCCAGTGCTCGGCCCAATGTCCATCCTGCCCTAGAGGGGCTCTTCATGGCATGCACATGCATGCACACACACACATATGCATATCAGTGCACACACTTACATGCACTCATACACGCTTGCACATGCACACACATGAATGCATGAACACATTCAGAGTTGCCCTTCAGTAAGCTCCTGTTAATGAAATAAAAAACATAGGCATCAAGGTTGCAGTGACATTCCTACAAGGATGGATCCATTTCTAGCCCCCCTCCCACAGAACTTCAATATCCCTCTCTGGGACAGAATCATGGGCTCTCGGGCACCTTTTGGGGTACAGAGACAGAAAAGGCCTACCAGGCGTGTGAGCAGTCAAGCCTGATCCAAGTCAAGACAGAAAATATCTTGTGCCCTCCCCACCAACACGATGTGAAGAAGAACTTGCATCCTAGGGACCTGGAACAGCTCTTATGTAGCTTACGTAGCTCTTACATGCCGAGGTGACTGGAAGGCACTGAGAGCTTGTGGCTAGGCTAGATGGGAAGGCTGCTTGTGTTTACTATTTGGCCTTACAGGACTCTATAGAAGCCCCCAGGCAATGGGGACAGGGCTGGGCTTGCTATAGATGCTACAAGCAGGCAAGGGGATGCCCCCTTGCTGAAAGGGGGTGGTGGCTTGGGGGCTGTGAGCAGACACCCAGCAGAGCCTTTAAATAGAGATGGGCACCCACTAGAACTGGCAGAGATGTTTGGAGCTTGCCACAGCTATTGGAGCTGCTTGAGCAGCCACACCTTTGGAAAAGTGGAAGGGTTAAGCACAAATTCAGCTGCAAAGGAAAGTTTGTTGCTAGAAGTTTCTCCCTTCTCTTTACTTGTGGATAGAGGCTGTGAGGAAAGGCTGAAATCCCATCGGGGCTCTTGGAAACGTTTCTCTCTGGAAAGTTCTCTGCATTACCCATGGTGGGAAAAGCACATCCCTACCTCAGTGAGAGGCTGGATTGTTGTGGTAGGTGGAGGGTGGGAGGATCAGTTCCTGGAAGTCGAGGTAGAAGGCAGTAGTGAGCGTTCAATGGTTGCACTTCAGGAGGGGGAGGGTTCCAGAGGCAGTATAACCCCGAAAGAAAGTGAGACTTCAAAGGCAAAATGGGTCAGCCCTAGGACCCCAGCTGACCCTGTTGGTCACATGGGCCACTTAGAATTCAAGGGTTTGTGTGGACAATGACTCACTTTGACTGGTTGGGTCACAGTAAATCTTCCTTTCCCTCTCTTTCCTTTGGGCTCTTTTGAACCCTCTGACTAGGTGGATATTGACTGCAGGCATTGTACAATAAGGAGTTGGATCCCCAGAAAACACATGACTGGCCTTGCCTTTGGCTCCTGGGGGGTAACCTCTAAACCTGAGAAAGGAATGCTTTGTTAGTAAGAGCAAGGAATAACAAAGACTCTTGACAGTTTATGCTAATGAAGTGACACAGGGAAGTTCCATGGGGCTTGCCCCTAGGGAAGAGCACGCTGGAGATTGAGTCAACCATGCAGCATTGATCCAATCAATCATACTTAAATAATGAAGTCCCAATACAATCTCTAGACACCAAAGCCGAAGAGAGTTTGCTGGTTGGCAATACTCCAGCGGATTATCACACATCGATATGGGGAAGGTAGCACATCATGGAGGCAGTGGAAGCTTTGTGTGTGAAACCCTCCAGGCTTCGTTCTATGTGTCTTGTCCTGTGGCTGGTTCTAATTTGTATCCTTTCTCCATAATAAGCAGAATGTTAAATATAATATATTTCAATGAGTTCTGTGAGTTTTTCTTAAAAGTTATGGAATCTGAAGGTGGTTTGGGGAAATCTTTGACTTGTTGATGTCAAAAGTGAGGGGGTTCTTGTGTGAACTCTTCCCTCGAACTCTGTACCTTAGCTCCTTGCAGAAAGCATCCCAAATCTTGGGCAGACTTAGCTGTCTGGAGGACTGTGCCCTTAACCTCGCAATTTCATTAAATCTTGATAGCCATCTATTAAAATCAGCTTGGATATTTTCCAAATTAATACTAGTTTTCAAAATGCTAATGCTTTTCCCCTAGAAATTCTCCCCTAATTTTTCTGGGATTGAGCCTGTCAGTATTTTTAAGCCCCCCCATGTGATGCTGATATTCGTCCATGATTGAGAATGCTTCTAACTCAAGTTGTATGCACAGTGCTGAGGTAAGTCTCAGCAGAACCCTGCACAGCCTGATGCTGCTGGCCCAAATGTTCATAACAGAAACTGGTCCACGAAACCATTCCCATTGACTTAAGCAGCTCTCTCCACTAGAGTTCTTTCAGTGATGTGCAATTTGCAATCCATAAACTTCATCTCAACTCTATGAACAGCCTTTTAATAAACAACAAATGTGCAAGAACCTCTGAGTTCTGCAAATTCATGAGATGCATCTCCATTGTGATGTTCCTGATTGGAAGGTGCTTAGAAGGACCATTTAGGATTCATGGTGCCTCTATGACATGAAATTGCAGGTTACAGGCTACCAAAGACACTTAGAAAGAATCTTCCTTTGCCCAATCCTTCCACCCATTGCTTAGATTATGAGTTTCCTGATATTTCTTGAGATACATCAGAGAATGGGACAATCCATCCTGACATTCTTGTTTGTCATTTATGCCCTAGTTTATTTTCAAGACATACCCTAATTATTAAAGCATGCAACAAATCCACAAGCATTGCTTCTCCCTTCCTCCCTGCTATCTGGTTTATGCAAAGGAGCACCTTGGGAATTGAATCAGCTCAGTTCTTGTTCCAGCTCTGTAGTTAAGTAGCTTTGTGTCTGGGAACGATCACTATTTATTCTGTGTTTGCTCATTTGTAAAACAAAGAGGATGGGCTAACTGTGGTCTCTGCCCTTTTAAAGGGAACACAATTTTTCTCCAGAAGCATGCTTACTACAAAAGTCAGCATACAAAACTGATGGTGGGAAGCTGACCTGGTTGTGGGGCCCTAGAAGCCTGAGGCTTCTTGGGTTTTCCCAATCCTTCCCCCTACAACCACTCTACCTTGAAAGTGTCCTAGTGTACCTAAGACGTGAAGAAGAAATTTTAAAAATTTTAAATATGCAGACTATCCAGTAAAGGTCTTCTCAAGCTGTATCAGTCTCTGAGTACACCTGCATATGTACGCATATGCAGGCACACCCAGGCATACAGGGCTTAAGAGGCCATGGAGAGGGTCAGACTGGAAGGGCAATTCTTGGACGAATATGGTGTTTGATTCCAAGGACAACCAGGCAGTGAGCTGCCCCCTGCACTGGCTACTGTCAGGTGCTTATGGCCTGGAGGATCAATAACCTGAAACAGGAGACATCTTGGTGGTGGTGTCCCATAGCAGGGGTCTTGGAGAGAGATCCATGAGGGAAAGGTCTGGAAGCCCCACACACTAGAAGCACACACTGCCCAGGTTCCTGCGTCCCAGAAGGGCCAGCTTTAGCAGATAAAGGGCCATCCGTCATTCACCGCGTGGCCCTTAGCTCACTGATCACATCCTTCTAAGCCCATTTGAAGCCACATTTCCCCATCTGCATATGCTTCCCCTCCAGTCAGTAGGTTTCTCCATCCTGAAAGTCCCTGAGCATCGTGTTAGCTCTGAGTCCTCATTATTGCCGTTTCCACCCTCGGCTACAGGCGGTGTTAGCTCACGGCTCCTTTCATGTCAAATAGGAGTCTCCCCACCAGCAGCCCCTGACCCTGTCCTACGTTCTCACAACGCAACTTCAGTGTTTTATCTCCTTGTTTTCTCATAGCCCCTTCACCTATGGAAATGCATTTTATACTCAGGTCACACAAACTCTACCACTTACCAAAACCTATAAAAAGCAGTGGTATGTGATGTGCTTTGAAGTTTATTGCTTTGTTGTATATATGCTATTTTTCACAAAAAAGAAAAAAAAGTTAACTGTGATGCTAAAAAAATATGTTTTCCTTCTAGGTGCCCATGTTCTGGAACAGCTAAAAGGAAAGATCTGAGATGATTGTGTGGTAGCCTATGACAAACTCTGGGATCTGTTCTGTAACTACTTGTTGAAGAGTGCATTGAAAACTACTGCTTTTTTTTTTTTTTTTTTTTTGCTTTGTATATGTTCTTTATTATACAATAAAAACAGTTAAAGAAAAAGCAGTGGTCTAAAAAGCCAGTGGTCCTGGCTGAGGTTTGGGCTTGAAGGTCAGTGCTTGGAAGGCCTGGTAACCTCGAGGGGCCACAGCAGGGACCCAGGAGTCTGCCAGTGGAGGTTCAGGCCCAGAACGGAGGCCCTGCAGCCTCGGTACCACTCAGTGTCGCACTCAGCAAGACCCCCGGGTGCCACGTTTAGAAGACACCAAACGAACACAAGGAATGATGTCCCTGCTGCTGTCACCTTTGGGAAGCAAGGGGAGCCCTATCCCCAGAAACAGATGAACAGCCCAGACACTGGGGTCGGCAAGGTGGGCAGAGTCCTAGTGACACGTTGTGGGGGGAGGGGGGCAAAGGGAACGACAGAGGAGGGGAGCAAGGGAGGGAGGAAAACAGGGCAGTAGGTGGTCGGGAGGAGAGGGTGTTATGGTAAGTGTATTATTGTTCTCTAGAAAAATAGAACAAATAGGATACGTGTGTGTGTGTGTGTGTGTGTGTCTGTACAGACAGATGTGCTTTAGGAACTGGCTTATATGATGTTGGGTGGCTGACAAGGCTGGAAATTCTGCTAAACACTGATATTGAAGTCTTCAGTCTGATATCCGTCGGGGAGGCCAGCAGGCTGGAAACTCAGAGAGGAGCAGAGGGTGTGATCTTGAGGCAGAAGTCCTGCTCACCCTGGAACTTTCTGTTTGCTCTTAAATCCTCCAACTGACTAGCTGAGACCTACCCATGTTATGGAAAGTCATCTCCTTACTTAAAGTCAATCGATTATAGATGCTAATACCGTCTATAAAATCCTTACATGGCAACATTGAGGCCAGCATTTGACTAAACCAGCCATTCCCTGGTCAAATTGACACACGCAATGGACCATCACAACCAGGGAATCAACTGGACAGCACACACAGAGCCGCCGTCATAAGGTGATGTAATGTCCAAACATTTAGCAGCAAGTAGGGTGTGGAAGAGGCTCACGGTTCTACAAAGATCTTGGAGGTCCCTGCTGGGGTGGGATTTAAATCTAGGTCTTAGTCAGTCATCTTAGCCAGTCAGGGATGAGCAGGGAAGGGCTAAACAGCCAGTGAGGGAGTGAGATGCATGGGTAGGGGCAGGGTCTGGGGGTGGGGCGGGGGGGACTCTGAGCCAGGGCTGTTAGTTTATTCACAAGAATAAGCTTCAAATTAATAATAAACTTTAAAAGTTCTAATAATTTATCCTCTGGAATACCCAGATGGGTGTGTATCTGCCAAATATCAGTGCTGTTTACAGCCCTCTCCTGATGATATTTTTATTCCAAATTGCCAAATGGGCCTGAGGGAATACAGAGTGTTTTCAGGATTCACTGAGCACTTTCCTTGCTTCCAGGGTGTGCATTTCTGGTGAACTTCCCATCCCCTCCTTTTATCCCCTCCAGAACAGGCTGAAATGCCGGTGCTTTTGTTGGCAACATTAATACTTAATCATTTCAGCACAATGCAATCTAGCTGTCTGTCATTTGTTCCCAGAGCAGAACTATTTCTAAACGAGATGTAAGAGTGACGTGATGTCACAGGGCGGGCCTTCAGCAGAGTGACGTGATGCCACAGGGCGGGCCTTCAGCAGAGTGACGTGATGTCACAGGGCGGGCCTTCAGCAGAGTGACGTGATGTCATAGGACGGGTCTTCAGCAGAATGACATGGTGCAGACCTTCCTCCAGCCAGTGGAAGCTGAGAAGGAACACACTTTCATAGGCTGTCCATTGACATTCCCCTGGACTTTGGTTGCGCAGGGGTTTCAGGTTAATTTTATTCTTCATTGATTATCTCACTGCTCAATCTTCTTTTTAGCAGTAAATTACGTAAAACCTACTTTTCTTTCCCGCACACTGTATTTTTGCAGAGGCTCGCAATTAAAACACCAGTTTGCAGCACTTTGATTCCAGAGTGAAACCCACTCATTTTTATGCATAGCCTCCACCCACCCCCTACCCTAGCTGTGAATTGATTCACAGTAGACAGTTTATAAAGTTGAATGAGGAGGTATAAAGTATAGAATAGGAGCAAGTACTGCTCAGGGATAAGGAGGAAAGAATGTTTTGACTAAGCAGAGACTAACAACCCTTCAAAATAAACCCCAATAAATTATAATAAACCTAAATTAAAGTGATTTATTATCAAATACTTCAAGCACAGAGAAAACACATGAAACCACCACTCAGATTCAATAGCATTAATTTTTTGCCATATTTGGTTCACATTTTTTTTAAAGAAAAATTTTCCAGATATCAACTATCCTATTCCATACTTCTTACCTCTTCTCAGAAATAACTACTACCATGAGGTTCCTATCATTCAAATGAAATGTCATTCTTAAAATGCAAACATAGTTATACATTATACAGATATCCCTTTTTAGTTTATGGTCTATTGGAGTGGCTGGAGGGAAGTTTCTGAAACTGTTGAGCTGTGTTCCAGTAGCCTTGATTCTTGAAGATGATTGTACGAAGGTATAACTTTCACAATGCGACTGTGTGATTGTGAAAACCTTGGGTCTGATGCTCCTTTCATCCCGGTGTTCTAGTTTGCTAGCTGCCAGAATGCAACACACCAGAGACAGATTGGCCTTTAATAAAAGGGGATTTATTTTGTTAGTTCTTCAGAGGAAAGGCAGCTAACTTTCAACTGAGGTTCTTTCTTATGTGGGAAGGCTCAGGGTGATCTCTGCTGGCCTTCTCTCCAGGCCTCTGGGTTCCAACATCTTTCCCCGGGGTGATTCCTTTCTGCATCTCCAAAGGCCTGGGCTGAGCTGGGAGTGCTGAGATGAGGTATGCTGAGCTGCTTGGGCTGTGCTACATTGAGCTCTCTCATTTAAGCACCAGCCAATTAACTCAAACGTCATTCATTGCAGCAGGCACACCTCCTAGCCAACTGCAGATGTAATCAGGAACAGATGAGGGTCACGTACCATTGGCTCATGTCCGCAGCAACAGAATTAGGTGCCTTCACCTGGCCAAGTTGACACCTGAATCTAACTACCACACCAGGGTATGGATAAATGAGTAAAAAAAAAAGATAAAAATAAGTAATAATGGGGACAGAGGGTAAATTAAATTGGGTAAATGGAAATACTAGTGGTCAATGAGAGGGAGGAGTAAGGTGTGTGGTATGTGAAAAGTTTTAAGATATGAGGTATTTGAGAGAAAGGAAAGTAGATGAAATGATTTTAAGTGAGCGTGCTTTATTGGCTGTGCTCCCAGGCAGAGCTCACCGAACCCAAGATGGAGTGAGGTGAGTCTGTGCATGGGATTTGGCAAGTGCAGTTTTTAAGGGCAGGGGTTAGGTGATGGCGTGAAAGGGGTGGCACATTAAACAAAGGATTATTATGCTAGTGGGTTGAGCAGGGGGTGGTCAATGTCCCTTGAGCAATGAGTGAACGATATTTGCTGCGTAAAGACCTTGGTTGTAACAGTTCACCTCCCGTTCTGAAGTGACGTCGTGATCCAGCCATAGTCCCTTATTCACCCGACCCAACAGTATGTATGTGTTTTTTCTTTTTTATTTTCTTTTTCTGACACAAACAGGCTCTGGAAATTGAACCTGGGTCTCCGGCATGGCAAACAAGAATTTTGCCACTGTGCCACTGTTGCACCACCCTCTTTTTCCTTTTTATTTCTTTTTCTGGAGTGATGTAAATGTTCTAAAAAATGGTCATGGTGATGAATACACAACTATGTGATGATATTGTAAGCCCCTGATTGTACACCATGTTTGGAATGTATATGTGTGAAGATTTCTCAATCGAAAAAAAAATTGAAACATGGACCGTTTCACAGGTTCTCATTAGCAAACAGTTTGCTAGCTGACAGAATATGATGCACCAGAACTAGAATGGCTTTTACAAAAGGACAGTTTATTAAGTTGCAAGTTTACAGTTCTAAAGCCATGAAAATGTCCAAATTAAGGCATCTAGGGAAAGATACCTTAACTTCAAAGAAAGGGCCGATGAAGTTCAGGGTTTCTTTCTCAGCTGGGAGGGCACATGGAGATGTCTACTAGCTTTCTCTCCAGAATTCTTCAATGTATCTCTGAAGGTCTCTGGTTATGTAGGTTCTGTTGGCTCTTGTGGCTCTAAAGTTTTTTCCAAAATGGTTCCCTCTTGAAGGACTTTAGTAAGCAACCCCATCGTGAACAGGTGGAGACACATCTCCATGGAAACTGTCTAATCGAAAGTACCACCCACAATTGGATGGATCACATCTCCATGGAGACAGTCAGAAAGGTCTCACTCAGCAACACCAAATGAAGATTAAAGGACATGGCTTTTCTGGGGTACATAATAGCTTCAAACTGGCACACAAACCTTGTAAGTTACAAAAAATACCAGATATAAGGTATTAGTAACAATATAATTATGAATTAGAGTAAATAAGTCTCACTATAGACAGAATGTCCAAAGGATCAACCCAAGAACAACTTGGAAGAGGTGATGGTTTTGACAGAGGCTAATTTGTGGACCTCATGGAGAGCGGATTTGGCTCAATGTTGAAGCATGTAGGTGACCCGTTTCTCATTTCTCTAAGGGTGAAGAGTGGGAAGACAATAGGGTAATTTGAGACTAAGAGACAAATGTCCAGTTTTCTCTGATCACAATACAGAATACAGATTTAGCTGCTAAAGTGGACTGTATTAAGTACAACCCTATAGAACCCCAAGCATTGTGCTAATAATTATTTCATTTGCCCATTCGTTCATTCTTTCATCCATGCAAAAGCTTTTTTGGGGACTTTTTCATCATGTCAGGCACTGAGCTAGGCGTTCTTGTATAAAGGTGAATGTGGTGGTTTCAAACTGTAGGCGCCCCAGAAAATACGTTCTTTAATCCATTCCTGAGGGTGTGAACCCATTGTAAATAGAGCCTTTTGATGAGACTACTTCGGTCAAGGTGTGGCCCACCTCGATCAGGATAGGTCTTAATCCTAATACCAGAGTCTTTATAAGTGGAATGAAGTTCAGAGAGAAAGAGAGAAAGTCTTGGAATGAGATTCTTAAACAGAATCTGAAAGGGAAAGATGAGACCGAGAGACCCTGCTATGTAACAGAGGAGCCAAGGATCACCAGCAGTCAGCCCCAGAATGCCACAGTCTTTGGGGAAAATGCATCACACTGACGATACCTTGATTTGGACAATTTCCAAGCCCCAGTAACATGAGTAAATAAATTCTCATTGTATAAGCCAAGCCATTTCACAGTATTTGCTTAAGCAGCCTTGTAAACTAAAACAGTGACACAGAATTCTTCCTCTTTTAAAGCTTCTATCTTAATTTAAATTTCTACCTTTCTACCTTCTTCAACTGGGTGGTATCTTTTTCTTGGTCCAGCTATCAGTAGTTAGAACTCAGTCTACTGAAAGCATCTATCACTCTCTGAAGTCAGACCCCAAGTAGGATAGATTTAGAGAATAACGGCTCTATGACTTCGATTTAGATTTCAGTTTTTAAATGGACATCATAGATCAATTCTTGCTACTTTTTTCATTTGTTACATTGTATCTTTGAATTCAAACTTTCTAACTAAAGGCATTATTCTGTTTGCCTATGAAAGGTATTGCAAGGTTAGAATTTATGGTTCAAATTGAGAATTGCCCTCATAGATATTAACATACTACCAGTTTGATTGAAACTTTGATTTCATTGGCCAAGTTGCTTTTAGCTCATGTAATCAGTTTATCCTTGTATGTCTTTGGTAATCTCCAGACAGGTTATTAAACATCATTTATAATCAGAAATGAAAATAGAACATCATTTCCCCTCTTTCCTCCTGGTTGTCTCCTTAACTCTAAGTGCTTACTTGAAGAACAGCTGCTTGGCTGCCAACTGGGATATTTGCCTCAACAAAAGCTTCATAGGGTTTCCTCTGCCCTCAGAGAAAGCCCTTTTCTAATTGAAAGGGGATTTCAGAAAATAAAGACATAGCTGAGTTTGGGCAGCCATTCCCTCCAAGCAAACATACTTAACTCTATGGAGAAAAGTGGCTGAATCACAGACATACAAATCTAATATTCCTGGGGTCCTCCTAACACAAAATGAAGAGGCCCATTATGTTCCCCTTTCTTGCCAAAGCAAGCAAAGGGTCAACTCTCTTGCTATTTTCTTAAATAAAATCAAAAGCCACCAGGGACTCTTTCTTTAAGAACTTCCACTTGAATCGCTGTGTGTAGTCCTCAGTCACAGGAACTATTCGCCTTATGAAACCTGGACAAATGGGGTCCATCAAATAAGTAAGAAAGTAGCCAGCATGATGTAGTGTGGTGTGTGGCACCCCAGAACAAGCCTCAGAGCTTCAAGCAAGCAATAACTGTCTTAGCTGGGGCCTGAGGGACCAAGTGGAAGTCAGGGGAAGGCTGCCTGCCGGGAAGCACCCAGGTGGCCAGTCTGGAGGGGTGTGAAGGGCTTTGCTGGGTCTGTCTGCTGTCCCAGTGGCCTCCATGTCTGGACCCTCCCTGCTGAGGGTCTGCTCTCCCTGATGGTTTCAAAGCTCGGAGGGGAAATGAACGATTTTCCTTTGGGACAGTCAAGGCACTAGGCGACTGTCAGCCACCGAGGAAGTGCAGAGCGAGTGGGGATGAAGCAGGTTGGAGGGGCCGATGAGGGTCGGGACCCAGGACCCAGGAGGACCAAGATAGGGCAGAGGGTAGGACTGGGTCTATTCCTTACCACACCCTGAGGATCGCTTTGGCCCTTACTGTCATAGTTAGGTGGAGATCTTTGAACTTCATGTTGGGGAGATACAAGGAAATGACAGACTTGCCACTACCCATCATGCACTGAGCATTTCCAAGCCTGCAACCCACCCTGTCCATCTACTGCCCGACACCTGTTGGTTTGACAGCGGTCTAGGCAGTGTGCGTGGCAGTGCAGCCATGCCTTCATCCTGCACCGTGAGGATTCCCTGTTAGGGTAGAAAATGCTGTGACCAACGAGGGGTGCCTTCTTTGTCTCATTGAGAAGACAAAGAAGGTTTTAGCCATGTGCTATTTCTCTCCAGAACAATTATGCAAAGTGAGGCCATACTGAAATCCCTCAAATGAGCCAATCTTCTCCCCTGCCCCACCACTTACTAAGGTTTGTAAGTAAGAGCCCCTGGGAATCTAGAGATACCAGCATACGCTCCACAGGGCTGCCCTAGGGAGTGCAGAGGCTGGCAGCCCTGCATAACCTGGGAGTTTCTGGAAATGGACATTTTCCCCTCCCTTTCCTCCCAGGACTCTCTGCAGCATCTTGCCCAGGAAGCGATGGTTTGACAAGATCTTCAAAGGATTCTCACGGGAGCTAAAAACGTCCTTGAGCGAGACTTACCCTATTCTCAGGTGTGCAGCCATTTAGCAAGTAAGCCGACTCAAGACTAGGCTGAAATTTTGAAAAGCTACTTGTAACTTCTGATTTGTTCTTCATCAGTGATGCAGTCCTCCAGAGTTCCAGCCCAGAGCTCCGCTGTTTACTGGGGCTTCTCTTTCCTGTCAGGTTCTGAATTCTGATTTTTCTCTTGATGTTAGAAAGTGAAAATCTGTGCCCTGATTTTCTGTGACTTCCTGCTTGGCTTCTGGTTCTTTATAGCTTAAGAATTTGGCAAACGCCTCCAGGAGAAAATGCAGCGTATCTAATTTTCATCGCTGCACTTCCCTTCTCTCGGGCTCTGAATCCTCAGATCCTGGCTACTCTGCCCAACCCGCCCATCTCTCCTCTCCTTATTTGGGCTGCAGCCTATGGGATGTTATCCCACAGTGGATTCAAAGTTTCTGGTTCCAGGCCCCAAACTGGGACTTTCCCAAGGTGAAAGGCGGCGCTCAGGAAATGAGCTCGGCTCCTGTGGTCCCTTCTCTTTTCTCCTCTTTTCTCTTCTGGATACTGATCCACAAATCCTGGTCACCTCAGTCAATCTCCAGCGTCTTCAATTAGAGTTTTTGGTTGTTATTTGTTTTGCTTTATTCTTTTGTTGGTTTGTTTATATATTTTATCTGGCTTCTCTCTTTGTTCTTTGCAGAATAATTGGTTTGGTGCAAGCTGCTCCATCTTAGCCAGAAGTAAAAGTCTGACACATGCTTTGGAAAATAACACTCAACATGTCTTTGCCTATTTCTTCATCAATTACCTGAAGGAAATATTAGTTCCTTGCTTTAATCTTCCTATGCTATTTATAGAGCAGTCAAGTAAATTTATTATGGGTTGGGCTAACACCAGAAAAAATGGGAGGAAATTGTTACCTTGAGATAAGTGTTAGGAATACTGAGATTTGGGGGGAATAATAGCCCGATAATAGCCCCAAATCAGCGTCCATGAGTGGTTGGTGCAGGCACCAGCAGCTCTCATTATAAAGACTGAATGTTAGCTCTAATCTTATTTCAATAGACTAGGGTTTTTTCAACTTCCCTTGGGGGAATATATTTCATCAAGAGAGTTGGTATTTAATCTGGATGTGTTTGAGTTCTGATTTGCACCTAGTCTAGCACCCAAAAATCCTGTCATCTATTTTTCGTCTTTGGTGTTTTGAATTCCTACATTTCCCTTCAGCCTTTATCAATGCCAATTAGCAGTAGTTAAATTTCCTGATGTGGAGTTGTGTAATGTTTTATTTTTGTTGTCCAGATTCCTCTTCCCTGAGACGGACATGGTGCTAGTCAACTGTACTTTGTGGAGTGTTGCACACTTTTGCCCAAAGTTGTGGACAGAAATTTGCTTCTTCTTCCTCACAATTCTATGCCTGTTTATTAAGTGGAAACTGAGGTTCCTGGGTCAGAAACCTGGGAGCCAGACCCCCGATGGGCCGCTTCTTCTCTGTTTTCAATGAGCCCAAGATGTAACCTACTCTCTCACAAGCTGTTGCTTTTACGTTTGGGAACATCAGCAGGTACATCATCCATGATTCTTCTGAGCCTGTCAACATGAGTCCACATTCTTTTCTCATCTACAACAGCTGAAGAGTGAGTACACCATATAGTTATACAGTGATGAGTAGCAATGAATGAAATGACCTGAGGTTGTCTCCTTGGCAAAACAGCACAGCTCCTGCTGATGTTGGATGGAACTGAAACCTGAGTCAGTTTCTCCCAGCTGTGGTTACTCCCGGGGCAGCTGAAGCAACAGGCGCTTATTATCAATGCTTAGCTACATCCACCCAGCATTGGAGTAAGTCACAAGGAAATTCCAAAAACGTGGCACCTGCACAGCAAACCGGGGTGTGGTAGGGAAACATAGGAAAACATCTCGCAGACCCTGAGGCACTTCCAGGGCCCAGCGCAGGGGGTGGGAGACAGCCTGCCCATTAGTTCAGAGGCTTGATAGGCTAACTTACAACCTTCAGTTTGAATGTCTAAACAGCCAACCCAGTAGCTCATTTACAATCCTTAATTTACATGTTTACAAACCAATCATGATATACCAATATCTCAAACCCCACCTCCCTTAGTTTGATCTAATAAAAACCCATGTGCCAAACAGCCCTGCGTGCCCTTCCCTTGACCATGCCCATGCCCATCCTTCAAGTACATACTTTATTTCTCTTCAATAAAATTTTGTCACTTGCTTTTATATGCTTATCTCATCCTTGAATTCCTTCTTGCAATGAGTTGTCAAGTGTGGAAAGGGCTCCAGCGAGAGGCGAGCTCTGGCAACATCTTTCTTGGTGAGCCAGTCAGGAGCTTTACAGGATAAGCAAAAACCCCTCGCTATCCTGACTGGAGAAAGCCAAGCCTTTGCGAGCCATTTTATCTTGAAATGAGCAAGCAAGACCTCTTAATTTCCATCCACTCACAGAGCTACTCTCAAGACTGGCAACTTACTTTTCCTCTCTGGGTCCTTCCAGCTATCCTGGAGCTGGCTGTAACCCCTTGACCTTGGGATTTGGCAAGCACTCCCGCTAGGGAGCTCTAACACTTGGGGAGCTTAAAAGGAGCCTGTGCTGCCAGGTTTGGGGCTGCAGGAGGGTTGTTTTTGTCATCATGGCAGTTACTCTGATCCTCTCACTGAGCAGATATGTCCACACTGCTGTCACCCACTTAGGTTTAAGACCCAGGGGATGGCAAGAAAAGGGCTTATTGGCTGTGAGCTGAACCCCAGTTCTGATTGGGAGCCAGAGGAGCAGGAGCTTCAGGAGGTGAGGATGTACTTCCTTCCCAGACCCTCAGCCTGGAACGGGCCTCATGCCCTGGACCCAAGTCCATGACCCTTGATTCCAGGCATCCTGCTGCCTAATCTTCAGCAGCCTTCATTTCTTCTCACCCATTGTCAGGGGCTCAAGGGCCCCTGGTACCTGAGTACCAGATACCTCAGGTCCCTTCATTAGTGATGACCTCGGGTCCCTTCATTAGTGACGTATTTTATTACCTGTTAAGAGTCCAGCATGCTCATGGGCCATTATTGTTCTTGGTGTCAGGTTTCTGGGGGTGGTGTGCAAGCAAGTACTGAGCTTGCAGATATGACCTGGTGACCATTTCTAACAAGGGAAAGGCTGAGTGCTCTGGCTTTAGCCTGAGGCTCTTCAACCACCCACCCTGTTTTCACGCATGGCCTCTGCCATAAGTTCTCATCCTTAGTGCCCTGAAATGACAGAAGAAAACAATCTGGTTCCAGAAAATTTGAAGGCAAATGGGGGTGCCTGATGGCCTGCTCAGAATTCTGATGTGGGAAGTGATAAAGCAGATCCAATCTTTACATCAGGCATTTGAAGAGTCCTGGTCATTTCTCAGATTGGCTGAAGGCTTTAATGTCAACACTAAAGGGTTTAAAAGGCAAGTTTTACCCATGTTGGAGCAGAAACCGAAGCAGGATCTGAAAGTCCTTAAGAATGCTGGGCCCACCCCTTCACTCCATTAGATCCAGGCCTCTGAGGCCACCTTGAAACCACGGTCTGCAGGCTACTCTGCATCTGTTCTGATGCCAGGGGGTAAAGCCTCATCCAAAGGCCAGAGTCATAGCATCGCCCTGAGAATTATAGAGTTGAACAATTGCAGGGAAAATACACCAAGGAGACAGAAGGGACAGGAAAACGAATCCAGGGCCTAGAGAACAAGAGCCTTGTGCCTGTAGCTGCAGCCCTAGGTCACGCCAGGAGCTGCAGAAGTTCTCCACCGGCAATTATGAAGGTACTGGAGGGACTGGAAATGATGGCGTGCCAAGTGATGAGAAACCAGAGGAAATGAAGGCAAGTGAGTCAGGTGACCAGAACTTTAGCAGTAAAGCAGCCGGAAAGGGCAACAATTCTTTGACAGTGATGGGAACGTCCTACACAGACTTTGAGCTAAGGCCTAATGTGGAGTTGCCATATGAAACATGGGGCTGCCTGTTACGAAATTCAGATGATCTTCCCACCATAGAACTAAAAAGGAACAAGCTATTTTCCACTGCAATACTGTCTGGCCACAGTATTGCCTGGAGGACAGCCAACCTTGGCCCATGAATGGAACAGTCAGCCATACCCCTATCTTACAATTAGTTCTATCTTGTAAAAAAGAGGGAAAGTGGCAAGAAATTCCATATGTACAGCCTTGCATGGCCTTATATCAGGACAAACCCATGAAGGGCTCTTGCAAATTCTGTTATACTCAGGAGGGCCCTTCTCATGGAAAGACAGATATTTTAGATGACCCTATTTTCAGTAGCCCTCCCCACTACGATGCTCTACCAGAAATGAAGTGCCTCCAGATGCCCCTAGAGTGGAGACCCAGCCCCTCAGCACCCTCTTTGCCACCACCCTACCATAGCCCAGCAGGTCACACTTGCAGTGGGGCTTTATAGCCCCCCATGGAGACAAAAGGGAAAGACGACAGGACGGCATGTTTCCTGTTCAGGATTAGCAAAGGGAGATGCAGGAACCATCTGCATTCATGTTTCTTTTCCTGTGTCTGCTCTGGTACGGTGTATATAACAGGGAGGATCTCAGATCCCTCAAAATTTACGGAAGAATTTAAAAGCCTGGTATTAGCCTTTGAATTCACCTGGGGAGATGTGCAAGCCATTCTTTCCTCTTTTTGCACTCCAGAGGAGAAACATCAATTTTGGCTTGAAGCCCAGGGCCATGCAGACCAAGCTGTGGCCAGCAGCCTGTCCAATATGAGTAGGTACAGTAGTGGTTCTAAGTGTTGATTCAAACAGGAACTATCAGAGGGGCCAGGCAGACTTAGAAAAGCCAGGGCCACATGATGACATGTTAGGGGGAATGAAAAAGTATACCATCACAGAGTATAACTCAGGAGAAAGGAGGGCCTGGCTGTGTTCTAGGGGAAGTTAGTGGAAGAGATTTTGCTGGGTAGTTGTTTCATTGGCCCATCTGCCCCTGATGTTTGGAGAAGGCTGTAGGAGCTCTCTGTGGGCCCACAAACTCCCACTAATGACCTTCTAGGAACTGTGTTTTCCATCTTTAACAATCAGGAGAAGGCTGTAGTGGGGGAGAAGGCAATGAGAAAGTGAGCAGAAGAACAGAGAACAGACCAGCTTATTGCAGTTGCTGTTAAAGTTCTGTCCCCCAAATGTCATCCAAATGTTGGCTCCAAGCCTCAGGGCTTTGCTTCAACTGTGAATCAGAAGGTCACTGGCAGAGAGAGTGCCAGAAACCTCGAGATGATCATCAACCTCAAGCCCAGCAGGTCCCTGGCCCAAGTGCCACTAACATGAGCATTGGACCCAGGGACTGCACTGTCTCCTGTAGTGGTGGGGCCAGACAGCCCCCAGAGCTCTGCTCATGGCAAGTGAAGAAGACTGAGGGTGCATAAGTCTCTGCTGACTTCATGTCTGACCATCAGCCTAGAGGATCCTCAGGTGACACTTGGTATGGCAGGTGATATTATTTTTTTTTTTATTAATACTAGAGCCACTCTGTCCCAAACTGCTGCTCTAAGCCTACTTCCACTCAGACTTGCCTAGCTATGGAAGTTGATAGTAAAGCCAAAATTTAGGATCTTCACTATCCCTCTCCTTTGTAAGCTTGGAGACATTCTAGTGTCCCATCAATTTCTCATTGTCCCTGAATGTCCCACCCCCACCTTCCAGGGAGGGATCTTCTTTACTCCATGAAGGCCACCTTAAGACTAGTAAACCTCATTAGCGCTTACCCCCTTGTTTGCCCTGAGGCCCCTACTAAATAAAGTCCTCTTGGCACCCTTAAGGAAATCCTTAAACAAGCAGACTGGTCCAAATGGGATGAAGGCATTCCAGGGGAAGCCCACTGAGCAGCCCCAGACTGCATTCAAGTCAAGTCTGAAGTGACCTTTCCCCACTGACAGCAACATCCCTTCAAACAGGAAGGTGAAAAGCCTCCAGCCAATTAGTAAATATTCTTTAAAAACAAACACCTAATCCTGTGTCCTAATTCTAAGTCCAGGATTTTAAGGACAATTTTTGTATCCCTCTTCACTCTGACTCTCAATACCTAGTTGCTTTTAAATGGCAAAGACTTAAGGACAAAAGTCCTGTCCAGTTCACTTAGACAGTGCTGCCCCAAGGGTTTCAAAATAGTCCCCATATCTTTAAGAAGGCCTTAACAGCAGACCTCACAGACCGCCGACCACCTCAAAGCTCAATCTTGCAAGGCGTGAAATGTGTAAACTACATATTCCTAATAAATGTGAATCTAATTCACTTCTAATAAAAAAGTGAATTTTGTTTGTTGTAGTTGTTACTAATTGAGCAGATATAGAAAGTCACAGAATCATTAAGAAAATGAATTTTGTAGCCATCAGTGACAACAAACTATGGATGGATACAGAAAGTTGTAGAAGGTGTAAGAAGTGAATTTTGTGGTCCATTGCTTAATTCAAGCCCTAGATGGGTGCTCTAGTTTGCTAGCTGCTGGAATGTGATATACTAGAAATGGAACAACTTTTAAAAAGGGGAATTTATTAAGCTGTAAGCTTACAGTTCTAACTCTGTGCAATTGTCCAAATTAAAGCAAGTCAATAAAAATGTCCAAATTAAGGCACCAACAAGAGATTGCCTTCACTCAAGAAAGGCCAATGAAATTCAGGCTTTCTCTCTCTTAAAGAGAGAGGCCATATCTGAGCAACAGTTAAACTATTCTTAATGAAAGTTATAGGAAAGTTTTTCTTAACCATCTGAGTACTTTTTCTAAGGGATAAAAATTTTTTTATCAAATAACATACTTGTTGATGTTTATGTTGATCATATTGTCCTTTATTTCAGAAGACAAATCTCACTCTTAAAGGAAAACCATTGCATAGGATTTGTTCTCTTACCTTGTAAAAGTGGATGCTAAAATAATTTAACATATTAAATATTACAATTTCTGTCTTTCTGTTAAGCTAAATTTGCCATATATTTTTAAATTATATAAAATTCCTAAAGACTTAGCGATATTCTCACAGTCCATATTGTATGTGATACTGACTGTGTGATGTTGAAAGCTGCGCATCACGGAAGCAGCCAAATTTCCTTGTCAGCTCCACTGCTTTACTCTGAAGTGTCCCTTAAAGTACACATGGTTAGCTACAAGTTAGAACTTCATCTTAAACAGAAAGGGACTTTAAAAATGGAGCACAAGGTAAGTATATAAATCATGCTCTACTTGTTGATTGGCATAGCCCTGGTAGATGTGTAGGGAGGCAGGGAAAAGCTTTTGCTGTGGTTTGTAATTGATGGCCCCAATAGGGAACAACTGTCAAATGGTTTTGTTTCTACAAGTAGATTCATTAAAAAATACTTATAACAAAATTAACCTTAAATTTTAAACTCTTACAGTAGTATTCTAAAATGCTTTGTTCTTTGTAAAACTTAGTAGTTCCCTGAAACTTGAAGTATCTGTGTGACAACTGAAACTCAAAGTTAAAGTTCTCTGGCCCTGTAAGTCAGCATGACCTCATATAGCCACATGTGAATGATGCTAATCTAATTAGGACTAAAGTAAATCAAAGTACAGAGTAAAAAACAATACTATCTGTAATCTTAAGCTCTAACTCCTGGGCAAAGCCAAAAAAATAAAAATAAAAAGAGTAATCCTCATCCTAATATTCCTATTTACTTCAACACTGGGAGCTGGTTTAAAAATATCAGCTCATCATAATCTCTATCTTGAATTTAGTCTTCTCCAGAACCAGAAAGGGTCCCTAGTCACAATGGTACTTCAAAATAAGCATGCCTCAGACTTGCTCACAGCAGCCCAGGGAGGAATTTGTCCATTAAAAAGGAATGCTGTTTTTTTGTAAACCACTTAGGCTATCCCCAACAAAACATCAAAGATCTAATACATCAATTGGAACATCTCCATGAAAATGCAAGAACAAACTGGAAACAGCTTTTTGTCCTTTCCCCAATATGCTTTCTTGGTTTCTTCCCTTTCTGGGACCTCTAATTTCTCTGCTCACCCTTTCTTTATTTGGACCATGACTCTTTAACATTTTTGTCCAATTTGTCTCTACCAGCTTACAAGCCATTCACAATAAACTCATGCCAACTTGCAGATACATTGGCCCCCCATGACACCAAACAAGGGTCTCCCCTTCCTAGCACATCTAGAGTAGTCAGAGATTTCTACACTCTATAAGGCAGGGACTACAAACTCTAATCAGCATGAAGAAGTTCCAGAAGAAAGATTGTTGCCCCTCGACTACACCTTATGAACAAAGGTGCAGAACTCTCAGTGGGGAGGTGAGGCAGGTTATACATAGGGAAACATCTCACAGACCCTGAGACGTCTCCGGGACCTGGTGCAGAGTGAGGAAACAGCATATCTGGTTAATTCAGAGGCTTGAGAGGCTAATTTACAACCCTTAATTTGAATGTCTAAACAACTAACCACAGAATCTCACTTACAATCCTTAATTTACATGTTTACAAACCAATCACAATGTACCAATATCTCAAACCCTGCCTCCCTTAGTTTGATCTAATAAAAACCCATGTGCCAAACCACCATGGTTAAGCACTCCCACACCCACCCCTTGAGCTTGTACTTTTTTCTCTTCAAAAACTTTTCTCACATTTTCATGCATGCTGGTCTCATCCTTGAATTCCTTCTTGTGATGAGACGTCAAGTCTGGAATGGGGCTCTGGTGACAGGGGTCTCCGGCAGTAATCTGCAAGGAAATTCTAAAAACGTGGTGTCTGCACAGCAAACCAGGACACTAATACTGAGCTTGGAGTACATAAGAAGGACCACGAGGAGGGCAGATGAAGGGAAGAAATCAAAGCAATGATGCTTCTGTGGCCACTTCTATAGGGACCACGCTGGCCATGACTGGGTGTGTGAAGAATGTAGGCTGAGGCACAAGCTGCAGAAGAGGGGACGGTTGAGAACTAACTAGGTTGAAACGGTCAGCCAGATTGCTTTGTATGAACCCAGGACTTCTTAGAGGAAAGGTTTTAGGGGTCAGCCATGAAACTAAAGTGATAGAGTAGGGAGTTGACAGGTGCCAGCTCAGTAACCCAACAACACTGCTCCCCTCAGACTGGTAGAAAAGATGAGCTGCAACCCTCCACATGGGGACCACCAGCCCTACTAGGGGTCCCTCCCCTTCTTGGGCCTTCATGGGTCCCAGCCCAAAAATGCAAATACTGAACACTGGAAGGCACGTCTGGAAACCAGGAAGAGGTTTCTTGGTTTCTTTTTTGTCCTTTCCAGAGAAGGGGGCTGGTGGTCCTCTCTTTGTGGGACTGTCGGGATCCCAGCCTTGGGGGATGGGCATGGACTCAAGGTCAATCACTAGACCCACCAAAGGCATGTCTGTTTTTTTGGCTCCTACTGCTGTCCCCTGGGAACTGGGGAAGAAGGGGTGAAATCAGCACACCCTGACCAAGGATAGGGAGGAATCCCCAAGGGTGGGCAAATTGTTTAAATGTTCTGAGCCTCACTTTCTTTATCTAATAAAATAGGTCTAATGATCTTTAATTAAGGGATTAAATGAGAGAGTGAATGGCAGGAGCATGGCACAAGATGGTCACTTACTAAATGGCAGCACCTACCCTTAATTCTGTTTCACAAATTAAAGAAAAAGTTAGTCATAAGAGGGAAATTGGCACCACTTTTCAAGACCGTGTTCAAAGGGGTAGTGAAGGAAATTCATTTTTCTAAGATTTGGAGAGAAAGCATCTTTACTTTGAAACTTGCTTTCAATGCTCTTGACCGAATCTGGTGAAGGGTCACTGTATGCGCGAAGCCTTCTGCTACCTGCAGCATCAGCGAGCCAGCCCTGCACAGCCCCCCACTGCCACCGTTCTGGGTGCAGGGGCCTGGGGGCCAAGTTCTCGAGCCTCAGCAGTGAGCTGAGGGAACCAAATGAGCTCAACGCTTTCAGGCATCCTTCTGTCTTTATTCCCAGAAAAGGGAATGAATCTCTGCAAAAGGGCGTTCCACAAAGGCTGAGAGTTTGCCTGGAAAATGCACTCAGGGCAAAGCACAGCAGCCCGTCTCCTTCCCAAGAGGGGGTGATGCATGCTCCTGGGGAACCTGGGGAACTTTGGCCTTTTACATTTTTCAATTCTTTCTTTTTAAAAATTTCTTTTGTTGAATCTCTTCCAGAATGTCAGTGAGTCCAGTTTGGAAAGGAGGCAACCTCGTTGTTTCTTTCACAGTTGCCACAACAGTAGTCGGTTGTGAGGGAGAAGATTGATGATTTCTAGGCTAAGTGGCTCCCAGGAGATGGGGGCCTTCAATTGTCTGCACCCCCTTTCCAGTGGTACCTTCCCACTGTTGTCCTAGCAGATGAACCCCAATTTAGTGCCTTAACACAGCAGGAACTCATGGTCTCACAGACCTGGGGTCAGTCATCCAAAATGGGCTCTGGGCTGAGTCGCCAGCCCGGCAGGGCGGGGTTTTTCTGGTGGCTGGGGGAGAACATGTTTCCCTGCCGTGTCCAGCGCCTCGGGGCCACCCGCATCTGACGGCTCATGGCTCTTCCTCTATCTTCAAAGTCAGCCATGTGGGTCCCTATTATTTCATCCTCTCTGACCACAGATTTTCCACTTTGAAGAACTCCTGAGATGACATCAGGCCTGACAAGATAATTGAGGACAGTCTCCTGCCCCAAGATCTTACCTTAATCACACCTGTCGAGCCCCTTTGCTGTGTCAGGAAATAGTCACCAGTCCCTGATTAGAACGTGGACGTCTTTTGGAGTGCAGTAGGGGGCTTTACTGTGCTTACTGCACAGCAAAAAAAAAAACAAGAAAGGAAGAAAAATGTCCTCAAAGTGCTGGAGAGAAAAAAATGTAAGAGAACATCTTAGCTTCCTAGGGCTGCTGTAACAAAGGGCGACAGCCGGGCTGGCTTTAAGCAGCAGGAATCTGTGGTCGTGTAGTTCCAGAGGCTCAAGATTGAAACCCAGGTGTGGGCAGGGCCACTCTCCCTCTGGAAAGGGTCTGGGAGGAGCCCCCCCTGCTGCTTCTGGCATCCGGTGGCCCCAAGTCCTTGGCTTTTGGGCACATCACCCCAATCTGTGTGACTGCCTCCACCAACCATCTGAGCCTGTCTGCAGGTCCCCCTCCTAGAGGGACACCTCCTCATGGGTCAGGGCCCACCCACTCCAGTGAGACCTCGTCTCAGCACCACGGCCCACACCCAGCCACTTTCCAAACAAGGCCCATGCTGAGGTCCTGGGGCTTTAGCAAGACACCAGCAGCTGGCACTTCTGGCCCTCTGAGGGCCACCCCGCAGATGGGCCACCCACCAGCGGGAACAAGTGGGGGGTCTGCTCACAGCTGCAGGCCCTGGGCTGAATCCCGGGGCCTTGACTTGCCTCTTGGGTCCCAGCCACTCTTGAGGTCCCTGTACAGAGGGGTGAGAAGGGATTTGCACAGGTCTGCAGGGCTGAGTTATCCCGGGGAAGGGCCTTGCTTCCAGAAGAGATGACTGCCTGGGTCTTACTGGCTGGGCATGAGGACAGGCGATGGGACAATGTTTGGGTTAAAGGGCCATGGGAAACTGCAGAGGCTCCTACAAAGGGTGGGAGAGGGCCCCCATGCCCATCCCTGCCGGACAGGGTGACTGCAGGGAGCCAGGGCTGGAACACCGTAAGAGCCCACTGTCCCAGCCCTTCCTCTCCTCGGGATCCAGAGGCTGGCAGCAGGTGCCCAGCCAGCGCTGATCCCCCTTTCCATGAAAAGTGTAAAGGGTTGGGGATCGGGGTTGGTCCCGGGCTTGTGTCCCCAGGCCAGGCTTCACACTGCACAGGAGGACACTGGAGGGAGGGAGCAGAGCCATGAACAGGTTCGGGGCAAGGAAAGCGGAAGCTGAGAAGGTGAAGGACTTGCTGGGACTGGAGCAGAGCCGGGAGGGGACAAGGCAATGGTGACGCTGAGGAGGCGTGGGGCTGAGAACAGGCCTGGCCAGGGCTTCCTGGCGCGTGGAGGGGTGAGGGAGCAGCTGGCCAGAAGCAACATGAGAGTGAACGACACGAAGTCATGGTTTGGGTCTTGGCCAAGTGGACCGTGCCAGTGATGGGCATCATCGTCATGGTGTGGCTGTGACTTCGAGCAGCCGCATGTCCAGGCACCACGGTGAGGCCCAAAGGCTTAATCCGTGCAGCCCCGAGGCAAGTCCAAGGACTGAAGGACAAGGGGCAACCTCTCCAAAGCTCACCTTCTCCACCCACCAACCGGGAAGGACGTGGACCCCGTCTTACAGAGACACTGTCAGGATTAAATGAGGTCACAGACTTTGAAAGGCTAGTGCAGTGCCCAGTTCTCCGCATTCAAAAATGTTGGTTTCCCTCTTTTTTAAACTGCTGTTTAGTTGGTAAATATTTACATATTTGTTGTCACTAGGGTGATGCCATCAGCTATGAATAACCAGCGGTGGTGTGTTTCGCACACATGCTGGGGGCTGATAACAGATAATTTGCTGGATGCTGGGTAAGAGAGAGAGACCCATCCCAAGTTGGGGCAAGTTGGAGCATGGATCAGGGGACCCAGGGTGGGCTCGGCACTCTGGAGGGGTGCAGCCGCTGTCCGTCTACTCTTTGACCTTGTCTGGTTTCCAAGGCATTGGGTCTGATTGCGTTTGCTTCTGCAATAGCTAAGACCTCCGACTGAGGACTCCCACCACTAGCTCCACGGTCTCTGGCACGTCCCATCTCCAGGCTGAAAATACAGGGTGGCGGTCTTCAATGTCCCTGTGCTGGAGCTGCCATGATCTAGGATGACACGCGGCTGATGTGGGGTGCTTCTCTCCGAGGGACCCCCTTTGCCTGCGGAGAGCGGGCTTGCAGGCAGGGCAGCTGGAGCCTCTTCAGCTCCGGGTTCTCTCCAGCACACCCGGAGCGCTTCACTCACTGCTCCGTGCAGGGCCCAGACCCCCGACATCTGCGGGGACGAGGAGAGGCAAGGCCACTGCAGAGGCAACCTCTAAGTCACGAGTCCCTTACCGCGTGCACTCACCATGCATGGCGCAGCTGCGTGTCAGCCTCTGTTGGGGCTGATTGTAAAGAACCTCCCAGGGAGAAGGGTGATGGAGAGGTGTTTGGGAAGGGGGGCTCCGCCTCTGAGCAAAAATATCAGCCTCCACCCTGCTGCGGCTGAAGCGTAGAGACGGCTCAGGGCTGCTTAGGAATCAGGACGTTCATAACCAGTTCTCTCAGTCTTTGGCTTTCGTAGTGTTTCTTACTGGCTCACCCTGACAGCCATCATTCCCACATGTCAAGAAATGCCAGGACAAAGGGCCAGCTCTTCTCTAGTGCTAAGTCCATCGTTATTCCCTGTTTATTCAGAGGCTTCACACTCCTCTGCCGCCGACCAGGTGCTCTAAACTCCCCCACCCAAGCCCCTGGCCTGGAGGTCTGGGGACCTCAGGCAGCGGCCGCGCTGGCTTTACTACTTGCAGGGTCTCAGCACCCACGTCCCCTGTCTCACTGCCTCGAATTCAATTGTGCAGCTCATCTACCGCCCCGGGGCTGGTCCCAAGTCGCCCGTGCCTACACCCGTGAAGCTCTCCCGCATGTGTCACTCGGGCCCCTTCCTTTATAGACCCAGCTCCTTGCAGGCGGAAGCTGTGGCAGATTCTAGCTGCACCCCCAGTGCACATTGGGAGCAAAAGACCTTCCCTCGGCTCCAATTCCTGACGCCAAATACACCATCGCACCGTTGCTCCCCTGGGAAGCCCAGCACTTCTTGCACATACTTTCACCAGCTGCATGCTCCTCTCTAACTTTTTCCACGTCATGTGAAGACAGTTGTATTTTTAGAAAGTCCGTAACATCCATTTAGATCCTTTCCTCAAGGGGAAATCTGGGGTTGAAAGGACAAAGCTGCAGTCAGCACCTGGGTACGAAGGTGTTGCCTGTCTAGTGGTGGCTAATTTGCTGCCCTTCCTGTGAGGGCAGCCGGAGGATTTCCGCCGCACCCCTGCCAGCCTGGAGCGTGGAGGGGAACGTGGTAAGCACCGCACCAGGGCGACAGGCGTGAATCAGGCTCTCCGGGCACTGGGGACATCTGCCCGGCTCCTTAGAGGGGGCGGCGCTGCTGAACCTGCACCAGCCACGCACGCCCTGCGACAGGTCCCTGCTGGGGAGGTGGACACGTGACAGAGAACTCCCCCCACGACTGGCAGCCCCCAGAGCCAGGGCGGGGGGCCCTGGGAGCTATCTGGGGTAGGGTGTCTCTGCCAATGGACTGAGAGCTGCCTCCATGAGACCCAACGGTCTCAAGGAGCTTGATCTCGCAAGCTTGACATCATCTGCCAAGGCTGTGGGCCCTGCCACCCAGCTGGCACCACCTAACGGGTCCTGGCCCTGCGGTACTTGGAGCCCAGAAAAAAGGGCTCCTGAGAGGGTGAGCTGAAGATGCATCTTTGACATCGATAGTTTGAAGGTGGCATGCTTCCAGTCTTTATTTTAGGAATTAGGGGAATGTGAAGTTCTCTTCATTTCCTCTTAGGGAGAGATTTACAGCTGAGAACAGATGGCTCCAGCTCAGCACTGCCCGAAGGGGGGCCAGAAAGTGGTGAGTCCACTTTCTGCCGCCCCAGAGGCGCTCGTTTGACCCCAGCAAGAAGACCCGGAGGCCCGGGTGTGCTCATGCCCTCATTTCATGAGGGGTTACGCGGAAAGGGGCAGGTCTGAGAATGGATGGCGGGTGTGGGCGCTCCCGACTGGCTCGGTGGTGACCAGAGCCCCTTCCCATGCTGACCGGCTCCCCGCAGCTCTCGGGGCCCGGTGCAAACCCAAGGGGCGCCTCTGTGGAACGTGAGGCACTGCTTGTCTTGCTGCAGCGGCCGGCAGACTTTCAGGTCTCCCAGCCTGCTACCATTTACGGATTTGGGCAAAATAACAGAATTGCAAAGCTTCAGAGTCTCAGACTTTTTTCTTTTTCGCCACTCTGAGCTTCCTGTTTCTATGGCAATGAATAGGATGTTTTGCGCTAAGAAACACTTTAAATGCCACTGGGGGAAGGTAAGAACCACACAGTTCTCTACCGAGTGGGAAGGTGAAATGAGAGGCTAAGAAGAAACACTGAGGAAAACAGGAAGGGAAAGGAGGCAAAAAGCTAGGATAGAGGTGGGAGAAAGGCGAGGGAGGTGAAGAAGCGTCTGCTTGGAAGGAAAAATACAATGTAAAGCACGGTGGCAGGCAAAAACCAGAAATCAGAGTGGGAGTCAGGAGTCCTTAGGCAACTTTCAGCTCCCAGAGGGAGCCTGTCCTCATCAGCGGCCAGGGGGTCAGGGTATTGGACCCCGGGGTGGGGCTGCAGCAGGGGGGCCTCCCTGGAAGCTACCTACACAGCAACCTTCTCGAGAGAAGCAGGAGCAGCAGGAAGTGAGCGTGCATGTTGAGAGAAAGCGAGAGAGGAGAGAGAGATGTGAGGGAACTGACCCACGTGACTGCAGGGGCTGGCAGGTCTGAAATCTGTAGGGCGGGATGGCAGGCTGGGAGCTCAGGAAGGGACTGAGGCTGCAGTTTTGAGGCAGACTTTCTCCTTCTCCAGGAACCTGTTATCTGCTCCGACACTTCCGGCCGACAGGAGGAAGCCCACCCGCATCACGGAGGCCAGCTCCTTTCCCCAAGGTCAGCACCGCCTAGGAAATCCCTCCACGGCCACCCCCAGGCCGGGGTCCAGCCAGGCACCTGGTCACCACAGCCCCTCCAGGTTGACACAGGAGGTTAGCTACCACCACCCAAGCTGACCCCTTGGGATGGTCACCTCCTTCACTCATGGGGCCAGAACCAAGGTTTCCACCACCGCTGATGTCGGCAACTTGACTGCAGAGCCTCTGATGGCTGCCTTTTCTCAGTGTCTTTCTCTTTATTGGGGTCACCTGCGGCAAGAAGACAGATGTTTATAACAGCGTCAGTTATGAGGGATACGAAAGGGAAACTGGAGATGAAAGTGGTGGGGGGGGCAGGCAGTGTCCTTTCCCTCTTTCCCCATCCTGGGTCAATCGACATAATATATGACTGAAGCAGCAGTTAGAAAAGAGTCGCCTCAACTTAGCATTTAGCATGCCACTTTAAAAGGGGTGTCAAGTACGTCACACTTTTGATTTTACACACTCTTCTCCCGTCGCCAACTCAGACGGCACTCTCTCTGGCTCTAGGGCCCTGGTATGTCAGGTTTGAGGAGCTCGCAGCTGGTAGAAAGGTCATTATAGCTACGACAGGGACCGCTTTGCACACTGGAAGAAGTGCCAGCCGAAGGGCCTCCAAATCGCTGGGTCCCGGTAGAGGGAAAGCCAAGGCAGACCCCGTCCCCCGCTTGGTGGAAGAGCCCGTGCCTCCCGCCAACTCACAGAGGCCCTTCAAAGGTGCACCCACAGCTGCTTGTGAGGTTGGTTCTTTATAAAGCAAAGCCGACCAGGCATCCCAGCAGCCAATGGCAGCTGGATAGAGTGGCCAGGGTGGCAAAGGAGCAGGAAATAGCCAGGGGCCAGGGAAAACAGCTCAGGGCAGGGGCCCAGGACAGCCCAGGAAGTGCTGCTTTCCAAGGCTTGGCCAGGGCAATGTGGCTTAGTTTTGGTTAATAAATATGTGTATTCCTCATCCTAAAATGGAAGCCTCCGATTTCCATGTCTACTTTAAGAGACCTGAACAAGCACACATAATAAAATGTTAATTTATGCCTTCTGTAAAGCAGGAATTGAGTGTGGCTTGACGCAACTGCAAAACAGAACAAATCTGGAAACTCTGGCGGGTGGGAGGGTGGGGTGGGAGAGCACGTGCCACTGTGAGTTGTGAAAGGGAGGCTGAGATGATGCTGGAAACTTCCTGGCAACGGCTCCTTCAGGACCCCAGAAGGGACTATCTGCAAATAAAGTGCTTTGCCTTCCTGGCAGAGCTGGAGCAGGGTTTCTGAGTCCATGGTGTAGTATGTGACAGCCCAGGGTACAGGGTACTCCCTGGTAAATAGCTGGCGTGTCGATTAATTGTAGGTATAAACTCTTCCTCTCATGCTTTGGGAGCTGTCAGGCTTTGCTCAGCTCTCTAAAACCTCTACCATGTAAAGGGGAAGCCCAGTCACATGCAACTCTTCCACGTGGCAACCCCAAGGGTCTCTGAATCCATCAAGCCTTGCACACAGTTCCTGTAACCTCAGGTGATCTTGGGTACCACCTCTTCTTCTTCAGTCTTGCTCAGATCACCTTGTCCCTGGGCCACCCCACTCTGACAGCACTGTGCATCCTAAACCGGCCCTGTGACTAGCAATAAGGCAGGGATTCCTCCAGGTATCCCTTTCTTTTCCTTCTTGTTGATATCAAGCTAGTAACATTGCAGGATACACCGGTGGGAAAGTAGCAGGTTGTTATAGATGAATTTGGGGTACCTGCCAAGGCCACAAAGCCACATTTCCTCGGAAGAGTACCCTCATGCTCAAGAGAGAAGACAAGCAGAGTGTCCTCCCACCACGACCTCCACCTTCACCCACCATGACCTCTGTGTTCACCCACCATGACCTCCATCTCTGTCCCCTATGACCTCCTTGTGTGACCCCACAACCTTCATATCTGTCCCCCACGCCCTCCTTGTTTGTGCCTCACAAACTCCATGTCTGATTCCGCCACACCCTCCATCTCTGTCCATCATGGTTTCCAGGCCTGTTGTTCAACATGACCATTTCATTCTTGGGAAGATTGCATCAGAGTTCAAATGGACGCTGATGATCTTTTTCCTTTTTCCTAGGAATTGGAATTGGATTTAGAGAAGCTTGTTGACCTCTGTGTTTAACTTGGACAGCGTTGGCCTTGTGCATGGAGGATCAGAAGGCGTCAGTCCTTGAGGAAAATAGAAAAGGCAAATGTGCCGAGTGCAGTAGAGCCAAGGAGACCTGGCTCTCCTTCTTTATACCAGGGTCTGCAGATGACGTTGCATCTTTTAATTAGTTCCTGTTTATTGATTCACCTGACTTCAGTGGCTTCCTGATGCTTATAACCGAAAAGAATTTAAACACCACTACTAAGTTTCAGCAAACACTTGCGCGTTGCTCATTCTGACTCTTCATGCCAGACTCCACCCTGAGTCACGGTACACCCCCAACACCCCCATTGGCCATATCCCCGGGACTGCTCTCTTTCCCTACCTCCCAGCACACCCCATTCTGCACTTCCCAGACTCTCCAAAGATGTTCTGCCTCATGGCAATGTGCTCCTGGGTCGGGTCTGGTCATCCTCCCCACAGTTCTCTGCTCTCCTGTTTCCTGCATCCCCTGCGGTTGCTCCCTGGCTGGTAATACTCCTTCTCTCCTCTTGGCCATGCAGATGGGAGACTTTGGAGTGGATCCAAACCATTGCTTTTGATTTAATTTTTGCCAAGGGAATAAGAAGGAAAAGGAAATGATCAGAAATAAATAATTGGCTCTTGGAGGGACCGGCACCCATAGCCACTTGGCTTCTGTGTAACTTAAACACGATCCAGTTCTGCCAACATTTGTATTTATGGTAATGAGGAGCTGCCCACCAGAATGCATTTATGTGGAACTGTAAAGGAGAGGCCCTTGACAGAACTAAGCTCCTGGGGGAGTGGCTGCTTGCTTTCTTGGCTCCTCTGGAGAGCCAAACTCCCTTTCCTAGCCGAGGAGGAGTTAGCAGGATGCCACTGTCCTCCCAGGTATAGAGGGTGGAACAGGCTTTGGGGTGAAGACCCAGTTCATCCAATTCCTTTCTCTGATGTCCATAATCACATCATAGAATGAAATGGCCACACATGGCCAGGGAGAGCCCCAAGTGTGGATGCTTAACCATCTGACAGAAGCAAATCCAGGGAGATGCTAAGTCCTTTTGCTGAGGGTCCAGTGGGAATAAGGAAGTGCTGTCCACACAAGAACAGGGTCATGGGGTCTCCCCCCCTTGCTATAAAATATTTTACCTGCTATTTGTGACAAAAAGCCTGAAGAAATAAACTGTGGCTTTCTAAACCCCAGCTCATACCCTGTACTACGCAGAAGTTCAGACCAATTGCCGTCAACCTGAGTAAACTGACTCTCATCTGGGTGTACTGGCCAGCCCTGGGCCTCTTTGGTTATGTTTCTCATAGTTGCTTCATCATATCCTTTTTCTTTTATGAGAAACAGTGTTTGGGAATATCCACAGGACTGGTAAAAAGGCTATTTTTTTAATTATGAAATAGAATTTTATCCTGCACTGGGAACATAAGGGATCTGAGTAATTTTTTCAGTGGCCCCACATATGGAAAAGGTCTTTCATTGCTGTACACTCTCCACTGGATTTCTCCTCTGTTCCTTCTGGCTTCCTGTTGTCCTCTGCCAAAAAAATGTTTTCCTGTCATTCTCTGGAACTGGTTTAATTTTATTTTGGGGTGGGCTCCAATTTCTTTCGGTGTGGTATTGCATGATACAAACAATCACAGTTTTTAAAAGTTTGAAACAGAGTGCTATATGGAATAAATTGAGTTAAGATAGTGTTCAAAGAATTTCAGCAGGACAAAATCTTTTAGGAGGTGGAAGGCCCATGTGTCCCTGAAGACTTTGTGAGAATTTCCAAAATCCATTGGTGAGTGTCTTGCCAACAAAATGGCGGGGCCGTGTGTACCAACAGACAGTGTGGGTTCAGGGGCGCGCCCCTGGACACCCCTACATCAAAACCATAAGGAAGCCTGGTTTCACGGGAGAAGCGGGCAGGCTCCCTAAAGGGATGGCGCATTACATTTTCCAGCTTGGGCCAGTCCGAGGAGTCGGTGGTGTCTCAGCAGGGAGCACACAGCCTACTCTCTGGATTCTTCATCCTGACCCCACCGAGCTACTCTCCATCTGGAAATCTCAGCACCTTCAAATAAGAGAACAGAATGGAGAAGGAGTTCTAAAAACTATATTCTGAGAAACTGTGGCTGCTTGAAATATTCTAAACATGGGAGTCTGAAGAGAGAAGGGGATGGATGAAAGACCGTCAACTCTGCTTAATCTTCTCACAGATTTATAGGAAAGCCAGCTAGTGGCCTGGGGCCTCTGCTCCGCCCTCCTGACTTGTACTCCCTTCGTGCCATATTCTTCTCATTCCTGCCTGGGTCCCAGGTCCAGATGGGCTGCCCAGGTCCCTGAATGCACATCCTCAACAGATGGGCCTGGCGTGGAGCGGGGCAAGGAACCCCAGCATTTGTGAAGGGAGGAGATGTCTCCAGCAACACTCTATTCTTCCAACTCATGTCCTTGGAAACCACTCCTGGAGAAAGGGGCCCTCCTGCTCAACTCCTGCCACTTCCCACTCACCTCCTACCCACTTCCTGCTCAACTCCCACCAACTTCCAGCCACCTGTCCACCTCCTGCCATCTCCTCCTGCCCACCTGTTCACCTCCAGCCACTCCCTGCCCACCTCCCACTCACCTGCTGCCACCTGCTGCCACCTCCTGCCCACCTTCCGGGGTGAGCAAGGAGACACTGAGGGAAGGGAAAGTGGAAAAATATGAAAGTCAAGCTATGAGTTAAATGTGCCTCTGCAGCGGGTGCCAGGTACCAGTCAGCTTTGCAAAAGTAAGGAGCTTTGATTGCATATGCAGGACTGAAGTGTGAAGACGTTGGGCAAAATCTCCATTGTCCGGACCAGTGTTTCTCAAACTTGAGCACGCATATGCATCCTCAGGGATCTTAATTAAACATAAATTTTTGGGCTCCATAGGGCTGCAGTTGAGCCAGAATGCTGCATTCCCAACAATGGCATACTGGTTAGGGTGCTGAGTGGCCTGGGGGTCGGATCCGCCTCCCCAGGCAGGCCTGGATTAGTGAGAGCTTCTGCCTTTGCCACCTGCCCACCACCCAGCTGCACATCATGCAATAACCCCTCAATCCCTCACTCTGCATGAGGGACCTTGTAGCAAAGTTATCACACCAATGCAAAGTGTTAATAATAGAGCAAACTGTGTGTATTTAGGGCAGGAAGTGAAGGAAACTCAGCATTTTCTGCATGATTTTTTGATAATCCTACAATTTCTCTAATTAAAAAGAAAAGAAAAACAGCCTTTGGGTAGAAAGTGCAGGTAGATGATTGTCTACGTCCAGGATAATTTCAGTTGCCCCCTTCCCTTCCCCATGGCGGGTGAGAGACACACTGTCTTAAAATTGTCCAGTGCAGTGGAATGTGAAGCAGCCTTCATATATTCATTTTCTTAAACATGACAGGGTGCTGTGTACTCAGTCTTATGTCTGATCATCTGCAGTGGAAGCAAAGAGGAGTTCCTTATCACCATTTATGCATCTTCTCTACATGTGTCAGCTCAAAAACAATTACCTTTGCCACCAAACTTAAACGGCTTCCACCTACAGCTTTCACTGTTTGTAGCATGAGATTGTTAGTTACCACCTATTAGCTCACGCTTTCATGAATGTGCTCTGGTTTTCCACCAAGCTGCCAGCCTTGGACGGACGAGGGCTGGCATATACGCCATTGCTTCTTCCACGGGATCCTGTACAGAGCAAGGCACACAAGAAGCAATTAAGAAATTAGTTGATTGGTCTCCTGCTGCAAGATTTGGTTTGGAAATAATTCAGATCTCTTTCATAGGACTGAATTTTGATTCTGAGGGGCAAACAGGAGAGGTTAAAGAAATAGAGAGGGAATGCCTGGGAAGAATTTGGACATCCTGTAGCATTGAAGATAAATCTTCCGTGGACATTCCGTGGAAAGCTAAGGCTTTCCTCAGTGTAGGGGGTCCTATTGTGAATGTTACTTAAGTTTATGCATAAAGCCATCCTACCTAACAGTGTTCAGACATCCTGAGCAGAGAAACAACAAAAAACAGACTTCATAACATGATCCAAGAAATGATGAAAGAAAAAGTAGTTATGTATTCCAATGAAATTGGAGATCAGATTTTCAGATCAAGGAGAAGATGTCTAAAATGGTGATAAGGAAGTCTGCTTTGCTTCCACTGCAGACGATCAGACATAAGACCGGGTACAGAGCGCCCTGTCATGTTTAAGGAAATGAATATATGAAGGCTGTTTCACATTTCACTGGACTGGAGAATTTTAAGGCAGTGTGTCTCTTACCCACCATGGGGAAGGGAAGGGGGCAACTGAAATTACCTGTTCCTGGACGTAGACAATCACCTACCTGCACTTTCCACCCAAAGGGTGTTTTTCTCTTTTTTAATTAGAGAAATTGTAGGATTACCAGAAAATCATGCAGAAAATGCTGTTTCCTTCACTCCCCGCCCTGAATACACACAGTTTGCTCTATCATTAACACTTTGCATTAGTGTGATAACTTTGTTACAAGATTATTATAGTTTAACTATTAACTATAGTCCAAAGTTTACACAGGTTCACTGTGTTGTACAGTCCTATGATTCCTGAATTTTTTATTATAACATATATACAAACTAAGATTCTCCTTTTTAACCTCATCGAATATATAATTCAGTGGTGCTATTACCTTAACAAGGTTGTCTTACCCTCCCCCCCATCCATTAACAAAATTTTCCATCCGGCCAATAAAGCATTGGCCTGTACCAATTAAGCATTAAGTCTCCATTCCCTACCCCTCTATGCTGGCCTTTGACTCTATGAATTTGCTTATTCTAATTATTTCATGCTAGTGAAATCATACAATACTTGTCCTTTTGAGTCACTCAGTGTGATAGTCACACATCGTGATATCTTCAGGGCTCATGCACGTTGTTACATGCTTCAGAATTTCATTGTTTTCTGTAGTTGAGCAATATTTTATTTATTTTTCTGTTGACAGACACATGGGTTGCTGCCATCTTTTGGCAATCATAAATAATATTACTATGAATATTATTATGTAAATATTTGTTTGAATCCTTGCTTCAATTCTTTGGGTATATTCCTAGAAGTGGGGTTGCCAGGACATACAGTAATTCTTTATTTAACTTTCTGAGGAACAAACTGTTTTCCATTGCAGCTGCACCCTACCACCCACCAACAATGAAAGTGTTCCTATTTCCCCACATCCTCTCCAACACTTGTTTATTTTCTATTTTTTTAATAGTGACTATTCTAGTGGGTGTGAAATGGTATCTCGATGTGATTTTGATTTGCATTTCCCTAGTGGTTAATGATGTTAATCATCTTTTCGGTTACTTATTGGCCATTTGTGTACCTTCTTTGCAGAAATGTTTATTCAAGTCTTTTGCCCATTTTTAAATTGGGTTGCCATCTTGGTGTTGAGCTGCAAGATTTCTTTATATATTCTGAATAATAATAAACCCTTATCAGATATGCAGTTTCCAAATACTTTCTCTCAGGCCATATGTTCCTTTTTTTTTGGCCTGGGCAGGCACCAGGACTTGAACCCAGGTCTCTGGCATCATAGGTTCCTTTTTAACTTTCATGATGAAGTCCTTTGATGCACAAAAGTTTTTAATATAGATGAAATTCCATTCATCTGTTTTTTTCTCTTGTTCCTTGTGCTTTTGGTGTAAATGCTAAGAAACCATTGCCAAACACAAGGTACTGAAGATGCTCCTTTTTGCTTCCTTCCAGGACTTTTATAATTTTGGCTTTTATATTTAGGTCTCTGATACATGTTGAGTTAATTTTTGTGTACAGTATGAGACAGGATCCACCTTCATTCTTTAGCAAATGGAGATCTAGTTTTCTCAGCACCATTTGTTGAAGAGATAATTCTTTCCCCACTGAGTGGATTTCACATCCTTCTCAAAAATCAATTGACCACAGATGCAAGTGTTTATTCTCAGCTCTCAATTTGATTCTATTTGTCTTAATGTCTGTCCTTGTACCTGCAACATGCAGTTTGGATTAGTATAGAATAAGCTGTAAAATTGGGAAGTGTGAGTCTTCCAACTTTGCTCTTCTTTTTAAAGATGGTTTTAACTATTAGGGACCCCTTCTTCTTCCATAAACTTGATTTATTTTTCCATTTCTCAAAGAAGAATTTTGGAATTTTGATTGGGATTGTGTTGAAAATGTAAGTCACTCTAGGTAGAATTGGAATCTCCACAATATTTAGTCTTCCAATCCATGAACATGGAATATCCTTCCATTTATTTGTCATCTTTGATTTCTTTTTAATTTTTCTGTTTTCAAGTCCTTTGCAACCCTGATTAGATTTATTCCTAGGTATTTCATTCTTTCAGTTGCTACTGTGGATGAAATTTTTTCTTAATTTACTCTTCAGGTTTTTCATTAACGATAGATAGAAATGCTACTGATTTTGGGGTGTTGTACCCCATCACTTTGCCGAATTCATATTAGCCCTGGTAGATTTGTTGTGGATTTTTCAGGGTTTTCTATCTACAGGATTATATCATCTACAAATAAGGAAATATTAACTTCTTCCTTTCCAATGTGGATGCCTTTTATTTCTCTTTCTTGTCTGATTGCTCTGGCTAGAACTTCCAGTACAAGGTTGAATAATTAACTGTGATGGGGGGCATCTTTGTCTTGTCTCTGATCTCAGAGGGGAGCTTCCAATCACTGTTGGCTGGCACTGCCCTTCTGGGTTTAGTCTTTCTATTGAGAAGGTCAGCTTCAGGTGAATGTGAAGTGCAGAGGCTCCTCTGTATTGTCTGAGACTGTCTTGTCCAGGGCTTAGGCCTTAGGAATTTTCATTTATAGGGGTCCGAATGCTCCCTGCCCCCATGCCAACCACTCTCTATGAAGTAGCCTTTCACCCCTCCCTGGTGCCCCATGGCACATCTTACAGCCAGTAATCATTTACCCCAGTTCACTTGGACATGATTGTTTCTTACACTGCTTTAGCTGTCCACAAGCTATTTCTTTCAGGCTGCCATCCACAGTGCGTGCCGAGGAGGTAACCTGCTCCCTGCAGAACAAACTCAGGGATGCACAACGAGGACGCAGGCTGTCTCCACACTTCACTGTGGGTGGCTTGGGGGCGGAGCCAGGAAGGGCACCCTGACATCTACCATTTCTAAAGCTGTGTTTTTCTGATACAGCATTTGCCTGGTTACTGCAACTAGATACCAAATTTTCAGAGTATTTTCATTAACGATAGATAGAAATGCTACTGATTTTGGGGTGTTGTACCCCATCACTTTGCCGAATTCATATTAGCCCTAGTAGATTTGTTGTGGATTTTTCAGGGTTTTCTATCTACAGGATTATATCATCTGCAAATAAGGAAATATTAACTTCTGGAGTTTTGAGGAACATGACTATGCCAATTTTTGCTCATTGTTCAAAGGTTCTGTGGGATAACGGCACTCTAGATCATCTTATGCCACTGTCTTGGTTGACCACACCTAAAGACTTTTCAATTCTGTTTCTTTTGGTGGAAAAGATGACCTCTGATTTGCCTGGCAAATGACAAATCTGAGATTGAGTGGCTTTTCTATTAATCGTCAGTGCAGCAGATTCTCAGAGTCTGAAGGCATCGTGGCAACAGAGAGAGGTGAATGAAGTCTTTCTTTCCATAAAGGCTGTTCCTTTGACATCCTGTTAGTTAAAATCAACAATGAGGGGCGACACTCTCCTCGGACACCTCCAGCAGAGAGTAGCTCCACAGGCTCAAGACAACTGTTTCGGTTTCATGGTCTTTTCTGTCATTAGAGACATAATTCATGTTCACTGTAATAATTTCAGAAAGCAAAACAAAAAAGCACAAAATAAAAATTTAGATGATCTATAACACTACCACCCAGAGAAACCCAGGCCTAACATTTTGACATATGTGTCCAAGTGAGTATGTGTGTGTGTGTGCATATGCCCACTTTTACTCTGAAAATTTGGTATCTAATTATGCACATTTTAAAGTGAACTTTAATCATCTTTTGTCATTAAGAATTTTTCCATAACATCACTTTTAAAGGCTGTATAAGCACATGTGTTTTTTTAATGGGTATAAGTATTATTAATTTTTTCTTTCTATTGAATCAAAACTCACTTGCTTATAACTAACACCTATTGATCCTTTTTCTGATCTCTGGAGCTACATGCAGTAAATAGTCTAATCCCTCTTTTCTAGGACAGCACTTTACATATTTGGAGACTGTTTTCAGGTTACTAGTCTAACTTTTCAAGGATTGACCTGCTTCAGATTTCCATGCATCTTTCATGGTTTTTAGTCCTCCTCTCACAGCAGCTATCCTCTATATCAAGTTTGGGTTGTCAGTGCTCTGAGAATTGAGCACAGTATCTCAGGAAGGACTAGAATGGAACCATCACGTCTCACTATGGTGGAACTGTGTATCGACATATATAGCCAGTGTTTTCTGAAAGTCTTGACCCATTTTTTATATATTGACTTTTTCAAGTTTTTCTGTCTGTATTGCCTTCTGTGATAGTTAGGTTCAGGTGTTAACTTGGCCAGGTGACGATGCCCCATTGTTCTATTGCTGTGGACTTAAATCATCAGCACGTGAAATCCAACTCTGGCTAATTACATCTAAAGCTGGCTAAGGGGGGGGGGGTGCGCCTGCTGCAATGAGTGATATTTAATTCGATTAACTGGAGGTTTAAAAGAGAAAAGTCAGAAGAGAGCTCAGCACAGCACAGCCCCAGCAGCTGAGCACACCTCATCTGGGCACTCGCAGCTCAGCCCAGGTATTTGGAGGTGCAGAAAGGAATAGCCCCGAGGAAAACCATTGGAACCCAGAAGTCAGGAGAGAAGCAAGCAGATGTTTCTGTGCGCCTTCCCAGGTGACCGAGAAACTCAGATGAAAGCTAGCTGCTTTTCCTCTGAAGAACCATAAGTTTTTAACTAAATGAATCCCTTATTGAAAGCCGATCCATCTCGGTATGTTTCATTCTGGTAGCTTTAGCAAACTAAAACCTCTTCTGTGCACCCCAATGGTGAGGAAGGGAAGCCCACCTTATGGTCAGGGGGGTGGCCAAACATGACACCCAGCAGTGGACAGATGAGATGGACAGAAGTTTATTGGTAACCTAGACTCACAGCCAGGGCAGGACACCTTGTGCCTCACAGGGCCAACGAAGACTGTGCTCAGAGCACAGTGAACCCTTGGGGCCATGGGAGGCGGGCTGTGCAGTGACCAGAGCGGTTATGGCCCCTGCTTCCTGCGGGAGGAGGTGATAGGATAATTTCACGGCTGGCAGGGGACTGAAACCATTTGGTCAAGGGCCTGGTCGGCTGCAGCTGGCCGCTGATGGGGGAACTAGCTGGGCAGGGCCTTGACCCATTGGGAGTGAGGCTCTGTCTAGGGAGAGAAGGGAAGCTTGGGGCTAGGCCTCTGGGGCCCAGGGAGGCTCTAAGCTTTGAGGTGGCACATGGGATTGCAGGCCTTACAAAAGCCATCTCAATCGCCACTCTTTAGCCGTGACCCTGGTTCAGATTCTAGTCATGCCATCAATTCTCTTAGCCCAAATCTGCTGTACCTTATATTTACTTTCAATAATCCAAATACTTACTGAGCACGTATGCTATGTGCCGGGAACTGCTGTTGGCAGTAGGGCTATAACGGTGTCTGTGACTGACCTGTTCTCCTGCCCTGAGCAAGCGGGCAGCCTGCAGCGAGGGCAGGCTGACCCACAAGCAGGCCCTCACCCGGTCCAAGTGCTTGGGAAGATGTTGCCTGGAAGGAAGATTCAGGTTGACCCGCAGGAGGAACTGATTTATCCTTGTAAGTTTCAGCTCATCGTCCCAGCCTATTGAGATGATTTCAGGTCTCAATTTGATCTGCCATCATCTCTGTGAATGATGCAAATGGCATCTACATTTTCATATGAATTGTGGAGAACCAGTGACCCATCAGGATCCGGGACAGGTCTCTGACATCAAAGACCAGCCATAAAATCATTTTGGATCCTCCTAATTGTATTTTTATTTAAAGGAGTTTTCTCTGGGAATCTATTTGCAGTGGGGGGGAAATGTGGTTAATATTGAATTGATCTGGCCTTTTTGTTTATTCTTCCTTGCTTCTATCACATTCAGGCTTCCAGCCTCCAAAGGCTCACTGTGGACCGTGCACAGCGCTCCCAGCTGTGCTCTGCAAGGGGCTGTCAGTTAGGAGCTGTGGTTCGGGGAGCAGAGGTCTGTCATTCGGGCTTCCTGGTGCTCGGGCGATGGGTACTTAGAAATTGCTCCCGGTTGGATGGTGAGCATGTTAAACAGTATCCACGCCACACCCGAGTCACCATGTGCTTTCCATGAACTTGTGTCCCTTGTTGTCCTTTTAAATAATTGCTTTTCCCCATTACTCTGAGCCCAACTTCAGTTCTGCAGTATACAAAGGGATCCATTCCATACTTGAAGAGTCAAGTATTTGCATCACAAATACCAACAACCAAAAGACTAACAGCATCTCACATTTTTCAGTCTATTTTGACATGGAGAGAGACACAGAGAGATACATATTGATCTTCCCTTGTTCTCATTAATCTTGACCAATTACCTAGATGGAAAAAAAAGGAAAGAATATTTTCTAAGGGTAACACTGCTTTCTTTTCCTGACTCCATGCCTTCTTTCCCACCACGTTTATGTGCTTTTGGTATGAAGGATTGTAACTTCCCAGAAAGATGGGGTGGCTTTTGTCAAGTGTAGTTGTCCCTGTATCCTAGGCCACAGCGAGCCTGTCATCACTCTCGGTGACCTTACAAATGCCAACGACTAGCCAGAGTCACCAGGAGGTAGCACAGGCCTGCGTTCAAAGTAACTGCTGCTGAAAATCATGCAGCTGCTGTGTTTCTTGTGCAATGGTAATTCTCTGGAAATGACATCCACATTCAGTTTTGCCAGGAAAGCCAGGAGGTCCTTCTCCAATCAAAGCTCTTTGACTTCATTCACTTAAAGAAAGCATTCTTTTTTTTCCTATGGAGTATCTCCTCTGTTCCTCAGCTGCCTTTGGATTTAGCTAGTGTTCTCCCTGGGATTTACTGGAAAATTAGAGTCTGTTTCCCCAAATTTATGTTATAATGGCATTTTTTACACAAACCCATTGCAAGCCTGCTATGAGAGATTTTTATCTTTAGTTTTAGAAATGGTCTGCTCGCAAAGAACACCTTTTCTGTCTGGCAGTGAGTCATGGTTTTGATACCTTGATCGTCTTGCCACAGGCTCCTTTCTCACATGCGAGTCGCTCTTGAAAATGACAGAGGGTTGAACCAGCTGATGTGAATTTTAGATGAGCTCTAAAATGCAGGAGTGTTGAGAGGAGAGGGCAAGGGAGCTGTGTCCGGGCCTCAGGGAAGTTGCTGTCTGTTAAATGTGATGACCCAAAGAAAATGTTTCTTCTGGACACAAGATGAGCAGACAAACCCTCAGCAGGAGCCAAGGCAGCCTGTCAGGTTTTCACATTTGGCAGCATTTTTCTTTTAATGATACGTTGATGTCATTCTTGGAGCTAACAAATACATAGAATCGCAGTTTGAGCATTTCTGCACTTCTCTAAGTGTGTTATGTGCAAACTAGCAACTATTTCCAGGTCACATTTTTCGGTGTAGAGTGCTAGTTTTTATTTGTCTCTTAGCAATGATTGAGCTCCTCTTGTGCATTATTGAGTTCATTTTATTCATTTGGGAAAATCTGGGCAGGGAAAATGAACTTTTGCCGGTCAAAATATCAGACCAATCGAATGATTTGAGTGCAGTATTTTTTTGTCCCCTAATATTTAATCAGCACTCTGTTAAGGCACTATATTAAAGCATCGTGCAGAATTTTGAAACTCTTGACAATCATTCATTCTTTAATCTTTTTATCTATCCACTGTGGCACAATGATTGTATTCTCTGGATGTGGCATAGAAGATACAAAGATAGGTAAGACATTGCTTCACTTTCAACGTGCAACCAGCAATGTCAGAAAATAATTACATTTAGTGGGAAAACTGTCATTCTAGGGAGAGAAAGGTGATGGGGAGCACTGGTAAGAGTGGAGGCAGAGGACTGGGGAAGAGGCTGCGAGCTAATAACCTGTACCCAGCCTTCAAGGAAATGCTCACCTCCTCGCCAAGACAAGGGTGCCACACAGAGCGGCAGGTGTCAGTGTGACACAATGTGAGTGTGTGCCGCTGTGGGTTGAACAGTACCTCCAAAAGATGTGCTGATGTCCAAGTCCCAGGACCTTGGAATGAGAACTTATTGGGAAATAAGGTCCTTGCAGATGGAATCGGTTAAGATGAGGCCAAACTGGAATGGGTGGGCCCTAATCCAAAATGACCATGTCATTCTAAGAAGAGAAGAGACACAGAGGAGAAACAGAGAGGAGAATGCCGCATGAAGATGAAGAATCACAGGGAGGAGACGTCTTCAGGAAGACGGAGATTCACAGGAAGAAAGGGCCAAGTGAAGAAAGATAGAGTTGGAGCAGTGTGCCTACAAGCCAAGGAAGTCCTAGGACTCAGGAGCTGGAGGGTGTCAGGAAGGATTCTTCTCTTGAGGTTTCAGAGAGAACGTGTCCCTGCTGACACCGTGGTTTCAGACTTCTAGCCTGCAGAACTGTAAAGCAATGCATTTGTGTTGTTTGGTACCACCCAGTTTGTGGCACTTTGTTGCAGCTGCTCCAGGAATCTAAGACAAGAGCTAACTGCACGGGGCATTGAGGCTAAAGGACTGCAGAGGGATGGGACACGGATGCAGGAGTCACCATAAACTGCAGGGGACGGGTCCATGAAGGGGGTTGGTCACCGCGGGCTATAGAGGGATAGGTCCATGAAGCAGGAGTCACCGTGGGCAATAGAGGGACAGGTCTGCGAAAGGGGAGAAGCCGTGGACTGCCGAGACAAGTCTATAAAGGTGCAAGTCATCATGGAATTTTCTTAGCAGTGTGTGTGCTGGCCATGAGAGATGCAGTAAGATGGGATTGTCATTTTGGGGTCTAGAGTGAGATAACCCAGGACGTGGCTTGATCGATCATAGGGGATGGAAGCCACTTTACATGTTGCTGGAAATTTGTTGTGTAGTATGGCAGAGATTTCTTCCTGCAAGATAAACTCTCAGGTGTGGTTAGATACATGAACCAGGAACGGATGACTCCTCAGGTTAAGGCTGCACAATTATTTACAGTGAAAGCAACAGAAGTGGAAAGAATGATGAGCCACATTAAACATTGTGAGTAGGGGATACACTCAAGAAAATGCTGAGAGTAAATCCCAATGTCTGGGCAGGAGCAAGAAGTCACTTCCAAGGGTTTATAATTAGTGATACACTTTTTTGACCACGTGATAAGACTAGGACTGAAATTCAGGGATGCTCAGATGATACACGACCTTCAGGAAGAGGGGCTTGATGGTCTATTTTGGGCAGAAAAGGTCAGGGATGTGGCAAAAGAGAAGAAGAACATTTGCTTCATGCTCCCCAACGCTGGCCTGTGCTGGAGGTGACAGGCAGATGAGACGATTAGCGTCATCTCTTCCCACCACTCAGCTCAACCCACATGTGTGGCTCTGGGCCAGATTTTGAAAGGCAGCCTCACTGAGCTTCCTCTTCAGTTGTTCCCAGGAAGGGAGGAGCCCCTGGATGCATGAGAACAGCAGTGAGCCAAGGAGGCCACATCTCTGCCCACTGATGGAGAATGGCATGGAGTGAGAGGGGGCTAAAACTCCGTGGCCAGAAACCACCTGGTTTACCAGCAGTTGCCACCCCATGGTGCAACCTTGGGCAAGAGCATCTGCAGAGCGGGCAGAATTCTTCAGGAGGCTCTCAGTTTGGACGTCTCTTTTGTTCCCCAAGGCAGGGTGGGCTCGGAAAGCCCTCGCAGGGCTGTGGGGCAGGGAGAGGAGGCGTCTCACAGCAGGCAGGCTGCAGCTGCCCCATGTTGTAGGGAAGGCTGAAGGGGAGCCTGCTTTCCATGTTCCTGCATTTGCATGCCTCTGCGCATTGACAAGTAGGAACAGAAATAGCCTGAGTTATATAAAGACAGCCGATGGAGACGCTGAACTTTAATGTGCGAATGTTGTGAAATCATAGAAGACACTAAAAATTCTCCAAAGTCCATGCATGGGGAAGGTCACCTCAGGCTGGGCCAGGAGCTGGGAGCATCCCTGGCCCTGTCTGGAAGGGGAGAACAGGGCTGTGGGGGAAGTTTCCCCTGGGAGGGGTTTGGCCAAGGGGTCCGGCCAAGGGGTCCGGCCAAGGGGTCCGCCCACCTTCCTGAGACTCCACCTGCACCTGAGCCCAAGTGACTCTGGGTCTTGGGAGTCATGACACTAAAGAACTGTCTCAGCTCAGGACATAGACCCAAGGCATGCAGTGATCCTAACTGGAATCTCAGCAGAAGCTACCTGACTTGGGCAGGGGCTTGTAGCCAGGACACAGGGGCCCGGATAGGCAGAGAGGAGGGGCCGCTGCCATCCGTGCAGGGATGGGGTGAAGCTGGTCCCCGAGGCAGTCGCGGGCCTGGGGGAGTTCCGAGGGGCCGCGTGCACCCAGGCCTGGAGCCCACAGGCAGTCCGCAGGCCCAGTCTTCGGGCGGGGCCTTGGGACCATCTCCCCACTTCCAAGGGGCCTTTCCCCCTTGACTCACAGGCCCTGGGCGTTTGGGACCCGCCACCGAAAAGTGGGCAGAGAACTCCCGGAAGCTCCAGCCTTTTCTTTTCACCTGGCCAGCAGAGCACAGGATACACACTGCTTCCCTCTGCTTTCCTCAGCGTGAGGGGATGTAGGGACAGCAGGCAGCAGGCAGAATGTGGTTTTGGGGGATCCCAGGGGGCGGCTGTCGGGCACCGTGGCCTCCGCAGTTCAGGGGCAGAGCCTGTTACCCAATGTGCGGCTCGTGCTCCGCGTCCTTTCCTTCCCGCGGGAGATCCAACGCCACTCCACCCTTGGAGCGAATGTGAGCCTGCCTGAGCCACACCAGGCCTTTCTAGAAGGATCTGAGCCTGCAGACGTGGAGATACTCAGGGCGGGACGGAAACCCCACCCTGGGAACGAGTTCATGAAACGCCACATGGTGTCCTTGCTGGAGGGGTTCAGGGAAAGTCATAGGAATTCCAAGTTGTCAAAATCCTCAGGCAGGAGTGTGAGACACAGGGAAAGCAAACGAGGACAGATGTCTGGGGAGCCCAGGGGGACACACTGCAGCTGAGAAGATTCCCAGAGTCTGCAGTGGGCTGGAAGGTTCTGGAAACACAGGCTTCTCTCCATCCTGCTCCCTCTACATTCCAGAACCATTCCTTTAAGGAAACACCCCAATGGATAGGAGCATGAGGGCGCGGTCAGAGCTTCCAGGAGGCGGATGTGCTCAAGAGAGGGAACACAGCAGGCTTCCCGACAGGATGCCTTTGCACGTGTCCCCACTTTCCAGAACGTTCTTCCCCTGCTCTCCATGGTGGGGCATTTCTGCTATCTCCCCTGCCCCTGCTCTCCCATCACTCGCATTCAGGGGACCCTGCTCATTTCTTTCAGGACTTGGAAGTCCCCTCTGGTTGCCCCTGCCGCTGTTACTGCACCCCTCCATCCATCCCTTCTACTCTCACTGCACCCCTCTATCTGCCCCTCCTGCTGTCATTGCACCCCTCTGCCATCCCCTCCTGTGTCACTGCCCCCTGCCCCACCCCAGGCCTCTGAGGGAGGGCCCACATCCCTTGCAGATGGGGAGGTGGTGGGCTGGGGGCTCCCAGGCTTGTGAGCTCCATGGAGACAGGACCCCCCATCTGTCCTGGTTTTGTCCCCAGCATCTGGTGCACAGGAGGGGACCGTGAGTATGGGCAGAGTGGATGGCAGACGAAACACCATCTGGGGCTGCCCATTGAGGCAACGCCCTTCTGTCCCGCCGGCCGCAGGAGGCGAGTCCACCCGCCTGGCCTCTGATTTGACCCTTTCCCTTAGGCCCAGGGAGCGGCGCCCTGAAGCGTGGCTGCGCTTGGCCCCTGGGTGGTTATTAGTTCCTATTGCATGTCTGAATTCCTCCTTGGTGACGCCTCCTCCCCACCGTGTTTATTGATGCCGCTGTGTTTGGTCTCCAGGAAGCTGAGCTCGGTTCCTGGAACGAAAAATGCCTCCCCTGAGCTTGGCTCTCGGCGACATGACTCAAGGGCTGGCTCGGACACCCTGCGGAGGGCTCCCAGCCAGGAGCTGGGGAGAGACTTTATTTTGGTATCTAAGCAAGAAGGAAATACCTGGTGCAGCCTGTCAGCGTTGAAGAGGAAAACAGAGAGAACGCATGGTAGAAGGAGGCTGTGAGCTGGCTGAAGGAGGCTATTTCCCACACACGCTGCCCCACCGTGGGCCCGTGCTACCGGCCTCGGCTCCTGGGGAGTGTGCCTCCTGTTCTGAGGCGCTGGCCTCAGCTCCCGGGAGCAGTTCTCCCGTTTCAGGGTGCGGCCAGCCTCGGCTCCCGGGGACCACTCCTCCTGTTCCGGGGCTCGTGTCCTGGGCTGCTTTCCAATGCTCCATAGTTATTAGGTTTCCAATTTAGTGGATCAATGGAATTCACAAAGGATCCAACGTATTCAGGAAGAGGCTAAACTTTCTGCTTGGAAATAAAACCAACTCAACAAGCAAGTAAAGGAAATTCCTCAGTCGCTGGAATATTTACGAAACTTCTCTTTACAAGGACATGGAGTTTGCTGATGACAACGGTGATAAAATAGAAAGGGCAGAGCAGTGTTGTCAGGCGCTGGGCTGTGCCCGGTGTGTCCAAGAACTTGCACAAGGAGGGGACGGTGAAGGATGTGCTGCCACTGGGACTCAAATACAGACTTCAGGTTCTCTGCCCTGCCCCCTGCACGTGGAGTGTCACTGGTGCATTTGAGAGGGGGTCAGGGACTGAGGGGACCCACTTGCTCCCCCTGAGTGCTTTGCAAGGAAACTATTACCAACCAGTCTCGGAAGGAACACCGAGAGGAAGAGTAGAGAATTCATTTGCACAATGTCGCACAGGATCCAAAGGGTGGAGCTCGTGTTTGAACCCCGATTTTTCTCAACCAAAGGTTTTGCTCTTTCATTGACTAAATCGCCATGCAAGCTCTCTTCTCCTGTTGTGCAGAGACGTGTGGCCTGTGCTCTTCCCTCAGGTGGGATGTGGTGGGGGCCAGAGGCCAGGGACCCACCCGGTCTCGCCTGCTGCCTCAGCTTTGCACTGGTCCCTCTGCTTCCAATTCTGGGTATTTGCAGAGTCACTGATCGTGACTCTATTTTTGTTGCCAGGTCTCCATGTTCTCTTATCTTGAGTTTGCATGTGTGTGGCACAGGAAAGGAGGCAGGAGGTACCAGGAAAGAAGACAGGTCTCCTTATTTGGTGCTTACTGTGTGTTTGTGAAAAGTAAGACTTGGCTTTATTCATAATTGCCCCAAATTAGAAACAACCAAGATGCTCTCAATAGGTGAATGGATAACCAAACTGTGGTGCATCCATACCATTGAATAGTATTCCCTGACTAAAAGAAATGAGCTATCAAGTCATGAAAAACCATGGATTTTCAACCACGAAAAACTGAGCCGTGAGGAGCCTTAAATGTCTATGGTTGAGTGAAACAAGCTGGTCTGAAGATGCTACATCCTCTATGGTCCACTACATGGCATTCTGGAAAAGGCAAAACTGCAGAGACAACGGAAAGATCACTTTGTTTGCCAGGAGTTCCGGGGAGGAGGGAATGGGTGAAAAGGCAGAGCACAGAGCATGTTAGGGCAGTGAAACGACATGTATAACATTGCAATGGTGGATACAGGGCATGATGCATTTGTCAAAACCCACAGAACTGTACAACACGAGGGAAACCTAACGTAAATACCTTGGTACCAATACTGGTTCATGTACACCACAGTAACGCAACCTGCCGGTCATATGGGAAGCTATATGGGAACAGAGTGTACGGGGAATCTCTGTACTTAATGCAGAATTTTTTGTAAACCTAAAACTGCTTTAAAAAATAAAGTCTATCAAATAAAATGGAAAAAAAAATAATAGCCAGTCTGTCAATATATCCAAAGAGAAAAAAAAAGGATTTCCAAAAAGTGGTATGAAAGTAAAAGAAATTAATCAGAAACAAATACAACAGACACAAGTCCTAAAGCTTGTAACACTGAATAGCCACAGAAAGGAAGAGGGTGGCTGAGCAGTCATGCGTGGATGTCAGGAGAGAGAAGTGGCTGGACAGAAAAGAAGGTGAAGAAGAAACCAGGGGCCACTTCTCCAACACGCACAGACATAGGGACTTTCTCTTCCAGGGGTTGGTGGCATGGGGCGAACATCAAAGCGGGACCCTTGGAAGCCCAAACCTGATGGAGAAGCTGAGGAGCCCCTGCTGTTGTGGACGGAACTGTGTACCCAAAGTGGGAGGTGTCCTCACTTGTAGTCTTCATTCCAGTGGGGCATCGACTATAAATAAGTCCTCTTTAAGATGTCACTGCAGTTAAGGTGTGGTCTAACCCTATTGGGCTGGCTTCAATCCAGATTACTGGAGGTCTTTATAAGCGGGTGAGAGGCAGAACGAGAAGCCACAGGGAGCAGCCAGAACCTGGAAGACAACGGGTCCAGAGGAGAGAGCAGAAGATGTGCATCAGCACGTGATGGAGACACCAAGGACCGAGGGTCGCCAGCAGCCAGCCCCAGAATGCCACAGTCATTGGGGGGGAAATATTGCCTTGCTGACACCCAGAGTTTAGACTTCTTCCAGCCTCAAAACCATGCGTAGATAAATTCTTATTGTTTAAGCCACCCCATTCTATAGTAATTGTTATAGGAGCTAGGAAACTAAAGCAGGTTTCAGTAACTGAAAGTAGGGTGCTGCTATGAAATATCTAAAAATGTGGAAATGGCTTTGAAATTGGGCAATGGTAGAGGCTGGAGGAGTTGTGAGGGGCTTCATAAAAAAGGCCTACACTACTTTGAAGAGACTGTGATAGAAACATGAACATTAAAGGTACTTCTGATGAGGCATTAAAAGGAAATGGTGAATGTGTCATTGCAAACTAGAGCAAAGGTGAACCTTGTTATGAAGTAGCAGAGAACTTCACAAAATTGTGTTCTGATGTTATATTGAGAGTGGAACTTGGACACAATGAACTTGGGTATTTAGCTGAGAATTCCAAGCCAAGTGTAGAAGGTGTAGCCTGATTTGTCCTTTCAGCTTATAGCAAAAATGAGAGAGGAAAGGGATAAGCTGAGAACTGAACGCTTAAGCATAAAGAAACCAACAACTAATGATTTAGAAAATCCTTGGCCTGTCCAGACAGTGTGCTCTCAGACTAAGGCCAGAAGCAGCTCTATCAGGGCCCTCCCTGGGATTCTGGAAACTGAGCCCCAGAGAATAGGGCTCTACGTGAGGGTTCAACTGAACAACCCTTTGCTAAAGAGGATGTGGCTGGGCATGGAGCCTGCCATCACTTCAGAGAAAGTCAAGATGAAATGCAGTTATCCAGGAAGGATCTGTGTAAGGTTCTACTGTCCGATGGTTTGGAGCCACTTGAACTGCACACAAAGCCGACATGGTGGTTGAGAATTTTGTATGAGCAGAACTGCCAGCCTGGATGAAAGGGACAGAGGAGGAAGGAATTGAAGGAAAAACGACTTCAGGGCCAAGACCGTGGGAGCTGAGGTCTGGACTGAAAAGGACTCCTCTGGCCGAGACAGCAGGCACACCCATGTGTGCGGAGGTACACCTGGGGAGACTACGGCCCTGTGTCCTGGCCACCACCGGCTACTCCAAGAGGGTGGAGCCTTTAACCCAATATTCGAGTAGAGTATTGGAACTGGGCAAGCCCTTGGAAGAGGTGTGGCTGCTGCTCCGTCAGGCCAGAGGACAAAACTTAGGACCACAGATGACTCTTGGGCCTTAAGATCTAATGGAGGTATCCCTGGTAGATTGCAGACCTGCTTGGAACCTGAGACCCCTATTTTCCTCCCAGTTTCTCCCTTCTGGATGTGAATGTCTGTCCTATGTGTGTCCCTCCATTGTATATCAGAAGCAGATAGCTTATTTTCTAGGTTTTACAGGTCCACAGAGGGATTTGGCTGCAGACAGACCACACCCATAACTGATGGTGATGAGACTTTGCACTTAACATTGCTGTGAAATGACCTGAGGCTTTGGCATGTTGTGATGGAATGAATTATTTTCTGTGTCTTTTGGGGGTCCACAGGGCCAGTGCTTACCTTCAAGGGCCCTCTCAGGTTTGGACATTAGCATACTGGTGGAGACCCCATGTGAACAGAAGATGGGGTCCTTCTAATATTGTTAGATGCTGAAGCCCCAGGGAACTTTGCAGGATAGAAGGTGGGATTAGAACCCCAAACAGGGCTGTGGTTTGATTTCCTTCTAGCCTGGAGAAAGTTACAAAAAGAAGAGAAATATGACATTTCTTACACTCTAGATTTGCAGACTAAATTTTATATTTACTATAGATGCATTGCTTTGATGAAAGAAATTTTGTGATTTTTGTTGTTAACTGGACAACTATTCCTGGAAGAAGTTGTACTATCTAGTGTCCTTGATCAAACCTGCCAAGCAATTGCCCATGAGGAAGCTCCAGTTGGCCTGCAATAGCATGCAGGCCAGCAGACCCCGTTCCTGTCCCCACCTGCCAGGGTTTGCAGATGAAGCTTTTTATAGTCTTGGAAAAGTTCCTGTTGACAGGTTCTGCAGCTCTTTCTCTCTCCCACCCCGGGCTTAAGAACTGGGATGGGAACCTGAATGCATTTAAGGGTGAAATCATTTATTAAGTGCTTCAAGGAAAGAGAAGAAGGAAATGTTGAGCCTGGGAGGGAGAAGGCATAAAGCCCTGTTTCTGGTCCTTGTGATAGACAGAGGGCACTCAAGATGGGGGACTGTGCTGAGCCAGGGCCAGGCTCACCCCGAGTGGAGGGCAAGACTTCCAGCGTTCACCCTTCCTTCCAGGACCGTGTCACCCAGAGCCAAGGGTGTAAAGAAGCTAAAACCTTGTCCCCCGAGACCCTTGATAACCTGACCCAATCGAAGGTAGAAGTGAAAGGGGCTTACAAAGGCTCGACTTGCTGGGGACAAAATCTCATCCTTGGTCTTTACATCAGTGACTCTTTCCAGACCTTAAGTCTAAAGAAGGTCATAATGAGTTAACCCAATTCCATGTTGCAAGAGGGAGTCTTCTGTGCAAGCCTTTCCCAAATGGGGAACTTAAAAGCAGAAGGTAGCATTGGCAAGAAAGGAAAGAGCTAAATACACCTGTGAAGCGAACTTTTGGCAAGGCACTCCACTCTCCCATCTGCTGAACACACGTGGGCAATGTGGACTGTGTCCTCCCCCTGTCTCCTTCTCCCCTCGCTCTCTTCCTCCTTCCTTCCTTCCTCTCCCTTGATTCTTCTTTTCACTATTGTGCTAGTTTGAGGCTGTTGTGTAACCCACAAAAGCCTTGTTCTTTAACCCTAATCCAGTCAGTCTTGTGGGGACAGACCTATCGTTTGGGGGGGTACCTTTAGATTAGGTTGTTTCCATGGAGATGTAACCAACCCAATTGTGGGTGGGATCTTTTGATTAGGTGGAGATGTGATCCCACCGATTCAAGGGTTGGTCCTCTTGCTGGAGCCCTGTAGGAAGAGAACAAAAGGTCTGCTCCGGAGAGGCTGAGTGGGGAGCAGGAAGTGCTTGGTGGGATGTGCCGCTGGAGGTGGGAGCTGGGAGAGCCGTTTGCGGCCAGGGGCCGGGGAAGAGGGCCAACAGGCATTGTCATGTGCCTTCCCACGTGACGGAGAGACCCGGGGGGCCATCGGGCTTTCTTCAGACTTGGGGTGTCTTTGTCTGATGCCTTGATTTGGACACTTTCATTGCCTTGGGACTGTGGGATTTGTAGCTTAGTGGATCCCTTTGTAAAAGCCAATCGTTTTGTGGTATATTGCCTTCCAGCAGCTTTGGCAAACCAAAACAACGATCATTTCTCTCACTCTGTGGATCCCATCCCTTATTCAGACAGGCTCACTCCAGCAACCAGCTTGCAAGAAACATGTTGCTGGGTCAGCAGGTGTGTAGATGAGACGATGGGGCCCGAAGGCAGAAGAGAGAGTGATGGTAGTGGGGGATGGGTCGGAGTAAGGCTCGCCCACAAACAAGCTTCCTCTACGTTCTCTAGAGGACATTGGGCGCTGGCCTGAGCTTTCCAGCAGCCAGTGCAAAGCAGGTGGCAGGAGGCAGAGCTCTGGCAGCACTCTGTTCCCTGACTCGATTTTCCCAAGCTCAGGCTGAGCACATGGAGACCAGAGAGAAATCACTTTGGGTGTGTACCACCCTGAGAACTTCCCAGAAAAAAAACCTTTGTTGTGTTTTAAGTGGAAACCCTGATGACATTGCCTTCAGGTGGTTTCTTCCTAGAAGGGACAGAATTCCTGACCCAAGGAGTGCAGCGTTCCAGGATCCCCTGCCAGAGCCATCACAGGAAGTACCCCAGGGGGCTTCCAAGCAGAATTACAGTAGATAGCGGCTGTTTTCTCAACTGCATGAGAGCCATTTGCTTCTTTATGGGAGCTGACGTGTAATTGGATGCCAGACTTACTTGGGTATGAAATAGTCATCTTGAAAAGGTTCAGGTATTGACTTTTGAAGGCTAATGCCTTAACTCTCAACCTGCAGCTTAGTGATTGGAGGGAGGTAACAGAAACTCGCAGCAAGTGACCTCAAGCAGAGTGGATCTGCAGTGTGTCTGCTGGTTTCCTACTCATTCTTAAATTAAGGCTCTGCAATCTGTTACGTAAATCTCTATTTTCTCATTTCAGGTTCAGCCAGCATTTTGCGAGTGAATAAATCAGACACCCCAGATGTCATTTCTCCCTGGCTAGATATAAATCACAACCAAAAGACTCGCTAGGTTTGCCAAAATTGCTTCATGTGTCAAAGAAATCTAACGTCACTGTCCAAGGATTCTTCCCCTCCCCCAAGGAATGCAGACATCGTCCTTCACCCACAGAGCACCAAAGAATATCTAAGTCCTATGTTGAGCCACGGAACCTCCCCAGGGGGCCTACCGGTGTAAATGGACAGGATGCCCCTTGTTCAGAGGACGTGGGGTAGCTCCTAGATGTTCCTTTTCTCACAAGAGCTATCACAGCCATGCAGTGAGCCTGTGGAGCCCGTGAAGGAGGATAAACTGTTCACAGGCTGGAAGGGGAAGTGAAGTTTTTCATCCCTAATTCATTTCTTTAGTTATGTGTTAGGGAAGGCTGCTGCTCCAAGAAAGAAGTTGTTTTAGTTTGTTAAAGCTGCTGGAATGCAATATACCAGAAATGGAATGGCTTTTAAAAAGGGAATTTGTAAAGTAAACTGCAACTTAACAGTTCTAAGGCCATGAAAATGTCTAAACTAAGGCATCCAGGGAAACATACCTTGATCCAAGAAAGGCAGATGGAGCCAGAACACCTCTGTCAGCTGGGAAGGCTCAAGATGACGTCTGCTAGCTTTCTCTCCTCACTTCATAAGGCTTCCCCTGGGGTATTTTCCTTCTGCATCTCCAAAGGTCTCTGGCTGAGTGGGCTCTATTGGCTCTGAAGCTTTTTCCAAAACAGTTCCCTCTTAAGGGGTTCCAGTAAGCAACACCACCTTGAATGGGTGGGGACCCAACTCCACAGAAACCATCTAATCAAAATTTACCACCCACAGTTGGGTGGGTCACATCTCCAGGGAAACAATCAGAAAGATTCCACCCAACAATACTGAATGGGGATTAAAAAGCATGGCTTTTCTGAGGTACACGACAGTTTCAAACTGGCACAGAAGTGAGGATGCATTACTTACTTAGGCTGTCCCTCCAGCCAATGTGGGTATCCTGTGGCCTCAGTCACTGGTAGAGGGCATCCTCCCCAGGGCCCCACTCAGATGGTATTGCCTGAACCTCCATGCCTGGCAGCCGAGAAGAGCATGCACCTACTAAGCTCATGCTGTCTTAGTGTCCCAGGGCTATTGCAACAAAGTGCCATAAACAGCTCATCTTAAAACAATAGAAGTTTCCTCTCACGCAGATCTGGAGGCTGGAAGTCTGCCCTCTCCAAAGCCAGAAGGGCAGGGACCATCCTTGCCTCTTCCAGGTGTTACTTGGCTGGTGGTTCCAGGTGCTCCTTGGCATTTCTCTGCCTCCATCCTCACATGGCCTCCCCCTGGGTCAGTGTCTCTCTCCATGTGTCCAACCCTCTCTCTCCTGTTCCCATAAGGAGCCAGCCACATTGGCTGTGGGGCCTCCTACTCCAGTGTGACTTCATCTTCACGGGATTCCATCTGCAAGGACTCCACCTAAGGCCATGTTCACGGGACCAGGGTTAGGACTTCTATGCATCTTTTGGTGGACATTATGCAACCTGTCATGTACGGGGTGTTGTACAAGTGGGGCCTAAGAGGGGAGAACCTCCTTCTTTCCACGTTGCCACAGCTCAGCCCCAACATACCCTTAACTGTGCAGGAGCTGGAAATGTGGCTTCTTTCTGAGTCCAGAAGAAGAAATGGGCTTGTGTCATCTGGCAAGCTCCAGCACAGATGCCTGGCCCTCCCCCTCGGACCCCACCCCCTCTTCCCTTCCTTTCTTTTGCACAGCACGCTTAGCTGTAGGAGCATGGGCAGGAGGTTGCTCTCCCTGCTCCTTGCTGGAGGTACTGTGGTCCTCTAGGAACCTGGAACCCATACTGGGAACCCTGAGTGTGTGACCAGGAAGGACGGTTGGAAACAATCACTTACAACACCTGGGTGAGTGATATCTAAGATGCTGGCTTACCATCGGTACATACTCTTCCAAAGAAAAGCTGCAGAATTCCTACAAGTTCTGTTTTGGTTTCTCCAGCTACTGAAACAGTGAGGTGACAACATCAGGCACTCACTGGCTTCCCTTGGGGTGAGTTTATCCTCTGGCTGCCAGCAGCCTTTGGAGTCTCTTGGCTTTTCCATCACATGGCAGCGTCTATGGTGGTGTCTTCTCCATTCTCTTCCGGGCTTCTTTGACTTCAGCTTCTGCGCCCCACTCCCCCCGCCCACCCTGGCTTTTATAATAAAACGTCATTTTATTTATAAAGGGCTCCATGACCCAGGTCAAAGCCCAGACGGACTCCACAGGGCCTCAACTGAAGCCCCATCTTGAAGAGATCTTCTTTACAAGGGCCCACGCCCCCAAGAATGGAACTGAGACCAGGAAGAGCATGTCCAGCCCACTCAGCTCAGCCCAGCACGCGGCGTCCGCCTGGGGCACATCATGGAGGTGAAAATCTCCAAAACGAATTTAGCCAAACACTTCCAGCAGCCACAGACACGAGGGAGGCCAGGTCTCTCCGAATTTAAAGTTTAGCCAGAGAGACTAAGTTTGCTACAAACAACAAATAGTACAATTTCAAGTTCAAATTTTCATTTTAAAAGTGTTGTTTTCAAATTCGTGCCGACATTTATGCTCTTATGATAAAATCAGGAGCTAAGTAAGACTTCACTTTCCCAGGCATTTCTCCTTAAAAACTCAAGCAAGGACACCTCCCCCCACCCCGTGAAGCTCTTCTGGTGTGCGGTGGGACCTGGGCTGGGGAGAGGAGGCAGCGCTCCCTCTTTCCTTCTCTAGCCAAGCAACTCGGCCCGCAGACGCTGCCACCAGCCCGGAAGGGACCCAGGGCAGGGTCTTGACTTCTGAGATTCTGATACAGAGTAGATGCAGGGAACTGCTGGTACAGTTGGAATACATTCTGCTGCAATACCTGGGTATATTTTTAAAACTTCGTTTTCTGGTTAGGTGATTATATAGTTTCTTATTGCAAAGGATTAAGAAAATATTGATAAAGAAGAAGGAAGAAGAAAGAAAAACGTGAAGATGAAACAGTAGGAAGAGAAGAAGGAGGAAGAAAGAGAGGAGAGGAAAAGAAGAAAAAATCACTTATATTTGTACTCAGACATAAGCATTGTTATCATTTTAGCTGATATAATTGTAAGCTTTTTTTTTTCCCCTCTGCATAGAAATACATATTTGTGTCACTAAAAAGGGGATTGCATGCTGTATACTGTTTTGTACCTGCTTCTTTTCACTTACGACCAGGTTATGGGCAACTTTAATCCTAATAAATTTAGTGCCATAGAACATTTTAAGGCTACATAGGTCCGCTTTCTGGCTGGTCCATAATGACTTAATCAATTATAAAACAGTAGTTGTTAAGGTATTTGTAAATGTTTAGTCTTAAAAATAATATACTGAATGACATAAAGGGATGTTTGCCCTGCTATTTTCTTGTAGTAACTCCAAGAAAGTGTAGATTGTTTCCCACTGCACCCACAGAGTGTGAGTGCGCACATCGCCTCCCAGCACGGGAACTGGGTGAGTCCAGCCCAAGCAAGTCTTCTCCAGGTGGAATCAGATGAAGTCCCCTGGACTCCAGGCCACCACCAGCGTGCAGCCTCCAGACTGCTCTGCAGGATTCTGGTACCTTCTAGAATACTTGCTTTTTGTTTGTCTTTTCAAGCCACCACTTGAGGCTATTTCTCAAATGGAACACATTCAAATTACTTTCTAATTTAGGGGTACAAAGCTATACAACCCCTAATTCACTGAAGCAATGAGAACTGAGATTTTTGTTAGATGATCTCAACATCCTGATTTCTTCTCTGACTTTGTGGCCTCGGCGTCACTCATTTCTTAGCTTAGGCTTGTTGTTATTCATGATAATGATTCTAGTGATGAACAGATAAATGTGTTGACAAAAATCTTTGCAGAGTCAATTTTCCCAATTGCTAAAATAGCAATATGCAAGAAGCTCTGTTTCTGATTTGAGAGATTGTAAGGAACTATTCCAGATTTATAATAAAGTTCTCAATTGTTGGATCCATTAATTCAGATGTTCTCCATGATAATAACCAACCATTATTTCCTCCAGAGAAGTCATTGGTGACCAAAAGCATCTGGCTGATCTTGATTCAAAGTTAAGAAACTAAAAATATAAATTGTAGAAAGAAAAGAACGTCCACATCCTCCAGTTCTAAGTCTGAGATTCAGTCACCCACTCTGGGGCTCCCAAGGAGTTGGGACTCAGTTGGACCTAGAAGAGCCAACCTCCCATATGGGCTACCTTTTGTGTTTTTCATTAGCAGCATTTTATTGAATTGGTTACCAAAGACATGGCTAATTTTCTTAAATTCGGCATCCTATCAGGTTTTGTTTGTTTTCCTTCTTTTTAGTGAAGAAATTAACATGTTGTAGACTGTTGAAGGAGACAGCAGGAAATAAGGAGAGACCAGTACACCAATGAGAGGAACAGCACAGAGAAAACTTCATGCAAAGCGTGGTTCAGGTATTTCTTTCTTGGATATATTTTCTACGTTTACTTGACTTTGTTTTTAGAATGTCTCCCTTATGAGAATCATATTACTATTTTTTCATTTCTGTTTTTCATGCAGTAATTCATTTTGGCTTCACTTTGATTGTGAGGCAAAAGCCATTTTGTCGCTAAATTTTTATAAAGCCTGAGTGAAGCCATTCTGTTCACCTGGGGGTCCAATGGGCCCAGGGGGTGTGGCTGCAAGGTCCCTGCCTCCCCTCCTTTGTATTCTAGTCACAGAGAGGTGCTCTCTTCTGCATTGCTTCTCCCCAGAATGCAAGCTTGTTAGCTTTATTCTCCTGGCTTGCTTCTGTATTCTCAGCACCCCAAACAATATGTCATAATCTGGTCTCTCCATAAGGATCTGTTGAAGATTTGGATGGATGAATGCAGGTATAAGTAAAAAATACTGAGCCATCACATCCCGATGTGGAGCTGGGTATTGTAAACTACATGGAGGCTGTCTCAAAAATTTACTTGTCCATTATCTCGAAAAGTGTTTTGGGTGTAAGGCTCTAGGCTGGCTGGTAAGGACAATAAGGATTTTAAAGACAGAACCCTGCCCTGAGCATTTAACTCACTGAAGATTTAAAAGTCTACTCAAACTCTGGTGGTACGACAATGAACGAGGGCGATGGAGGTGGACAGCCAGATCAGAGAGGAGCCATTCCCTGGACCTCTCTGTCATGAGGAACAGAGGTGGGGGGGGGGGGGGCAGGTCTCTGCTTTCCTAACAGGTCTCAGAAAGTTAGGTTTTCTTGCAAGTGTTTGCAACTAGATTGGCAAGTCCTGAAGTCAGAAATAATGTCATTTCTTGTATCTCTTATAAAGGATAGAGTGTTTATTCCAATTAGAAGCCAATAAATATATGTTGGTTGGTTGAGTTTTACTGCTAACTAGTTAGTTTTCCATGGAAGGTGGGGATGGAGCTGGTTAGTTAGTCTTCCTTGAAGAGTTGGAATGTTGCTGGCTAGTCTTCATGGAGAGTGGGGATGGGACTGGCTAGTTAGTTTCCATGGAGGGTGGGTATGGAGCTGCTAGTTAGTCTCCATGGTGAGTAGGTGTGGAGATGCTAGTTAGTCTCCATGGAGAATGGGGATGGAGCTGCTAGTTAGTCTCCATGGAGGGTGGGTATGGAGTTGCTAGTTAGTCTCCATGGCGAGTAGGTGTGGAGATGCTAGTTAGTCTCCATGGAGGGTGGGTATGGAGTTGCTAGTTAGTCTCCATGGCGAGTAGGTGTGGAGATGCTAGTTAGTCTCTATGGAGAGTGGGGATGGAGCTGCTAGTCAGTCTCCATGGTGAGTGCGGATGAAGATGCTAGTTAGTCTCCATGGAGAGAGGGGATGAGCTGCTAGTTAGTCTCCATGGAGGGTGGGTGTGGAGCTGCTAGTTAGTCTCCATGGCGAGTGGGTGTGGAGCTGACTAGTTAGTCTCCATGATGAGTCGGTGTGGAGCTGACTAGTTAGTTTCCACACGAGTGGGTATGGAGCTGGTTTGCTTTGTGAAAACTGGTTCTATTCTGTATCACTCATCTATGATGTACTCTGAGATGCTCTGACAAAGGGGTCCATTGCAGAGGTTCCTACAGCCCCAAAGAGAGTAAGAGTAGACGTTGCCATGCAACGTTTGCTCTGGGGAACATATAAATTAAGTTTCCTGGCCTTGGGTATAGATAGTTTCCACTGTGAAGCGCACTGCAGATGACAGCACCCCACAGGTAGCAGGAGGTGTGGAGAAGACATTTTCCACATGGAATGAACTTTCAGTGTTTGTTGCGTGTAATCTGAAGAAAGTAATTCCATAGGAAATGTGACAGGGAGGCTGTGGTAACCCAATTTTGTTGAAGCTCCCTCCCCAAAAGTAAAATTCCAATTCATTACAATTGTTAAATCCAGGACAGATGAAAGAATGAGATGAAATAAAATACCTTTATGATAACATAATGAGAGAGGTATTTTTAAATTGAATTAACACTGTTTGAAAAATGAGGCAAACGGTTCTGTCAAATGTGGGGCTCTTGAGAGGCAAAATTTTATACACACAAGCACAGATGTGTCTCATATTCAGAAAAGAGAGAAGATCGTTCTGGGAAGAAACAGACATGAATTGGTCATGTAAGTTTGGGAGCAATTAGAGATGAGTCCCCGCAAATTTTCACAAAGAACACATTTAGTAAAAATTTCATGATTTACCTAAGGTGTCTCCATTTTTTAAAAATCGTATCAATCCTCAAGAAACAAGAGAGGTGAAGAGAATTCAGTTTTGCTCAATGCAAAAGGGAAGCAAAGGAGGAAGGAGCATCAGCACACTTACTTTCAGTGAAATCGGAAGAAGCAATTTGACTTTGTCTCCTCCTGCCACTTCTTCTCCCCCGCCTCTCCCTTCTCTCCACCCAAAACGAGCCCGGGCGCGACCGTGCATTTCAGTTCATCAAATTCAGCACGTGGGTTTCGCACTGGGGCCCTGTGACCCGGGACCTCACAATCCACGCAGGAGGTGAATCCAATCCACACGACGTGGCCAGGAGAAGAGTGTGAACACGGGACTCAAGACAAGGCTGCGGTGACACGTAGGCTGAAGAAGGTGGGACTGGGGCCCACTTGGGCTGGATCACAGCGCGGCTGTGACCTGGGCGCACCTCCGTGAAGCGGTGACACGTGCGCCGCGGAGGCCGGGAGAAGGAAGCAGCGATCCTCCACCCCCAGCGCCCTTCCGCCGCTCAGCCGAGTCCACCTCCCCTCCTCCGCGCGGTGCCTGGAAAGGCTGTGAGGACAAACCCAGAAGCTGGGCATTGAAGGCCACTCCAGAGGTTTTCAAGGTGAACTTCAAAGAATCGCTTGATTCATGCTTCCCGGTGGAGATGAAACGGCCCCTGGGAGTGCAGTTTGGACCATGGAGGAAGAAGGGCTCTCCTGGTGGGTCAGGTGGTGAGAACGATGCATAGGAGGGGTGCAGTGGAATATTGGGGTACAAACGAGCAAGGGGAGACACTGGGAGATGCCTCAAGAGATGAGTTTGAAGAGGAACTCTCACCTATCCAGAAACCAATGTTTCTCTACATTTGAGCGTGAATCACAGCCAGGGCTGACCCTGACAGGCCAGGCGTGAAGGCGGCATTTGGCGCCCTCCGTCCCCTGGGGTGGCAGCTCCGCGGTCCTCCCCACTCCCCCCCACTCCTCGCCTCTGCTTCGCTGCAGAAGGTCAAAGGCCCTTGGCCGGGAGCCCCAGGCCAGGTGCAGGTGTCAGCAGCTCATGAACTTGAGCCCTCAGGCCTTAATTCTCTTCTCATGAATTAGTGCAGTCACCTCTAGCTCTCAAGTTTATCTCAAAGATTAAATGAGCTCAAATAGCCTACCTGAGAGCACCAGGGCCAGCAAGTATTTAACATTTCCCACAGCCACTGGTGTTGCCTCAGTGTCCCCGGGCTGCCGTAACCATGGACAACAAGCTAGGCGGCTAGGACTGCGGAATTGCATTGCCTTACCGTTCTGGGGCCAGAAGTCTGAAATCCAGGTGTTGCCCGCTCCAAGGCCCTCCCCAGAGACCCTGCCCTGCTGCCCCCTGGCTACTGGTGTTGGCCGCAATCCCCGCAGTCCAGCCTGGTGGCACTTCGCCCCAATCTCTGACTCGATGATACTCAGCTTTCTCCCGCATGTCTGTGTCCACATTTCCTCTCCTTCAAGGCCACCTGTCTTCATGGGTTGGAACCCACCCTAACCCACTTTGGCCTCATCTCAGCTCGTCACATTTTCTGAGACCCTGTTTCCAAATAAGGTCCTGTTCATGGGCCAGCAGTGGGACTTGAACATCTCTTTTCAGGGCCGCAATCCCACCCAAGCGATGACCTGCCCTCCCTGCCTGGCAGTCCTTCCTCAGTCCCAGCTTATCGACCACCCGCCTCGATGGCAGATCCCAGGCCAAAGTCTGCCTTCCTGGGCCCAGTGCTGCATTTCCAGGGGCTTCTGCAGACATCGCCTGACTCTGGAGACAGGCTGGGCATTTTGGAAGCCACGGCAGCTCAAAGGGGAAATTTTTAAACCAGACACGGATGACTTCCTTTGTCCCTCTGAAATCATATTTTGTTAAGAAGTTGCCAAATCCCACCACCCATGGCAGAGCCACCTGGTAGACAGAGAAGCTGACAGTTATCAGTGAACAAGGAGAGTCTAGATTCCAAAGCTGAAAAATGTACAGCACTTTGCTATTTTTCTCTCTGTGTGTTTTATGCCTTCAATTTTTTTTTTTGTCAGTAATTAAAAAATTTCAAAAGAGAAAGTAGAAAGTGAGCCGGAAAACTTTTGAAGTACTGTGTGATCACGTTTCATGAGATTACAGATTAATTATGGAGCCGATACCAGACGCATTTTGCAAAAGGCATTATAAATTTGGAGAAATGAAAGTTCAGGCCCCCTGAATGAGTTTATTTCTTTTGGAAAAAAAAGGCACCATAACAACTCTGATGGCAATAACGGATTTATCCTTCATTTCAGGGTTTTAGCTCAGCTCTGATTGCAACGAAGAACATTGTCCAAGTTTCTAAAATTGGTCGGCTGAACAAGATGAAGTAATTGCAATCAGATGTGGCCCAGGAGAAGGTCAACAAGTTATCTGAATGTGGGGAGATTTTGTGTAGGATTTAAAAAGTCAACCCCAGTACGTGAGAATTTATTCCTTCACCTCACACCCCCTGCCCCCTCCACTGCTTCCTGCCCAGGGCTACGGGTTTAGAACTGACCTGCAGACTCTCTTTGGGCTTATGTTATCCTAACTGAGAAAAGCATATACCCCCCTTCTGTGTAAATTTGAAATATTTTCCTGCTTCTAGAAGGTATTAATAAATTAGATGATAAAGTCTCTTCAACCAAATGAGCTCTGCCCTGAATAATATATATCTCTACTCATTTAGTGCTTACCTCCCTTCTGTAATATTTTATACTTTTCAACATACCAGTCTAACACAATTTTATCAAATTATCTCCAAATATTTCATACATTGTGATGCTATTGTAAATGGTGTTTTATTAATTTCAATGTCTGTGTATTGCCGCTACATAGAAATATAAATAATTTCTTATATCTATCATACTTCCTACACCCTTGCCATACCCCCTTGTTAGCTTCAATGGTCTTTTGGTGTAATCATTAGGATTTTAGGGGTAAGGATGTCATCCAGGAATAAAGACAATTTTACTTTCTTCTTTCCCATCTGCATACCTTGATTTGCTTGTCTTATTGCACTGTCTGGACACTCCAAAAGACCCTCAAATAGAGGAGGGGAGAGTAGACGTTGCTCATGGGGAGAACTGTCAGCCTTTCATGGCTGAGTATGGCCTGATTTCATGGAAAGCTTTTCATAAATAACCTTTATTAAGTTGAGGAAGGTCTCATCTCTTTTTTCTTACTCACAGTTTTGGTCATTAAGGACCATTCAATTTTGCCAAATGCTTTTACCGTATCTGTTGAGAAGTTCTTTTTTTTGTTGTTCTTTTTAACCTATTAATATGATGAAATACTTTGGTTGATTTTGCATTCTTGGGATAAACATCACTTGGTCATGAAATTTCCCTTTCTATGAATTACTTGATTCAATTTACTAAACTTTGGCTAAGGATTTTGCTTTTGGTCATGAGGGATTTTAATTTGTGGTTTTCTTGTCCTGGAATGTCTTTGTCTGGTTCTCTTGTTAGGGCAATCTTGGCTTCATAATATGATTTAGGAAGTGTAAATTTCTCTTCAATTTTCTAGCTTCATTTGTGCAGACTCAGTATTTCATTTTTCAATATTTGGGGATATTCAAACAGCGAAGTCATCTGGGCTTGAAATGTCTTTTTGGAAGATTTTAAACCACAAACTCAGCTGCCTCCAGGTGATCGCAAGGGCATATTTAGGGCTTTTCTCCTTTGCTTCCGTACCTGCGGGTCACAGTCTCCCACCTGCTGTTGTCCCACATATGGAAACTCATGCTGCCCCAATTTCTGGTCGCTGAAGTCGGGATGTTGAGTTCTGTCTGTGTCATTCCATCATGGTCAGAAGAGGAAGGCTTTGGCTCAGTGTTGATGGGTTATCCATAAAAATGCTTTGTTAATAATATAAGAGTACAATTTCCCTTTTCTCAATCACAAAATGTCAAATTAGTTTTGGAATATCCAGTCTGCTCTTAAGAATAACTGAAGAAAAAGCCAGAGGTTTTCTGTGTCAGCAAATAACTTTCTGTGCTTCATAATAACTGTTGGATTTTATCTCCTCTCCTCCACCAAAAAGTTTCTTGCTTCCAAACTGGTAAGTTCTTTCCAATTGTGTCACTTTATTTCGTGCTTGTTTTACTGCTACAATGTCACTTTCATGAACATGTACTCATCTCAGCCGCATTAACTCAACACTGCATTATCCTCACGTGTCCAGTCTTCACCAAGTGCCAAATCTTATTTTCTGTTCATAACATCAGATCTGAAATTTAAAAAAACACAAAAAGCCAGGATGCCTTTTTCAACTAAAACTATCTTCAACAGTTTCCAGGTGGATATTAGAAAACCACAAAGATCTTGTCTTTCACACAGTGAAAAGAGGGAAGATTTAAAAAATTCACACTCCGTCCTTCTTAATGTGCTCAGCATGGTTGTAAGAGTTGCAAGAGTTTCATGAGAAATGTTGTCAAATGAAAGAAGAAGCTCCACTTTCTTTAGGTTAGTTTTGTACAGGGAAAATGGTGTTCGTGTAAGAGTGTACACTTTACAGTATACCTTGGAAGGCCCAGGAAATGTGCCAGCGCCCTTGCTACTCATGGCCCAGTTTACTCTGTGTGGAAGCAGGAAGGCCGCTCTTCTTTATGATGTTGGCTGCTGGAATGAGTTCACTGCCATTCGGCTTGACACCAGCCCCTGGTCTCTGAGCTCCTTACAGCCTGCCTGAGGAAATGAGTTTGCTCTTCAACAAAGGACAGCCTGAGAACCTCAATGGAAAGTCTAACCCAGATGTGCTGAACTATGGACACTTCACAAGTGGGGTTGGGGGCCAAGGCAGGAGGATTTCCACAACTCCTTTTCAACCTGGATGACCATGGCTTAATGCAAGCGAATGCTGACCCCAAGATCCAGTGGAAAACATTACTTAACTGGGGCTGAGGAGGAGGGAAGTACGATTATGGTCATTTGTTTTGAAATACTATTGATATTGTTTTCAATGTCCTATATTTTACTGGGCGTTATAGAGAGCCCTTTCTCCTTCTTCTTGATCACGGTCCCTTAATTTAGTACAAAATACTTTTGCAAACTGAAATGAAACATTCCTTAAATGAGATCTTTTTCTTTCTCTACTCTCAGACTATTGAAACAAATACCTTTACTACATCGCTTTATTTTTCAGGGTGATGCAGGTTTTTTTGAGTAGGTTCAGTGTATAGTATATCCTCTTAACCAGAATATGATTGCAGAAATTGTGTAATCAAAGGCACAGCTGAGGGTCATGTCTGAGAATAAATTGTATTTTGTACCTTCATGATAAGATGACAGGCAGGAAGGAAGCCTTAAGTGGCAGTGGTGCTGGGCTCTGTAAATGCTTGTTGTGAGCCTCGGGCTGGCAGGGAGTCTTGGTAGGAGGAAAGGAAAGTGACAGCCTGGAAGGAGCCGTGGGAAGTGAGCTAGTCACTGTGCAGCCTCCCAGCGATGTGGTTCGGGGCAGTGGAATGAGAAGCTTCCTGGGGACATGATGATATCTGCAGGGAAGGGCCAGTTTTCAGTAAAGGCTAGGAAGTAAAAGGAGTAACTGTGGAACTAAGAGTGTTTGCTCACTGTGAACATGGAGGTCCAAGAAGCAGCAAGGGAAGGATAGGAAGATGATAGAACCATAGATGGCTGGGGAAGGAATGAGGCAGCTCAGCGCAATGTGAGGATCAAATGTGGAAGGAGAAGAGATGGCTGGAGCAATGGCAGCCAGAGGAATGAGATGCAGTGGGTGTGGCTGCCGCAAGGAGCCGAGAAGGTGAGAACCAACTGTGGCTTATGGACCTGAGGGTGTGGACCTGGCCTGTCAGGGGTCAGCTGGACCTGCCGTACTGTGCTTCCCAGGGAGGGTCTCCCAAGTGGGCGGCAGTCCAGCACCCCTGGAAGGAATCAGCCAAGGCCAGGTTAGGCCATGTGGTTCCTAGGTCAGGCCAGCTCCCTTGAGGTCTGCACTTTATTCATAAGTGGGCTCCGAGTCTCAACACTGTGTTGAGCAGGATGGACCACCCAGCCCCTGCCCCTGCCACCTCCATCCGGGAAGCAGAAAGGAGCAAAACCCTCGCAAGAACCATCCCAGCACCTCGGAGCCCTGCCTGGGAATCCGGAAGCCATGGCTTCGAGTACCACCATCTGGAGAAGTCATCGTCGTTCTTGGGAATGTCAAATCCGTAACGATGAAATGTAGCAGAAATAATTTAGGCTTAAAAATGATCTCTGTGAGAAAATGACAAGTGCTGGAGAGGATGCGGAGAAAGAGGCACACTTATCCACTGTTGGTGGGAATGTCAAATGGTGCAACCACTGTGGAAGGCAGTTTGGCGGTTCCTCAAAAAGCTGAATATAGAATTGCCATACGACCCAGCAATACCATTGCTAGGTATCTACTCAAAGGACTTAAAGGCAAAGACACAAATGGACATTTGCACACCAATGTTCATAGCAGCATTATTTACAATTGCAAAGAGATGGAAACAGCCAAAATGTCCATCAACAGAAGAATGGCTAAACAAACTGTGGTATATACATACGATGGAATATTATGCAGCTTTAAGACAAGATAAACTTATGAAGCATGTAATAACATGGATGGACCTAGAGAATATTATGCTGAGTGAGTCCAGCCAAAAACTAAAGGACAAATACTGTATGGTCCCACTGATGTGAACGGACATTCGAGAATAAACTTGAAATATGTCATTGGTAACAGAGTCCAGCAGTAGTTAGAAACAGGGTAAGATAATGGGTAATTGAAGCTGAAGGGATACAGACTGTGCAACAGGACTAGATACAAAAACTCAAAAATGGACAGCACAATAATACCTAATTGTAAAGTAATCATGTTAAAACACTGAATGAAGCTGCATCTGAGCTATAGGGTTTTTTTTTTTTACTATTATTACTACTTTTATTTCTTTTCTCTATATTAACATTTTATATCTTTTTCTGTTGTGTTGCTAGTTCCTCTAAACCGATGCAAATGTACTAAGAAACGATGATCATGCATCTATGTGATGATGTTAAGAATTACTGAGTGCATATGTAGAATGGTATGATTTCTAAATGTTGTGTTAATTTTTTTTTTCTTTCCGTTAATAAAAAAAAAATGATCTATGTGGCTGTTTTAAGTTAATATCCTCGCAATTCTGGAGAAGGGCTGTCCTCGCAAAACTGTTTAAAAATACTTACTGAACTGTTTCTTCCATTCTCTATTCAATAAAGATCATTTCAGAAAATAAATCCCACTCGGCACCCGTCTGCCTGCACTTGGGTACCAGCCGAGGGGGGCTGCGGCGTCCCTCCCGCGGGGGCTGGCTGCCAAGGCGCTCCCCCCGACACCCCCCACCCCAGGTCATGCAGAAATGTTGGCCAGGGCACCTGCCTCTAAGCTGAGGGGCTGTCCCTCAGCCTCCCCAGCCTCCAGGGACAGAGATGAGGACGCGGGTCGTGCACTGGCTCCCTCCTCGTCCATCAAAGCTCACTCAAACTTACTTAAAACCTCTCTCTGCTCTCTGTCATATGGTCCAGGATTCAATCATCCGATTTCAGCAGCCAAAAGCAATCAAAGATGATGGAAACGAAGACAAAACATGGTTTTATTTACAATGCAAATGCTCCGGTTCACTCTCAAATAAGAGAACAAATTTAATCAGCTGCTCTTCACAGCTAGAGGAGGGCAGGGCACAGGCCCCCACCTCCCCCCGGGGGCTCGGGCGGGCTTCTCCCAGGCGTCTGGGCTCCGGGCGGGCTTTGGCAGGTTTCAGGGAGACGCAGGCTTAGCCCACACCGCGTGGAACGGGAGTGAAGGCGCCCCGCACGCGGTGGGAAAGCGCCGCCCCAGCACGGCCGAACGCAAACGCCAGGGGGCTGTCAGATGGCTTGGTGGTCAAATGACAAAGGCCCTGGGGAAGCGGCTGGAAGCCACGTTTAGGAGCGCCTCTTCAACTGGGATGCTCACACAAGGGCTGCGGAATTCAGCGTTTCCGCCTCAAGCAGGAGGAATGGCCCCCCCGCCCACCCCAGCCCACCCCAGCCTGGTATTTCCGCCTCAGTTCCAGACACTTTCTCCCTGGCATCTCTCCCACAGAGATGCTGCCTTGGCCGCCCAGAGCTTCATCTGGCTTAGAACAGGCTCTCTGCGCTCCTCTCCCAGCCGGCCTCGGAGTCGCCCAGGCTGCTTGGAAAACCCCTGGGGCTCTGGCAGTCAGGGTCTCCCCGAGAGGGGAGCCCCAAGTCCACGGAAGGCGAGCTGGTCAGGCCGTCTCCCCGCAGCCTGTGGTGCTCTCCGGGGCCTGGCACCCCTCCTCCTCTGTCAGGGAGCGTCTTCCCACAGGGAGCTGCGGTGGATTTCTTGCATGGCCTGGAGGCACCGGGGCTCCTGCTCTCCCAGGGTAGAAGCTGAGTTCCAGGGCCTGGCGCGCCTCCCACCGGCTGTCACCTTGTCCCCTGGGAAGTGCCATGGGGGTGCTCAGCGTCTTGGGAATTGTGGCCTTGTGATGACAACGCCCAGCGATGCTTTGGCCTGGCTGTACCCCATCTTCCGAGAACCAGCCAGGTGTCCTGTGGGTGGCTGTACCTGTAGGTGACCGTCCGTGGATGGAAGACATCGGCAGGGTCTCCAGCCAAGGGAAAAGGGATGGCAGGGACCCCCGCGTCTGCCTGCCTTCCCGAGGTTCTCAGGGAGTCAAGCAGACGGGACCCCCGGCGGGGTTTGGCACTGACCTGTCCTGTAAAGTGTCCTGCTGGGTAAATGCGCGGCGCTGCACCTGATTCCCGAGGCCTGTGCCTGTCGTGAACTCCGAGGGCTACGCAAACAAAGCCCCACAAGCTGGGCAGCCTGAGACCACAGGACTTCATGTCCTCGCAGCTCTGGAGGCCAGGGGGCTGAGATCAAGTATCACCGGGGCCAAGCCCCTCTTGAAGGGAAGCCCGCTCCTGCCTCTTGCCGCACGCCCAGTGGGTGGCCGGCCCAGGCTCATGGAGCAGCTCAGCCTCAGCCGCCACCACGTGCCGCCTCTCTCTCAGTCCACCTCTCGCTGGCTGTGACCAAACTGCCCCTGCTTATAAGGACACCGGCTGCATTGCATCAGGGTCCCCCAAGTTCAGTTTGGCGTCACCTGAACTAACAGCATCTTCTCAGACTCCATTTCCCAGTAAGGTTAAGTTCACAGGACCAGAGTTGGGGCTTGGACATATCTTTGGGGTGGGGTTGGGGGTGGGGGTGGAATTCAACCCATAGCCGCTTCCCCGAGCATGGCTGGACTGGGGTCGTCCATAGCCCCCCCACCCCCCAATGCATCTCTCTTAGCCTGGACGCAGGAAGTGCGTCACCCAGCAGTGGGGAGGGCACCTTCCCTGCCAGCGCAGGGAGATGATGCCCAAAAGGGATCCCTCTGATTGGGATTCCACCCAGAAGCAGAAGCTTCTCTTCCTAGTCACTTTTCTGGACTTTTCCCTGCAGGCTCCACTCTTGGCTAACCTGGCTCATTTATTTTCACATCTCCACCTTCCCCCTGGTTTCCCCTCCATGCAGAGTAAGGGGTTTGGGCACCTCACCACTCACGCATGAGGATGAGCGGGCTCTGCCTGGACACGCCTGTCCCCAGACCTCAGGGCCACTGTGGAGCTACCGGAGCACACCACTGGGCACGCTGCGCTCAGCACCCGCGTAGCCTCGCCTCGCCAGCGCCGCCCCACTGGAAGCCCGTGCTGGCCACTCGTGAAGCCATCTGGGCCGTTCCCCAGCCGAGCCGCCGGCTGTGGGGAGGCCCGAGAAGGACGTTATGATGACTGATGATCAAGCACCTTTCACACATCTAAATCGTGTTGACACTGCAGCCGGGAAGTCCCGCACAGCGGGCAGGCTGCGTTCACCCTGAGCTTCGGGCACCCCGAGGAGCAGTGGAGGAGGTGGGGCGAGGAAGGGTGCAGCTGCTTTCAAAGAGGAGAAACTGAGGAGCAGGTCCTGCTCCGAGGAGAGAGACCCTGCAGCACAGGCAGCTTATCCAGAGCAGGAGCCACTGAAAATGCCGCGAGAACAACGAAGAGCAGTGAGGGGCCCCTAGGGAGGGAAGGGAGGCATATTTCTGAATGAATGACAGGACAGACCCCCTAGGCAGCCCCCTGAAGCAGCTGAGAACTTTTCAGGGACCGCAGCGCCTGAGAAAGTGACGCTTGTTGCTGCTCTCGCGACTCCACAGAGCCTGGGAACAGGAAAGCATCAAGAATCGCCCCAGGGAAAGGAGAAACAGGACCACCAGGTTCAAGGCTTTCATTTTAGAAATGTAAACTAGAAACTTTTAAGAGGAGAAAAGGCTCTTAAAAAGCATCTGATCGTAGTCCCCCCATTTTGCAGGTGAGAAAGGCTGAGCAGGCTAAGGTGACGTGGCTCCCCTGAGCTCCCGTGGCGGCACGGCCGGTGGTTTGGGAAGCATTCCCACCTGCTTGGAAGAAAGGTCTCCTTACGGGGCTCCGAGCTCCTCCGAGCAAACAGTGCCACCTCTCAGCGGGCTGGTTTTCACGCTGACCTCAACTATTATATTGTAACTTCCAGACGAGACGTATTTACTAAATGTGATCATTTCTGTTTGGATTCAGCAAATTATTGCAAAGACGTAACTGGCCACTCGTTCAAGAGAATGTTACAGGAAACATTTGCTTCTCACCCTCCAGAAGCTGTCATCCTCACAAGACCAGCCAGAGGCAGGAAGAGACAGCTCGGCACGCAGCCATGGGTGGCGGCGATGGGTGAGGGCACTAAAAGGATGGCAGGGTGACAGTTTGTGGAGCGTTCACTTCTAACACCCGCAGGGAGAGAGGCCACGGCACGTTCCTGAGAGAGGACCTGGACCAGTGGTGAAGCAGAAGAGAGGATTTGCCTTCTGTCAGAAGAACTTATATACAAGGAGAAACAGAATAACGCACAAGAATGATGCAAATACACTGCCATTAATTGAGCACCTACTGTGTCACGTACATTAACTAATAAATTCCTCAGGACCAGCTCATGCAGCCTTTATTATAACCCTTTGCAGTGGAGGAGGGAGCCAAGGGGGTAAAATAGCTTGCTTAGGTGCATGCAGCTGGCGAGTAGCTCCACCTCAGCTCTGTTTGATTCCAAACCCTCGGCTGTCACCTCAGAAGAGTTCTGGCAAAATAGGGAAAATGTAATCATTAGTCATGAAACCTTGAGGAGAGAGCGTGGCTCTTGAGGTGCTGGGGCAGTGACTCTGGGGGTGCTGGGGCTGGTGGCTTGGGGGTGCTGCGGTTACAGACTCGGGGATGCAGGTTTGGGACGCAGCTAAACCCTGCGACCAGTGGTGAAGGAGCCAGACTGAAGTCCCAGGTCTCTGGACCACTGGGTTATTAGGACCCAAGAAGGCCAGAAAAATTCAAATGGCGAATGTATAACACATTTCCTTCACCAAACGCATGTTCAGAACCACCGGGGATTTGAGAATCACAACGCTGTGAATTTTAAGTCAACGAGGGTGAGCGGAAACGTTGACTACTACTAGTTAAACGTCCGCTCTGCTTGTGAATGCGTGAAGTCTGAGCTGTTTCTCAGTGGCTGGCCCAGCACCCACCCAGGAGCAGTGGAGGCGTCGTCTGCACCGTGGTCCTGGGTAGGAGGAGCAGCAACGGCCAGGCCTGGGCCGCCCAGGCTCTTAGGGAGTCTGAGAGGGGCACCCAGCACCCAGCACCCAGCCGGGGAAGCTACCACCCACCTGCCGGAAGGGACCGCGGCTTCGCAGCAGCATCCCCGTCCCTAATGCACCCGCGACGCGTCCCACAGCCCCTGCCGCTTCCCCACGGCTGACATGAGAGGCTCACAGCCCTGTGGGAGCCCGTGGAATTGCCCCGTGAAGGCTCCAGTTGGCTCTTTGTGGTTTTGCTGTCCGCGCCCTTTGGGGAAACCTTCCCAATGGCCAGGGCAGATCCAGCCGCTTCCTCAGCTGAAGGCAGAGAGCAGGGGAACAGGGATCTTTCTGCTTCAGCGAAAGGACAGCATGTCCCTGAGGGGGACCGGCCAGCCACATGGCCAGGGCCTGCAGTGGGATCTGCGTGTCAGCTGTGTCATGGTCGTGGGTGGCAGGGGCTTCCTGGCCCAGGAAGGACGGCCCTGGCTCAGGGCAGGAAAACCCCCAGGAGCCACATGTGGAGGTGTCCAGGTAGGTGTGTGCAGAGGCAGACGACGACGAGCCGGCGGTCAGGGAGTCTGGATCTGTGTCTTAAACAAACACCATCACAATGATGTTGGTGGCATTTTGGGGTGGGGGTTGGGGTCCAGTAGCGGGGGCCCTGCACATGCCGCCTCCGGGAGGGTTGCATTAGGGGGCTTACCTCCGTCCCTCAGTGTCAAGTGAGACCCTTGGCCACCAGGTGCTGCGGAAGGTTGAACACAGTGGCCCTGAGGCCACTGACATCCAGGCAGCCTTGGTCCCATTGCTGTGACAATACTGCTGTTCCCTCCCTGTTTCCAGAGCTCAGGAGGAATCCTGGCACCCTTCCACCTTTCTCCGTAAAACCCCATCTTTGCCCCAATGTTTTCCCCTGACTCAGAGCCCTTACCTGGGACAAGATCTATTTCTTTCTCCAGCTTGGCCTTCTTTCATAATCACTGTTGTCTCCAGCCACATCATTGTGCTGAAACATTTGTCACAAAAAGCACGTAATCACATTGCCATGAAACGTGTGAGTTCACCTGCGAGGTAACGTTTTTGGGTTTTGAGGATAGGACAGAGAGAGGGAAATCGTCTTTTTACCTAAGAAGCTCTCGGTCCAGGTAAGAGGGCTGAGCTCCATGTCCCCCCTCCCACCCCAGTAGCCCTGGCTGCCGCATCCCCCCACACTGACATTGGCCCCAGGTGAGCAAGAACACGCACCTGTCCCATCCCAGGTGGGCAGCGTGAGAGATGGGGGAAAGCGTGCAAACCCAAAGCGGCCACTCACCAGACAAAGGACAGATGTCATGTGATTCCACTTACACAAAACACTGAGAATAGGCAAATTCACAGAGACAGAACCGAGCTTGGACGTTACCAGGGCAGGGGTGGAGGGGCCGTTGGAGCTATTGTTTCCTGGGTGCAGTGCTTCTGTTTGGGGAGATGGGAACGTTTAGGCTGTGGCTGGTGGCAAGGGCAGCACATCGTGAGTGTGATTAATGTCACTGAACTGTATGCTTAAAAATGGTGAAAATGGCAAATTCTGTGTTATATACATGATACCAAAATTAACCAAAAGAAGAAGCAGAAGCAGGGGCTCCTCAGGGGACCTGCCACCTCCTGCCATGCTGTGTGCCTGTGGAGGGGTAGGGGAGACAGCAAGTTGCAGCCCCCAGGCTCCTGGCTCCCACATGCCTCCTGTCTTTGGACCAGCTCATTCCCCTCCCTGGTGGGCCCTCCACACACACACACACACACACACACACACACACACACACACTCACATGAGAGACTTGTTCTTGCCTGAGTAGAGAGCCAAGGGATTTCATAAGCAGGGACAAATCAGCTGAAGGAGGTCTGAATAAAGCCTGAAAGACAATTGTGCTGGTTTGAAAGTATAATGCACCCCAGAAAAGCTATGTTTTAATCCTGATCTAATGTTGTGGAAGTAGCTGTTTCTTTTAATCCTAATTCAAATATGGTAGGTTGGACACTTTTGCTTAGATTATCTTCACAGAAATGTGATACGACCAATTGTGGTGTAACACTTTCATTAGGTGAGATGTGACTCCATCCATTCCAGGTGGGTCTTGATTAGTTTACTGGAATCCTTTCAAAGAGGGAACATTTTGGAGAGAGTCAGAAAGGACAGAAGCCTCAGAACTGACAGAAAATTCAGAACAAAGCTGACATAGATATCAACACTTGGAGAACAGAGACAGGGATGTTCGGAGATGCCTGGAGCCCAGCAGACATCACCACAAGATGCTAAGCAAGCCAGAACCTGGAGAGAGCCAAGGGAAGCCAGGAGATGAAAACCAGCCCCAGGGAAGCAAAGTGTGGAACCCCCACAGGAACAAAGGCTGAAAACAGTGGAGCCCAGGAGCAAGGGGCCAGGAGATGCCAGCCACGTGCATTCCCAGCTAACGGAGCTGTTTATTAGCATTTCTTAAATTAAGGCATCTTTACCTGAATGCCTTAGTTTGGATATTTTCATGGCCTCAGCACTGTGAACTTGTAACTTTTTAAATTCCCTTTATAAAAGCCATTTCAACTGTGGTATACTGCATTCTGGCAACATTTAAGAAACTAATATAAAGATGCTCACTAGACACCTGGCCTCCTGCACTTCACATGAACATCTGGGCTGATTTAGCTTCCAAGGAAAGTGGGTTCAGCCTCCACAGTACTGGGGTGAGGTGATTAAATATAAATGCCCCAAGCCTCAGGCTCCCACGGGGGCATTCACCTGTTCCAGTGGGATGCGTCTCCCCCTCTCTTTCTACACAAGGGGTCACTTAGTCACTCACAAGGAGTGACTTCCTATGTGGATTCAGGAGCCATATGCTCATGCTCATAATTGTCAAATGCACTGCTCCTGGCTAATTTCATATATTTCTCAGGGAGAAAAATGTTGCAACTCATAATACCATGGGCCTTTGGCACGTATTCTATTGCAGCAGCACAGACCTCCCTGCCTCTGGAGTTCCCCGAGAGCATTTACCTAATGCTGGCATGTCACTGCTCAAGACACTGCATCTGCAAAATGCAGCTTACAGGTCCTGGCCTCCAGACATACTCTCACATGCCTCTCTATGCTTTGTTGGTACTGACATGAGGCAGGTCACACCCAGAGGGTACCCAAACAAAGGGTACTGGGTACTTTTCTGGCCATGCTGAAGTTACTGTTGGGAATGGTCCAACACAAACGTGGAATAACGCATCTTCTAGTCAAGGGCCTCTGAATTCCTTAGACCATAATAACTCCCTTCTGAGAAAAGGAACTCTGTCAGTAATGGCCACTCCCCTGCTTTCTACCTATCACCACCAGGGGAGAGCAGGCGAGGGGCTGGCGGGTAGAGGGAGAAGGATAAGCAGAGGGGTCCCACCCACCAAAGGAATGCCAATTGCCAACACAGAATGGCCTAAGGAGTGCAGTAGCATCACTTCAGTGGCAGGAAGGAAGCAAGCTGTTGACCAGAAGAGTCCTGCAGAGCAGAGACCCGAGATTTCTGGGAGAAGGTGGGTGGCATCGGCAGATGGGTTGGAGGCCATAGAGGGGCCAGTGGTGGGGAGTGTGGCAGGAAGCACATGCCACCCTCCCTGCAACCTGCTATATGAGAGCAGCCCAGGAGCCCACACTCCTAGCAAAGCCCAAGGGTCTGCAGTGGATGGTCAAGAACCCAGAGGCCCTACATGTGATGTGTGTGTAACACCCCACACCAGCATCTCGGTGCTGACCTGACCACCCAGTACTGCCCCATCCAGTGAGGCAGAGATAGGCAGTCCCTGATGTCTGGGAGTTGGCAGAGAACTTACTGCAGGGTCTTGATGTCCTGTTGGAGAGCACAGGCTCTAGCAGACATAGCCACACTGTGAGCATGAAAGGTCAAAACAAAACAAGAGCCTTCCATAATCATGTCCAAACAGACAAAATGAGCATTGTCCAAGCCACAAACCCAAAGCATCCTCTTCCAAGGCTTCTTCTTTATCAATTCCATCTCTAGCCTGGCTCTAGTTTGTCTTCCCTGGAAGTAAGACTGATTGAAATATCCAGGCAGAGCACAGCTCCCAACTTCTCACAGAATTCCAACCAGAGGAAACCCTGCTGCTTCTTTTGACCCTTCCCTAAATCATCCCACCAAAGCCCAAATCCCATCACAGGTTCTTTCTAGCACTTTATTACTGAGGTATCCCACAGTATGTGCACTGTCTCACTGAGAAAATAAACTCAACTTGTTCAGTTACAGGTACGCTGCCAGCATTGAACTGGAGAACATTAAACATTACAGAAGAAATACCATGTTAGCCACAGAGTGATGCTTGGCAGTCTATCTCCTGGGACATGAGCAGACCAATATGGCACCATAGATAGGGAGTTGGAGCTCCTGGGACATCTGGTAAACCTCGCATGTGTGGCGTAGAAAGGAATAAGAGAAATGGGATTTGAGCTGGTCCTAGACATGGGAGGGGAACTTAGAACACTTTGAGGAAGAGGCAGGCCCGGGTCAGAACCCAACTAGCCTGAGCTATGGGCACTATAGCCCCCCGACTTCCCCTGATGCAGATTCCTACAGTATCTTGCAGGGTTTACCTGTGATGTTTATGGGTCTTAGTTCAAACCTGTTATGAGATCACTTTTTGAGTAGCTCTCTCCCAACTGCGCTGTTAGGAGATGGGCCACATTTGTTTTTGTTCACTCCTGTATCCCAGCTACTAGCACTGCATATATGAATATTTGTTAAATGTGTTTGTGAAATTGTAGAATATGGGTTCAATCATTTTCAGAAACAGCTCTTTTTTTTATCCCCCCAGTGTGCTAAGTTAAAATAATATTTCAGTACCTATATACAGGAATGTGACCTGGATATAAATTGGGGGTCTCACTAACTGGCTAAATGAAGATTATGGTACCAGGAAACGAGTGTGCAGGAAGCATCTCAGTTTTTAGGAGACTTACTCACTCTATAGGATCTTAGGTCCATTCATTCACAGCACAGGCATATATTTAGTATTTTTATGTATCTTTTAAATTTTTAGAAGCTTTACCACAGCTGTCACTTAATTTCATTCCTAGACTGTCCCTAATATGAAGCTTAATATTTTAGGCCTGAGTTTTATTATCCATATATTTGTAGAACTCTATATCCTTAGAAATCTGTACAGCTTTGCAAATGTCTTTACTGATAAAAGCAATAATAGCTGAAACTTATTTACACTGACTATTTGTCAGAAACGGAACAAAGTGCTTTACTTTAACACAGTCATTTAATCCTTTAAACATTTTTGAAATAGATATTATCACTCCCATTTTACAGATGGGCAAACTGACATACAAAGAGTTGACAAAACTTGCTCAAGTTACTTTGTAAGTCACAGATTTGGTATATGAACAAAAGATATTTGACACTCTAGTAGGCAGAATGCTAAGATGGTTCCCAAGGATCCTGGCCCCTGGTGTACAGATACCTTCTACTAGTTATTCAACAAACACTAATCTTATTGCTGCTGGGATGGGGTTTTACAGATGTAATAAAGCGACTTAGCCTAGGTGGGCCTGACCCAATCAGATGAGGCTGTGAAAAGAGTAAGGCTCTTCCTAGACAAGGAGATTTGAAGGGTCAAGGGAATTGATACCTGGGAGTTTCTCTATTGCTGGCTACATGGCACCGAATGGGGGTTCCTCCAGGAACTTAGAGTAGCTCCTGGCTGACACCCAGCAGAGGAACGGGGACCTCGGTCCCACAGCTTGAAGGAACTGAATTTGGCCAACAACCCAAATGAATGGGGAAGTGAATTCTTCCCCAGAGCCCCCAGAAAGCAACAAAATCTTAATTTCAGTTTTGTGAGACCCTGAGCTGAGAACCTATGCTGTGCTCACACTTCTGAGCTACGTAACTTTAACCTTAGCTGAATAGGTATGGTTTTAAGCCTGTAAGTTTCTAGTAATTTTAATGCAGCAATCAAAAACTGACACAGATTCCGAAGTTCATGCAATAATTTAAGTTTCTTTCTTTCATTTCTTCTTTACAGCATCTAAAACTGTAGCAAGTTTTTAAATAGTTTTTTTAGACTTGTTACTTCCCACAGTAAGTCCATAGAAAAGTGCACTCTACTCAAATCTCACGAGTAACAAATCTCACCAGGTAAAGCAAACCTTGCCTTCCTCCCTCCAAATCCAGGCACCAATAAATTCAGTTCCTACCATTTCCCTCAATGCTAACCCTACATTCATGCCCATGTTTCATGTTTGGCCTCACACTTTCCTTAACATGTTTTATCTAATCTTCCTGAGGATAAAGTTCTTTTCATAAAAGTTTCATTAAAATATTTTTATAAAACTACATTTGAGAAGTGTGTGTTTGTGCCTCTGTGTGTGTACTGCATGTGTGTATATGTGTGTATCTCTGTGTGCGGTTTCTACAAATCTCAGTTTGCAGATTACTTTTAAAATTTTAGCTCAACTGAATTTTAAAAATTCCCAAGTTTTTCCCTTGAACTTTTGTCTTTTCATAGCATTTGCTGCTCCAGTTATGAAGTGTGCAGAAGATTGTAATAAACAAATCAATGGACCCTTTTATTGAAAAGAAGTTTGAATATGTAGCACAGCTGCCCAAATCAATGTTTGAGATATCTTGCAAGATCTATAGCTTCTAAGTTCAATTGTACCTAAAGTTTTCTCTCTGGAATGAACATGAATGGAACATCCAGGCGGTGTTTGCATGTGTGTTCCACCAGGCAGGCATCCTGGGCTATCTGGTCTGCTGATCATGGTCAGTGATGTCCAGTTTCAACCCGGCCTGACGCCTGGGGAGTCAGGACCTTTCTTGTTTGTTTCTCATCTCTCATGGGAGCAAAGGACTTGGATGAGAGGCCAAAGTTGCCATTTTTACCACTGAAACCTCAGCAGCAGTGAAAAAAAAAGAAAAAAATCCAGGTTCACTTAAGAATGCCCTTGATGAATCAGTAAAACATATTACTTTTATTAAAATCCTGATCCTTGAGTATATGTGTTTATAATCTTCAATATGATGGCACAGATATTTGTGAAGTGCTTAGCTGCATGCATGGCCTGTCGCTAGCACAAGCACCTGTGATATTGTTTGCGTTGCCAGCTGAAGTAGTGATTGTTTGAGTTGCCAGCTGAACTAGCAGCTTTTTAGGTAGAACATCATGTTTTTTGAAAGAATTTCCGACAGACAAGGCATTGTTATTCAGACTTGGGTATTTACAGATGTTTTCATCAAAATGAATCAATAAGATTATCAATTCAGGGAAAACTGTTATCAGTTCATTGCTGATGAGAAAATGAAGGCTTTCAAGCAAAAATTTAAACCTTGAGAAACATATCTGCCACTCTTAGCATGACAATTTGCCAATACTTAAAATGTTTCTGATGAGATGCGATTGATGAGGATGTAATAAATGTTATTTTTTATATTGTTTAATAAAATTTGTCAACAGTTGGGAGATCTGCCTAACTCGTTTGACAGTATAAGTTTGTGCATGGATAAAAGGCCCATTAAAAGTGAAAGGCATACTGGGCAGGCCACGGTGGCTCAGCAGACAGAGTTCTTGCCCGCCATGCTGGAGACCTCGGTTCAAGTCCCAGTGCCTGCCCATGCAAAAAGAAAAAAAAATCATTTGAAAGTGAAAGGCAGACTGACAGATATTAATGTAATAGAGTATGAAATTTTGTTGATGTGAGTTTAGATTATGTAATGCAGCCAACCTTCAAGAAACTACCACTTGTGGATTTTTGGTATTATATAAAAGGAGATTGTTCACAGCTATCTGAAAAGGCCATTGAAATACATTGCCTTCATTCAAATGCATAATCTAAATATAAGGCTAGATTTTCTTCGTGTACTTTGACTAAAGCCACATATTGCAACAGATTGAAGGAGAAGAAGATACAAAATACAGCTGACTTTATTAAGCCAGATATGAATGTGATTTGCGAAATAGTATTTTAAAATGACGCTCTTCTCTTTTTTTAGTTTTATAAAATATGGCGATATTTAATCAAAGTGTGGTATAATTGTTAATATTTAATTGGCTTATTGTTATTTTCAAAGGAATTACTGAGTGTTCTTAAATGCTCAGGGCTGCTTTTGGTTTAATACACTTTACACTGTGGAAGAGTTTTAGGTTTACAGAAAAATTGCACAGAATGTACAGTGTTCCCAGACAACTCCCACCTCCTCCTACCCCACCAGGATTCCCCTCATCTTCTTGCATTGTTAGTGTGGTACATTTGTTACAATCGATGAACCAATATGGATACATTATTAGTAACTACATGAGGGTTCACTCTGTGTGTACAGTCCAATAGATTTTTTAAAAATGCATCATTTCATGTCACTACCATTATGATGTCATACAGAATAGTTTCTCTGCCGTAAAAGTGCCCTGGCTTCACATATCCATCGCTCCCTTCATCCTCTGGACCCCTGGCAGACACTGCTTTTTCCACTGTCCTTATAGTTTTGCCTTTTCCAGAATGTCATATAGTTGGAATTCTACCGTATGTGGCCTTTTCAGACTGGCTTCTTTCACTTAGCAATATGCAATTAAAGTCCCTCCAGGTCTTTTCATGGCTGAATAGCTCATTATGTTCATTGCTTTACTTTTCATTTTAAAGCCTGTAAATATTGATAGATATAACTCATTAATGTAAGTGATTTGTAATACTGCATAATTTTGAAGCATGTAATGGGACTTGAGGTCAAAAGGTTTGAGAATCACTTTTACAGGGTTTATTCATAGTTTATAAGATGCAGCCACATGCAGAAAAAGGCATACCAAGTAGATGTGCAATTCAGCAAATAACAAAGCAAGCATCCATAGAACCTTCATTGGGGACAGGAGCCCTGCTTCTCCCTCCCCAGTCCATTTCCCTCCCTCCTAGATATAATTTCTATCCTGAACTTGGTGATAATAATTTTCTTGCTTTTCTCCATAGCTTCATTGCCTATGCATGCATCCTTAAATAGTACAGTTTAGATTTGTATGGTTTTGAATGTCATATAAATGGCTTTAGTCCAATATGCTCTTCAGTGTTTTAATTATTTTCCTTAAAATTAAACTTTGGGGTTTAACCATGCCAGGTGCAGCCATAGCTCATTTGTTTTCATTGCTTTTATGATTTACCGTTACCTGAATACATGATGATTTATCCATTTTTCTGCTGATAGAAGTTTGGGGAGTTTCTTTTTTTGACTCTTACAAGTGATTCTCCCATGAACATTTGGGCTGATATGCTGGTGTTTATGGTATGCTTCTCTTTCACTAGAATATATGCAGGGATGGATTGCTGGGTTGTCAGTGTATCTTCAATTTGACTCTAATGTTAAGCTATTTCTCCAAATGTAGGTATCTACTTAAACTCCCATCTGCAATGAATGACAGTTCCTGTCACTTCACATCCTCACAAACACTTGATACTGCAGACATTTGGATTTTTGACAATTTGGGGAGTTTTAACTGCAGTTTTAAGTTGCATTTTCCTTATTACTAATCATGTTGAAAACATATTTTTTTACATTGGGCTGTTTCTCTTTTTGCTTGTGGTGTACATATTCTGGATAATAATCATTTTCTGTTTTATCTGCTACAAATACCTTCTTCCACTATGTGACTATTGTTTGCAGGCTTGGTGCCTTGTAGGAACAGAGATTCTGAATTGTACTGTAGCCAAGTTTGTCAGGGAAGGTTTTTCTTTCTCTTAGTTCTTGAAGGTATTTTCCTATATTGTATTCTAAAATCTACATCTTTGATTAACCTGGGATCAAATGGGACCTTAGGTCTTCCGTTTCACCTGAAGTTGATTTTGTGTCTGGGCATTATGGAAGTAACGAAGTTTTCAAACCATGTTTTCTCTAGGACGGCCAGTCATTTCAGAGCTAATTGTTAAAAAGTCCATCCTTTTACCTATTGCTCTGTTACTGGGCTCCGTATCCTGTCCCACTGGCCTATTTAATTTCAATTTCAATTTGATTTTACCTTGATTATCTGAATTTGAGATTTCTACTTGAACAGTTTGTTCTTTTTCAGTATGCTATTTCACATTTTATGTTCACTGTTTCCTGAAGATGTATTCAAGCTCAAGCTCTTGTTTTAGTTCTTTAAACATTATGTGCAGAGTTTATCATCCGAATCTGGCAATTTCAGTAATCTGAACTACTTCAGATGTATCTGCTGTTTGTTGTCTTTGTTGGTTATGGCTAATGGTGCCTTGTTTCCTTGACGATTGTGATGGTGGGTTCTGGTGTCAACTGGACCAGGTCATGATGCCCAGTTGTCTGGTGAGGCAAGCACTGGCCTGACCATTGCTCCAAGGAGATTTCATGGCTGGGTGATAAACTGGAAGGCTGCTGTAGTAAATCCTCTGACAGTTGATTGCATCTGTGGCTGATAGCATCTGTGATCAACTACGGCATGTGTTTCACCACCAAATAATCCAATCAGTTGAAGACTTCTAAGGAAGAAGAGAGACTCTTACACTGCTTCTCCAGCCAGCAAGCCTCTCCTTGGAGTTCGTCCAGACCCTTCATTGGAGCCACCAGCTTCACAGCCTGCCCTGCAGATTCTGGACTCCCACATTCCCATGGTTGCATGAGATACTTAATAAAGATCATATTTACAGATCTCTCCTGTTGGTTCTGTTTCTCTAGAGAAACCTGACTAATACACCGATGTCATGATTTTTGGTGAAATAGCCTTTTTGTGGGTCTTCTTTAAAGCTCAGATTGTGGGACCTTCCTTCAGGTAGGTTCATGACTGCTCCTTCCAGGCACATGCTGGCAATACTTGGTTTGATGCCTCACTGAGTGAGTTAGTCGTTAAACAACAGGTATACAGTTTATTTAGTGCCAGACAGTGCCCTAAGTGCTTTAAAATAATAATTCATTTAATCTTTATGTCACCCCTGAGTGACATTGTCACGTCTCACTTTATAGTTGGCAAAACAGTGGCCCAGGGAGCTAAATTACTAGCTCCAGATTAGGCAACGAGTCAGCATTTAAACCCAGCGTGTCTAACGCTAGCTCCCACGCTGTAACTGCTATATTCTCTCCCTCTAAAGCTCTGAATCCTTGGCTTGCTGTTTGGGGCCCACTCAGGTGATGTGATTTGTGCTGCAAGTCTGAGCAGACTTGGGGAGTTAAATTACTAGCCCTTGGTGGGGGAGGAGGGGGGCAGAATTTAACTGGTTCACCTGCCTGGTAGAGGGTCCGCTCTCAGCCTCCCTGCCCCAGGGTTGTCTTACCTTCCTCCTGATCCTGCACCCCAGGGAGCTGCCGCAGTCAGAGCGCAGGTTCTCAGGGGTGGGTAAAAGGCCTCCAGGCAGAAGGGGCCTCAGTGCTGTTACTATTTTCTTGGGGTTCTGCTCCTATTTGCTATTTTACTAGCTCTTCAGTTCATCTTAAGAATATTTCAAAGTATTTTCGGCATTGTAGATGTTCTTAGTGGGCAGTTTGATCTGACTTCATAGCTTGCCTATTATCATTATTATATCATTATGATATAATTAATATAACATTAATACAAAACTCCACTCTGTTTTAATATCAAACTTCTATGTCTTGGTTTTAAAGGTACCTAAAAAAGAATACCATTAAATAGGAGGCTTAAAACAACAGGGATTTACTGTCTCCAGTTCTGGAGGCCAGAGGTCTGAGATCAAGGCTGGGCTCCCTCTGAAGCTCTAGGAAGGACTCCTTCCCTGCCTCTTCCAGCTCTTTGCCTCTTCCAGGAACTCCTTAGCTTGTGGCTGCATCGCTCCAATCTCTGTGTCCGTCTTTATTCAACCTCCTTCCCCCTGTGTGTATAAGGTGAGCAGTCATTGCCTCCAGGGCCCACCATCCAACCTCTGCATCCTCTTCACTGGCCACCCTCCCCCTGTGTGTGTCACTCCTTTTCTTATAAGGTCACCGGTCATTGTCTTCAAGGCCCATCTCCTCCAGGATGACCTCTTCTCAACCAGTTACATCGGCAAAGACCCTGTTTCCAAATAAGGTCGTATTCTGAGGTTCCAGGAGGACAGATCTGGGGGAGACCCTATTCAACCCAGTACAGTCTATGAATGTAATAAGTGTTAACAGATTTGCTTAGAGTTTGAGAGCCATGATGATATTTGGTATTATTCTGGACTTTTAAAAGCAGCACCACACCCGCTCAACATCTGCAGAGCATCCACTCATCCTCTGCCTATTGCTAAAAGCATTTTAAGCATCATGTCTTCAGAAAATGCTTCACCCACTCCCCAAAACTGTTCCCGGTCTGTGAATTGCTTTATGTCTATGGTTCCACTTACCCACAAAGAAATGAACCTACAATATTGTTCCAATCTTCCAAGTTAAATCTCCCTGTACTTGTTCATAATTTGTTTTCAGCTCTCCAAAGAGTTTAATGTCATCTTCAGACTTTGACACTCCCTCCCCCTCCATGATGCTCATTTTTTACGGGAGAATAATAAGTTCCTGGTTTCCCATGGCTTATGAGCTCTCATCCATTTGAGTGTCCATTTATCCCCACACATAGCATTTCTCGGGAAATGAACTACTCAAAATGGAAAATAATAGCTTAGTACATGTGCTATTGAGCAGGCTCCAAAATACACATCAAGAAGGTATCTTAGAAGGAGGCAGGCCCCTGAGAGCCTGGCCATGTCTCCAGTGACCCCTGGCTAGTCACCAAGGTTCTTATTTTTGGTCTCTTCCACATCAACCAAGCATCAGGAAGAAATGGTGTTTCTTGAACAGCTGCTGTCTTTCACCCTTTCCTGAAGGAAGCTGGTTGGAGCAGCACTCTTTTGGTGTCCTCTTATATTAGTCTAGCAGGGCAGGTAGTAGTCAAGACTCTCAGCTGTCCCATGAGCCCCTGGGTAGAGCCAGCATCACATTGTTCTCTTAAACGAAGCAGCGAGGCTGATCCCCCACCCCCAGATTGGGAGGCTCCCCCAGGGGAAAGGGTTGGTGGAAACCCTGTCCTTGAGCCAGGGTTGGGCTGAGCCAGGGACCACAGACCACAGACCACGAGGAGAAACGGTAGTCTCAGCCCTCACCCCTGCCCCAGGAGCTACAGGGCAGAGTGATCAAAAAGCTTTTTAAATAGAAATGCTTGTCCTCTGAATTTTCAATATAGTCACCCCTGGAAGACGTCTCCAGAATGCATGTCAGTGTCTGGGGTCGCTTATTTGTAAGTCCAAAGAGCGGAACAGGTAGCATACCCACCGGCATTTACCCCAAAGTTCCCATGTCTCCTAAAGGAGAAGACAGAGCAATTATCCCTTCCTTTGCTCAAGTGGCCAGCAGATAAGTGGAAGCTCACTCCGACAGACCTGGGGGCAGGGTGTATGGCAGCCCACTCATCTGCATGTAGCAGGAGCTGCCACATGCTTCTTGGAGGAATTGATGAAAGAAATGAAGTGTAAAAGTTAACCTCTCAGCTAGTGCACTCATCATGAAGTTCCTTCATGTGGGACTCTCCAGGTGGTCCCAAGTGACAGGAGGCAAAGCACCTGGTCATCGTCCCAGCAGGACCCTGGCGCATGGCCCAGGGGCGTGCTCCCTGCGTGGAAAGGTGGGAGTGCTCTAGAGTAGCCTAATTGTACAATCTGGGCCTCAGAGCTGCCATGAACAAAACACCCCCACCCAGAAACGACGGGCTGTCCCTCTGCCAGCAGTCTGCAGTGCAGGGAAGACCCGATCCACCTTTTATGTCCATGTCATAGCTACAGCTTATGCTGTCCAGGTTACAGCTGCCCAAGGCCTCCATGAAAACACAGCGGTCGGGTCAATCACAGCCAAGAAGCAGTGGAAGTTGCCTCTGACTCCCTGTGAACCCTATAACAAGGACATTTGCTGCTAGAAGCCCTCTGCAAATCCTTAAATTGTCTCGTTCAAACAAACCACTTTTAGGGTTAAAGCCTAAGACACATGGAGGACTTTGCCAAGATTTTAGGAGATGGAAGAGAAGAATGATTAAAGGGCTGGAAATAAAGGAGAGCAGGTTGAAGAACTTGAAGTCAATTAAGAAAATGTGCATGGTGATAAAATATTTTCATTTATACAAAGGGTTATTTTTAGCAAGATGCTGGGCAGTCTGTTCCTTAGTCTACGTGAATAAAGAAAAAGGAATTGTTGAAGTTGCAGGAATTTAGGTTTGATCTGAGAGGAAATGACTTCCCTGGGAAGGGTCATATATACTCACAAGGTAAAAGCATGGTCTCCTGAGTCTCCAGAAAGAGTCTCTCCTGGTCACGGAGTTGAAAAGGCGTTGGCACAACCCACATAGCTTTGGAGGTAAGCGCAGTGAGGTTATATACCCCAGCTTAGACGCGTGCTCAATCTCAATCCCCATTGCTGCAGCTGTGAACCTGTGGCAAATAGGACCTCTTGCAGGTATCGCTTTAGTTAAGGCAGGGCCCAGGTGAATGCGCATGGGTCTGAATTTGGATTACTGGAGAAGAGGAAAAGGATGTCTCTGAAAACTAGAAGATCTGGAGAAAGATAAGGGTGCCCCACTTGGTGGAATGGCCAAGAAACCCCACGCACTGCTTGCAGCCAGCACCACACTACAGCCTGCAGCCAGCACCACACTACAGTCTTTCGGGAGAGTTCAAGCCTTGCTGATAGCTAGACTTTGAATAACTCCCAGCCTCAAAACTGTGAACTGACAAATTCCCCTTGCTGAAGCCAACCCATTGGGTGGCATTTGTGGGAGCAGCTCAGGGACACTAACACAAGCAACCACAGGGCTCTAAGGTAGTCCATCAGAATGGACATCGACCAGATGTAGAAATAGCCCCTGTTCATGACAAGTAGAGAATGAAAGCTGTTATCTCACAAACCCCCCCAAATGTCAATATTGTTTCAATTTTCAAAAACTGTTACTTAGCCATAGATGTATAGACCAGCATTTGCTACATTGTTTCACTTTTCCAGTGCATGCACGTGTAGACTGAGCCCAGCCTAGTGTCAGGTAGTACAGGGTGGTGAATAAGCCCATGCAAGCATGACATCCAAAGGGCAGAGATTTTGCTCTGCAAGGATTTGGGCAGGGCCAGCCCAGAAAGCAAGAACAGCCCTGCAGTCTACGGCAGAGACAGGATTCCCGAGTGTATGTGCTGGTTTCCAATGCAAATAACAAACAATAGTGCTCGGCACGGACTACATCAGAAAGAAAGATAGTGTGCCCTTCAGTAGTAGGTGTCAAGAAATGTTCTGTTCCCAGCCCTTCCATGATTAAAGTAAATAACAGAGACTTTGTATAAGAGGCCCAAATAAAGAAAATAGAAATTTTGAAGATTGTCATATCCAAGGCTACACTATTCATTTAAAAGAAAGCTTCCAAATGAGTTGTTGGTTGCATGACGTGGTGATGTCATGTATCAGGTTGGCTTGGCTGAATCACACTTTCTGAAATTTCCTTTCTTGTATCTTCCTACTTGGGGAGGGCCACAGGGATACACTTGAGAGATCTGGTGGGCAAAAGGGAATTGGAAGGCATTTTGTAGCTCAGAGGCATCGCTGCTGATGTGCTGACTAACCTTGTTGTCTCAAAGCAGCAGCAAGATCTGCAACTGCTCCTTCTTCCCCTGAGTCCTCCTTCACCTGCCCTGACTGTAGGGTCAGGTGTGTGTTTACCCCCACGAGGAAGGGCCCTGGCTGTGCAGGAGATCCCTGCCATTGCGGGAATCAATGAGAACTGATATGGGACTCAGTCCATCCTCATGGGTTCCAGCTCATTCTTGTTCTCCCCCAGTTTATAACCATCTTCCTTCCCAACTGCCTCTGGATGTGAAGTGGCAGCATCAGAGGTAAGGCTTGCAGAAACCGCTCAAACAGCTCCAGCGATTGTGAGAGGCCAAATCCTCCCAACAAATTATTTAAAGCATGTTCACATGAATGGGTCTCCCAGCGTTTCTTCTTCTCTGGTTGAACCCTGGCTGATGCCCAGGGTAGAACTCTCCCAGAAGGCTGCTACAGTGTAGACCTTCAATGAAATGAGTCAACGCTCCGGAAGATTCGAAATGAGCAGTCGCTAGATCTCCAGATCCTTCCGTAATAAAATCACTTCCTTCAGCGTCATTGGAGTCAAGCCAAAAGAGATGAGGTGCGCACAAAACTAAGTATACTCAAGGTCATTTGGTAATAGCTTCCAAATATTGATAGAAAAATATTCCCATCTTATACACAGGGAAAACAGAAGTCCAAATGCACACAGAAAGCTGGGACTTGGCTGTTTTCAAAGGCAGTTCAAGGTTGAGTGTTGTAATACCCATATGTTTCCAGTTAGCATTGGACGGATGGAGGGAAGCTGCGATGGTTATCAGATGGACTTCCTGGACAGAGACGTGTAAAACCAGACAATGAGAAAGTCACAGATATACTTGCTGCTTTCATGCTCTGTTCTGGAGAGGGAAGACTTTGCACAGAGTGTGTGATAAGAAAACAAATGCCACATATCACACACACACGATAAAGTAATAGCTAACACCTCCATAGCTTGTTAACTGTAGTAATTCATTTAATCATCAATATAGCTAGCAACGGGGTGACAATTGGCACATTACTTTTCGGAGAGGAAAGTAAGTTGCAGGGTGAGTAAGTAAGCTGAAAGGTCACTGAGGTCCCTGGTGGAGCTGGACTCTGGCGGCCGAGCTGTCCCGCCCCAGGACTCCACGCCACCAGCCCCACTCTCGTTGGCGTCACTGGTGAAGATGGCCATCTGTCTGGCTGTTTGAGTCCTCTCCCTCTCCCAGAGGTCGGATGCTGTTAGGGACCTCTCAGTGCTCACCAGCCTGCTGGGGGGCTTGGGGTGGGGCTGGAGGGGCTCTCTGTTTCCAGGTTTAGCCCCAGATTTGGGCAGGAACTGTGCCCCTAGCCTCAGGAATGCAACTTTCGGAATCGCTGCCCACCAGAGCAAGAAGGACTCTCTAAGGAGGGTCAGGGTGGCTCAGCAGGCAAGAATGCTTGCCTGCCATGCCCAAGGACCTGGGTTCGATTCCCTGTGCCTTCCCATGTAAAAAAAAAAAAGAGAGAAGGACTCTGTAATGGTCGAAGCCAGGGATGGCTTCCTGCTCCCCCTACAGGAGTAGGGGGCATTTGCCTCTGTCCCCGTCTCACAGCTGTAGTGGGTTCTCACCTGTACCCTGGCACAGGTAACTGGGCTTGCTGCCCTCCCCTCGGTAGCATGGGAACTTTGTTTTCTCAGGGTGATGGGAGAAAGTTCTGGGCAGTTGCCCCCCTGTCCCAGGCCAGCACCATCAGGGGCAGGGGTTCACCTCCTGTCTGGTCCCCATCTAGAAAGATCCAGCAAAGTGTAAGGGGAAGTGGGCACCAGTGGGTGTGAGCTCCTCTGTGGCCCCTCGAGGTTCTCTGCCCCGACACCACTCAGTGCTTGGCCTCTACAAGATCTAAAATACCGATATCTGAATTCCTTCTACTGACTGTGATTTCTGGCCTCCCTCGCCCCCATGCACTGTGCCAAGGAAGCACGTGCTCACATCCATCCCATCAGAACATGTCTTTCCCTGGGTTCAGCTTCGTGGTTCCTCTGCAACCTCAGCTCTGTAATGACTCCAAGAAAAGTTATGTTTTTGTAGATTACCTGGATTTTCCTTGTTCCTAGGTGGGAGCGCTTCTACATCTTAAGTAGGAGCTGAGAGTCACGACTAACTACATTTAATATAATCATTAAAAATGTTTGGGCTTAGGAGTGTGAGGGTAGTTCAGTGGTAGAATTCTCACCTGCCATGTGGGAGACCCGGGTTTGATTCTGGGCCCATGCACTCCCCCTGCCCCAAACAACAAACAAGCAAACAAACAAAAAACCAACCAAACAAAAATTCAACAAATGATGCTGCAATAAAAGGATGCTCACATGGAAAAGGAATGAAATGTGACCCCACCATATAGCATACAAAAAAAAAAATTTTGCACTTCAATTGACTCTCTTGAAATTTTCTGTCCATATACCCCATCTGTTCTTTGTTCCTTCACTCCACCAATTATTTCTTGGCTTCTTTTGGATTATTTGAATATTGTTTACTATTTCACGTTATTTCCACTAATGGATTATTAGCTATATGGCCTTTTTTCTCCTGAAGTGTATGCCCTTGGATTTACAATGTGCACATTTAACTTATCATGACTCATCTTCAGATAATTTATAGTACTTTTTGTATAACATAAGATCCTTATAAGATTACACTTCCGTCTTCCTCTCATTCTTTGCAGCATTGTTGTCATAACGGACTGCTATGGATGGTTTGAACCCCACAATGCATTGTTATTGTTTTACTTTAGAAAGTGAATTACCTTTCAAATAAATTTATAAGCAGCGTACGAAAGTCATCTATTTACTCCAAACTTGCCTTCTCTGATTCCCCTCTTTCATCTGTGTATCTGAGTTTCCATCTGATAAATCTTCCTTCAGTCTGAAGAAGTTCCTTTAACCTTTCATCTGTGCAGGTTTCCATATGACACAATTCCCCAGCTTTTCCTAACAGGGAAATATCTATATTTCAACCTCAGCTTTGGAGGCTATTTTCCACCCAGTATAGAATTTTAGGTTGATAGTTTTCTTTTCCTTTCAGTACTTTAAAGATGTTGAGTTATTTTCTTCTGCCTGTTTTTTTTTTTTTCTGATTAGAAATTAGTAGTCATTTTTTTCCTTGCTCATTTGTAAATAATGTGTTCCTTTGACTGCCTTATTATTTTCTCTCTGTCATTGGTTTCTAGTCGTGTGATTTGGACACAACTTGGAATGGTTTTCTTTATGTTTATCCTGCTTGGGATTAATTTAATTTCTTGGATCTGTGAGGTATTCATTTTCATCAAATTTAGAAAACATTTATCCATTGTATTTCCAATGATTTTTGTCTGCCCTCCCCTCTGCTTTATTGTGACTCTGCTCTGTTGTTCTCCTGTCCTCTGTCATGGTTCTGTGGCTCTCTTCTCTTTCGCAAAAGGGATCTCTCCAGTATGTCTCCTCTTTTATGGGATTCCAGTAAACTAATCAAGACCTCCATAGAATGGGGGGGGGGGAGCATGTCTCCGTCTAATCAAGTTTAATACCCACAATTGATTGAGTCACATCTCCATGGCGATGACCTGATCAAGTTTCCATCCTATGATACTGGATGGGGATTTGAAGAAACTATTGCTCCCATAATACTGATTAGGATTAAATCATGGCTTTTCTAGGGTACATAAATCCTTTCAAACTGGCACAATAATTATATATTTATAATAGCTTTTTAAAAGTCTTTGTTATTTCTATCTATTATTACTGAGTCTCTGTCTATTGATTGAGTTTTCTTGTAGTTGTGGGTCACATTTTCCATGCTTCTGCTCATGTTTAGTGATTTTTACATCAATGCTGAACATTGTGTTTCACCTTACTGAGACTCTTATTATTTTTTTCCTTTAAGGAGTATTGAAATTTGCTTTGATAGACAGTTATGTTACTTGAATATAAGCTTCACCTTTTTAAGACTTTCTTTTAACTTTTACTTTTAAAAATTACTTTTAACTTTTTAGTTGGGATTTAGAACTAATTTAGACTTACTACTAATACTTGAACCTCTCTAGTCTCCCCTGAATGTCCTAAGTTTTCAAAGAATACTCTCTACTCTGGCTGGACGAACGCAAATGTCTCATATTTGGGAATTATTCTGCTTATAGCTCCCTGTTTTTTCTTTGGTTTGTTTGTTTGCTTTTTCATCAGAAGTTGTTTGCTGTTGCTGTTGTTGTTTTCCCCAGCTTTGTGGATTCTCACTGTATGCCTGTGCAGCTCATTCAGGCAAAGGCTCAAGGGGATTGCATGCAGATTTCCAGGCATTTTATCTGTCTACCTCTCTCCTCTCCGGTAACCTTCCCTGCACGTTCTAGTCCCATCATCCTTCCTGAACTCTGATTTCTGTATCCTCAACTCAACGAGACTGGCATGCTTTCTCTCTGTGGAAAGTTCTTTCAAGTAGGAAGCTGGGCAATTGTAAAGCTCACCTCATTTGCTTTTGTTCTCTCAGGGACCCCAGTCCTCTACTGCCATCATCTAGTGTCTGCAAACAGTTGTTTTACATATTCTGCCTTGTTTTGCAGCATTTACAGCAGGAAGGCATGTCGGAACCAGGAATTCCATCATGGCTGGATGTGGAGGTCCAATCCCTTGGTGATGAATGAGTTATATTGAATTATAAATAGATGCTACTAGTCAAAATGAAACTGAGTGTGGATGGATTGGGAAGCAACTACTTTGGCTAAAGGACCTACAGTATTACTAAAGTTTTAGAGCTGTCAGTGAAGAAAATTTTACTTCAATCTACATGGATTAGTTTTTCTTCCTTAGCTTCTCAGTAGGATCGGGATAATTTTCATGTATTTAGGATCTTTTCCTGCATCTGTGTCATCAAAAGCCCTTGACACATGGCTCTTCAATGCACACCTATATACTTCTGCAGATATTTCAACCATTTCAGTGAGTCCTATTTCATGCCCAGATAACTTGTGCACACACATAATGAAAATTTATTCATCTATATTTTTCTTCTAGTCCAACTTCCAAGAAGATTGATGAAAAGTGACGTAAATCACATCAGCAATTTTACAATTCTCAAGGTAAAAAGCATTATACTTTTCAAGGTAGCAGAAAGTATTTATTAGGTGCCCCAGAGACCAGAAGAGGAGATGGCAGTATCCTACGAAATTTTTATATCCTCAGGTGCAAATGGCCCAGTGACCCAGCACTCCACAGGTTCTGTTTTCACCTGAGGTTAGCAATGTGACAGAACTTGTTACTTTTCAGGTAAAGTTCTGAAAGCTGGTCATATGTCTATGAAAAACTGGGAGCTGGTTGTAAATCTCACTCCTGTTTTGGATAGGGGCCTTCTTTGCATGGAAAATGCTTTCCTATTATTTTGGAGGTTTCAGCATGTGCTCCAACCAACACTTGTGATTAAATCATTCTGAGTGGTGAGTGCAGGTCTTCGTAGGCCAGTCATCCACAGCTGCTCTTTCTTGTTAATTATGTTTCCCCCCCAGGAAGCAGATTCAGAGGCCTTTTCTGGGAGTGCAATGACCAGGAAAATACCCAGAAGTCAGGTGGATTGGGTAAGCCACCCTTCTCTCCTATTGTGCCCCTGTGCATTTTGTTGCCCAGACTGTGACCAGCCTGACGTGCCCTGTGCCCTGCCTAGCCATGTGTTCAAGCTTGCTCACCCAAAGCAGGTGTGCAAGCAGGTGAGAGGCACAAGTCAGAAGCCCTGGCCCCTGTCATTACCCAAGGGCAGGAGGAAGGGATGGCTATGCAAGGCCCTTCAAAGCTCCAAGGTGGTGGCAATAAAACAAGGTGTGCCACATGTAAGATATAATTACACAGCGCCCTGCATTGTTATGAAAGACAATGAAAATTTAATGTTTTGACGTGGCTTGCCTGGACAGAGCATTTTTTGGAACATGTATTTTCCTTGACCTCAGTCTCAAAGGTCGTCCAGCTTTTAAAAATTCCTTAATTCTTTTCACTTCCTGAGGAAAAAGGCTAAGATGTCTCATTGTTGAAGTGGCATTTGCTCAGAATTCCAGATTGCTGGTGTCTAGAATGTAACCAAGAAAAATAGCTGACGCTTGCTCTTCCTGTCGCATCCTCTCAAGCAGATGTGAATGTGTGATCGCCCAGGTATGGACACGGAATCAGTTAGCACAGGCGTTTCTTAACCTTTCTCTTTTTCATTTCAAACGTGAAATGTAATAACAAAACAACAATAACGTGCCATTACAAAGTACCTATACATTTTCATATCATTTGAGAGGTATGAAGTGAAAATGGGAAAAGAGTAAAACTAGTGATGGATAGCTGCCATTTCGGTGACACCCACGCTGCCCTTCCAATGAATAACCTTCTTCCATCTTCACAGCAGTCCAGCCAGGGAAAGGGATACCCAGAGTCACAGAGCTGAGTCACAGAGCTGAGTCTCAAACCTGTTCTGCTTGGAGTGGGGTTTGCACTGTGTATGTTGTCGTGTCCTGGTCGGGTGGGGTCTGTGCTGTGCGTGTTGCCTGTCCTGGTTGGGGCGGGGTCTGCACTGTGTGTGTTGCATGTCCTGGTTGTGGTTTGCACTGTGTGTGTTGTCATGTCCTGGTTGGGTGGGGTTTGTGCTGTGTGTGTTGCTGTCCCTAGTTGGGATGGGGTCTGTGTTGTGTGTTACATCCCAGTTGGGATGGGGTCTGTGTTGTGTGCTATATCCTGGTTGAGGTGGGGTCTGCGCTGTGTGTGTTATCATATCCTAGTTGGGTTGGGGTCAACTTTGGTACAGGTATCAAGGAAACATTAGTAAAAACAAAGAACAGAAGTAAGATGCTTAATTTTTTTTAAATTAACATTCAGTCAATAATAAAAATGAAACTGTCGAATAGGTTATGTGAAAAGCATTTCTTGGCCCAATCACTGAGAACTTAATTCAAGGGATTTATTTTCATGTGACCTGCAATCCGACCTCTCAGTATATGCCACAAAGAATTGAAAACAGGGCTCCATCAGGCCCGTGGGCCCCTGTGTTCACAGCAGCTTTATCTACAAGGCTTCAAGGTAGAAGCACCCCAGGGTCCATTCACAGATGGATGGTCAAATAATGTGTGGTCTGTCCATGAAATGGAATATTATTCAGCCACAAAGAAGAATGAAGTACTGATGCATGCAATAATATGGGTGATTCTTGAAAGCATCATGTTGGGTAAAATAAGCCAGATACAAAAAGCCAAACATTGTATGATCTCGCTTGTATGAAACACTTAAAATATGCAAATGCATAGAGACAGAAGGTATATTACAGGTTTCCAAGGAAAGGGCAGTGGAGGGAAAGGGAGTGATCGCTTTGTGGGTGCAGAGTTTCTGTTTGGGCCGATGAGAGAGCTGCAGTGATGGTGATGGTAGCATAATTTGTAAATGTAACTCGTGAATTGTACTCCTCTAAGTGGTTAAAATGGTTCATTTTGACTTAAATATGTGTTACTGCAATTAAAAGTTTTAAAAAAACATACAATGCATGCCTCTGATGTGTGGTAAGGTGGGGCCTTGGGCCAAATCCACTTTAAGCTTCTTGCTCTGAGTGAGGTGGACCAGGCAGGAAAGGCTTGGCAGGTGGAGCTGCCCCACCCGTGCACGCGTCCACCCACTGCGGCTGGCTGCCCGGGATGGAATGCCGTCCCCAGACTCTGGCCCTGCCAAGCAGGCGCTTGCAACGTTTTGGAGGAAAGTAAAAAAACTGACTAACCCAAAGATATAAGAGTTCTGTGACTAGGCAAAAAAAAGTCAGCAAATAAAAATTTATCCTACACACCAGCAAGCATTGAAATTTACAAAAAAGATTTAACCTCAAAGGCATCCAGAGAAGAAATAAATAATATGACTTGATAATCTCATTAAGTGAGAACTTTCAGGTAATTGCCCAGAAAAATTTTAATGATTTTTTTCCAATTACTTTGCTTAAGAAGACATTAAATGCTAGGCATGAAATTGTACAAGCGACCACTTCTTGGCATGAGTTCTGGAACATACTTGTAAAGATCTGACTTTACATTGGACTTTAAATTAAATTTTCCATGTAAATTTCATTTTATATGGAGAAGCAGTTTTCTTTTTTAATTCGTGCAGTTTGGAAAAGACCGAATTTGAAAGTGAGTTCTCAAGGAGACTAGTAAAATCTTCAAGATGTGGGACTGGGCACAACCTGAGGCAGCTGGGTTTTCTCACCCTCTGTGGAAGATGGTTTGAAGCCTTTGGTTTAGTTTTGTACTAGACAATTTAATACCTTATTAGAAAATATTGCACGGTTGTGAGCTGTTAGAATATATTGACTCTCACTAACAAATGAAAACTGCATTTTTTATGTAAAGCAATCTCTCTGCTGCTTACATATATTTTCCCATAAGTTAATACTGGGCCATAAATGCTTTTCCTCCTTGTATATATGTAAAGTGTTTGTGTATTTATTCATACACATTCCAATATATTAGTGTCTAGTGAGAAGACTAATATATGAACAGATGTTTTTGTGAATTCGTTAGATATGTGATTAGGACAGATTTACACCTTAGCACTGCGTTTAAGAAGGTAATATTACCTACCAAACTTTGCAGTTCTTATTAGAATATGGAGACCCTAGTATGGAAGTGGTCAACTTTGCAAATGAGGGGGACAGATGGTAATTGTGGGGATTTAAGCTGCACCCCAACTCCTTGCTCTACCCAGAAAAGTAACTGGAACTAAACTAATGTTTTCAGGAATCTTACGCTCGGCTCAGCGCACCTATAAAATGATTCCCTCGGTAACTGACGAGCCTCCTCACGGACAATTTACCCCTTAGAGGCTTCCAGCCTCCTGGACCGCGTGGCGCTGGGAAAGAGAAGGTGTCGAGGTCAGAGAGAAAGGGGTGGGGAGTGCAGAGGCCCCCTCACCCTTCCCTCTGGGCAGGCACTGGGTGAGCGGGAAGACGCACACTCACAGGGTGATCTGACGTCACCGACCGGCTCTCATTTTATTTTTCTAGGTAGCCTACAGCCAGAACCACTGATTCATATACTCACGGGGGGCTCAGCGGGTGGCATACATGGGCGAGCCCAGGTCAGTAGGGCAGAGACGAGCTGCGGGGCACACCCAGCCCTGCTCAGATGAGGAGATGCTCTCCGGAGTTCTAAAGAATGTTAGGAAGTCCAGATGATGACGTGGAACCTCCCGGATGCGAAGTCCAAGCTGTATATTTTTCTTAACTTTCCTTGATCAGGCTAGGCCTGCCCTTTAGGCTCCAGTGTCCCTGCGGTGCTGGGGCCAGGACCTCAGCAGGTGGACGGAGAACGTGGGACATCCTGACGGCGCCTTCATGAGCACCCACGGAGGACACCTGCTGGCTCAGCTCCACCCACTGCACGTGAAGCTGTGCCCAGGACCAGTCCCTGCCTTCCTAGAGTTTACTTCTGGAGTAGGGGTGGTTGATAAGCAGAGGGGAGTAAAGAATGGAAACTAGGGCCCCATAAAGGGCAGATCCAAGGGTCTCACCCCACCTCCGCTCACATCCAGGGAAAACGACCCCCACAGGCCAAGATGGCTCAAGGGTGCAGCTGGAGCCCTGAGAACCCACGGTGGGCTTGGGGACGCGCCAGCCCTGCAGCCGCACTGGGCCCTACCCTGTCTTCTCCGCACTCTCCATGAATTTGTCTCTGAACTTGGGTCTTGTCAGAGGGTCCACCACTGCTCCTGACTCTGCTTATGCAGAGTCCCCGTGGGCCCACCTGCGGAGGTCAGCCAGGTGAGTGTGTCAGGGCTGTGCCAGGCAGGGGTGCAGGGGTCTGCCAGGCTCCCGAGTGTGCCCCTTTCCTTGGACACCGCAAGCAGGCAGCAGGCACTAAGACGCACCAATGACCCGGAACTCATCATACCCGAAATTCTCGTTTCACTTCCCAGTGGCAGCCAAACCACTTATGATGAAAATGATGGCAGAGAAAGCGAGGGGGAGGTAGCACCACCCGCAGCCCCTTTTCTCTCAGTCCCTCCCGACCCCTAAGTACCACGAGGTAGAGAGTGTTAGTAGCATATGCAGGTTTCAAGAAGTGCAATGAAGACAATAGAGATTATTCTGTGCAGGCCCAATTGTTCTGGCCAGAGCGAAACACATATGCTATGAAATACAAATTATAAACTGTCATTTCAGCTATTTTGTGCATATGTTAAATGCCCCCCCACTTGCATTTAAAACTGTCATTCACTGCACAATATAAAGATAAATGGTAAAATTCATGTCAATGATGAACACATTTAATTTTTCTTTTCTTAATATGGCATTAAGCAGAAATTTAAAAAACATCATGATGCAGAAGAAAGGAAAGCCTTTATATTTTAATATCTTTAATGGCGTTTTTCCTGCTTTTTAGCAACAAACCATGGGTTTTCATTTTGCACCGGTCCTGAAAATTTCGTAGCTAGCCATTCTAAGGTGGACGGGAAACCTTCTCCTGAATCCTTGGCCACCCCAGCTCACTGTGCTTCACTGTGGCCTCCAGATTTTCATGGTGGTGATAATAAGCCTAGAACAAGGAAACAGGCCAGCACTGTTTGAGTAGTTTCCACTTTACACAATAGTTATCATAGCCATAATTTCATAGTAAATATTAATGCATCCACACTTGCCCGCCTTGAGATAAAAATGAATTATTGCACATGCAGAGCATGCAACCATTTATACTAATTATTGCCCTTCTGGTTTGATCTTTGAAACTAGAGTCTCCTCTACGGAAATAAAAAAGTGTTTCATTGTCTCAGCTGGAAGTGCTTAGGAGAGAGAGTGGGTTTTCCCAAGGAGAAGGGCTTTTCAAATAGCATAGTGACACCATTTTGGAAGAATCATTCCAAATAGACATTTGCTTGTTTTTCTTTTTGGAGCTCTTGACCCGTAAGCATGAGAAGATTCCGTCAGCAGCACACATCTCTGGTGCGGTTGTTGTTAGCCAGACTCCGACTCGCTTCCCCATTCAGTTGGAAGCATTCGTCCTGAGTCCTCGGACATGTTCAACTTGATTAGAGCAAGGAACCCTGTTTCTTCGGCACCCACTCTCCATCCGGCTCTGCTTGAAAGAGCCCCAGGGGCGACCGGCTACACAGAGGGCCAGGCGGCTGGTGCCACTGCCTGTTCCAGGTGAGGGAGGCCAGGGGAGGCCGTGGCCCCCGACTCCTGGTCAGCAGCCGTCTGAGCGGAAGGGCTTGCTCCCGCCACTCCACCACATCAGTCGTCTTGGACGTGGCCATGCCAGGCACCATGGATAGGCAGGAAGGATGACAAAAGTGAGGCCTGTGCTCAGCTGGGGGCTCTGCTGCATGCCTGTTCCTTCTGCATGTGACAAGGACTTAGACATTTTCACTGGTGATTATTTCTCCAGGTTTAAGGATGGAACACGATTGTCACCTTCTGTCACCACTTGGGTCTCCTAACGGCCCATGCTCCAAATATTTAGTGGGCCTTTCCCACAGCGTGCAGTATGATTCATTGAATAAATCAGTAAAATTAATGAGTGGAGACTGTAATTCACATATACTTTCTCCTTCCTGATATTTTTCTCTAGAGTCTAGGACAAAAAAGTGCAGGCAGGAGCTACTTTTACATGGTTAGTTCTTTTCTACCATCTTCCTTGATATGTCACCCACAGTTCATTGGCTCCCAGGATACAAAATCAAATCCTGCAGTGCACAGCCAAATTTACCAGATTTAGAGTGCACCACTTTTACCTACCCTTTCCAATTCCTCTTATTTGGAGCAACACACAGGTGTAAGTGTCTGCCCAGCTGATGACTGAGTTGATGGCTTCCTTTCCACTTAACCCAGTTGCTGCCTGAGCCTTTTGCTGATGTTACATGGCAGTAAAGATTACTCACAGAACCCACTTTCGGATCTGTCTTCTAAACTGAAGACATACTAATCTTAGACTAAATTGAAGAACTGCTCACAATTTTTTTTTTTATTAATTAACGGGAAAAAAAAGAAATTAACCCAACATTTAGAAATCATACCATTCTACATATGCAATCAGTAATTCTTAACATCATCACATAGATGCATGATCATCGTTTCTTAGTACATTTGCATCGGTTTAGAAGAACTAGAAACACAACAGAAAAAGATATAGGATGTTAATATAGAGAAAAAAATAAAATTAATAATAATAATAGTAAAAAAAAAAGACAAACAAACAACCAGACAGACAAAAACAAAAAAACCTATAGCTCAGATGCAGCTTCATTCAGTGTTTTAACATGATTACTTTACAATTAGGTATTATTGTGCTGTCCATTTTTGAGTTTTTGTATCTAGTCCTGTTGCACAGTCTGTATCCCTTCAGCTTCAATTACCCATTGTCTTACCTTGTTTCTAACTCTTGCTGGACTCTGTTACCAATGACATATTTCAAGTTTATTCTCGAATGTGCGTTCACATCAGTGGGACCATACAGTATTTGTTCTTTAGTTTTTGGCTAGACTCACTCAGCATAATGTTCTCTAGGTCCATCCATGTTATTACATGCTTCATAAGTTTATCCTGTCTTAAAGCTGCATAATATTCCATCGTATGTATATACCACAGTTTGTTTAGCCACTCTTCTGTTGATGGACATTTTGGCTGTTTCCATCTCTTTGCAATTGTAAATAATGCTGTTATAAACATTGGTGTGCAAATGTCCGTTTGTGTCTTTGCCCTTAAGTCTTTTGAGTAGATACCCAGCAATGCTATTGCTGGGTCATATGGTAATTCTATATTCAGCTTTTTGAGGAACTGCCAAACTGCCTTCCACAGTGTTTGCACCATTTGACATTCCCACCAACAGTGGATAAGTGTGCCTCTTTCTCCACATCCTCTCCAGCACTTGTCATTTTCTGTTTTGCTGATAATGGCCATTCTGGTGGGTGTGAGATGATATCTCGTTGTGGTTTTGATTTGCATTTCTCTAATGGCCAGGGACATTGAGCATCTCTTCATGTGCCTCTTGGCCATCCGTATTTCCTCTTCTGACAGGTGTCTGTTCAAGTCTTTTTCCCATTTTGTAATTGGGTTGGCTGTCTTTTTGTTGTTGAGATGAACAATCTCTTTATAAATTCTGGATACTAGACCTTTATTTGATATATCATTTCCAAATATTGTCTCCCATTGTGTGGGCTGTCTTTCTACTTTCTTGATGAAGTTCTTTGATGCACAAAAGTGTTTAATTTTGAGGAGTTCCCATTTATTTATTTCCTTCTTGAGTGCTCTTGCTTTAGGTTTAAGGTCCATAAAACCGTCTCCAATTGTAAGTTTCATAAGATATCTCCCAACATTTTCCTCTAACTGTTTTATGGTCTTAGACCTAATGTTTAGATTTTTGATCCATTTTGAGTTAACTTTTGTATAGGGTGTGAGAGATGGGTCTTCTTTCATTCTTTTGCATATGGATATCCAGTTCTTTAGGCACCATTTATTGAAGAGACTGTTCTGTCCCAGGTGAGTTGGCTTGACTGCCTTATCAAAGATCAAATGTCCATAGATGAGAGGGTCTATATCTGAGCACTCTATTCGATTCCATTGGTTGATATATCTATCTTTATGCCTATACCATGCTGTTTTGACCACTGTGGCTTCATAATATGCCTTAAAGTCAGGCAGCGCGAGACCTCCAGCTTCGTTTTTTTTCCTCAAGATGTTTTTAGCAATTCGGGGCACCCTGCCCTTCCAGATAAATTTGCATATTGGTTTTTCTATTTCTGAAAAATAAGTTGTTGGGATTTTGATTGGTATTGTGTTGAATCTGTAAATCAATTTAGGTAGGATTGACATCTTAACTATATTTAGTCTTCCAATCCATGAACACGGTATGCCCTTCCATCTATTTAGGTCTTCTGTGATTTCTTTTAACAGTTTTTTGTAGTTTTCTTTATATAGGTTTTTTGTCTCTTTAGTTAAATTTATTCCTAGGTATTTTATTCTTTTAGTTGCAATTGTAAATGGGATTCATTTCTTGATCTCCCCCTCAGCTTGTTCATTACTAGTGTATAGCAGCACTACAGATTTTTGAATGTTGATCTTGTAACCTGCCACTTTGCTGTACTCGTTTATTAGCTCTAGTAGTTTTGCTGTGGATTTTTCAGGGTTTTCGACATATAGTATCATATCATCTGCAAACAGTGATAGTTTTACTTCTTCCTTTCCAATTTTGATGCCTTGTATTTCTTTTTCTTGTCTAATTGCTCTGGCTAGAACCTCCAACACAATGTTGAATGATAGTGGTGATAGTGGACATCCTTGTCTTGTTCCTGATCTTAGGGGTAAAGTTTTCAATTTTTCCCCATTGAGGATGATATTAGCTGTGGGTTTTTCATATATTCCCTCTATCATTTTAAGGAAGTTCCCTTGTATTCCTATCTTTTGAAGTGTTTTCAACAGGAAAGGATGTTGAATCTTGTCAAATGCCTTCTCTGCATCAATTGAGATGATCATGTGATTTTTCTGCTTTGATTTGTTGATATGGTGTATTACATTAATTGATTTTCTTATGTTGAACCATCCTTGCATACCTGGGATGAATCCTACTTGGTCATGATGTACAATTCTTTTAATGTGTTGTTGGATACGATTTGCTAGAATTTTATTGAGGATTTTTGCATCTATATTCATTAGAGAGATTGGTCTGTAGTTTTCTTTTTTTGTAATATCTTTGCCTGGTTTTGGTATGAGGGTGATGTTGGCTTCATAGAATGAATTAGGTAGTTTTCCCTCCACTTTGATTTTTTTGAAGAGTTTGAGGAGAGTTGGTACTAATTCTTTCTGGAATGTTTGATAGAATTCCTATGTGAAGCCATCTGGTCCTGGACTTTTCTTTTTGGGAAGCTTTTGAATGACTGATTCAATTTCTTTACTTGTGATTGGTTTGTTGAGGTCATCTATTTCTTCTTGAGTCAAAGTTGGTTGTTCATGCCTTTCCAGGAACCCGTCCATTTCATCTAAATTGTTGTATTTATTAGTGTAACGTTGTTCATAGTATCCTGTTATTACCTCCTTTATTTCTGTGAGGTCAGTAGTTATGTCTCCTCTTCCATTTCTGATCTTATTTATTTGCAACCTCTCTCTTCTTCTTTTTGTCAATCTTGCTAAGGGCCCATCAATCTTATTGATTTTCTCATAGAACCAACTTCTGGTCTAATTGATTTTCTCTATTGTTTTCATGTTTTCAATATCATTTATTTCTGCTCTAATCTTTGTTATTTCTTTGCTTTTGCTTGCTTTGGGATTAGTTTGCTGTTCTTTCTCCAGTTCTTCCAGGTGGACAGTTAATTCCTGCATTTTTGCCTTTTCTTCTTTTCTGATATAAGCATTTAGGGCAATAAATTTCCCTCTTAGCACTGCCTTTGCTGCGTCCCATAAGTTTTGATATGTTGTGCTTTCATTTTCATTTGCCTCGAGGTATTTACTAATTTCTCTTGCAATTTCTTCTTTGACCCACTTGTTGTTTAAGAGTGTGTTGTTGCGCCTCCACGTATTTGTGAATTTTCTGGCACTCCACCTATTATTGATTTCCAACTTCATTCCTTTATGATCCGAGAAAGTGTTGTGTATGATTTCAATCTTTTTATATTTGTTAAGACCAACTTTGTGACCCAGCATATGGTCTATCTTTGAGAATGATCCATGAGCACTTGAGAAAAAGGTGTATCCTGCTGTTGTGGGATGTAATGTCCTATAAATGTCTGTTAGGTCTAGCTCATTTATAGTAATATTCAGATTCTCTATTTCTTTACTGATCCTCTGTCTAGATGTTCTGTCCATTGATGAGAGTGGTGAATTGAAGTCTCCAACTATTATGGTAGATGTGTCTATTTCCCTTTTCAGTGTTTGCAGTGTATTCCTCATGTATTTTTGGGCATTCTGGTTCAGTGCGTAAATATTTATGATTGTTATGTCTTCTTGTTTAATTGTTCCTTTTATTAGTATATAGTGTTCCTCTTTGTCTCTTTTAACTGTTTTACATTTGAAGTCTAATTTGTTGGATATTAGTATGGCCACTCCTGCTCTTTTCTGATTGTTATTTGCATGAAATATCTTTTCCCAACCTTTCACTTTCAACCTATGTTTATCTTTGGGTGTAAGATGTGTTTCCTGTAGACAGCATATAGAAGGATCCTGTTTTTTAATCCATTCTGCCAGTCTATGCCTTTTGATTGGGGAATTCAGTCCATTAACATTAGTGTTATTACTGTTTGGATAATATTTTCCTCTACCATTTTGCCTTTTGTATTATATATATCATATCTGACTTTCCTTCTTTCTACACTCTTCTCCATACCTCTCCCTTCTGTCTTTTCATATCTGACTCTAGTGCTCCCTTTAGTATTTCTTGAAGAGCTGATCTCTTGGTCACAAATTCTCTCAGTGACTTTTTGTCTGAGAATGTTTTAATTTCTCCCTCATTTTTGAAGGACAATTTTGCTGGATATAGGAGTCTTGGTTGGCAGTTTTTCTCTTTTAGTAATTTAAATATATCATCCCACTGTCTTCTAGCTTCCATGGTTTCTGCTGAGAAATCTACACATAGTCTTATTGGGTTTCCCTTGTACGTGATGGATTGTTTTTCTCTTGCTGCTTTCAAGATCCTCTCTTTCTCTTTGACCTCTGACATTCTAACTAGTAAGTGTCTTGGAGAACGCCTATTTGGGTCTAATCTCTTTGGAGTGCGCTGCACTTCTTGGATCTGTAATTTTAGGTCTTTCATAAGAGTTGGGAAATTTTCAGTGATAATATCTTCCATTAGTTTTTCTCCTCCTTTTCCCTTCTCTTCTCCTTCTGGGACACCCACAACACGTATATTTGTGCGGTTCATATTGTCCTTGAGTTCCCTGATACCCTGTTCAAATTTTTCCATTCTTTTCCTGATAGTTTCTGTTTCTTTTTGGAATTCAGATGTTCCATCCTCCAAATCACTAATTCTATCTTCTGTCTCTTTAAATCTATCATTGTAGGTATCCATTGTTTTTTCCATCTTTTCTACTTTATCCTTCACTTCCATAAGTTCTGTGATTTGTTTTTTCAGTTTTTCTATTTCTTCTTTTTGTTCAGCCCATGTCTTCTTCATGTCCTCCCTCAATTTATCGATTTCATTTTTGAAGAGGTTTTCCATTTCTGTTCGTATATTCAGCATTAGTTGTCTCAGCTCCTGTATCTCATTTGAACTATTGGTTTGTTCCTTTGACTGGGCCATATTTTCAATTTTCTGAGCGTGATCCGTTATCTTCTGCTGGCGTCTGTGCATTTAGTCAGATTTCCCTGGGTGTTGGACCTAACAGGTTGAAAGATTTTTCTGTGAAATCTCTGGGTTCTGTTTTTCTTATCCTGCCCAGTAGGTGGCGCTCGTGGCACACGTTTGTCTGCGGGTTCCACCAGTAAAAGGTGCTGTGGGTCCTTTAACTTTGGAAAACTCTTGCCGTGGGGGAGGTTCGCCAGCCGAAGCGGCTTGGAAGAGTGCCAGCGGGCCCGGGGGTCCGAACGCGGGGAGGGTCGCTGGCTGCCGCAGCCCAGGAGAGTGCCCGTCCGAATTTCCTAGTCCGCCCGGGGCGCCAAGCGTGGCGGGAGGGCACCAGCCGCCGTGGCTCGGGAGAGTGCACTCTTCCCAGCCGGACCAGGGAGTGACATGTTTGGAAGGGACCCCCCCAGTCACCGTTCTCCGCGACCTGGGGATTTCCAATCCAATTCTCTCAGTTGGTCCGGGGGGCCGCGCGTGGTGGGGGCGCCAGCTGCCGCAGCTTGAAAGGACCACCTGCCCAATTCTCCCAGCCGGCCCGGGAAGGAGGAGGGGAAGGACTCCGGCCGCGTGCCGCCCCGCCCAGGGAAGCCCGCGCCCCTCAGTGATCTCACCAGAGTGGGTTCTCCCAGCCAGTCAGCCATTCCAGAATGGGGTACGCTGTCTTCTTGATCTCTGTCGTGGCTCCGGGGGCTGTTCTGTATCGTTTCTCCTCCCCTAGTAGCTGTTCTGGAGGAGGAAAGGTGAGGATGGCAAGGCTGTCGAGGACGGTGGCGGAGGAGCCGGTGAAGGCAGAAGAGGGCACGGTGGTGGTTGGAGAGCCACTGTAGTAGGAGGAGAAAGGGAAGGGCAAGATGGCAGCAGGAGCGCTGGCAGAGAAGGGGGAAGAGGAGGGCTAGATGGCGGTGGGAGCGCCGGCAGAGAAAGGGGAAGAGGAGGGCTAGATGGCAGTGGGAGCGCCGGCGGAGAAAGAGGAAGAGGAGGGCTAGATGGCGGCGGGAGCGCCGGCAGAGAAAGAGGAAGAGGAGGGCTAGATGGCGGCGGGAGCGCCGGCGGAGAAAGAGGAAGAGGAGGGCTAGATGGCGGCGGGAGCGCCGGCGGAGAAAGAGGAAGAGGAGGGCTAGATGGCGGCGGGAGCGCCAGCGGAGAAGGGGGAAGAGAAGGGCAAGATGGCAGCGGGATCACTGGCAGAGAAGGGGGAGGAGGAGGGCTAGATGGCGGCGGGAGCGCCTGCTCACAATTTTTATTCATTCGTTCATTCACTCATTCACTTATGCCTAGATTTTTTGCATGTTGACCTCAATCTATTCATTTCAACACAAATATTTTAAACTTAAATTGTGTGAAAATTAGATACTAAGATGAATAAGACAAAAACAGAGTTTCCTGCATTGGCGGAGCATCTTGAAGAAATGGGTTTTCAGGAAATTGGAAATATATGTCTGGGACTCAAGGAGAGAAATCTGGGGATCTGTTCCATGAAAGTGATAGTTGGAGTCATGATATTGAATGCAATCATAAGGGTGAGAGAGAAGAGCTGGGAAGAGGACCAAGAGATAAATTGTCATATGTAGACAAAAGAGGCAAAATTCTTCTTTCAACTGATTCCTGACTTGAGACTTTGATGTTCCTTTCTTGAACATAAGTAAATTTGACTCAGTTGGAGTAAAACCTCAGTCATGCCAAATTTTGTAAATTTGGAAATGGATGAGAAACTGCTAGGACCCCCATTCTCCTTTCCACCACTGGTTGCGTTGTGCGTGCCAGGGCTATTGACAATGGCTAAAGTTGGTGAAACACTTTCAGTGCACCAGCATCATAACTGAATCATTTACATGTAGTATCTTACTTACTCCTCAAAATAGTGCACAACGAATGCCATAATTATCTCCAGATTACATATAAGGAACTGAGAGATGGTAGATTAAGGAATTTGTCAGACATCAAAAAGCTTGAAAATGTCCTAGCCTGTGCCGTTGACCGTGGCGCCAGGCTGCCTCCCACCATGCTTTCTTCTGGGGGGAGGGCTGAGTCGTTCTCTCCTCTCTAATCTGTTGTCTCAGACACAAAGAAACTCAAAGCCTGTTTAGAGTATAAGCAAAGTATCCAATAACTACTACCCAAGCCCACAGGTTTTAATTTGAAAGAGTCTAAGGCAAAAATTTGCATATAAGGAGGGGGCTAATGAACAGGCGTGGATCCTCAGGTAAACCAGCATTCAGAACTTGAGAAGGGATATAACCTATTTCATTAGTAGCTTAGGCTTTAAAAATATGCTCATATTATATTTTTACTTCCCATAATCATTAGCATTACCCCCAGACCTTTGTCTCATTATGAGTTCTCAAGTCCTTCTCTGTCCCTTCACTTTTATTGTACATCCGTAGCTCCCCTTTCTGCAAAATACAGCTCACCAGGATATAAAGTTTCAGCCTTCCTTACCTCCACCTTGGGACTCATCTAGAGGGATACCCATTCTTCTGAAGTTCCTAATTTTCCCTGAGGAAGAAAAGAACCTATTCATTTCTAAGGCCAGACCTTCAACCAATTGCATATAAGCCTACAATATCTATCAAATTTAAGGTTTAATAACTTATTAAGTTTCTGTTCATTAGAAATTCAAAAGGAGATTCAGTGACTTTGTTGATGCATCATATTTTTGTCTATATTTTCAGCAATGGTCTGACAGTAGCCAGGGGAGATTTTCTGAAACTAACTGGAGTAAGATAGTGGATGCATTTCTAGCTCAGAGTGTTGCCTGGAGAGAACAGACTTGGTACCAGAGCCAGGGACTCAAGGAAGTTCACAGATGCTACATACTGGAGAAGGGGAGGGTGGGAGAAAGGGACTGAAAATCAGCACCTCCTCCATTAGGTTCAGTCTGCAGCAGATTTTGGAATCTGTGGAGTTTCTCTCCTCAGATACTGACAACTATCTCTGAACTCATTTAGATTTGCTTTCTGGGGGTGTCCTTGGAGAGTGTAAGATGCAATCATCTTTATGGTAAAAAGAAAGGTAAAAAAGATAATTACTGCATCTTAATCATTTCAAGGATCTCATAAGAGCTCTTCAATTTTCAAACTTGACTAAATATTTGGTACTTTGGAGGTATATCTCAACACGACATACTTCTCTCCGCATATCATGAAAGTACTGAGCAAGGAGAGTTTGTAGACTCAATAGCAGGAAAAGTGTGTTTCTGAGAGACAAACGAAGATGAGAAACCACTGTTGTGCAGTATAACCAACCAGATGAGTGATGTAATGTGATTTCCTCTGCTCCCAGGGCACAGATACGGAAAAGGCTAGGGGGTGCAACAGACCCCAAAGAGTGGATATACCAGGTAGTGGGGACAAGACACATGAGGTTTCTGACAAGAATATGGAAGAAGTATTGGCCATGCTGGTTAAGAAAGTCACCAAAACCCAAAGAACCAAACTGGACAAGTAAGGGACTACAAAAGAGAAGGTTTCATGAGAAAGGTGGGTGGACAGGAGACTAGTGCTATGACGCTGTCATCTCAGGATTAAATATTCCAGTGGGGAAGAGCTCAGAAAACTGAGGAAGGACAAATGTGGCCATATATTGTTTGATGAGGAAAAACATCACAGCCCCGTGTCAGACTGAGCTGAACTTCCCTGAGGCACCAAATGGAAGCGGACCGCTCTGGTCTATTCCATCCCAAGGTTACAAAGCCACAATGTGGAGAAGCCGTTCCAGGATTAGCACTGACATTGTCATGGTGCCTCTTACAGGAACATGACAATTTGTGCTGGGCTCAGAGCTTCCCGCTCTGAGCTAGCCCATCCTCTTGCCAACCTTGTACTCTCTGGGCGATACCGGTCCTGGATGATTCCAACTGACCTTGCTCTGAGAATCCAGGGTACCTGGAACCCTGTCACAACTCTCGGATTCTCAACCCAGCCTCACTGTTTAGAGAAGGCTCATCTACTCCCCACCCCCACCCCACACAACAACACAGATGGCTATGACACTTGTCTCTGGACTTTGGATATTTTTGGTCCCTTTCTGATAGTAGAAGACCTCATAGCTCTGGTCCCCTGTCCTTACAGAACTTTAGTGTCTATCTAACTCTTTTGGACATTAATCACTCTTTTCTTTGACTCGACCATCAGGTTATTAAGACCTTCTATAACATCTCACAGGGATTCATTTCTAAAAGTTTCTGCCCTTTTCACTCTTAGTTAGAAAAGGTCTGCTGAAAGAGGCCACACTTACAGTGTCTAATCTCACCTATTTATAATTTACCCCAGACAAGCCTAGGGAAATATTTATTTATACTTATGACAAATGCAGCACCACTTAAACAAGTGGGGTAAATGTTTTAGGAAAGGAGGACCTTTCTTTGGGTCCTTGAATCATAACAGCTGTGAACTATATGGGTTAAAGAGTAGGTCACATATGCTTCTCCCTCTCCTTCAGCCATTCCAGGGCAAGACTAGACTAGACTAGACAAAGAATTCTTCTGACAGATAACATTCTTTATAAAACACAGTAGCTCAGAATTTCTAATAAGAAAGTTCATGGACTATTTCTCTTCCTTTGGAAATTGCTGCTTCATCTTCTTGACCTTCCTCAGAATGCTTGGATGGAGCATTCCCAGCAGTGGAAAATCTGCTGTCATCGTTTTAACTTGTGTTTTTTCCTCCTGATAGAGCACTTGTGTGTCTCAAAATGGGGAGCAAGGAGGCTCTTCTATGGGAGAGAGATTACTTTGGAACAAAGCCTGAGAGCTCCAGCAGGCACTCAGGAACAGAAACCCAGAGTTAACAGCTCTCCACCATTTCTTAAGAGACAGCTGGTTTAATGAAGTGAGAAGCATTTTGTTCTCTGAGCAAAAAGCATGGAGATTTGGGAATCTGTAAGGTTATTTTGCATGTTTGAATGAGTTGATTTTATTTTCACAGGAATTAATTTTCTATTCTGTATAAGTGTGCTTGTCTTGAAGACTGTCTTTTTGAAAAAGCTTTTTGTTTGTTTTGGGGGGCCAATTTAAAAATTGTTTTTTATTTCAAACCAAGTAAAAAGTCTCCAATTCTTCAACTTTTCCTATGCCTTTGAGGTAAATACTTCAGACGTATGAGCATTTGTCCTAAATCTATACCTGATTTTCTTCAGACAATTAAACCTACTGCTAACTAGTTTTCAAGGAAGAAATTCAACCCTCTCGCTCCATGCACCAGAAAATTGCAGGGTCCTCTGCTGTGGTGCCAGCATGAGGTGGCCCTCCTGTTCCCAGAAGGTGGTGCTGGAAATGAGTTTGCTCCTCGTCTTCTACACTCCCTCAAACTTCACTCACAACACAACCTCCAGGTGGCAGGAGGAGTCCTGGGACTTACACGAATTTAGTACTTCTCCAGATGAGCTTTGGGCAAAGCATCTTTGGCAAAACACTAGCCCCTTCAGATATTCCACAATAAAACATTCACTGGAAAGATGATTTGAGAAACACAGTTGAGAAATTAATCTTGCAAAAATTAGTTCGTTAGCTTGGAAAAAACTGACTTCAAAAAAATTCACAATATCTATCAATAAACTAAAGGCTTTGAAAAGTCCCACAACAATCAAATCTTCTTATACATTTTTTAACCCAGAGTCTCCCAAACTTATTTGAACATGGGATTGTTTCTCATCCTTTCAAATGACACCCATTCACGTCCAAAGATTGGATAAAACTCAACAATTAGCTATAGGACTTACACTGAATGATGACATCTGGTTGGACTTAGACAAATTGAACCCCCAAGTCATTTGGAGCCTCCCTTGCTGGTGGAAGGACCAGGCTCTGCACTTCCTGAGGAAACTAAACTTTCCTTTGCTTAAAACCTCAGTGACAACCTCACCCAGAGTAGATGCCATGAGAGACAGTACTCATTCTATGCCATACCTTCCTCAAACTGGGGTCATGTCACTGCTTGTCCCAGGGGTCAGGTATACACTATAACTCAAGAAGAAATAACTTACACACTGAAAGAAGCGTTGCCATTTGCTAATATATATTAGCAGACTGGTGAGCATGAGCGTGAGTAAATGCTAATGTGGTAGACAGAGGAGAGCAGAATATAAAACTAGATTGGATTGAATGCCTTGTAAAGGTGTAGTTACCTGAGATTCCAGATTTAACACATAACCTCATGCAGCTAGAGGTGTCCTATCAGCTTGTTTGCTATTTGGACTAAAGCTTGGACTCCAAGATGACCTACAGTTAATAAAGTCGAGGCACCAGAGTTTTCTTAGCATGGTAAGGGGGAAGCAATCCCACAGCTGAGGGATGTAGGAACATTAGGAAGGATTTATTATGTGCAACTGACACACCCTTTCCCCAGTTATCTTTGCTAGATGGTCCAGAGGACACCCCCTTCACTAAGGCCCAGGGAATAGGCCCTCAAGGGAAGCATGCACATACTTGAAAGAGTCTGCAACTGTACATACTCCTTTGGAGGCAGGTGAGACATTAGGGTGCTGCCATCAACATGAGTTCCCAGGGTTCAGTGAGTGTCTTGGGATCCCAGAATAAGTGAAGACACTTAACTGCCAAAGGCAAGGTGGGCACACCTGCTAGAAATGGCAGGAGGAATGTACCAATGATCAGAATGCCTGGGCCTGGAGAAACTTTTAGTTGTGAGTAATTGATTGTGGTGAGCCCAGGTACAAAGTAGACAGGCATCTGGATGTGTGAAATAGGAAATGCTCCAGTCTGAAGCCAAAACTAAGATCTGTGTCCCTAGAGTGGGAGCTAGGGCACCTCACCTATTTTCCACACTTAAGCTGGGTCACAGACCTAGAGTCCTTTCATCGAAGGGGTATCTGGATCCCCTTGCAGAAAAACCCTCAATATGCTGTGAGTACATATTGTAAATCTTCCTCCATACTTCCCCAAAGAAATCTGAGGCCATTTTCCAGAGTTGCTGTGCTGTGAGGGTAAGGAAACTCTCAGATGCTCCAGACATTATAGACACTGGCTCTGAATTGATACTAACCCCTTGGGGCCTCAAACACCACTAAGACATTCACATTTGAGGCGTATTGTGGTCAAGTGATAGACTCTTACTTCAAATCAGGCTTGTGATAGAGTCATTTGGTCCATGAACTCACTCCATGATTATTTCCTTGGTTATTGAGTGTATTCTTGGAATAGATACTAGGCATTTGGCAGAATCCACACATTGGCACTCTGACTCAAAGGGAGAAGACTAATTTGGTAGGTAGCATAAGTGGCAGTCCCTAGAACTTCCTCTCCTTTTTAAGGTAGTAAACCAGAAGCAAAACTGCATTCCTCTGGGATCACTGCAACATTCAAATACTTGAACGCCTACCTTGCACCACCTACCACATCCAACTTAATTCACTGGTTTGGTTTTGCAGAAGTCATGAGGGTCTTACAGAATGACTATGCACCACTGTAACCTCAATCAGGGGTTACTCCAATTGCAGCTGCTGTTGAGATACAATGTCTGCTTGATGTATATGTCTTCAAGGACCACAGAAGCAATTGATTTTACCTAATAGAGCTATCAGTATACTTTCAACCTTGCCTAAAGCATACATACATTCTCTGTGCTGTAATATGATCTTCAGAGATGGAAGTATTCTTGACAGTCCTTAAAATATTACACTGGCCAATGATACTGAGGATGTTGTTCTTATGAGATCTGATGAGAAGGAAGTAGCCATACCTTAAATGTCTTCGTAAAACATATGAAAGCTTCAAGATAAACTCCACAAGATTTTTGGGAGCCTGCCCCCTTTGAAGTGCCTGGGGGATGCAGTGACCTGGAGCATACTGAGATACGCCCTTCAAAGTGAAAGACAAGTTGCTGCATACAGCATTATCTAGCACAAAAGAAGCACAACACTTGTTAGATACTTTAGAATCTCGGCAGCAACATATATCATGTCTGAATGTGCTATTTTTTTTTTTTTTTTTTTTTTTTAAGGAAAGACAGAGAGAAGGAAGGAAGGATAGAAGGAAGGAAGGAAGGAAGAAAGGGAAACATCTTTAAACATTTTCTTGTTTTATTGTATTCTGTTTCTCCGTTTTTGTTACATGGGCTGGGGCCGGGAATCGAACCGAGGTCCTCCGGCATAGCAGGCAAGCACTTTGCCCGCTGAGCCACCGCGGCCCGCCCTGAATGTGCTATTTTGATCTCTCTGCTGAATCACTGAGGCATGAACTACTCTACCACTTAGGATTTGTGATTGAGTAGATCTAATTGTACTCATAGTATCCATGCCAAATGGAAACACTATGTGGGTCCCTAGTGAGAAACAATGGGAGAATCGAGTGCATATTTCTAAGACTTGGAAGACATCTAGATCTCCTTCCTCAGTAACTATTCTTCTGAGATACAGTTTCTGGTTTGCTACTGTGGTTTGTAGGAAACCAAAAGTCCAGCTATGGGACATCAGGTGACCATGAAGTCTGATTTTCCCATCATGAATTGGGTGTGACTTAGCCTACAAAGTATAAAGTCAGTAATCTATCATCATATGGAAAGGGTATATAAGAACCCAAGTTTGGGTAGGTCCAACAGGTATGAGCAAGCTGCATGAGCAGGTCACTCAGTTTCCTTCAGCACCTCTCCCTATTGTATTATCTCAGCTCTCCAAAACTTTTCTGTGGCTTCCTAGGGTATTTCTTACAGCCAGCTGACTGAGGAAGAAGAACTTAAGCCTGATTTAGAGATGGCTCTACAAGAGACACCGGCACCACTTGGAAGTGGACAGCTGCACTTCCACAGCCCCACTCAGTAGTAATCTTGAGGGGCAGCAATGAGACAAAATGCTCCTGGGTGAGAACCTGAAGCATTGGTTTCCCACTATGCATGGAGTGAGAGAAGAAGAGAAGCACAGACCCATGAGGATTCATGGGCAGTGGCTTACAGTTTGGCGAATAATCAGACACTGGGAAGAAAGAGGGTTAGAAGATTGGTTTCTAGAAAGTATGGCAGAGGCTCAGGTGGACCTCTCAGGATGGGCACAGTCTATGAAATATTTGTGTCCTTTGTGAATGCTCACCAAAGGGTACCCTCCACAGCAGAAAACCATGTGCTTTGTAGATGCCCCTCAGCCTCTGTCCACAGTAAGCTAATTTCCCTCACTTCTTCCTCCTACCTTCTAGCATATCTGCTGATTGCATTATAGAGCAATCCAGTTCCTTCCTTAGATGAAATGCTTTTGTGCCCAAAAAAGCTGATCTATCTTCTTTTGTTCTACTCTTTAGAAGACACTTTTCTGTTTTTGTTTTATAAAATATGTTGAAATCACACCTTAGCAAATGATTTCTTCCCAAATATCTTGCTTTTATTGATTTATTCAATGTCAACCTTTGATGACCATTTAAAGGAGTCTCAGTGGAGAAGATATGAATACATGTGCTCAGTCTTTGATTTTGAAACAGTAATTTTTTAGTGAATTTTAAAGAATATAAAGAGAAGAAATAAATACATATAGAGAAAAGGTGTAGTCTTCGAAACATGATATTTCATCTTATTAATTTATATATGTTAAAGAATATTTATATTTCTATGCATTAGATTATTACAGAGCTATAGAAACATGTATTTTCCTCATATACCCAGTTCTGAATTTCACTGATTGCCCTTTTAACACTTTCATAAAAATGGTCTTGTATTCTAAGTTTTTAACCACCACAACCACCAGAACACTATTCAATTTTCTCAAAACTCCAGGGTCAGACATTGGAATGGGGACATCTTCAAATATCATCCACCAGAATTCACATTATACATATTTCTCCTTAATTAGTATTTTGCCATTTTGATTGCCTTGAGATTGGTGTTTGGGTTATAAAAGAGGTCTTTTGAGCAAGCTTGTCCCCTCTGGTGTAATTCTAACGAACTCTCTGCTGGCTTCTGGGACTCCTGCATTCTGCCTGGCTGACTAACGATATATTTCTTTTTTTGCTAGAACCACCCTGATTTCATCACATGCATAGTAGCTTAGATTCTTTCCTTGGAATGCTACCTTTTATTTGGGTTGTCTCAAACATCAGTAAGATGGGAATTAGCTCATAATTTATCTGACTTGCCTGTCTGAGAACAGGAAAGCAGAAGCACATTTCTGATGAGAAGGAGGTTTTGCTTCTAGAAAATATAGGTTATTCTAAGATTAGCTACAAACATCAGAGTGACACAAAGTTCAGGTCAGTCACCCTGCGTGCTTTCCTAGTTCAGGCAACTAAAGAAAATGAGGGAAGAGGCTGAGTGGGGGGAACAGCGGGCTGCAGGGGACAAGCTGTGCCCAAAAGGGGAAGGACCCAGCTGTGGACAAAGGCTGCCATGATTAACTCTGTCAACCCAGGGCTGCCAAAACGTCCAGTTTTTCAAGCGAAAGTAGAAATTTGGATTGTAAGGTGAATTCTAATTTTCAAAGATTGACATTGAACTAAATTGAAAAACACAATATCAAAGACAGCAAGAACATTTGCAAGCTGAGCAGAGCAGGTCTGTGGCCAGGGCTGTTGGCTCACAGCCTCTGGTCTGCACATGCTAAACATCGTTACTGTTTTAATGAAGTCATCGACCAGGAGATGACCATTTTCTCTTTAGTTTCCATGGAGAAATGCTTCTCTCAGGAGGATGTTGTGATAGAATTTCCTTCAAAGGAATTCCCATTTCCTTTAGAATCTGAAAGACAATCAGCCTTGCAGCAGAGCCCCCTCTGTGGATGGAAATCAAAAGCTGCCTCAACATCGTCTGTCTTTCCCTTTCCTCAAGGGGTTTATGATTTAGATGGGAGAAACAGACAATGCACTTTCTGCCTCATAAAATGCCAATCCTCCAAAATATGTCAAACGCAAATACCAAGGAAGTATTTGTATAAACAATAGACATTTCTAGGAATTCAGAGGGGGTGTGGAAGAGAAGGCAGACCTCATGACGCAGAAGGCATGGGTGGACGTGGGCGGGCCAGGGACAGATGAGCAGCAGGCAGCACAGCTGCAGTGGGGGAGACGCCACTGCCATTGACCTTACTGGGATGCAAATGAGAAACAGTCCACCAGGACTGCTTGTCGGGAGTGAGGGGGTGAAAATTTGCATTCCAAAATGGCAGCTAACTTTTGAAAACTTCCACGGTGAGGCCAGAGTATTTGGGCTGTTGACTCCTAGTTGTGAAGAGGGACATTTTAGGCTATCTTAGAATATTGTTAACTGATACTTTAAACTGAATTGATTTATTTTTCATTTTCATTCTGGACTTGCCAAGCAATCCTCTGATTCTCACTTGACATTCCTTTGAGTCTGGGCATAACAGATAATGCCTAGGGCAGTGCAATGGTGGCTCAGTGGCAGAATTCTCACCTGCCGTACCAGAGACCCGGGTTGGTATTCCTGGTGCCTGCCCATGCAGAAAAAAAAAGAAAGAAAAAGATAATGCCCATAAGAGTCCACTACGTCACAGATAGTTTTGATCTTACCATTTGACCCAGCCGATCTTGATCTGAGGATGCTGATGTGTGGAAATGTATGTGTATGTGTGTATGTTGCCTATGCATTTGAAATGCATATGTGTATATGTGTATATATAAATTTAATTACGTAATTATGGACATGTATTTAATTATAAATTTTTGTCAAGCTATCATTTTCGGAATAGAATTTCACTAAACTAATTTAATTTATTCGGTTCTCTCTACAAGTCAGTCCATCCATTCTGAATTATTTTTTTCTATTTTTGTCTGACTGAAATTATTTTTTAGTGGGATCAATCAATTTCACTATGGATTTGGTTGATCACTTGTAGCATCCGTATTAAAATTTATTGGGGTTAAGTTTTTCCATTTAGAGTTCTCTCTAGAGAACTATTTCCACGCTCTAAGTTAGAGCCCCAAGCATGCAAGAGGTCTTCCCAGCCACCCAACTTATAATAAATATTATTGAATTTAAAAAAGGGAGTTTATAGATATAACATAAAATAAAAGTAAAAATAGCCAGACTAGCCCCTGTTAAAATGTTATTGACTAAATTCTTAAAGAAAAACAGAAAAATCAAACATCTTAGCAAAATAGAACAGTAAATTGTGACTTCAGAGATGATTTGACAAAATTGATCAGTCCTTGTTTTAGAAGCTGTCTTATTTATAGATGTAGAAGATCATTATATTAACGCTTGTCTCAGTCCATAATCCTCCTTTATGGTCATTGTTATGAATTGAATTTCGTGTCGCAGAAAGCCGTGCTCAGTCCTAACCTCGTGACGGGACTGTATTTGGAACTAGGGTCTTTGAAGGAGTCATTAGCCAAGATGAGGCTGAACAGGCATAGAATGGGGTAGGGTGAGCGCGGACCCAAGAGGACTGGTGTCCCTCCAGGAAGGGCAGATCTTGGCACGAGCAGAGAGGAGAGACGATGACAGCCTGTGTCTGCCCCCGCCGAGGAATGCCACAGCTTGTCAGCTGCTGCCCGACACCAGACGACACAAGGACTCCAGAGGAAGAGCGGTTTGTGGCTTTGGACTTCCAGCCTCCAGATCTGAGGCAATAAATTCTGTTATTTTCGGCCACCCTGTCTGGGGGACTTTGAAGCGAAGACAAAGCAGTTTCTATAATCATTAAACGGGGGATCTCGGCAGTATTGCGATATTTCAACTCGTAGGTTGTGGGATATGTTTGTGGATTCCCATCACAGACGTCCCCATGTTCTCGCTGAGACACTGGGCTTTGGAGTGTCAGCCTTTCCTCCGGCTGGCCTCTAGCTCTTGAATTTGAAATAAAGTACACAGCCCTGACGATGCTTTGACCATTCTTTTGGGGGGCTCTTGAGATGCTTGGAGAACTCTCTCTCTGGCACTTTTATTACAGGGGAGTAACTGCTCTGACTCAAGATAACTGTGAGTTGTTATAGTTAAGATGGAGGGAGAAATGAGGTCATTGCCATCAGAAGAGAAAACAGAGGAAAAGAAGCAGTAGTGAGTGACACCAATGAGTTTGTGATGCTATTTTGAATAAAAGAAAATAACATACAAAATACAGCTTGTTTTTAAAATTATGCAGGTGTCGGGAAGCATTTCTCCTTTGGGGTGGAATGATTGGCTTCTGTTCACTCCCTCAGAGCTGTGAACTCTCTCTAAGTTGGAGACAGATCTCCTCACTACATCTCATTTCCAAATTTCATGAAAAATGAGGCGTCAGACACCAAAGTGATTTCAATTTGGCCGCCAGTTCAGGGAGCTGAACTACTGATTGCTTCCTAACAGTTTCTGTCTTGAACAGAGCAAACGAACCCGCCAAGAGTCTTCATTTCAGAAGAGAAAATCCAACCAGTGGCCCTCAGAGTAGTTGGAGAGTCCTTATCTTGGCCAAACGCAAAGCCTGCTGTCATTCACTTGCCCTGGGCGATTGCTCTGGCATGCCACACTCCAGGATCCATTTTGTTCCCATAAACACTCACAGGTACAGTCTCTCTTTTTTCCCCTCCCTTCCCTGCACACCTGTTTGCCAGAGCAGCTATGATTCCTTCTGGGTAAAATGTTGGACTCGTGACCTTGGCGAGACTAACTGCAAAAAGGATGAGGGAATGTGAAATGCCACTGAAAACAGGCATCTTTAAAGAAATGCAGATTTAAGAGAAGAGGGGAGGCTGGGCCTGGTTGTCAGCTGGGGTTTCCAAGTATTTTAAGACCTGGAGAAGTTTGTGTTTGAATGCTCCTCCCAAGATCTCTGTGAATTTCTGTGTGTGTGTATATTCAAGGGAGGAAGGGGTGCTGTGCCCTGCCATGGTCTCCTCTGGTTTTGACTTCTGCTTCTCTTGAGTTATTATTCTCCTCTTTATATCTCAGCTTTTGTTCATCTCTACTGTAGTAACTTCCAGGGGTACAATCAGCTACTGCCCTTGATTTCCACAAGTCAGTACACAAAGTGCATTCTTATGCACAGACAACCTTGCTGAAAGGTAGATGGATAAAGGAGATTGTTCTAGGAGCAGATAAAATTAATATAGCCTGTTAGACATCTTTGCTCTCAAACATCCTTTGGCTAAACTCCCAATTCTTTGGTCATCTTTTCTTCCTTCTTGCCTTCCTTCCCTCTCCTTCTTATTCTTTTCTATTCTCTTTACTGAGGGAGAAAAAAAGCAATCCTCCCACTTCAGGTATTTCCAACCTTCCTTTCAACAGTTAGTGTCCTTTTGCCTACCCAACTCTTGAGCTGAAACTTTGGAATCTCCAGTTAGATTTAGATACAATAGCGTCCACCAAGAAATAAGTAAGTGGCAAAACAACAAAGACCACTTATTGGGAATCTTAGAATTGCATTTCAGGGAGCACAGATTCAGGGAGCAGCCCAAATGGCGTCCCCTCTTGGCATCTCCAGGCAAGGATTTTAAAAGAAAAAGGTTAGACAATTTGGTTTTGGCTGGTGGATATTTGGGGTATTCTAAGTGTCCTTCAGATTAGATCGTTCACTGAGTTCATCTTGGGGTTTGTTTTATGGTAACCAGCTGTCTTTGGGGTTTTGAGGAGCATGTGGCTTGAGGCTTTGCACACTGTGGCGGTGTGTGATGTCCGGCTGCGACCTGCCTACAAGTCACTTCCAGAAGGCCCTCCCACTCCATTTTACATCTCTTAGCCATGGTAACTCTGCTTTGTTTTATATCCTTCAACAGTGTCATCCCCTCTCCAGCCACTCTGTGGATTGCAGGATGTGAAGAAATTTGGAGAGGAAAGGGATCTTCGGACCTTCTCACAGGCGATGGTGGCGATGATGGCGTGGTGGTGGTGCCCTCCCAGTGTTGGTCTCTGTCCTGCCCTTCTCTCGCCCATTCCCTCTCTCTTCGCACTCCAGCCATACTGACTTTCTACTCACTGCTGTGGACAGAACAACGTCCTTCAACGATGGCCACATCTCAGTGCCCAGAACCTGTGACTTTGTCAGGTTGCATGGCACAGGGGGGAATGAAGGCTGCAGGTGGAACTAAAGTCACTAACTGGCTGAGGTTAAAATGGGGAGATTCTCCTGGGCCCTTGACATGGGCTCAGGGTGACCACGGGGCCTGTGAGCATGGAGGGAAGCAGAAGGTCAGAGCCCTGCAACTGGATAAGGACTTGATGGGCCGTTGCTGGCTCTGAACTAGGAGCTAAGGAAAGTGAGTGGTCACTCGAAGCTGGAAAAAGCCAGAAAGAGAATTTATCCCCTAGAGCCTCCAACAGGAGCTGGTCACGCTGACATCCTGATTCCAGCCTAGTTGGTGGGACCATGTTGGACTTCAGACCTCCAGATAATAAAGCTGTGTTGTCTGAAGCCTCTGAGCTTATTCTGTTCTGGCAGAACCATGGACTCCCCTACTCCCCCTGCCAGAAGTGCCTACCCCTGTATTCTCTGCCGCCTTAACTCCTGCTTGCATCTCAATGGTCACTTCCCCAGAAAGGCCACCCACTCCCCTGGTTGCATCAACCCTTATTAAAAGATGTCGCTGGGCACACACGCTGCAGTTCTGATGCACTTTCCGTGGCTGTCATTCCACCCTCGTTGACTGGATCACCTACGAGCTGCCCTCCACACCAGGGTCAGCGCCCACGGAGCCTGGCACCTGGCACGGGCTTTTGCATTCAGCGAGGCGTGGAATGGATGAAATGAAAGCAGGCCCCAGGGCGTGTCTGCACCCTAGTCTGAACGGTTCCTCTCAAGAAAGCACTGTTTTACTTGCCATATGAAGAATTTTCTTCCTTTTGTACAGACGGACTCCTTCCCCTTCTTTATAGACACTTTGTTGCCTTAATATATAGTTACAAATCCTTAGATTCAAGTCCACATCATCTGGCATTTTAATATTTCAGTCTACCCTTGCACTGCTCATTCCCAAGAACCTCCTGCTCCAGCCCCATTGAGCTACTTCCTGCCTGAAATGCTACCTTCCTTTATCTTTAACTCAAACTACTTCATCTTCCCAGAAGGACTTGTCCCTTCTGCTCACTATTTCTAAGTACAGAACTTCAAGTTTTTATTTGCTATACCAATGCTTAAATTAATTTCTCATTTGCAATATTGGAGTCATTCTTTAAAAAAATACTATCACAGGTATGTAATTTTGTCAAAGAGATAACTATAGAATTTGCTTTATATTAATTGTCTAAATTCAATGTCATATCTTCTTTCATATTTATTATATATGTATTTTGTACTTTTCTTGGAGTTATTCTTTTAGCGATTTTTATAATCATTTTTTAACATTGATATCATTTCAATCTTACCTACAATGTACAAGGATTGAATAAACCACATGTAGGTAACTAACCTCAGATTCACCAATTATTCCCATTTTGCTTCAGGGGTTATCTTTAGTTCCATTTACTGTTCATCTGGGGGTGAAAGTTTAGCCATTTTATCTCATCGACAGGCAGATTTACAAATATTTGAAAACCCTATAGGAAGACGTTCATGAGGGAAGATTTTTGAATAGGATTGCCTGACCTTAAGGGATTTCTCAAGAACTCTTCCTTACCTAAAATTCCTTAAAACTTCCTCCTTGCTATTATGCATTAATTGACTTGTCTAGCTCTCGTGGTGCCAACACGGTGGTTCCAAGAACACAGAACAGCCTGTGCCCTGACCAGCTGCCCTGTGGAAGGGGTGTTTGTTTGAACTGGATGGCATGGTTTCCTGTGGAACCCAAAGAGTCAAACTTGTAAAAAATAGAAATAAAAAATCTCTCATACTCTCCAAATGAACAGTTTTGCATGGTTCTTTGCTTTGGGACTAGCACTGATAAGACAGCTGCATTAAGGACAGATATTGAAACCCCAACAAACCACAGAGTTAAAGACCAGGTTTCCACTTTTCAGAACTCAGGAGAAAACGATGGAGTCACTAGATGACATGTCCTTCGGTAACTGGAATGCGGTGAGGTGAATTTCAGGTGAGTGTCCCGGACAAACAAGGTCAGGTGGTGTTCTAGTTTGCTAGCTGCTGGAATGCAATATACCAGAGACGGAATGGCTTTTAACAAGAGGTAATTTAATGAGTTGCTAGTTTACAGTTCTAAGGCCGAGAAAATGTCCCAATTAAAACAAGTCTATAGAAATGTCCAATCTAAGGCATCCAGGGCAAGAAACCTTGGTTCAAGAAGGCCGATGAAGTTCAGGGTTTCTCTCTCAAGTGAGAAGGCACATGACGAACAGTCAGGGCTTCTCTCTCTCTCAGCTGGAAGGGCACATGGCGAATACAGCATCATCTGCTAGCTTACTCTCCTGGCTTCTGTTTTCATGAAGCTCCCCGGGAGGCGTTTTCCTTCTTCATCTCCAATGGACTCTCCGCTTCATGGTGCTGCAGCATTCTCTGCTCTCTCCGAATCTCTCTCTCCAAAATGTTTCCTCTTTTATAGAGCTTCAGAAACTAATCAAGACCCACTCAAATGGGTGGAGACATGTCATCCCCTAATCCAGTTTAACAACCATTCTTGACTAAATCACATCAACCAGGGAGATGATCTCATTACAGTTTCAAACATACAGCATTGAATAGAGGTTATTCTACCTTTATGAAATGGAATTTATATTAAAACATGGCTTTTCTTAGGGGGCATGCTTCCTTTCAAACCAGCACAGGTGGTCAGCTTCCATCGGCATACCTCATTTCAAGAAAACTCAGTGGCTTGGCCACCTTAATTGCAACACAATTTGCCTTGGTGGGTCTTAGTGGAGGCTGGATTCTGAGTCCTGCCAAAATGGGCTTGTGGATTTCAAATGATTTTGCAGTTTCCTTGAGAAAGAGGCTTTTCTTCCTCCTTAATTTGTCTCCTGCCTGCTGTACAGGGCTCTAAACTTGCTCACCGCAGAGCCTGCAAGAGAGCAGGCATCTCTGCAGAGTGTGAGCTGAGAAGCAGGGAGGTGGTTTGGGGAACAGCAAAACGACTATCCACAACCACTTTGGAGAGAAGTGGTCTAGCGACAAGCTTGTCAGGTGTGGGCAGTGAGCTGCAATGCCTTTGATTCCTGCGTGTGAAAAGAACAAAGAGAATTTTTGCTTCTCCTTCAGCTGCTCGGCCTCCTCCACCCTTTACCCCTTCCTGCCTCTCTCGCTTCTGGAAGCATGGTTCTCGGGAAAGTCAATTTTGCTCCTCCAGCATTTACCATCATGTCACTGCTCGGCAGTGATCAGGATAAGAAAAATACCTCCCTGGCAATTTAGATTTTCATCATGTTTTTGAACTTTGAATAGATGCTTGGACTTGGTGACAAATGTTAATTTAAAGGAAAACACACACAGGAAATTTCCATTGTGGCTCAAATGCTCACCATTTACTTGGTCTTGGGTCTGTTCATTCTAGAAGGAGAAAAGGGTTCGCTGGGGGACACTGGGCATCTTGATCCTTCTGGGTAAAGGCAAGTCGTGAAGAAAATTTAGGGTTCAGACCCCATTATGCTTCTTCTGTGAATTTCCGGAAAAAGTGACCCTCCCGGCTCTACTTCTCACCCCCCTGTGAGTGAGAAGCCGGCTCTCCGAAAAGAGAACAGGAGTGAGGGCCCAGAGTTTTATTTGGTGCTATGTCGTATGCTTCTTAAAGAAGCCAGGAAGGATTTTTTTTTTTTAATCAAAAGGGACACAAAAATGTCATTGGCTAAAGACGAAGATAAAAGGTTTCTCCAGAAAGCAGGAGACAAACTCTGCATTTTTTTTTTTTTTTTGCTGTTGCTAAGTGACGTAAGAAGCAAAGTTACATTCAGAATGTTGCTTTGGTGAAGATAGAAATAGACTTAAAGGGGAATTTGGATGATCCAAAAGACTGTTTCACCAAGGGAGAACAGCCTTGCCGTGGGGTGAAGGACTCACCTTTCCAACAGCCGAGGATTCCTCCCTGCTGGGGAGAGCGATCCCCTCTGACTGGGTCCTGACGCAGCCTCTTTCCCCATGAGCTGTGGAGGTTACGGGCAGGTGATAACTTGGATTTCCTCGTAACCATCGGCACACTGCCCCGGTCGGCTGTGCAGCGCCACAGGTGTTCAGGTGGACTCTCGAGCAGGACTCCCCACCTGGACACTAAGGTCATCTGCGAGGCTTGATTCTCTGCCGAGGGGGCCATCCTGTGCCCTGCAGAATGCTGACCAGCTTCCTGGCCCCCACCCCATGCCAGTCACACCCACCCCGTCCTGACAATGAAAAAAAATGTCTCCAGGCGTTTTTTGGGCCTCCAATTCCCCGTGGACAAATTGAATAACACTCTGGGATGGCCAAAGTCTCCTGCTGACTCACCGGGACCATGAACGGCAGAATCTTCTTTTTTAAAGAAGGCATTGTTCGAGACTCTGGCTTCTCAAGGCACAGTCCATCTGCTATACAAAGTATCTGATCGAAGTCCTGAAAGACAAAGCACCACAATGCGCGCTATTTATTCTTGAAATTCAGATCCTTCTTATATCAGACAACACTGCTTCTGCTGCCTCTAAAGTTCCTCTTCTCTTATATTTCCTGCCTTTCAACTTCCTTTATCCTCCTTACCTGCTATCAGCCCTCCCTAAATACCTCCTGCATAAATAGTAGCGATAGCTACATGCTTGTTTTTTTTATTATTAGAGAAGATGTATGTTTCCAAAAAATCATGCAGAGAATAGTTTTCCATATACCCCCTTCTCCATTATTAACACCTTGCATTGGTGTGGTCCATTTGTTACAATTGATGATACAATATTACAATTATACTATCACTATAGGTCATAGCCTACATTAGGCTTCACTGTGTTGTACCTTCCTATGTTTTTGCTTTCAAGTTTGTATTCTCGTATCAATACACAATCTAAAATGTCCTCTCTGAGCTACATTCAAATACATAATTCAGTTGATTATTCATAGCGCGGTGGTGCCATCACCATCAGCTTTCACCAAAACTTTCCCACCACCCCAAATGGAAACTCTGTTTCAGTTAAGCAGTAACTCCTCACCCTACCCAGGACCCTGGCAGCCTGTATTTGAGTTTCTAACTCCACGAATTTTCTTATTCTAATTATTTCTTATCAGTGAGACCGTAAAATTTCTGTTGTCATGTATCTGTCTCATTTCACTCAATATGATGTGTTTGTTCAAGGTTCATCTCCATTGCCACATGTCAGAGCCTTCTGCCTTTTCACAGCTGAATACTATACCACTGTGTGTATGTACCACATTTTGTTTATCCATTTATCTGTGGATGAATATCTGGGTTGCTTCTATTTGGGCAATTGTGGATAAAGCCACTATAAACATATGTTCATATATCTGTTTTATTTTCTGCTTTCAATTCTTTTGGGTATATATCTAGAAGTTAGATTGCTGGGTCATGTGGTAATTCTATACCTTACTTTCTCAGGAACTGCCCGCTGTACCATTTTACATTCCCATTTTGATGTTTAACTTATTTTGAGAGAAGTTGTAGGCTTACAATATCATACAAAAAATACAGAGTTCCCAGATGCTTCCTCCCTCCACCATTTTAATGCCTTGCATTGATGTGGTATTTTTGTTACAATTGATAAAATAATATTTTTATATTTGTACAACTAGCTATAGTTCCTGTTTTACATTAGGGTTCCCTGTTTTAAATAATCACCATTGTAGTGGGGGGTAAAATAGTATCTCACTGTGTCTTTGATTTTCTTTTCCCTAATGGCTGATGGTGTTCCTTTCTTGTGCTGTCTTTATCTGATTTTGATATTAGGGTTATGTTGGCCTCATAAAATGAGTTAAGCAGTGTTCCTTCCTCTTCAGTTTTTGGAAAGAGGTTGAGCAGGACTGTTGTTAATTCTTCTTGGAATGTTTGGTAAAATTCATTGGTGAAGCCATCTGGTCCTAGGTTTTTCTTTGTTGGGAGGTTTTCAATTACCGAATCAGTCTTACTTGTAATTGGTCTGTTGAGAGTTTCTATTTATTCTTGAGTCACTGCAGGTATTAATTGTTTTTCTTGGGATTTGTCCATTGGACTTAGGTTATCTAATTTGTTGGCATAAATTTATTCATAGTATCCTTTTATACTCCTTTTTTTATTTCTGTGGAGTCGATAGTAAGGATCCACCTTTCATTTCTGATTTTAGTTGTGTGTGTACTGTCTCTTTTTTTCTTTGTGAGTCTAACTAATGTTCTGTCAATTTTATTTGCCTTTTCAAAGAATGAATTTCTGGTTTTGTTGATTCTATTATCATATTATTATTTCATTCTCTATTTCATTTCTCCCCACTCTGATCTTTGTCATTTCCTTCCTTCAGTTTGCTTTGGTTTTAGTTTGCTCTTAATTTTTTTAGTTCCCCAGTTGTTGGGTTAGGTCTCTGATTTGAGATTTTTCTTCTTTGTAATGTAAGCATTTAGAACTATAAATATCTATCTCAGCACTGGCTTTGCTGAGTCCCACAAATTTTTGTACATTGAATTTTCATATTCATTCTTCTCCAGATATGATATTACCTTTCCTCACTGGTTGTTAAAGAATGCATGCTTTTTTAAAATTTTACCAATCATAGCAAGATGACTTAGCTCCAAATCTGCTCTAAGTCTTCCAAAAAATTCAAGATGAAAGACCATTCCTAACTCATTCTATGAAGCCAGCATCACCTTCACACCAAGGACCCATAAAGTTACCACAAGAAAAGAAAACTACAGACCAATATCTCTTATGAATATAGATGCAAAAATCTTCAGTAGAATACTCACAACTGAATCCAATACCATATTAAAACATCTATACACTATAATCAGGTCATATTTATCCTGCTATGCAAGATTGGTTCAATTAAAAAAAAAAGAATGCATGCTTAATTTCCACATATTTGTGAATTTTTCCAGTTCTCCCATTGTTGTTAATTTCTAGCTTCATTCCACTGTGGTCAGAGAAGATATATTATATGATTTCAATAAACATGAATTTATTAAGGCTTGTTTTGTGCCTTAACATAAGGTCTGTCCTGGAGAATTATGCATTTGCACTAAAGAATGTGTATTTTGGTGCTGTTGGCTGAAGTGTTCTATATATGTCTGTGAAGTCTAGTGATTCATAGTATCATTTGAATCTTTTTCCTTATTGATCTTCTGTCCACATGTTCAATCCATTATTGAAAGTTGTGCATTGAAGTCTCCCACTACTAATGTAAAAATGTCTATTTCTCACTTAAAATCTGTCAATTCTGTTTAACATATTTTGGACTCTGCTATTAGGTGTAAATATATATTTGTAAATATATCTTTCTCGCTGTGTTGGCTCCTTCATCAGTATATAGTGGCTTTCTTTTTTGTAACAGTATTTAAGTCAAAGTATATTTTATTGGATATTGGTATAAGCTTCCTCAGCTCTCTTTCAGCTAGTATTGGCACAGTAGAATTTTTCCATCCTTTCACCTTCAAACTACTTGTGTCTTTGAATTTAAAATGAGTCTCTTTTATACAACAAAGAACTGGGTCATGCATGGTTATCCATCTTACCAGTCTCGTCCTTTTGACTGGAGAATTCAATCCATTTACCTTTAAAGTAACTACTGATGATGCAAATAGCATTTTGCTATTTGTCTTTGTTGCTTATATCTTTATTGTTCCTCAATTCTTCCACTGATGCTTACTCTCATATATATTTGACTTTGTTTCATAGTGTACCATTTTGCATCCCTTTTCATTTCCTTCTATATAATTTATTCAGATTTGTACTTTGTATTTACCCTGGGGCTTAAATTTAATATCCTAAACTGTCACAATCACATTTTATTTGATACTAACAACTTCAATAGTATACACAAATATTGCCCTTATACTCCTCCATTCCCCCGCCTTTTTGTTGTACTTGTCACAAATTTTTTCTTTATAAATTGTTATGTCCAAAGCCATAGATTTATCATTACTGTTTATGTATTTTCATTTTAGAAACTTTGAGAAGTAAAAAGTGGAGTTACATACTGTATTAGCTAGGGTTCTCTAGAGAAACAGAATCAACAGGGAACACTCGCAAATATAAAATTCATAAAAGTGTCTCACGTGACTGCGGGAATGCAGTCCAAAATCCGCAGGGCAGGCTGTGAAACTGACGATTCCCATGGAGGGTCTGGACGAACTCCACAGGAGAGGCTCACCAGCCGAAGCAGGAAGAGAGCCTGTTTCTTCTGAATCCTCCTTAAAAGGCTTCCAGTGATTAGATTGAGCATCATTCACTGCAGAAGACACTCCCCTTGGCTGATTACAAATGGAATCAGCTGCAGTTGCAGCTGATGTGATCATGAACTAATTCTACGTAATGTCCTCATTGCAACAGACAGGCCAGCACTTGCCCAACCAGACAAACAAGTACCACCACTTGGCCAAGTTGACACATGAACCTGACCATGACCCATACCAAAGCATGCAGTAAAATACCACTGACATATATATGGTTACCTTTGCTGGCAGTCTTTATTTCTTTATGCCACTTTGAGCCGCTGTTTAGTGTCCTTTCCTTCAGCATTGTTGATAGGGCAGGTCTAGTGGTGACAAATTACCTCAGTTTTTCTTTATCTGGGAATGTCTTCATCTTTCCTGAATTTTTAAAAGACAGTCTTGCTGAACATAAAATTTTTGGTTGGCAATTGTTTTCTTTCAGCACTTTAAATATTTCTTCACCAGACCTTCTCGCCTCCATGGTTTCTGATGAGAAATCAGCACTTTACGTAATTGGGAATCCCTTTTACACAACACTTCTTTTCTCGCGCAGCTTTCAGAGCACTCTCCTTGTCCTTTGCATTTGACAGTTTGATTACTGTATGTCTGGGAATGGCTGTTTTTGAGTTTATCCTGTTTGGATTTCATTGGGCTTTTTGAATGTGCATATTTATGCCTATCATTACACTTAGGATGTTTTCTGACATTATTTCTTAGGTTATTTCTTCTGCCACTTTCTTTCGCCTTCTGGAGAAATGCATATCTCCCACAATGCATATTTTAGTATACCAGATGGTTTCCCACAGGTCTCTTAAGATCTATTCACTTTGTATTATTATTTTTCTTTCTGCTCCTCCTGAATCATTTCCAATGCCTTATTTTCAAATCGCTGGTTCTTTCTTCTGCTGACTTAAGTCTAAGGAATGTTTTCATTTCAGTTATTGTGGTTGTCAACACCAGTATTTCTGTTTGGTTCCTTTTTCTAATTTCAATTTTTTATTGAGATTCTCTTATTGTTCATTTATTGTTTTCCTTCCTTTAGTTCTTTTTCAGTGTCTTCCTTTATCTGTTTAGCACACGGGGATTTTAAAAAAATTTTTTTTTCGGAAGTCTCTGTCAGTTGTGTTCAGAGTTTGTCTTCTTCATTAGCTGTTTCTGGATTTTTCTCTTGTTCCTTTGTATGGGTCATCATTTCCTGTTTTCTTATCTGCCTTGAAATCTTCTGTGGCACACTGTACATTTTGATATATTGATGTATTAACTCTGGGATTTAGTCCCTGAACTGTCCATGCCTTAAGCTTGGATTCAGTTAGTGATATGACAGAGATTTTCTTGAGTGAGGGGTCTAACAAAAAACTAACAAGCCAATGCAAATACATCTTTCACATTCTTTGCAAGTTGGCTCTCTGTTGACTGGTTCTCCCCTTTGGACTTCAGCCCTCCTATCAAGATCAGCCTGAGGCAAATGTGAAGTGAAGGGTTTTCTCCATATTTTTTGAGCCTGAGTTTTGTCCTGGGCTCTTAACCTCAGTACTTTCCCCAACTACAGAAACTGAATGCCACCTCCACCTCCTCTGAAATAGACTTTCTCTGCGTCTTGGGTGCACTATTGTATGACTCAAAGCCTTTAATCCTTTGCTCCAGGCCACTTTAACTTGATTGTTTCTTATACCGCTTCAGCTGTCTACAAGCTGCTTCTGCCAGCAGGGTAAATTCTAGGAGGAGGAGCTGAGAGGAGTTTCCTGGTTTCCACTTCTAGGCTTTTTGCCAGATAGATTGTCACTGGCCAGCCACCCCGGTATTCACACACTCTACTCTTCTTCCGTGAGAACAGGGCAGAGGAACTCAACGAGGACACAGGCTGACTCCACACCGAGCCAGGGAAGGGTGGAGGAGGGTCCCACAAGGGTGCCACCAGATTTAACCGTTTTGCACAGTTTTGAGGAAGATGGCTTTGCCAGGTTTTGCTAGTTGTTCAAAGATTCTGTGGGAGAATGGCATTCTAGAGCACCGTGTGGCACCATCTTGATCTTTTACATACTTTCCTATCTACTTAATATTAACATACTCAATATTGTAGTAAATAGTTATTGATAAAACAGGTATCATCTAAAAGTCTCAAAACCTTCCCTTTCCCCCTTCTTTATATGACTCAGTATTTGAAGGAATTCTGGACTCCTCCAGAGGAAATTAATTTCCTTCATTGCTGTAAACTCTTTTTTCCACAATACTCTGCACTATCTACACATTGTGTTTATTTATTCAAAGCTCTCTCTCCCCCCAGTAGAACGGGAACCGCCTGAGAATATAATTGCCACTTACTTCCACATCCCCAGGTACCTGGCAGAGGTTAAAACAGGATGTTTGTAAATTGTGATAAGTAAAGACAATTGCAATCAATGAGTTCAAAAAGACTGCGCTATGATACCAGAAACTGCTCCAGAGGTTGGTTGCTTAAGGCACTGGAGATCAATCCCGCTTCTCCTTTCTCATATCTCATCACCAAGTCCGTTCCTTTGGCTTCTCCACTTCACCCCCCAGGGGAAATAGAACCTTGGAACTTTTGTGTTTCATTATGGGTTTGTAAAAGGTGATTCTAGGTGGAATGGAAAGAATAATTCAGAAGAAAGTATCGATTAGGTAGAGGTAGGTCACCATCAATTTTATAATAAGGAACAGATACTTATTGAAATATAAGCCATTCCCCCACATCGAATCAAATCACTTAACATTTAGGAAAGAAATGGGCCATTTTGTCTGTGGGCACATTTTCGTTGGAAAACAGTGCTGTTTTCTAGGTAAACTTTGAGGTATTGGAAATGGAAGGATCAAAACAAATAGGTTCTCAGAGGTTCTCAGAGGTGAGTGAGCATCACAGAGTGCTGGGAGAAGGTGTTCTAGTTTGCTAGCTGCCAGAATGCAACACACTCGAGTTGGACTGGCTTTTAATGAAAGGGGATTTATTTCGTTAGTTCTTCAGAGGGAAGGCAACTAGCTTTCAACTGAGGTTCTTTCTTACTTGGGAAGGCACAGGGTGGTGTCTGCTGGCCTTCTCTCCAGGCCTCTGGGTTCCAACAACTTTCCCTGGGATGATTCCTTTCTGCATCTCCAAAGGCCTGGGCTGAGCTGTGAGTGCTGAGATGAAGTATGCAAGCTGCTTGGGCTGTGCTACTTTGCGCTCTCTCATTTAAGCACCAGCCAATTAAGTCAAACATCATTCACTGCAGCAGGCATGCCTCTGAGCCAACTGAAGATGTAATCAGCAACAGATGAGGTTCACGTACCATTGGCTCATGTCCACAGCAACAGAACTAGGTGCCTTCACCTGGCCAAGTTGACACCTGAATCTAACTACCACAGAGGGCTTCAAGTACACAGGCCAAGGCCACACTCCCAGAGATTCTGATTTAGAATGTGGGATGTGAGGCCCAGAACATTGCAATTTTTAACCAACAAAGTGATTCGAAGCAGACAAACCTTTGAGGAATTTGGTTCTAGAAGTTCAGTTGATTTCTGCCACCCCTTCTCAGCTCAGGTCCTTTGAATTAGGTTCATTTAATTTTTTTTTTCATCTGCTCCTATTTTGATGTAGCCAGTTTTAGAATCATAATTTACTTCTAGAATGCTCTTACTATTATTCAAATAGTATCATTTGGCAAATTGGAAATGATTTTTAGAAAAGGGAACATAAAAAGCTTTTGAAAAGAAAACCAGATCATAAGATGGCCTATTAAGCTGCAAGAACAGATTTAACTTTGAAGCTACAGGGAATTTCAGCAAATGGTCTCTGAGGAAAGGACTAATGGGGATTTGGGGAGCCAAGGGGGAAGGAGAGGTCGCCGCAGTCCCGTCAGTAGGTAGATCAAAACGGTTTGCTCTGCGAGAAGGTCTTGCGATTCGGGGAGGCCAGGGGACTGTGAGTTCGATGTTTCTCACCAGGACTTTGTCTGCTGATGTGAAAACCACTCCAGTCGAATTCCAGTTCCCAAGACCACAAAGAGTGTCCAGGAAAATAGTTGCCTTGATTTATTGGAAGTCTAAAACCCTTGGCTTCAGCCAAGGTCGGAATAGCTGAGAGATGGATTCACATCCCCCGTTGTTAGGGGAACTCAGAGTGGGAATTACCCAGCACGGCGCACGGAGGAAAAGGGGCTTAGGCAGGCACATGGGGCTGGAGAACGATCTGGAAAGAACATCACCCACGACTTGGAGGTGTTTGCCCCTCTCTCTCCAGAATGGTCACTTTGGTAGAAGCAAAATGATGCATGTAAATCGACAGATGGCTATGGCATGCCCTGAAGTGCCCTGGCAGAGGAAAACGCCCCAGTATCCGTTCTCACCGTAGTTGAACCAGACATTTGCCATAGGAAAGAGGCCTTATAAATAATAAAATTAGGAAAGAAAAAAAAAAAAAGCACCGAGGCAGGCAGTCTGATACAGCCCTTTACATTATCTGGAGAGAGGAAAATGTCTCAAAGCCCAGCCTTCGTTTTGGTCACCAAGCCCCAGGCCGGTGTCCCTGTGCTGCCCTCTGGCGGCTCTGCCCTCTGCTCTGTCCACTCCCGGCGTCGCTGCAGGACACTCAACACAGGCCCTGGGAAAGCAGCCTTCCTGCATCCCAACGCCGGCTGCCCTGCTCTCTCTTGTTAAATCGCCAGTGCTTCTATCAGTGGAATCTTATTTTCAAACAACTTCTCATGCAGGAGCCAAGTACATAAAAAAAACAAGTTGAGCTGCTTTGGTGAAAGGAGCAGGGTCAGCACCACGTCCCGTGGCCTTCGACTGGACACAGCCCTGGGAGCACAGCCAGGCAGCCCACGAGGGAGCCACTGCGGCCTCAGACGGGGTTAGGTCTGTGAAGTGTCTGCTGGCCTTTGGGCTGCGCAATCTTGAATTTACATCAGTCCACAGCCCCCCACGTGCTGTCATGGATAGACCCCAATTCAAGCTAATTGAAGTGACAATGAGAATTGGTGGCTCATGAAGCTTGAAAACGCAAAGCTGTGATCTGAAATGACACAGAAATGGATCCAGAGGACCGATGGGGAACAAGCATCATTTTCTTAGAGACTTGGGTTTCTCCTGAGGCATTTTGGCTCACAAAGTGTGCCACGGCTTCCCTGGTGCCAGGCTGTCCCACCCTGGGGGCGTCAGGGCATCCACGAAGTGGGGAGGATCATTCAGAGAAGTCACCTCTCGAGAGATGCCTCCTGACACATCCAGAAAGCAAAGCAAGAAGTCCCGGGGCCTGGCAGCAGGGCAGGGAGGTGTCGGGGGGCCAGTCAGGGGGAGCTGCACAGGGAGCGTTCAAATCGCCATGCTTAGACGCCCTTTTAGAGGTTGTCCAGCAGTGGACTCGAGTCTGCCCTCTGAGAAGGCAGCTGTCCCAGATAGGGTTCCCCAGAGAAACAGAACCCATAGGATAATGTGCATATGTTTCCATGAAGATTTATTTGAAGGAACTGGCTCACATGATGGTGGGGCCGGCAAGTTTGAAATGTGCAGGCGCAGACGCCAGCAGGAATGGACACAGCAGGCTGGAGGCAGAATTTCTTCTTTACGAAACCTGTTTGGATGAGGCCCAGTAGCAAAACAGAAAACAATCTTCGAGTGAACTGATGAACCAGCCATGCTGGGCCGTGTGTTTGAGGCAATAACCGAGACCCCGGTGCGGCCAAGTCAACCCAGGAGACAAGTGGTCCTGGGTCCCGAGGACACTCCTTGGCAGAAGCCGAGACAACTTGTCTCACAGGACGAGGTTGGGAGCCGCTTCCATTGATAGGCTTTGTTTTCCCGGGTTCACCCTGCTCGGGGACTCTGTGGTGGCACCTCTCTCTCCCCGCCGCAAGTGGATCCCAGGAGAGGACGCTCCTTACGGCCAGCCGGTGCCTTCTCACTTCTGAGTCCACGGCCTCCTGGCAGGCCCCAGAAGTCTCCCTGCCGTGGGCACATGACTGATGCGCGATGGGGGGCTGGGGAGGTTTCTGTTCTGTTCGATGTGTTTTATTCACCGAGGACGATAAGCTGGTCTGTTCGAGACGAGGTCCAGGCTGCCTCAGTGGACAAACCCTTCTTTCCAAACGCTCATTGCATTGGTCAGTTGCGGAGAACTTGGAAGGGGTTCCTTGGAGAAGCAGGTCTATACGTGGTGAGGAGTCTTGTTAAGGGAAATGAAGTGGCCGCTGCACTGGGCATTGCCGGGAGGGACCACCTTCCAAGAAAGGATTTTTCCATAAGACAAAATGGTTAACCTGCAGGGGCTATCCTGGAAAATGGAGCTAAGCAGAACCTTTCAGTCCAGTAGAGGAGGCTTTTCCGAATGGACACATGTACCACACTCATCGGTGGCATGTGCCCCCACTTTGTAGACCCCTGTGCAATAAGGGACCACAATTTCTGGTTGTCATTGGACACCTTGGAAATGCCCCAGATGGGACGGGGAGGCTGTTGGACTCTTCACGCCACCTTTTCTCTCTCAATAAACCCATTTAACACTTTAATTTTGGGTGTTAAATTGTTGGTTTTGACAGTTTCCACGCAGGCTATGAAAGTGCGTGTAACCCCGAGTGCCGGCGGATCGCGTCCCAGGCACAGTGGGCACAGAGGCTGGAAGGGATGGGAAGGGGCTTCTCCTGCCACCTCCACTGCTGGGCCCTTGCAGGATTTGTGTTCAACAAGTCAACCTCTTAGTATGTCACGTCGTCTCCTCCTAGATCTGATTTGGTTCCTAAAATGCTGCACTTTAAAAAATCCCCCCTTTCACCCCGTCATGCCGCTGGTTTTCTTACTGTCCAGGATGGCGCTGGGCACAACACGAGCTGACCACGATGACCCCCGGGGCGGGCAGCTCACCGCCAGGGCTGCGCAGCTCCATTCCAGGGCGGAGCCTCCGAGGCACCTCGATTGCAGAGCCGTCCCCGGCATGGAGGACCCCTGGCTTCCCTCGGAGTTCTGCCCAGCGAGCCGGGCTCCGGCCATGAAAACTTCCCCGTGGGCCGCCCCTCTCTGGCATGGGCTGCACCTGCTGGTTTTCCCAGGACGGCCTCCACCGCTTGGATGGAGCTGTCCAGAGCTGAATCCAGTCCTCCGAGGTGCATCGCGTTTCTCCTCCGAACGCTGTGCTTTCCCTGCCAGCTTCCAGGGCAAAGGGCATCTGCCGCCTAAAAAGGGGAGGACAGCACAGAGGGAAGAGTGGGGCTCAGGTACCAAATGAGGAGGAGCGCCCAGCCCTGGGAAATGCCAAGCCAAGGCCACAAAGAGCAAGGAAGGAGTGACTTTAAAATAACACGAACTTGAACTTGTTGCATCCACCTTAAAGGCATGGAGCATTAATGACAGCTAAAGGCAATCACAGCAGGTGGCAACGCTAATGTCTTTGCAGCCCCCCAGCCCCGTGCAGGTCCATGTCCCTACCCCCTAGTCTGGGGTATAAAGGTCGCTGGCCGCTGTATGACCACCAGGCCTCCAGTTGTGGAGATGGCAAGTCAACTCGGCCCACCGAACCCCACCACATGCTCCGAAAAAGAATCAGCAGTGCTTGCCTGGACCCCTAAGCAGAGTTTCTCCTGCTCACCCATCCCCAACCCTGGAGAGCTTACACCCAGTCTCTCCACCCGCTGCCACCAAGAGGCCCCTGCTGCCCAGCCCCCTCCAGCCACCCGTCCCCACTTCTCCCCTGCCACTACCTCTCTCGCCCCCGCCTCCCTGGGGCTGCTTCCTGCCCTCCCCACAGCAGCCCCTTCCTCCCAACCCACCGCAGCTCCAACTCAGCCAGCCACAGACTGCCTGTCTCTCTGGGAGGCACGTGACAGCGTTCCTCACACTTCTCTCTTTGGCACCAGCTATTATGTCATCTTTTTTTCTAAAATATTTTTTTCTACATGATTAAAGTCGCAGTGAAAATTACAAATTAATGCAGCTTAGCATCCAAACCCCTATCCCTGTTACATTTATTTGTTGGGTTTCAAAGCAGTCCCCCGCCTTCCTGGAGGAAACTAAAAGCCCCCCTTCTAGATCAAAACCCCTTTTCTAAAGGGCGAGATTCTCTCCTGGAGCTGCCCAATGCTCTGGGCACCTCGCTCTGGCCGTGCCCCTCCACTGCTCCAGAGAGGTCGGTGTCTAGGACACCAGCAGACAATTCAATCACTTAGTAGTTTTTAAAAGACCAGAGTTAATCTTAGGCATGACATATGTTAAAACATTTCATTTCCCATGTAGAACACATATAAGCAAGTAACTTTCCCCACTGAGCCTGATTATGGCTACTTGAGCAGACAAGCCCGGCACATGGAAATGAATTATGGAACCAGGTAAGGGTGCTGAGCTGGATGCAAAATCACGTGCACATCCACCAGAACCCGGGGTACAGGCAAGTTGGGGAACAGCAGCAGTGGTGAGTCACCACTCTGTGGACAGGTGGTTGTGGAGAACCAGAAGGATTTAAACAGGAGAAGGAAAGCAGACAGGAAATGTAGGAAAGGGGAGCTAAGAAACAAGGGGAAAAAGCAGGAATGCGGTCGGAGGCAGAGGGCATTTAGGAGCCTTGTCTGACAGACGTGGCAGGAAGCGATGGGGAAAAGGTTGAATAAGTAGGGGTGCCCGAATTAAAAGGGGCCTGATGATCAGGCTTCGGGAATTGAACTCTGGACCCTGGGGCATAGACATGACACACTGACAGTGTTTATGGAAAAGTGAGTCCAAAGAGTCTGAATTCAGGGATTGGGGCAGCCAGGAGCTTATTTAGGTGTGGGTTTGGGGGGCAATGAAGTTCCTGCCCAATGATTTCTTTTCTTCTAATAAAGGGGTTGGGAAGATTTTTCTTCCCGCAATTCCTCTTGATTGATATTAAACTTAGGATATAAATACAACTAAAATCAGAAAAGTAAAAACAACAAAGTAGGGTGATAAGTGGTCCATTTACAGAGCTACAAATGAATCAAGTTTAAAGTCATCCTCTGCTATGTTTCAAGCTCCCCAGGTACTGACGGAGTTGGGGGAATGACAGGTAGAGTCACCATTTGGTACACAAACCGTTAACTATTAAATACTCTACTTCCAGCCCTCCTTCCCCCATCTGTAGCTCCCCAGTGCCACACCCCGTGAAGGGAGCTGTCTTCACAAAACAGCCAGAAGAAGTGAAATGAAGCCATGCCATGGCTTAAGAAAAACCATTGCCAAAAATGCACCTCTTCCCAATATGTAAAGAGATAGACAACATCAGAAAATTTATCAAGTGGTAAATTATTTTATGAATATATCCATGCTTAGTATTTTCCTAGCAGCCAGTATTTATTTTGAAAAGGTCCTGGAGAGCTAGCTATTCTCAAGAGACACTTATCAGAGCAGTGCCCAAGCTCATTGCCTCTTGGCGACGGTAGAGTCTTCTTACAACGTAGCCTTCGTCTTCGGCAATATGGAAGCTGTTTTGAAGAATTCTTCCTTGACGAGGATGCAAGGACCAGGAATCAGTTAGAGGCATGGATGAAAGTTGGGGTAGGGCAAAGGGAACACGTCTTGGATTCCGATGAGAAATCAGGGAACTGGGGAGAGAAGTTCCACTCTGGATAATGGATGTGGTGCTGGCACTAGTTCAGGGAGTCCCAGCACCAGCATTTGGGGGACACGCTCATGCCACGGAGGGGCTTGGTCAGTGGTGACTTGTTGTTTCCGCAGCAGGAGGATGTCTCTTCTGTGGTGCGACTCTTACTGAGCAGGTTGGAAACATGCAATTTACCTGAGTGATAAATGCCATATGCTACTTTTGCACTGGTCATGAACGCCTACCTTTAATCAACCATCTACTTGTTTGCTTGTAAAGGAATAGGCTCCTAAAAGATACGTCCCCAATCCCATGAGTGTGAGCTTAACTGAAAACAGGGTCATTGCAGATACAATTTAGTTAGGGCAGATGAGTCAGACCATAGCAGGGTGGGCTTCTAATCCAACATCGCTGGTGTGGCTATAAGAAGAGACGAGACACAGATATAGGGTCACCAGGGAGAGTGCCGTGTGACAGCAGAAGCAGAGATTGGAGCACTTCAGCGACAAACCCCCTTACCCCCACCCCCAGATTGGATGGGGAACTTCTGGCCCCCAGGAAAGTGAGACATTAAATCCCTGTTGTTTTAGGCACCCAGCCTTGTGTACTTTGTTCTGGCAGCCGCTGGAAACGAGTTCACCATATTAAACTAACTTCTTGGCTCTACCTTGTATATTTATGCAGAGTAAAAATAAATAAAATCAACTTTCCTAGGGCTACCTCCCTGAGCCAGCAACAGCTTTCTACAATGTGAGCCACAAATCTTGAACTAGCATCACATTAGGAAATTTCACTTCCTGGAAACCTTGCAGGAGCCACCAAGGGGCAGGTGAGGACGCCGGGGCAGGGTGCCAGCCCTAAGCCCCCAGTCGGAAGAACCGTCATCAAAGGAGGGAGGCAACAGCTTGAGCAGGGGTCACGCCAGCTTCGTGGCAGGGAATATTGCTGCTTATCAGGATTCTGCCAGAGCGGAATGTGGAGCACAAGAAATCAGAGGCACAGAATTGGGGGATCCATATTTTCAGAACCGTGAAGATAAGAGTAACAAAGAAGGTCCAGGCTTGGAGAGAGAAAGAAGAATGCCAGAAGATGCTGCATCTGCGGGAGCGCATGTGCCAGATTCAGTGTCGACATGGGAACATCGGGGTTTACGTATGTTCGGAACAGGAAGTGCTAAATTAGCGAGCTGCCTATGCTTTGCCTTTACGTTTTAGCCCGCTTACTGGTTTGTTACTTGGGACGAGGTTCTGTTCGGTTCAGGAAAAATGTCCAGACTTACAGTGGAGCTTATCTCTTCCAGAAAAAGAAACAAAACCCGGTTACGTATTTAAGCATCCAAGCAGATGTTTCAGTAGCTGTGACCCAGAGTAGGGGACCTGACGGTCAGGACCGGTAGTGTTTGCATGAAAGGAAATGAGCTCCTAGCAGGAGACGGGCAGCAGTCCCATATCTTACAGACCCATTTTCGAATCCCCCCCTCTCTAAAGCTAATTTGCTCCAAGCAGCATAGCTATTAACAGCCCAAGTTGGAACCGAAGCCCAGGTTTTCTGCTTCTGAAATCTGACTCTCCATTTCAGCTCCCAGGCTGCCTCCTTTCTTCCATCTCTGGATCAGATCGCAGCAACCTGCATCTGAGTTATTGCCTCATCTGTCTGACCACTTTTCAAAACAGAAACAAGGCCCTTAATATTCGTGGCACATAGCTGTTCATGCCACTAAACAGTTGCGCTCTTCAGATTTGCATTTTCAAATTCAACGATGGGTATCTTTCTTAAATTAATAATTGATCTTTTAATCTTCTTAGAAGGGAAGCTAATGCAGACAAATAAGCTTCATCCCCAGTATCTGGAGCCAAAAGGAAATCAGGAAATAGCACTAAAGGAAGAGTAGCCACAGGCCCCAGGGGGCTCGTGCGGTGTGAATGAAACCTGTGCATTCAGCCTTGCCTTTTCTTAACTTACACCCGGGTTCCTGCAGGTTCTGGCGAATGTCATTTTCAGGGAGTGGTGTACTCTTCATGCTGAACTCTGGGAAGGGACAGGTAAAGGCACTGGCATCGGGTTATGATATTCTCCCAGTTGGAAGCAGAGGGTACACTCAAAGAGGTAATTATAGTGAGTTTTGGGGCTGAAGAGAAACCAAAGTTTTGCTGGAATGTCCTGGCAGCATAGTACACTTAGGTCTAGCGGGCAAAGCAAGGAAAGGGTAACAGAACCCATAGACAGAAGGCTCTGCTGTGTATGCCAGCCAGAGGCTGTGACGTCAGAGAAGGAAGGAAGGGAAAAGGGAGGGAAGGAAGGAGGGAGGAAGAAAAAGAAAGAGAGGAAGAGAGAAAGAAAGAGGAAGAAAAAAGGAGAGAAAGAGGGAGGGAGTGAAAGCGAGGGAGACAGAGAAGAAAGGAAGAAGGAAAGAGAAAGAGAAGGAGAAGGAGAAACTCCAGCAGCTCCAGCATGCTCCAGCGGGCTGGGAAGACCCGCGCTTCCCTCCCTCCTGCTCTGTGGTGAAGCCCATGGCAGACCCCACCAGAGCCAGGTGACCAGGGGGCCGTTGGCACGGGCACAGCTGGAAGAGGGAGGCTGTGAGAGGCAAGAAAGGGCCCAGCATAGCCGGGGTCTGGGGACGGGTCAAGCAGACAACCTCTTGGGGACCAAACCTGCTTCCAGCTGAGGGTTGTTCCCTAAAGAAAAGCTTCTTGGGAGAAGAGAACTCCTTGGAATCAGAAGATCAGCTGCCACTGCTAATTTTGGCCTAGACAAGAGCGGCCCAGGCCAAAACTGGTAGAGAGGGCACCAAGAGGGGACCAGCAGGGGTCAACAGCTTTCACTTTCCAAGAGGAACATCCACAAGGAGGAGAAATGACAGAATCAGCAGAGATGATATTTTCATCTTCAAGCTTCTGATAAAACATTGCAAACACGAGCAAGCTCAAAAGTTATTTGCAAATGAGTTGGCACGGCTTCTTTTAAAGCCAATTAAATGAACCTCAGATTGAAAATCATGAGCAGTGTTTTTCTCATTTTAAATCAGGGGTTTGAGGCTCATTTGTGAGAAATCAATGTGACCACATTTATCCTTGGCCTGGTACTGGAAAAAAACATAGTTACAGTAAAATGATTTTAGTCTCTTGAAACTGGGAAACATGAGTGATTCTGACAGAATGGAAATTTCAGGCTAAGCATATGAAATTGCGATTTAATAATGATGTGGAAATTTTCTTTTTGGAAGGTGCATTTCATCTAAAGACACATGGGTAATTTATGTAAAGCTGTAATTGTGTTCCAGTAAATGAGGTGGCCCTGGAATTTTCGAGGGGCAGGCTTGATCACACGTTTACAACGCAGAGCATATTTACATCCCCTAAAAGTGCACTGCGGGTACCAAGGGCTGGGACAGTGGTGACGACAGCCAGCCTCGCAAAAGCCACCCCTGGTGGAGCTCTCCCTGCTGTTTTCCTCTTTTCAAGAAAGGGCAGCAGGAATTCATTTGGAATTTGTCTCTTAATCTATTTTCCATTGATGATAGCAACTAAAGAAAGTTTGCAGTTAGAAAAAGTCTAGCTAAGTCAAACCAGTTTCGCACACAACAAACTTACAAATTGGCTATTAAAAAAAAAAAACAGAACTTAACCAGACTTTGAATTCAGACATGGGTTTGCATACTAAACAGCTGAATTATCCTTAATTCACCCTGTGTGCACATGTGTGTGCATGTGAGGTCTGTGTGTGTTTGCTTGTGCATGTGCTTTGTGTGTGTGTGTGTGTGTGTGGTTGTATGGGTGAGTGTGTGTGCATGGAAGTGTGCAAGGGTGTGAGTGCAGGATGCTTCTCCCAGCACCCTGCCCCTCCCAGAGTGTAGAGGCACCCACGCTGGGAAAGCTGAGTGGGTGAGATCACCACAGGCCCCTCTGCCAGCCCTGCAGGCATCATCTCTTACTAAGACTCCCTGGAAGACGCCCTGGAGACATGTCCCGAGCAGGTCAGGTGCTCACACTGCAGTAAAACATCTTTAATAAAGAATCCTGGGGATGTGACATGGTCTTTTAAAATAAAAATGTGAGGTTAGAATAGTGTCCTTTGAAGCTTAGGAAAGTCACTATAATCTACAGAGTAAGGGAAACAATGTTCTCCAGCACAAAAATGAGTGTAAAAAATGAAAGCCCCTCCTTCCTGCCTTCTCTGTGACCAGCTGAATTCCTGGGTAGCAGCTCTGACTGGGGCTACGTCCGGTCTCCGCTGTCCCGGGCAGGTGTCTACACCTGGCAGACTTGAGGTTTCTCGGAGTCCCACACCCGTGGATCGACTCAAGCCCTCGCGTACAACCGAGCCCAGCAGCCCTGCCCCTCCCCCCACGCCCCCATCCCACCCCCAGCCCTGGGGCAGAGGGGCCGGCGAGGCAGCCCTTCCCCAGACTGGGTGCCCAAGGGTCCTTGTCTCTCAGCGCTCAGCGCCCCCTCCGTCTCCCACGCTGCAGGACCGCGCCCCTCCTAACCTCTCCAGGCGCTTTCACCGAGGTGGGCACTGTGCTCCGAGGTCTTTCCAGCTCAGGAACGTTTCCCAGGATGGAGCACGGGGTCTTCCCCTGGCGCTGCGTGGACGCCAGGAGGCGGCGGGGGCCGGGCCTCTCTGAACAGGGCCCTGGAACCTGGTTCTAGGTTCCTACAGAGAGGCCTGGCCAGGCTGCGGGTGAGCGACCTGTGGCCACAGGAGCATCCCCAGCTGGACGCGCAGGCTTGAGGAGGGGGAAGGGCTGAGCTCGCCACCACCTCCCCCCACCCAGGGTTGCTGCAGGGCATTTGGCCACGCCTCCTCTGGGCATCCAGGCGGTAGGGCAGGCAGCAGGGCGGTGGGCAGGGGAGGGCCTGCAGCCTCGGTTCACTTGTGCACTGGGTGCAGGGGACCGTCCACCTCACCCCTGGGCAGGACCCGGGCGGTGGCTGCTGAAGGTGCTGCCTCCTTCCCAGGAGAAGAGCTCTAAAACCTGGACCTCCAAGACCTTGGAAAAGTTCCTCTCTGGTCACAGAGAAGTCCAATTAAATTCCTCAACACTTTTCATTAGACTCTATCAGACTCTGTTATCAATAACGTGGGGTTAAAAAATGAAGTACAGGGTTCACCAAGAATTCCCAGGTTAGTGTAGCTCTGAGCTCCCAAGAAGCACTGCGAGGACCTTCTGGCTGGATTCCAGCAGAACTGTGCATCTTGTTCAGACAAAGCAGGGGCGGGATTTCCCAGCCCCTTGTGACCCTCTGTCACCTACTACATTGTGTGCAATGCTTTCTGGACTCTGCTTCACAGCATGCATTGAAAAATTAAGGTATTTGTCTCCCTCATTGGATAATTGGATAAGATGACCCATTGGTAAGGCAATTGGGTCAGGGGCCTCCAGCTCTCCCCCTGCCCTCCCTGGGGCTACAGCTGGCTGCTGAGCACCCCCAATCACGGCCCATCTGGGAAGCTTTGCTGTGTCCCCATCACTCACTTCGGTGACTATTTCCTTCTAGAGGAAGGCAGAGGATGTGTCCCTCTGTCACTGAGCACAGCATTATCAGTTTCCAGCTCAAAGGAGGTTCTGCACCAGTCTGCTGGGTGAATGAATGAATGCACGAATCAGTAACAGAACAATTCCTTTTATTAAAGCACCCATGTCTTGCTGGAAGCCTGGCTGCCCTGCCATGAAACCCGGTGTGCTTCATCAAGGGTCCTTCTATTGGCCAAATGCAGGCATTTTAGAACAAATGATGTCACTGTTTCATTCCATCTGTGTCTGCCTGCACTGGCTGGGGTTCCCAGGAAACAGAATCATCAGGAGAGAGGATAAACATAGGTAGGCAGAGACAGAGAGAGAGTGATGTGATCTACAGTAAGGAATTAGCTCCCATGATCGTAGGGGCTGGCAAGTCCAAATTCTGTAGGACAGCCTGGAAATTCCAATGAGTGTTGGTTCTGCAGCCTTGAACTTGAAATCTTGAGGAGCCAGCAGGCTAGACTGCAGAAGGAGCAGATGGTGTAGTCTTCAGGCAGAATTTCTTCTTCAGGAAAACCTCAGTTCTTGACCTATAAGGACTCCAACTGATTGGATGCGGTCACCCACAGAATTGAGGGTCACCTCCTTTACTTAAGGTAAATGGTTACAGATGCTAATCACATCGCACATTACCTTCACAGCAACATCTAGGCCAGTTTTTAATCAAACAACCAGTCACTATTGCATAACCATATCGACACATAAAATTGTCCATCACACTGTCCTTCCATGTAAATCAAAAGACATTGGCTTTAATGGTTGACATTTATGTATTTGAATTTGAAGGGAGGAGAGTGTTAACATATGGCAGCAGTTTACACGCTATAAAATATGGTGCAACAGCGAGCGTGTCCCTATAATACTCACCGATGTGTTGGCTTCTGTCTGTTCCCATCGACTGTCAACTCTGCGCAGGCAGGCGCGTGCCCCGTTCATCTTTGCAGTCTTGGTTTGAGCGCCAGGTCAGGCCCAGAGTGTGACTCCACACTGCTGACTGCTCGGGGATCTTCTGGGCTTTAGGAACCTCTGCACAGCCCACAGGGAAGGACATGACGACACGGGGTCCTCTGAAGACCCGTGTCCTTTTGCTTGGGTGTGGCGTGGATTGCTGCCAGGCAGACAGCACTCTGCACACAGGCAGAGAGCCTGCGGATCCACTTGATCTGGGACAAGCCCGGGATCGACTCAATGGGGCACTGGTCCCAGTCTGGTGACTTCCCATCTGCTGTGAGTCTCAGCTGTGAAGTCTGGTTCACCTTTTCCCGGCTGCTGCGAGGGAGCCATGCTGGGAAGGGACTGTGGCCGCAGTAGCTCTCGCTTTGCAGAGTCCCCGGTGAGTGGAGGTTTCAAGAGGCAATGGGAGCACTGGGCACTTTTCTGACCTGTGCTGCAATCCCATGCTCCTCAAAAGCTGTGGGACTCCCAGGTCTTCTGCCTCCGCTGGGGGAGTGTGGTAAGCAGAGAGTTTCTATCTGGGATGACGCAAAAAATTTTGGTAATGGATAGTGGTGATGGCAGTCAACATTGTGAACATACTTAACAGCACTGAAATATATATTAGAATGTGATTAAAGGGGGAAATTTTAAGTTATCTATATGTTACTAGAATAAAAATTTAAGAAAATCCATAGTTCTGTACAACACAGTGAGTTCTAAAGCAAATCATGGGGTATAGTTAATAGTACAATTATAAAAATGTTCTTTATCAATTGCAAAATATATGCCACATTAATGCAAGGTATTAATAGTAAAGTGGTACATGGGAACTCTGTATTTTATGCATGATTTTTCTATAAACCTACAATTTCTCTAATAAAAATACATATAGTCAATAGGAGATGGTGTTATGGGGGAAAAAAGACATTATAGAATAAGGTGGGGGTGGGAATTGGGAGTGCCAGAGGAGGTGGTGGCCATTTAAACTAGAATGGTCAGAGAAGGGCTCGTTGAAAGAGTAAAGTCTGAGTAAAGGCTTGGCAAGGTGAGGGAGTTCCCTACATAGATATCTCAACATGGAAGGCCTCCTAAGCTCTTACTTTGGGTGAGTTAGGGAGCTATTGAGCATAGGACTGATATGACTTCTGTCTTAAAAAGAATGACTCTCATTAGGGTAGATTGTCGGAGGCAGTAGGAAGGTAGAGAAATATGTTGGACAGAATTTCAGATGAGATTACTGGTAGTGCAGACCAAGGCAGTAGCACAGTTGGTGAGGAGAAATGGTCAGAGCCCGGATATTTTCTAGAAGGTAGAACCAACAGATTTTTTTCCTTTTTTCTACATGGGCAGGTACCAGGAAACGAACCTGGTCTCCAGCATGGCAGGTGAGAACTCTGCCTGCTGAGCCACTGTGGCCCAAACCAACAGATTTTGAGATGGACTGACTACAGGATGTGAGAGGCAATTTTTGTCCTGAATAATTGGATGGATAGAGATGTAGCATACTTCGGGCAGAGCAAGCTCTTGAAAGGAGATAAATCACTCAGTTCTGTACACACCAAGTTTCAGGTGTCTGTTACAGGTTCATGTGAAGATGTTGATTGTGGAGTTGAATTTATGGGTCTGATGTTTGGTGGACAGATGAATTGGATTTGTACATGTAAAAGTTGTCAAAGTCTGGATGGTATTCAAAGCCAGTGGCCTGAGCCAAATGCCTTGAAATGTGAGAGTAGATAAGGAAGAGCAGAGAAGCGGGAACTAAATGCTGGGGTGCTCCAACATTAAAAGACATTGCTGTGTTTTCCAGGAGCAACGTGCAGCCATCATACCGTTTATTTAGTTCGTGCAGGGTTTTTTGTTGTTGTTTTTCTTTAGTGTTTATATACTTGGATTCAACAAGAAATTGAATTTTAAACTGAATGTGCTTGTTTAATGAAAAGTGGTTATTCCTTGCCAATACTTGAGAATTAGCCACCAAACAGTCCAGGAATCTTGAAATGAGGTCTTGTGAGGTGTCATTTGTGGTGTGCTGAGAATGAAAAGGCAAACGAGGGTCCTCACTTACCCTATAAAGAGCACCTGTGTGTTTGTGATCAGGGGAACAGAGAGGGATCCTGCCTCTGCCCCATCTCCGTCAGTGGCATCACCATTTGCTCTTAGAGCAAGAAGCATATCCATTACAACCATGTTCTGTCAACTCCACCATTTAAGCAGCCCTTGAATCTATCCATTTCTTCCATTTTCACTGAAACAATTAGAGTTGCTTTCAAAAAGGGGGGAAAAAGAAAAGTTTAAAAGAAGAATGTTTGAAAGTGTTCAACGGCTGCCTACTGACCTGGGTATAGACTACAGGTCTCCTTTTCCCACTCCGCTGTTTCTCCAAACTTCACTTATGTCTTTGAAACTCTTTCCTCCCTTCCCTCCACCCACCATGCCTAACACTTTCTTCTGGTCTTACTTCTATGAACCCTTCAGAGCTCAGTTTAAATATCAAGTCTCTGACCCTACACCCACTCTTCCACGACGAAGACAAATGCCCCTGATACTTGCTTCCATAACCCCCCTCTTATCATTATAATTCTGATATGTAAAATCTATAGATCTCATCCACAAGTCTTCGGAGTCTAGTTTTTCACGAGGCTTTCAACCAAAAGTTACTAAAATTAAGTAATAAATGACTAAAAGGGCATTAAAGTGTCATTCCATCTATGTAGAATATTTACATTTTAACAAAGGTAAAAGCTTTGCCTTAAGAGGTAAAACAGTGATTGATGCTGGGAAGGAAGGCTGGAGATACTGCTCATCCAAGGTGCAGATGGAAAGTTGAATGTCTCCATAGACATGGGATCCTGCCTATCACCTAGTCAGTCCCTTCCACTCCTCCTCCTCCTGGCCCCGGTATTTCACAATGAAGGAAGCATTTTTCCTTCTTGAATTCATGTAAAGTTATTTATAATTATTTACCTCACTCTGAAGCTTGTTTCTCACTTGAAGGAAATTTTACAAGGGAAGGTGATTTATGAATGTGTCACAAAATAAATTTTTGAAGCAAATTAAAATCATTATTGCTTGTCCCACTAAATATTTCAGTCTTGAAACAAAGCATTTTATGTTTAGATTCTTTAGAGGGTTTGGTAGGAACTTCATGGGAATATGTAATTCTTACCTGACACTGCATTCTGATTACTCAAATATTTTCATGAAAGGCTAACCAATATTTCAACCTCTCTTTCTTTCCTTCCTTTCTTCCTCCATTCCTCCATCTCTCCTCTGGTCTCAATGAGAATATTTAAAGACACATGGAAAGCAGCAAATGGCTTAGCCAATTGGTCAAGAACGATTGGATGGGAGATGGACTTCTGACATGGCAGTGTGAAGAACTCTTCTGATCTGTTCCCATGAGAATATGATGAAAATGATTTAAACATACACACCCATTTAAAGCCTCTGGAAATGGTCCTCAGAGCAAACAAAAAAATGAAGAAAAAAAAGAGAAAACATGTATTCATGGAAATATATGATAAAAAACTTGAGAGTCTCTGGTACTTGAATCAAGACCACTCACTCCCTCCATCACCAACCGCAGCTCAGGAAGGTGGAGACTCCATTCCAGTTGGCTGCAGGTAGGAATACAGGGCTCTCCCTCCCTAGCTGCCAGTCGAACGATTTTCCTCCCTGGAGGAGCAGGAATTCAGCATTTCTCTTTCTGTTCCTAGTTGCTTGTTGCTAAGGCTAAGTCCTAAGTAAGCATGGCTGAGAAGTGGGGGCTCCCTTCTTTGACTTAGCCCCCATGCACGGAATAGAAGCTCGACCTTGGGCATGGGGTGCTGAGAATATAGGATACCAGTCTTCCTTGCACTGGCTAATGATACAGTGGTTCCATGCCAGGAGAGACAATCCAAGAAAATCCCAGACCATTGTCCCACTTCACCAACACTCAGCTTCAAGTACAGGGGTATCATGCAGAAAGCTTACCATTGTCTCCAACTCCATCTCCAGAGTACTGGATCAGAGATTGTACCTGGGAGAGAAGCAGGTTGTAAAACATGTAGTTCCCAATCTCTTTCCAGACATAACTGACTTTATTGGCAACACAGCATAAAGGATATCAGGTCTAAGAGTACTTTAAGGAAGAATGGAAGTTGTGGTTAAGCTAATTGGGAGGGCATTCATAGATTTAATGAAGATACAGCCTAGTTTGTAGGCTGGCTAGTTCAGAAGAGAGCCAAGTGATAAGACAACGGGGAGGAGTCCTCTGGGGTTAGAACAAATATATCAAACATGGACCTCAGAAACCATTCCTTTAAAAAAATGCCAGAATTTTATTGGACTAATTTACAGAGAAATTTATCCCCAAAGTATTGTCAATTTATCCCTAAAGGATTCTTGAAAGCAGTGGAGCAATTAGCCAGAATTTAGTAGTAATTTCGGCAGAAATTACTGGCTGTAATCAGGGAAAGAGAGGAAGAGAGAGTCTTGCCAATACCACTGTCATCCCAGCATGACTGTGGCACACCCAAAGCGGTGCCTCCCTGGGGAGCAATGTCCATCTGTGGGGGAAGAAACAGGCTTCACTAAAATAATTCATCCAGTCCCTAAACAAGTAAACAAGCAAGTAACAATAACAAGTTCAAGGGTATTGGTACTCAGTTGAGTACTGGTACAATATATTGTTTAAAATGGCCAGTTTCCATGAAAAATATTACAAAGCATGCAAAGAAATAGGAAAGTACGACCCATACAGTAGATTAAAAGAGGCAACACAAATTGCCTGTGAGAGCAACCACATGTAATATTTAACAGAAAAATACTTCAATATAATTATTATAACTATGTCCACAGAACTTGAGAAGAGCAAGAAGAACTTGAGAGGGCTACAGAAATAAAGGAAGGTATGATGATGATGTTGCAACAAAAAAGATACCAAAAAGAGACAAATTATAGAAAAAAGAAAAAATGTAAATTATGGAGTCGAAAAGTAAAATAATTGAAAAAATTCACAAGGGGGCAAAAGAAAGTATTAAGTGAACTTGAATATTGATCAACAAAATCAAACCAAAGAACAAAGAGAAAAAAAGAATGAGTAAAAATGAACAGAGCCTCTGAGAAATGCAGGACACCATTTAACACACCAATATATGCTTAATGGGAGTACCAGAAGGAAAGGGAAGAGAGAATGGAGAAGAAAAAAATTTTGATTAAATAACGGTGGAAAACTTCCAAAATGTTGAAAAATAGTAACCTTTCTACCCAGGAAGCTCAATGCACCCTAAGTAGGATAAACATGAAGATGTCCACAAACCAACACATCATGGTAAAAAATGTCAAAAGTCAAAGAAATGGAGAAAAGTCTTATAAGTAGCAGAAGAAAACTACTCATCACTTATAAGGGACTCACAATAAGGTTAACAGCTAACTTCTCATCAGAAACAATGGAAGCCAGAAGACAATGTGATAACATATTCAAAACACTCAAAAAAAAAATCCATGTCAACCAAGACTCCTATATCCAACAAAAGGTATCCTTCAAAGATGAAGGCAAAATCAAGATTCTCCCTAATAAATAAAAACAGAGAATTAATTTCTCACAGACATGCCTAACAAGAAATGTTAAAATAAGTTTTTCAGGCTGAAAACAAGTGACCTTAAGTAGTAATTCAAATCTACATGGACAAAGAGTGCCAGTAAAGGGAAGTATGCAGTTATGATCATCACTATTAATGCAGTTTTTCCTCCCTTTTTCGCATAACTGATTTGAAAAGCAATTTTATACTATATACATATAAAATGTAAAAATAAACATGAAATATAAAGTTATATGATATATTTGTAATACATAATATAAAGTCATGCCTATGCCATATAGAAATGTGGTGGATGTGTATTACATTGTGAGAGGATGTAGGTGGGAGAGAAGATGAATTCGGCTAAGGAATGACTACAGGTGGTAAAGTAATAATCATAACAATATTTTGGGTTTGTAGTCATTGCTATGCTGAGATTTCTTTCTTTCTTATCCAGGAAATAAAATATTAAATTTACTTCCTTAAAGATAGAGCATGGTTTCTAATTTGAGTTATCAGTGTCATTTAATTAACATAAAAATAAAATGAGATTAAAGGAAATATTGATTTGAATGTAAAGGACAGATCATTAGATTGTAAATAGCAAAGTCAGAATTTTTAGATAAGATTCTGTGCAACTGCGTTTATAAGGAAAATCAGTATTGAGCATTTCTATCTAAACCGGGGAAATGATGTTCCTGGAAGGAAGAGATCCTGGAAAGAAGCTGGCAGTAGCCCCCATTTCATTTCAGCCCTCTCCTAGACAAAATTTTCCACATAATCCTGCCATGTTTCTTCTCATTTCAAAATTCAATCTCTGTAGATATTACACAAACCAATCCAGGTGTAAGATATTCAAACAGCCCTGGCTCTAGATATAGTAGGATTTAGCATTAAGTTTCCCTCCAAACCCAGTCCTGACCAACAAGATACCAAATTCATCGCAGGGTCTGCTCAGTAATGAGTCAGAATAAGTAATGTACAGTGCTCTTGCATTCCCCCTAAGTTACAATTTTCCTTGACCTTAAGTAACCAAATAATTTACCAACTCAAATGCAACAACTTTGAGAATATATGGGATATTGACACAATAGCATAAAACAGGACTGTGAAAAAAAAATCCAGGACATAGGCTCACTCTCTGAACAAGTCACATGGAACACCCAAAGGCAAGTAAAATTGGTTTTACGGGCTGATGTCAGGAAAGGCTTCATTATGAAGACTTTTAGGTTGCATTATAATGTATAATACAATGTGCTGGTTTGAAATGATGTATGTACCCTAGAAAATCCATGTTTTAATCTTAATCTCATTTTGTAAAGACAGCCATTCTTCTAATCCCTATTCAGTATTGTATGTTTGAAATTGTAATTAGATCATCTCCCTGGAGATGTGATTTACTTAAGAGTGATTGTTAAACTGGATTAGGTAGAGGCATGTCTCCACCCATTTGGGTGGGTCTTGATTAGTTTCTGAAGAGGAAACATTTTGGAGAATGAAAGAGATTCAGAGAGAGCCAGAGAAGAATGACATAGCCACGAGAAGCAGAGAGCCCACTAGCCAGCAACCTCTGGAGATGAAGAAGGAAAATGCCTCCTGGGGAGCTTCATGAAACAGGACGCCAGGAAAGAAAGCTAGCCGATGATGCCTTGCTCACCATATACCCTTACGGCCAAGAGGGAAACTGTGGCTGCATTTGCCATGTGCCTTCTCACTTGAGAGAGAAACCCTGAACTTCATCGGCCTTCTTGAACCAAGGTATCTTTCCCTGGATGCCTTTGATTGGTCATTTCTATAGACTTGTTGTAATTGGGACATTTCCTCAGCCCCAGAACTTTAAACTAGCAACTCATTAAATTCCCTCTTTTAAAAGCCATTCCATTTCTGGTATATTGCATTCTGGCAGCTAGCAAACTAGAACAGTAGGTATTACCAGGTGGACAGTGGGGCAAAAGCATTCCCAACCACTTAAAATCAAATGAAGAAAAGGACTAGGTTGTGGCAGAGTGTGGAATGAATAGCAACCTTTCTGGAGAGGAGGTTTTGGAGTAAAGAGATGGAGCTGAGGCTGGATTGACAGGCAATGACAAGACGATGGAGGCAGGACCTTGAATGTCATGCTGGGAGTTTGGACTTTCTCCAGTATACAAGGGAGAGCCACTGAAGAGCCTTTGGCAGGAGAACAACACAATTCCATTAGAACTTGAGGGATTCACTCTGGCATTCATGTGGAGGGTTTGTTGAAGGAGGTAAAACATAAGGCTGTGTGCCCATTTCCAATTTAAGGATCAATTTTTTGCAGTCACTTGGGAATGATGATTAATCAAAGGAAGATTTGCTGTTTACCATGTTTTAATGGATATTCTCCCCCTCATCCCATTTAATTCTGAAAGCAACCTTCAGAGGCATTGCTTTTTCTGTCTTCTAGATGAGCCATTGAAATTCAAAGTAACATGTCCAGCAGAGAGGAGGTGAAGAGGAGATCTTAGAACTCACATCTGTCTCATCTACAGCCAATATTCTTTCCACCAACCACACACCATCAACTCTTCAGTTGGCACCACTGGTGAACATATGGACACCACAGGGGCATCATCGGTACAGTGAATTTGGTCTGTAGAAATCATATGAGAACTCAAGGTTCCTCATTAAGTTGCCTGTGGAGAAGTTGCAGAGATTTTTGGAAACCATCTTTTCTCTTTAGTATAGAAAACAATTCTGGGCTTCTCCCAAGGGCTTTTGTAACATGAGATTTTGTCCTAGCCAGAGGAATAAAGAAAATCTCTTCTTTGGGTTGACATGCAGCATAAGAATATACATAAGCTATAAAAACAAGCAAATGTGGTTGTAAATGTCAGGTTGGCATCAGAATATTTCATCCAACTCTCTGAGAGAATGGCGATTCTGCTTTGAAATCTGAAAATAGCCCGGATGTCCAACTCAAACCAGAGGGTGCAAATTGAAGTCAAGAGGCTTTGCAGATGATGAATCTTTCTTCATTTTTAAAGTATTTTCTAAATTGTTTTGAATTATTTGATGGTTTTTAAAATTCAGAAGATGTTGCATCCTGAAAATTCATGAAGATCTAGCTAGGGAGGACAGAACCTACACAGGGCAATAACTGTTTGGGGCCAAATCAGCTGTCCTTGAGGTGGGTGCTAAGCTCTCACTTTGCCAGGTCAGCCTCATGCTCCAGCACTGACCCTGCCCTGCAGCATTCATTGAAGATCAGTAGAGATCATGGGGCTGACCTAGGTTTATCTTTGCATAATTTTTTTTTCACATGGGCAGGCACTGAGAATTGAACCCGGGTCCTCTGGCATGGCAGGCAAGCATTCTTGCCGGCTGAGCCACCATGACCTGCCCATTTGCATAATTTTGTATGATGCCCTGAGTTTCATGATTGGGCAGCTCTGCTGTTTAACCTCCAAATGACCTAAATGCAAAATCCCTTTCATTTTCTTACCCTTCCTAAAAATCAAGGAGAAACAAAGTCAGGGCTTCAATCTTGAGTCATTACACTAAACTCAAAGCAGTTAATAATATTTCAAACTAAGCAAACATGGGAAAAAATTAGTTCTGTGATTTAACTAGAGTGTCAGTTTTACCTAGTAAAGAGTTTTTGATACCTATCCTCAGAGAACACCTACTTGTCCTCCTGAGGGGTGCTATATGCCTTTCAAGCTGAAGAAAGCAGATATGAGGGTAATATTTAATTCATTTATCTAATTTCCTTATCTTTGGGGCTTTTGTGCTAATACTTGGCTATGATGCCACCAAATACCAGCTCTAAAGATTCCAAAGTTTTCCTTTTTCTCTCTCTTTCATCAAAAATAACCTTCTTCCTTTCACACATTAAAAAATTAAACCTGAAGCTAACATTTCAAATTTCCTTAAGCCAGAGCCCTGCTTCCTGACTAATAACGTGGCTTGCTTTATCTAAGCCCCTAGAGCTTGCCAGCTGTCTTTCCTCATTGGGTTCAAGTTGGGGCAGAGGGGAAGGGAGATGAAGCAAATGATGATGGATATCTTGTGGCAATGGCAGAAGATATTTCCAATTTTAATTTGTTAGGCTCATATTGACAAAGAAGCCATAAGCTCTTTAAGGCTTACTTCATTCACATATTGGTTGGCCAACGAAAAGTTTCACTGTTGCCAAGAAAAATGCTTCCTTTATTTTTCTCACTTCTGCTGACATATTAATTTGAGGGAGAGACTTAATTAGAATCAGAAAGCAGCTGATCTGGCCAGAACTGTTGATGGAGGCAAGGTGTTTGGTAGCTAGATCTCGCTTTTTTTTATATCTTTCTGGTTTTGCTATAGATGAGAGTGAAAAGACACAACCCGTTGGCACCAGACAGCCTTTCTCATCCTAGAGCCATTTCACTATTGGGGAAAAAGGGAAATTAGCACTGTTTATGCTATTCCCACCACTTCAGAAGCTACTGACCTTGGAGGTTTCAAACCTTGTTCTATGATTCCTAGAAGAGCTGCGGCAGTGAAAAATCATTTCATTTTCTGGATCGACTTGTTAGAAAAATCATTTTTTTGTGATCTGTTTAGCTCTGTACTTGTATCCAGAAGTGAAAGCGTTAAAGATGCTGAGAAAATGAGCGCCTTCTCTAATCATGAGTTTGGGGGAAGAAGTGGGTGTATCCATTTGACGCTTGCCAACCCTAGGCTTTCTGTTTACTTCTCTCTTCTGTAATCGCTCTTCATGATGCGCTTGTTGATGCTAACATTTAATGAGTGCCAAAAATACGCTAAGCCCTCAGTGGTTCAGAGAATGAACAAGGTCGTTTCTCGGAGGGCTCGCATTGAACACAAAAGGGAAGAAAAATATAAGATTAAAACCAGATATAAAAACACAGAATTACAAAATGATGCTAGTAGTCATTTTCAAAACAAGACAAAATACCATCCCTCTCCAAATATGATGCAAACCTAACCCACAATAAGGCTCATTCATTGATAGTGAGACCATAGGTTCTAGAAAGAATGGAAAACATCTTTTCAAAGAATATTTTCATTAATTTATTTTTTATTCCCCTCATTCAACAAAAATTGCATTATTGAAATTGTATTGCATTATTGAAAAGTTCAGGGATGGGCCCTGTGTGGAATAAAAGTTTAATGTCAGAATGTTCTTAACCTCGAATAATTTTTGATCTGGTAAGAAAGACAAGATGAACTATGTACAAGACATCTGTGGATCAGATGGGACCCACATCCCGGAGGTAGGAACTTAGTGACTCCTCACCCAACTACCAGGATTGGGCTCCAATCCTAACGACCCACCTTAGTCTCATCTCCTTACGCCCCCTGCTTCCACCCTGGCCTGTTTTGCATCCATTCTTCATTTGGTAGTTGTGTGGCTTTTCTGCCCCAGAGAAGTTCAGGTTGGTCTGCAGGAGTTGGGCAGATGAAGGAAACTAAGAACCTTTGGGGGAGGAGAAAGTCACATGAGAGGCAAGAAAGTGAAAGAAAGATGGCACGTCTGAGGAAATTGGGTGTGTTCCTGCGCCTGATGAGGGGTTATGAGATGGAAGGGGTGGTGAGAGGTGAGGCTGCAGGGAAGTGGGGACAAGGTCTTGGTTGTATGAAGGAGTTCATGCTTTCTCCTCCCCAAGGAAGGATTTGGAGAAGGGTATGGTTTTCCTTCCACTTGCCTCTGTCCTCATCTCTCCTCCCTCTGTGCCTGGAGGATTCTTTATTTTTCCTTAATAAAACTCTATTGCAATTTCCTCTCCCTGTATCCATAAGTGAGAATCAGATTTCAAGGAGCAGAAATATGAAAGAGTTAGCACAAACATTATCTTTTTAAGGTAGTGAAATTTATCCAACATATTAGCAGATTAAAGGGGGAAAAGAAAGTACCTGAATATCTTAGTTGATGCAGAAAAAGTATTGAATCAAAATTACAATCAAGTTGTTATTGAATACACACACACACACACACATTTAACTATTAATAAGAAGGAAACTCTTAACCAGGTGAAAGATAGCTACCTACCACTTACAGCAACAACACACTTGGAGTGAAATGCTTACAGTATTTCTAAAAACTCCCAAAAGACACAAAGATGCTAATTTACAAACTTAGGTGTTCCAAATTTTTATATTGAAGTAATTTAAAGTAAAGAAAAGTTGCAAACATAGTAAGGAGAATAACGGCATTTTCCTCACCCAGCTTCGCCTAATGTTAATACGTCCACAGAATAGTTTCTAGGCTCAGAGAGTATAGAGGAGCTCGCACAGCGTTCCCAGGCTCTCCCACTGGGTCTTTGCTCTGCTCCACTTCCCTCTGTAGAATCCTGTGGCACCTTTCATTGCTTAGACACCGCGTCTCTTGCCGTCCCTGATGGCTGCCTGATGTTTATTTGACTTTCATGACCTTGGCATTGTGAGTGTTGATCAGTTATTTTGCTGAATGTCCTCCATCTGAATTCGCTTGATGTTTTCCCCCAATTAGGCTGAGATTGTACATTATCAGCCAGAAGACGACAAAGGTGATGTTTCCCTTCTCAGAGACTCATGCATGGGTTCGAGATGGCAGGGTAGACAAGATGACTCTTGCCACACTTAAACCCACAGCTGCATTTTAAATATTTGCAACAGAAACCTAGTCAGAGCAATAAGAAAAGTGTAAGCCAAAAAATAAAATTTTAAGAATTGGAACAAATGAAACAAATTGATTTTTTCAAATATATTTCATGTATGTACCAAAAAAAAATCCAAGAGAAACAGAACAACTATTGCAATCATTAATGCAATACAGAAAGTTTGTTAAAGAAAAGATCAAAATGTAAAAACCCATAATACTTTATTCATCTGCAATCAATAGATTGAAAATGTAATAATAAAAAATAAAATTTATTTATAATAATATAAAAATCCAAGAAACTTAGGATGATCTCTAACAAAGGTATACAAGACTTATGGAGGAATTTACAAAAACTTTGTTGTAAGACATAAAGGAATAGCTAAATACCTAAGATATTCACTATAGATCGATCACTGTTTATAACATATTGTATCCTTTAATTCATTTAAACCTCATATGACCCTAGGAGATGAGCACAGGACAATTCCTTACCACTGGCAAAAGTGAGGGACAGCGCATTCAGTGCTTGCCCTTGAGAGGCATCAGGGATGCCCACCTTACTATGTTCCTCTTCCTTCTGAGGGATGGTAGGTCTGCACACCCCTTCCTGAAGCTGGGGGTCACCATTTGGCTTGCTGTGACCCATAGAATATGATGGCTTTGGCAGACCCACTTCTGGGCATAAGCATGAGGTACCAGTGCTTCCTTGCCATGTCTCTTTCCCCTTGCGATGGCCATCCAGAGATGCTCCAGGTGGTAGAGCAGCTTCAGCTACACGGACCAGTCCTGCACTGCTCAGGGAGCCCAGCCTGGAGCCTACTGCTTCAGCTTCCAACAAGTTTGGAGGCAAAATTTCCATAAAAGTTTTGGAACTTAGGTGCAGTGATACACCTAAGGGAGGACACCTGAAACTATTTGACTCGGTGACCACCCTCCTTTTGGACACGCCCCTGGTTTCAGGACACTTCCCTTCTCTGGGCTCTTCTACTCTTCCACAGAGCCCCTTACAGGTCCAGGACCCCCTGTCCATGTCTAAGATGTTGGTAGGTATTGGATGGGCCCCTGATAATCTTCTCGTATTGCATATTTTGCCTATAAAGTTATACTTGCACCAATATGTGAATGGCTATCTTCAGATCAGACCCACGTCTGTATTTCCAGCTGCCCACCCAACATCTCGATCAAAGAATTACTCAGGGACTTAGAACTCAACACTGAACTCATCTCCTTCACCACCACCAAATGGCACCTCCTTCTGTGTTTCTCATCCCAGTGAATGGCGTCCTGTTCCATTGCCAGTCCTAGAGCCCACAGTTGCCTTTGCTGCCTTCCTTTCACCACTTCACTCATTCTTTACCTCCCATCAGCCAACTCCACTTAAACTGGTTTCTCCCACCCTCCTTTCAGTCACCTCTTCACTTGTCCAGCAACTATTTCTAAAATACCCAAATCCAATGACACTGATGAACAAGGTGTGATCCCTGCACCCAAAAATCTTCCCTCTTTTCCCCCTTTCCTCAACTCTTGCTGCCTGCTGCATAGCATCATTAGTGCACCTCCAGGCATGCTCCAGAATGGAACACCAGCTTCAAGAAACGCCTTCTACCCTTTGAGAGCTGATTGTGAATGCCCGCTCTACCACTTATTTGCCATGTAGCTTGGGCAAATCTCTGAATAAAAATTTTATCTTGGTGTCTTTGTATGTAAAGCAGGCAAAGGGTTGCTCAATAATATTTAGTTAACATTATTATAATGGAAATGTGATCAGATGACTGTTCAGCTTCTACTTGTTTAGTGACCCCTTGTTGTGAACAAGGTAAAGCCCAATGACCTCTTCGGCACGAGGTGTAAGAACCTTGATGACCCAGCATAGTCTACACCTTACCGTGTCTCCCTTCACCCTCACGGCCACTCCAGGTTCCTGCCTGGCGGAGTGACATGTGGTCCTGCTGACCTCAGTGTCCTTCAGCCTTAGGCCCCGATGCTCATCTACCAGCTCCTGGTGGAACCTTGCTCATCTCTCAAGACTCAACTCATTCAACAATACTTATTGGTCACTTATCATTTTCCAGACACTGCGTTAGGCACTGGGAATGCAGTATTTCATGAGACAGAGTGTAAGGAGAGAAGCAGTCAGTAAACTGACCATTGCAATGCGAAGTTGGTAAGAACTATGAAAGGCAGAGTCCAAGGGTTGACAGTAGATGCAGAGAGTCCTCAGGAGGTGCCTGAGCTGAGCTTAAAGGACCAAATGGAAGAGAGAATTGGGGAGCAGTCAATGCTTCTGAAGATTTTGCTGTACGGAGGAGCAGAGGAAGGGGGTGAGAGCTATTGGGGTAACAGGGTCAGGAGAGGGTATTTTTTCCTAAGACGGTAGAAAATAGAATATGATTGGGTGCTAGTGAGAATGATTCAGTGACCCAGTAGATCACTGTTGGTGAAGACAGAGGGGAGGGATGCTGAAGGGCTATTTTTTGAGAGGATCAGGGCACAAATAGGGGGCTTGACCAGAGCCTGGAGCACGAGGTTCCCTTACAGCAGCTTGGCCTCTGCCGTCCCCCCTCGTGCATGCCCTGAGCCTTTCAAGAAGCCCTTGCCACCATTTCCCCGTGGAGGCAGTGCTTTAGCCACACCCCTGCAAGCACGAACACCCTCCAGTGTAAACATCCCTGGAAAGAAGAATGAACGATGACTGGCCTGGAGGCTGCACAGCAACATGCAGTACCAAAGTGCAAAACGCGTTGTCCAAAGGAAGGAGTAACCGAGTTACAGGTTATCCTTTGGGGCACACTTGCGCATAAGTCGAGAACTGCCTTTAAATTTCTTTACTGAAAAAAAACTTGAGTATTAAATAGATTTAAGCAATTTTGCAGCTTTTGGGGGGGTGGTTGCAAATACTGCTCATAGATTTGCCTATATTAAACAGATGATCTACTATTATATGGAAAAGTCCTCAAATTTTGATGTGTATTTGCTACGAACAATTCTAGTAAAGAAAATATTCTAAAAAATAGAAAGATCAGATTATAGTAATGTTTGTCAGAACATTTATACTAATGAAAAACTGGAAAGAGAGTGACTGTGGTAGTTAGGTTCAGGTGTTGACTTGGCCAGGTGAAGGCACCTAGTTTGTTGTTGTGGACATGAGCCAATGGTATGTGACCCTCATCTGTTGCTAATTACATCTGCAGTCGGCTAGGAGGCGTGCCTGCTGCAATGAATGATGTTTGATTTAATTGACTGATGCTTAAATGAGAGAGTGCAACGTGGCACAGCCCAAGCAGCTCAGCATACCTCATCTCAGCACTCACAGCTCAGCCCAGGCCTTTGGAGATGCAGAAAGGAATCACCCCAGGGAAAGTTGTTGGAACCCAGAGTCTAGAGAGATCACCCTGTGCCTTCCCATGTAAGAAAGAACCTCAGTTGAAAGTTAAATGCCTTTCCTCTGAAGAACTGATGAAATAAATCCCCTTTTATTAAACGCCAATCTGTCTCTGGTGTGTTGCATTCTGGCAGCTAGCAAACTATAACAGTGACCTAAAGGAAACTGAATGAAAACATTCATTAAAAAATATATACCCATTGAAATTAAGGAATAGAAGACTGAATATGCATATTTAATTATAAGAAAAGCAATTCATGATATATTTTTAACTTAAAGAAACAGTTTAAAATCATATGTTCAATATTTGTTTTGGGGAAAAATGTAGACTCATACATATTTTTTAAAAAGGCCTGGAGGGATATATACCAAAGTATCACGATTACCTTTACACATTGACATCATGGGTGGTTTCTTATTTTCTTATTTCTTATATATTTATTTGAAAAAAATATTCTGATTAAACAAAGTGCTATTTTTGTGTGTGTGTGGGAGGGAAGTGCATGGTCCAGGAATCAAACTCAGGTCTCCCACATGGAAGGCGGGCATTCTAACCACGGAAGTACCGTGCATCCTGGGCAAAGTGCGATTTTTAATTGAGAAAGAAGGCGTGCTGCATATCCCAGCACCTTCATGGTCCAACATTCTGTCCGCCTGGCCATGTGGCCAGCCATCAACACCCTTAGCAGAAGGTTCCTTCCACGTCACAGCAGAGAGCTGTTAAGTCCAGGGCTTCATCTCTTCCAAAATAAAATGCTAAAATTCATCTGGAGGCGTGTAATGTGTGGCAAGCATTTTTATTTTCCGTTGCAGAGCAGGATATTTGCAGGTGGTCTGGGAATGTCAGGAGGAAACATTCTCAATCAGTGGGGGTATCTGCCTTTCCAGAAAAAAATGTTCCCTGCAGGGGGTGGTCTGTGTTTCTTCAGGTGATAAATTACTTTTCATTTATGATCTCATAATCTTTCATTTTCTCCAAAGCAAACATAACGTTTAAAAGTAGGCTCCAGTTACAGTTGAGGAAAGGTTAGATTTAAGCCCGTGTCTTTAATTGAGCTTTTACTATAGAGTGGATAGCATATGAAAAGGCTCCTACATTGAAGAAGCCTTAAGTAAATGACACAGTGTTTCCCAGATTGGCTGGTTATAGGTAAGAAAAACATCTTCAGTTCTAAGTACTCAGTGCCTTCCATCTTAGTTATCCTTAATTTCCACTGTAATCTTCTCCAAAATTAGCCTCCAATAGAGCACAAGCTCCCTCTCCAAATTTAGTCTGCACCAGCACCAAAATAGCAAGCTTTTTTTCTTTCTATCTCTTCTTGGTCACAATCAGAGAGGGGAAAACTCAGTAAAATTTTTCCACGTGAGGAGCATATAAAGCATAATTTCAATGCCTTTGGGAAAATAACAACTCCTTCAAGATGTTTAGCAGGCAGCGATTCAACTGTTGCTATGTTATATAGTCACTGTCCCTTCAACCCTAGAATGAATTTTAGTTAAGCAACTATTGGACTTCTCCACCGACCAGAGGACGGAAAGGGGCTGTCAGTCTGTTTCATGTCGTATGTTTTCATTGGCATCGGTGCTGGGGAGAGTGCCAATTTGTGTGCAATAAAGAGACACAGCAAGGAAAATGATTTTATAAAATAAAGTAAGAGAACAAGAAGCATCTGCACATTTGTGGAGGGGAGCACAGAATTATAAATATTTGGGGCTGAAGTATCAGAGACAAAAAGATGGAGTAGAATGAGTTTACTAGGTTCTTGCAGACAGTGGACGCCCAGCTAATTGAGAAACTATCAGGCCCAGTCAAAGCGTAAGAGGTGCCACTGAAGGTTTACAGAGCATCTTCTAAGCAGAAAACTAAGAAGAAGGCATAGGATTGATGTGTAACAAATAGCACCTATAATTATTTCAGGAAATTTTCAAACATGTCAGTGGAATTTCTCATGAAATGTTTGGTTACTCTGGCTTTGGACTATAAGATAATGATGTCTCTGTATGGTTGGCTTTGGACTATAAGATAATGATGTCTCTGCATGGTTGACCGATGAATATGACTCTACAGGTTGACGAATGTAGGTGATGTTCCTGACATTTCTACAAATAAACCAATGGAATACACAAGTTCATTGATAAGGAGTAGTGTAATATTCAAATTGATGGATAAGGAATAGTGCTTATCTCCCAATGTCATTATTTGCTTTTAACTCTTTTAAAACTTGACCAAATCTTTTGCTCTTGTTATTTATAATTAGAAACAAAAGAAAGACCTATATGTGCCAGAAATAAGCACACATCAACAATGGGGGAAGGCAAATTATGATGATAATCTTAGACTCTGGAGTCAAGCAGATCTGGTATGAAAAGTGGCTGTGCTCACGTATCCTCTGTGACTCTGTCCAGCTTGCTTAAACTCTCTAAGCCTTGGGTTCTCTAACTTTATAAATGAGCCTAGTAAATATTAGACACTGCTAAGAGTGATTAAGGTATAAAGGGGTGATCGAGAGTGGAAAGGTACTGGGGGTCAAGTCTTTGTCTTGGCTAATGCAGAGTTGCAGGCTTATGGCCCCCCAAACAGGACCTAAAACCGGGAGGCAAGCTGCATTTATAGACTCTGACAATCTTGATTAGATACTGGGAGCTCATTTATATTCATGAAATATTTGTTAAAGATTTTTATAAGTTACAGTTAGGCATGGTCGGGTCTACAAAAATGAGTAGACTCACACAACGCTTTTGCAAAGCCTAGCTAATCACAAGGATAGACTCAAGAATGTGTTTATATTCAAGTGAGAAAGTATGCCACAAAGAGGTCTAGGTAAAATGTTGTGGGGTTCAGGAAAAAAGACTTTCCAAATGAAGAGAGGGGAAATATGTTTTTTCAATTCCCCTCACCCAGTTTTTTTCTTTGACCCCACAAAATGTATATGTCTATATGAGCCAGGGGAGATACAAGCAAACTCTATGTTTCAACTCAATCAGGGGGCATTTGGATACAAATTGGGACTGTGGCATGAATAGCACCATAAACCAATATTTAGTTCCCTTTCAATTTAAGCTAAAAGATTCTGTTTGCACCACTGAATGCAAGTTCCAACATGAGACCAAATGTTCTGGTGGGCTAAGTTGATGAGAAATGTTTTAAAATTCAGTTATCTCTTGATTAGTCTTAGAAAAGAATGAATTAATTGTATCTGAACTTACGAATTGTAATGACAGCAATAAACCAAAGATCAAATCTTACTAATGATCATTGCAGAGAACTTATCAGTCACCATGATTTATATTCTTCTGCCTGGAGAGGAAACTGCTCCAAAGATCCATTTTCCTGCATGATAGGGTGTGTAGTCTGTTAAGAAATATAACCTTAATTTTAAATGGGTTCGATACCCTCAGAGAAACTATTTCTTATTTCGAGTGAGGATTAAAACAGCTCTATTTCCTCCACTTGGATAAACTAGCTGAACAGTGAAAGGCAGCCTTTTCCACGGATTCTCTATTGTTCGTGCCCTGTGGATGCTCTAACAGAATGTTTTTCCATCCCTGTGACTTTTTGAGATTCCACAGCTCAAATCTATTTTAGACTACTGGAGGACTTGTTTTGTAGATGAGTTGTTTTTAAACTATACTGGAGAAAAGAATCAGCTGTGAGAATTGTTATTAGAGATTTCCTATCTCCATTTCCAGCTAGTCTGATTGAGTGTGTCGTGGGCGGGGCCCAGGATTTAGCATAAATCACCACGCCCCCAAGACGTTCGGATGTGAGGAAACACTGAGTGCCCTCGAGAACCCTGCTGTGGATTTACTCAGCATGATGTCATGGCCTCTTTTAATCAAAGGTCTAAGGCACAGTTTCTTCCTGCAGTTTCTAAAGCTTTCTGTTCTCCTTTTCACTCTTGAAAGTGTCAATCATTTCTGGGCCAAATCTAGGCCTTATTGTGAAAGACAAATATAATCTCTCTCTAAAACGCTTTCTAAATGTTCTAAGCTTCCTTCAAAGTAGGTGGTGTACCCTAAGGGTGGCACAAGATGACCCACTGGCGTATGAGGAAAACTGTGAGAATTTCTATTTATATTTGCTTTAATCTGAAAAGAAAAAATTGAGCTTTACTAATTTTAATGTATTGGAACAATAAGTGTTGTAAGTAAATAAATATACATATAGAAGGATGCATACTAAAACACTCTGTGGGCAGTGCGACGGTGGCTCAGGGGCAGAGTTCTCGCCTGCCATGCCGGAGACCCGGGTTCGGTTCCCAGTGCCTGCCCATGCAAAAAAAAAAACACTTTGTACTGGGAAAAGTAATGAAAAGATTGAGATCCAAGTTCTCTAATCAATAAAATTCCCATTTTTCTAAACTCTTTGGCATTTATTGTTGCCTTATATCATGCTTACACTTACTGTGGTTATGTCTTCTTTGTTTAATTAGAATGTACTGGAGGATAGGGACCGGTTATGCAACCCCCTTTCCCTGCACTTAACCCAGACGTACTCAGTTGGTGGGTTATGCATTATTATTATGTTACCAAAAAGACACATTAAAGAATTAACCCCCAGAACCTGTGAGTGTGACTTATTTGGAAATAGGGTTCTTACAGATGTAATCTAGTTAAAATGAGATAATACTCAAATAAGGCAGGCTCTAAACTAATGTGACTAGTGTCCTTATAGAGAGAGGAGAAGAGACACAGACAGATCCAAAAGAGAAGCTGCCTCTGTGACGGCAGAGGCAGAGTTTGGAGTGATGCAGCCACAAGCCAAGGAATGCCAAGAATTGCCAGAGCTACCAGCAGCTGGAAGCAGCAGGGAAGGGGCCTTTCCTAGAGCCTTCAGAGGGAGTGGGTCCTGCTGACGCCTTGATGTTCGGCTCCTGATGTTTGGCCACCCAGTGTGGGGTACTTTATTAGGCAGCCCTCCGTTAGGACTGCAATTCCCATGTGATTGGTGCTACCACTCACTGCTCTCTCGTGCCACTTTGTTTCCCCATATTCCATCAGCCACAACTACTCTTCACCCATGTTGCTCTGATGAACCTACCCATCTTTGGGGCTCAGCTCCAGGTTTAACTGTTCCATGGGGGCTCACCTGAGCTCCCAGACTCTGCAACTTCCATCATTCTCTGGTTTCCATAGCAATGCATATGTATTAATAGTTGGAACTCATGCTTCCCTATTTGGTCAGTCATCCTACCGTGGCTGAGTTTGAGATCTCTACTGGATTTGCATTGAACAAGCACAAGGTGTATGTCTTATGTCTGCTACGTAGCAGACTTTCAGTAAATTTCGGTTGAAGAATTGGATAATGAAGTTGCCTTTTTCCTTTGTCTATAAGATTAAAAAAAGCTTAGAAATATGTTTACAAGTCTGAAAGAGTAGTTAGCATCATCTAATCATCTCTTAGAAGTGTTTTTTTCACAGAATCTTTTCTTTTCAATGTGTGAATAAAGAATTTCTATGCTAGAGCTAAAAAAAAAAAAAAGCCAATGCTTTATTCAGTTTGCTTTCAAAAGTAGCAATTTATAAACAATTACAAATGAGAAATGCTCTTAGGAAGGCAGAGACACCCCAGAGCACTGGTGAGTTTCTCATGGTGATTTCAGAAAATAAATGGATGGGGACAGCTTTAAATGAAGGCAGAAGGAATGGTCCTAGTCTAAGTGTGTCTTTCTGAAGTAGGGATTTTACATGGATTTCTCTCCTGGCTTCCTTTTTTTTTATTTTTTTTTATTTTTTTGCTTTGGCAGGCACTGGGAATTGAACCCGGGTCTCTGGCATGGCAGACAAAAATTCTACAACTGAGCCACTGTCGCACCACCTCCTTTCTTTTTGCAAATGAACATTTTGAACTTGGCCTTTGGAAATTTTCAATGATTATTTTATTCCAACTTTATTTTAAGCCATGATCATACTTCCTGGCAGCTGAAAATGACCCCACAACACTTAAGTGTGTATTTCCTGAATGGTTTCAGCTTAGATGTTTTCTAATGTGCTCAGGTTGCTATTGTGTATTCTAACCCTCAACCTCAAAAAAGTTACCAAGGATCTTTTGCATCTGGAAAGTGATCAGGAGGCCTGATTTTATTGAGGAAAGAGGGGTAAAATATTCTGGTCAAATATCAATGAATATTCACTTCTCATGGAGTGAATATTCCTTATTAATTTACTCTTTTGGAAATTCTAATTCTTCAGGTAACTAAAAGGGTGCTTAAAAAAAAAAACTGCTCTTCCGAATTGATTGGACTGATACCTGTGCATGGGAGAAGTTGGTGATCCTGGAGAAAAGGGACAGTGATAGGAGGTGGGCTCTTAGGATGGGGAGAGGAAGCGGCATTGAGAGCACAGTGGAGGGACTGTTGCCCTAGGGACAGAGGCCACTCTGACTGTCGTAGAAAGAATCATGGGTACAGGTCCAGGCTTCCTCATAGATTTAGTGGTGGGAAGGTGAAGGGGCTGCTCTGTGCCTCTAGTTTTGAAATGAAATGTGAGTCACGTCTTCAGCTGAAAATAAGGAATGAAAGAGGTTGTAGAAAGTTTAAAGAGGCAGGATATAATAGCGCAGTAACCTATAACTGGCAATCTCTTTGAAGAAGTAAATGAGCAGCGAATATTGAGGCAAAAGGAATATTTGTACCATTTATGTGACTCTTTTGGACTTAGACAATTCAGAGTTCAAGCTCTGGTCTGACGGCTTTCTAGCTGTGTGATTTGCTCTGAATTGATGAAGATGTGAATGGGAAAACGTGTCTCATTGAGGAGGCTGTTGGCCTAGGACGATGGCACTCATTAGTGTCTAAAAGAGAAGAGACTCATTCTGTCATAGAGCAAATGACTAACGCTCAGTAGTTCAAAATGAGCTCCCAGTATTTCACAGCAAGTTGAAGATACTCAGAGATCATACAAGTATGGGTCTAGATGGAGCTAGTAATTCGATGATTTTATATTCATTTATGTCATTATTTAATGAGCTTTGTCTTCTCCTCAAGTCGCAACTCCACATGCCCAGAGTTTCCTTCTATTTTCTCACCACCACCATCTATTTCTGAGTATGGGTGGTGTTTTGAACATAATAGATGCTTCTTGTTTTGTGGAATAGATGCATGAATAAAACTTAGCAACAAAGAATTTCAAGACAGATAAATATGGGGTCAAATCACGATGGTTTGTGCATATGGAAATTCCAGCATCTCAGAACCTCTCTTTGAGGTTCTCTCGTGATAGTCTTTGCTGTCAACTGAACAAAATATCCTCCAGCTGCATTTAACAGTATCACTTTCCCTGTGTATATGAACTGATGACCCATGCAAACACATTAGAGGGATTAAATGGGACTTTTAGCAAGAGGTACCATTTAGTAGGAGTCATCCTTAAAGTTATATTCCACTTGCATTATGCTTTTCTTATTTCTTTCAGGCCTGGTGCCCCCACATGAGGCTTTGTTTAAGTTTATCTTGGGAACTTTCTTCCTCCAAGTTTTTGATGCAATGTTATATTTTAAGTATTTGGTCAAGAGAGATGAAAAATGATAAAATTTTGCAGCATTTTCGTTAACAAAGTATTTCTATAAACATCATCATATTAGAGTCTCACAATTATCTGTCCCTTGGAAGAGGCAGAGAGTATTGGCTTCCTAATTTCCATGAGAAAGCGAGACTGGGAAGTTGAGATGTACCTAAATGCAAACAGCTGGGACGTGGCAGAGCTGGGGGTACCTGGTCCCCTGACCTTCCATCCAGCCCTCTGGACATGCAGGAGAAGGGCAGGTGCTCAAGGCAGGGACCCCCTTATGTTGCAGAGAATCAGATGGACGAAGAGACTAGAAACCAACATCTGAGAAGACTGCCCACCTCCCAGCACTGTAGACAAAAACCAAAGAAGCAGAACCAAGGGTGATGGAGGATTGTCAAGATTGCAAACTATGGGATCAATACACAAAATGAATCATATTTTTGTATACAAGAAACTAACAATAAGAAATCAAAACTGAAAATATACCATTTACATTAGCATTGAAATTAAGAGGTATTTAGGGATATATCTGACAAAAGATTTGCAAGACCTGTATACTGAAAACTGCAAAAACATTCTTGAGGGGCATTAAAGGAGATTTAAATAAATGTAGAGAATCACCTTGCTCATGGGTTGGAAAACTCAGTAATGCTGAAGTTTCAATTCTTTAAAAATTAATCTACAGATTCTAAGCAATCCGAATCAAAATCTTAGCAATCTTACAATATTTAGTAAAAATTGACTGTCTGTTTCTTAAAGTCATATGGAAACCAAGAATAGCTCATTTTTTTAAAAAAAGGAGGACATATTTGCATTACTTATTTCAAAACTTACTATAAAGGTACAGTGATAAAAACCATGTGGTATTGACATAAAAATAGATAAGTAAAGAAAACAGAACAGAGAATCCAAAAATAAGTCACATATATATGGTCAAACGATTTCTGACAAAGGTGCAAAGGCCAGCCGGTAAAGGAATGAGTCTTTCCAGAAAGCAGGGCTGAAACAACCGTCCATCCACACATCCCTTCCCCGAAAGCGAGCTTCAACCGTACAGCACGCCGTCTGCAAAAATGAGACCGACGTAGATCACAGACTTAAATGTAAAACCTGAAATGCTAAAATTTTCTGAGGAAGGGAGAAAATCACTGTTACCTTGGGTCACACCTTTAGATTTGACGCTAGAAGCACAATCCACAAAAGGAAAAGAAAAGATAAATGGGACTTCATCAAAATTAAAACCTGTTTCTCTTCAATGGACGCTGTTGCGAGACTAAAATGACAAACCACTGAGTGGGAGAAAATATTTGGGACATATCCAGGTGAAAAAGGACTCATCAATAATATACAAAGAAACCACACTACTCAAGAAAGTAACCCAATTTTTAGAAATGGCAAAATATTTGACCAAACATTTCACCAAAAAATACATAGGGAAGGCAAATAAACACAGGAGAAGATGTTCGGTGTCTTTAGTCATGAGAAAAATGCAAATGAAAATCGCAGTTAGGTGCCTTTAAATTCCTATGATGTCGGCTGTAAAGAAAAAGGTCGTCTGTATCAAGCATAACGAGGATACGAAGAATGGGTGTTCTCATCCACTCCTGGTGGGATCACAAAAGGGTCTGACCAGTTTGGAAACGAGTTGGACAGTTTTTCTTTTTAATAAATGTAACCCTTCTCTAAGATCCACCCATTCCACATGTAGTTATTTACCCAAGAGAAAAGGAAACGTTCGCCATACAAAGGGCGATACACAAATATTCATAGCAGCCCTATCTATAAGTACCAAAACTGGAAACAACCCAAATGTCCATCTACAGAAGAGTGAGTAACAGACCAGGGTTTATCCGTCAATAGAAAGCTCCTCAGCAATAAAATGAATAAACCATTGACACATGCTACAACATTGAGGCGGCTCAAAAAGAGTACACTTAGTGAAGGAAGCCATACAAATAAGAGTTAGTACTGTCTGATTCGATTTGTACATAATCCTAGAAAATGCTATCTAAGCTATACTGATGTAAGCAGAGCGTGGTTGGCTGGGAACGAGAAGCAAGAGGGCGAGGGGTGAACTACAAAAGGGCGCCAAGGAACTATTTGTCTATGGAAATTATTTTATGATCAAAACTTATCTAATGGTACATTTGAAATATGTGCAGTTTACTATATGTCAATTATTCCTCAAATTATGAGGGATGTCTTCTTATTAGAGAAAATTAATTAAAGACTGTAATAAAGCATTTAGAATTTTAAAAACCAAAAAGGACTTTCCGGAAAGCTTGACTTATAATCATATATGCTTCATTTCTTTCTTAAAATTTAATGTGACAATCATGGTCAAAAAGTGACATAAAAATAACTATTTTATCAAAAGAAGAAGTCGGGAAGGGCAGGCCAGCCCACCTGTTCCTGGGGAGATGTTTTACCTTCTTAGGTGTTTGGATCCAGGCATACACCTCCACAGTTTATTCACAGTAAACAGTGTTTAGGCTAAATTCTCATATACTCCTACACATTGCTAAAAGCTTTATTGCTTCTTCACCTCTGATTCTTGTGAAAATTCTTGCTTCCTACAACTGCTCAAAACCAAGTAGAGCCAAGGGGCATGAATTCACACCATGCATCCGGCCACCATTTTAGTGAAATTGCTAATTGCCCAAAGCCATGCTTTTAAATTTTACTGTAACTTCTTTATTGTTGGATCATTTAAAATTATTCATGATACAGAAACAAGAAAACAAAGTCAGGACCCTTTAGCCTCAGTATCATATCAAAATGAAAAACGGCATACGAGATGCCTTTTAGCAAATGGTCAAGCATCTTGCAACCATTGTTATCTGCTTGCATGTCCCATTGAGTGTCCATCTGTCTGTCCACAAGCATCACTCTCCCAGGTGTCTGTTTCTAGGTGAGATTTGCACCACAATTCCTGCCCATCTCTGCATTCCAAAAACCCAGGAGCCATGTTTACTTTTGGCTGTTTCCCACTTCCCCCTTCCGCCCAATATAATATGGTAATTTTGACAAATACAATGATGAAGATTTATTGAACATTAACATGTGGCAGGCTCTGGGTTAAGCATTTCACACATTATCTCATTTAATTCTCACAATAATCACAAGAGAAAATACTATTCTTGACTTTGTTTTACAGATGAGGAACTGAGCACAATTAACCCGCTCAAGAAAAGACTGCACCAGTTATTTCCTGTCTCAGCCTGCCAGGCTGCTACAGCAAATACTGCAGTCTGGCCAGTTTAAACAATAGGAATCTTTGTCTCCCAGTTTTGGAAATTAGAGGTCCAAATTCAAGGTCTCGACAGGCCATGGCTTCTCCCGCAGTCTGCGGTGTTCTACTGGCTTGCCACGAGCCCTGGGGTTCCTTGGCTCGCAACTGCCTCCTTCACACGGTTTCTCCTTCTGGCTTCTCCTTCTCTTCCTCAGCCGTCTGTGTCTCCATCTGCATTTTCTCTCCTCACAAGGACTTTAGCCGTGTGGATTAAGGCCCACCCTGGTTCATTTTGCCCTCATTGAAATAGGGTCTTTGAAGATCCTATTCACAAATGAATCCACACCTTAACCAGTAACATCTTCAAACGTCCTTTTACAAATGCGTTCACATCCACCAGAACATGGGGTGAGACTTAAACGTGTGTTTATGGGGGATATAATTCAGTCCACAACACTTCCCCAGAGGCCATACACAGGAGTCAGTGAGTAGAGGGGTGAAATTGAAACCTCAGTAAGCTCCCACTACATACCGAACAGAATGATTAAAACCAAAGAGGATGAAGACGTCAAGTGTGAGCAAGAATGCAGGCAAACAGAACTCTGGTACATCGGCTAGTTAGAGGGTCAAATGGCGCCACCATTTGGAAAACTCTTGGTCGGCTTCTCCTCAATTAAAACACAAGCCCACCCTCATGGTCTAGCCATTCAGGTCCTTGGTACACACCTGTTGGGGCTTGAATCATGCCCCCCCCAAGAGCATGACCCAATCCCAACCTCACCTCCTTCATCTTTGAAGATGTTATTCGTTAAACTGTGCCCAATCAGAGGGTGGGCCCTAATCAATATGGCTCAATCCTTATAAGCAAGGAAACTGGTCACAGAAGGAGAAGCCATGGGAAACAGCCAGAAGGTGGAGGTCAACAGAACCTGGAAGAGGAAGGAGAAGATTCCGCCAAGCTCATCGCCATGGGACAGAAAAGCCAGGGGCCTCGGATCTCTGGCAGCCAGCCCTAGAATGCCACAGTTTTTGCGGAGAAAACACCACCTTGCTGATGCCTTGATATTGGGCTTCTCCTCGCCTCAAAACCGTGAACCCATAAATTCCCATTGTTCAACCCGACCCATTGTAGCAGCTAGGAAACTAAAACGCAGAGCCACGTGGGTGGGCCCTAGAAAAATTACGTTGAGTGATGGAAATCACATAAAAAAAAGTACCATGGTATCACTTCATCTTTGTAAAATTCAAGAATAGAAACTTATCCATATTGACAGAAAGCAAAATCGTATTTTCTTGGAAGATGGGGTTGGGTAGAACTGATGAGGAAGGAATCCAGGGACTTTCTGGTTGATGGAGACATTTTGAATGTTTATCTGGCATGTATAATACGTGTAAAAATACATCAATCTTGCACTTCATATTTCTGCTCCATGGTATGGTTATTATACCTCAATTTAAAAGGAAAGAAGAGTGTGTATGTTAGAGGAGGGGGAGAGGGAATTAACAAATTCATCCAAGGTACAAACAAAAATACTAGTAAGAGATGAGGCTGAGTTGCAAATCCTCTCCACCTGACACCAAAAGTTGTGCTTATTGCTACTCTAGGGTATTGCTCCCCACAAATGCCAATTCGTGGCAAAGTGCTTAAAACAACAGACATTTACTGTTTCATGGTTCTGGGATCATGACACCAAAGTCAAGGTGTTGGCCGGGTCAGGTTCCCTCTGAAGTCTACAGGAGAATCTGTTCCCTGCCCTTCGCCTGGCTTCTTGCGGGCTGGCAGTCCATGACGGTCTCTGCCTCAGTTGTCCCGTAACATCCTTCCTCCACCTCCATCACTCTGTATCATTTCTCCCCTTCTTGCAGGGAACCCCAGTCATGTTGGATTAGCACCCATCCTAATCCCCTTCAGCTTAATTATTATCGAATTAAAGTCCGGGGCTTAACACTTGAACACGCATTTTTGGGGGACACAGCTGAACCCATAGCACCAGTCAATGATCTGGATATGTAGTAGACGCTTATTAGATATTTCTGGAATTAAACAGAATTGAAGCTTTTATTAGTAAGAGGGGATATTTTCATCCCAGTCCACTTTTCCGTGAGCGCACGACCTTGACGGCAAGGGCGACACAGCTCGATTTCTCTCCAGATCCCTGCACAATTTCCCACGGCACTTCACTTGCATCCTTTCATTGCCAAAGAGCCAGATGCTCTTTCTTTGATCTTTATTTGTTCAGTAGTTGAACTGTGTATGCTATTAATTGGTCAATTGGGACTGTGTAATATTTATTTTTTCATGATCCAAACAATACTGATTGTGTCAGGGGCAGAGAGCAGTTGCGATGATGTGTTTTGGCCTGATGGATGTTCTCTAAAAGATCAGACTCTGTTTACATTTGCCTTTCGAAAGCATTAGAGGTCAGGAATCCTTGCCTCTTTTTCTCTTTTTCATGGCCTTCCACCATCCCTCTGCCACCCCTGCCCCAGAGAAACCACAAAAATTTCTCAGTGTGACTCAAGGCTCTTGTCTTCTGCATAACAATAGTTCTACGAATGATAAACCTATGCGGTGTGATTGTGTGTGATTTGTACTTGTTATAAAAATACCCTTTAGTTGATATAAAGTGGTATTAATTTTTAAAAGAGCCAATTTTTCGAAACATTTTTGGGGAGAAGATCCGCCACGCCATGAGGACCTCGTCTGCCCAGAGCTTTGTGCTCCTGCTCTCGGGCGTGTGAGCGGTCTGATCAGAGGGGATGAGAAAACTGGGATTCAGAGAAACTCATGTCGGCACAATCAGAGCTGTTCTAGCCCCATTGTCTCTATTTTAGTACGTGGCACTAGAGTCATCAGAGTTAAGAAAGGGTTCCTCTCCTCACACCCTTCCTTTCTCAAATTCCCCCATTCTCCCCAAAATTACGTGGACTTAAAATCAGCTTTAAAGAATCCAGTTCAGTTCTGTCCATCCTCTCATGACTGCAGTCACCGAACCTCTATTCCTTCAGGGAAACTCTGGAGAATTTGGGGGCCAAATCAGACTGGTGACTGTAGCAGTCCTCTCAGACACTCTCTGGGGGTGCACATATCACAGATGCCACTCTGAGGTCCTGAGCTTCTTCTCTGGAAGTCAGCGTGGAAAGACAGCAAGGCAGTTGGCAGAGAGGGGGCCCATTCACCTAGAGTGGGGTGTCGTGACAAACAAAATGCACAGCAGAAAGGTGGGGGTGGATGATGCACCCCATCGGCTCCCTGGAATTCTAAAGGAATATGGACTCACTTGTCCTGGGGAGGCTGGTTTACAGAACATATCATAAAACGCGTTCTCCCGCCATGGCTGACGTCTCCAGGAGGCAGTGTAAGAGATGGAGTAACTTTCTTCGAGGAAGAAACTTGTGGAAGGAAATTAATAGAGGGGGAGAAAGAGAGTCCCAAGCCCAGAAACCTTCTGTTCTATGAAATGTGTTTCCATATATCATAGGTTTGCCTAATCCAAACAATAGCTCTGCGTTGTAGGACACAGAGGAGGTGCCATCTCCAGGTTTGTGCAGACAAAGGAAGCATTGGTGATGTGACCAAAGGCCTGAGGGGGGTTGTGGTGGGATCCCCACCTCCCTTCAGCCCCATGTCCCCTCAGGTTTTGGATGGACTGAGTGTCTTTCCCTCTGGCCAGGAAAACCACACAGCTCAGTGGGGTTTCCAGGCTTGCCTTCTCTGGAGTAAAACGCCATCATGGTTGTGAATTCTTTCCAGCAAGAAATGGAAAAACCCTAAAGAGATGTACCAAAAAAGAAAAGGAAAGGAAAGAGGACAGAGAAAAGAGGAGGAGTCTTCAAGCAGATAAACAGTCTTCCTACACCAAGCACCCATGGAGAAGACCCAAGTAGCATCACTTTCAAAGCTGAATGGATTTCTCACGTCAACTGCAGGGGTCTCTGAATACGATAGATTTAAATGACTATGAAGGAGGAAATAAAGTTTCATCAACGTCTTCCTTGCTAGAAAAAATATATATATATTTAGAGAGAGAGAGAGAGAGAGAAAGGGTCCTAATCTGTTTTATTAGGCCCCACTGGAAAGGAACACATTTTTACTCTTCAGGGCACTTCGATGAGAAGCAGCCTTTTGGATGAACCTGCCTGGCCCACAGTTCCAGCTATGGCACTCAGAAAATGCCTGGATTAGACTCGTTTTGGACTTTGAGTTGAGGAGACTTGGTGTGGGCAGGCTGCCCTGGGTGCTGGACAATCACACCACCTGTGGGCAGTGTTAAAAAGGGTCTGACACATGGAACAAAAGGGTTTATTTTCCCTAAATCCCTCCTGTTTTTAAAGTGAATTATGATAAAATCTCAAAGGAAGACTGATTATTCCTGTCTTTGACTCTCCCTCTAAGAAAAGAGAAAGTGTTCTAACCATCTAGAATATGACTGAACACATGCCCCAGATTCTGGTCATTTTTATGTAGTTGCCTTTTGGAGTAAAGGGAAGATGTCTCCAAAGTGACCGGTGTATTGACCTGTTACTGCTTCTTGGGCTGAAGTTGAGCCAGCAGTCAGGAGGGGCAGTGGTGAAGAGGATGCACTCAGAGAAGAGTCAGACAGGCGTGGCTGAGCTCCTCCCACATGCTCCAGCAGGGGCCCTAGGCAGCCATAGCCTTGCTTCCAGCCTCCATCTCCCACTAAAAAACTGGTGCCATCACAAAAGCCGCTTCTTTTAGTTTTCTAGGCTGCTTAAAGCACACCATGAAACGCTTTGTCTTGGCCAATGGGAGTTGATTAGTTGTGTGCTAGTTTGAAATTATGTACTCTAGAAAGGCCATGTTCTTTCCTGAATCCAATCTTCTGGAACCAGACCTATTGTTTAGGGTGGAACCTCCTGATTAGGTTGTTCCTACAGAGATGTGACACACCCAATTGTGGGTTGACCTTTTGATTAGATGGAGATGTGACTCTGCCCGTTCAAGGTGGGTCTTGATTAGTCTACTGGAGTTCTTTAAAAGAGGAAACATTACAGAGGAAGCTCAGATGCAGACATTTGGAAATGCTTCGACCGCCAACAGAGAGAGCAGATGCCTAGAAACAGGTTTGGAGATGCAGAGCCCAGAAGACATTGCCATATGTCTTCCCATAAGTTACTAAGCAAGCCAGAACCCAGAGTTTTGTCCTGAAGAAGCTAAGTAAAGGCCCACAGACAATTAGAGAGGGAGTCACTGGAATCAGAAGCTGGAAGCAAAGCAATGCAACCAGTAACAAGGACCTGCAGACACCAGCCATACGCCTTCCCATGTGACAGCCATTGGTCTTTCTTAAGTCAAGGTGTCTTTCTCTGGATGCCTTAGTTTGGATGTTTTTAAGGCCTTAGAACTCTATACTTGTAATAAATCCTCTTTATAAAAGCCATTCAATTTCTAGTATATTGCATTCTGGCAGCTAACTAAAATGAGTTGAGGCCTTGAGGATGTCCAAATGAAGCCATCACCAAGGCAATGCTTTCTTCCAGAACACTGGCTGCCAGAGACCTTTGGCTCCTCTGCCTCATGACAAGGCCCATGGTGGCATCTGCTGGTCTCTCCCTTCTCTTCTGGGTTCCACTGATTTCAGCTTCTTGCTTCTGTGGCTCTCTCTCTATTTATTTCATTTCTAAAAGACGCTAGTAAGAGGATTAAGACCCACTCTGAATGAGGCGGGTCACACCTTAACCAAAACAGCCTCATCAAAAGGTCCTGCTTATTAAAGTTCACACCCACAGGAATGGATCAAATTTAAGAACATGCATTTCTGGGGTCCATTCAGCTTCAACTCAACACGCAACCCATCTCTATTTTCCCTTGAGATTCTCTGGTGGAACGCCTGAGAGTGCCCAGCATGTGGTGAGTTCACTGTTCTCACTGGTGCTCGGGCTGGAGATTGAGGGATTTCAAGGATGATGGAGGTGTGACCCAGACATAAAGGAGAAGAACTGTCCTGGCTGGGCCTGGGTTGGATGAGGTGCAAGGAGGTCAGGACACAGAAGATGGATTTGGTGGCAAACTGTTTACTCTGGGAGGTAGAAGTGTGACCTTCTCAGGGATTAGGAGAAAGTGCCAGAAAATGACTCTGGATGCTTAAGCTCATAAGTTAAGCAGGCAGGATGGCTGGAGCCAGGCAGCAGGCCAGTCACCACACAGAGCCTCCTGGTAAGGCCACTGAGCACTGGCCCCAAGACCTGGACTAGGCTCCAGTTACAGCTGGTACTCCAGACACGGGCCTGGACACAGACACGGGCCTGGACGCAGACACGGGCCTGGACGCAGACACGGGCCTGGACGCAGACACGGGCTGGACATGGGCCTGGACGCAGACACGGCCCTGGACGCAGAAACGGGCCTGGACACAGACACGGGCCTGGACGCAGACACGGCCCTGGACGCAGACACGGGCCTGGATACAGACACGGGCCTGGACACGGGCCTGGACACAGACACGGGCCTGGACGCAAACACGACCCTGGATGCAGACACGGCCCTGGACGCAGACACGGGCCTGGATACAGACACGGCCCTGGACACAGACACGGGCCTGGACGCAGACACGGCCCTGGACGCAGACACGGGCCTGGACACAGACACGGCCCTGGACGCAGACACGGGCCTGGACACAGACAGGACCCTGGACACAGACACGGGCCTGGACGCAGACACGGCCCTGGACACAGACATGGGCCTGGACGCAGACACGGCCCTGGACGCAGACACGGGCCTGGACGCAGACACGGGCCTGGACGCAGACACGGCCCTGGACGCAGACACGGACCTGGACGCAGACACGGCCCTGGACGCAGACACGGGCCTGGACGCAGACATGGCCCTGGATGCAGACACGGGCCTGGACACAGACACGGCCCTGGACAAAGACACGGGCCTGGACACAGACACGGGCCTGGACACAGACACGGGCCTGGACACAGACAAGGGCCTGGACATAGACACGGGCCTGGACGCAGACACGGCCCTGGACACAGACACGGGCCTAGACACGGGCCTGGACGCAGACACAGGACTGGACGCAGACACGACCCTGGACGGAGACACGGGCCTGGACACGGGCCTGGACGCAGACACGGACCTGGACGCAGACACGGGCCTGGACACAGACACGGGCCTGGACACGGGCCTGGACGCAGACACGGCCCTGGACACAGACACGGGCCTGGATGCAGACATGGCCCTGGACGCAGACACGGGCCTGGACGCAGACACGGGCCTGGACACAGACACGGGACTGGACACAGACACGGGCCTGGACGCAGACACGGGCCTGGACGCAGACACGGACCTGGATGCAGACACGGGCCTGGACGCAGACACGACCCTGGATGCAGACACGGGCCTGGATGCAGACACGACCCTGGACACAGACACGGGCCTGGACACAGACACGGGCCTGGACGCAGACACGGGCCTGGACGCAGACACGGGCCTGGACGCAGACACGGGCCTGGATGCAGACACGGGCCTGGACGCAGACACGGGCCTGGACACAGACAAGGACCTGGACATAGACACGGGCCTGGACACAGACACGGGCCTAGACACAGACACGGGCCTAGACACGGGCCTGGACGCAGACACGGGACTGGACACAGACACGGGCCTGGACGCAGACACGGCCCTGGACACAGACACGGGCCTGGACGCAGACACGACCCTGGACGCAGACACGGGCCTGGACGCAGACACAGGCCTGGACACAGACACGGGCTTGGACGCAGACATGACCCTGGACGCAGACACGGGCCTGGACACAGACACGGCCTGGACACAGACACGGCCCTGGACACAGACACGGGCCTGGACACAGACACGGGCCTGGACGCAGATACGAGCCTGGACGCACACATGACCCTGGACACAGACACGGCCCTGGATGCAGACACGGGCCTGGACGCAGATACGGGCCTGGACATAGACACGGGCCTGGACGCAGACATGGGCCTGGACGCAGACACGGGCCTGGACACAGACACGGGCCTGGACGCAGACACGGGCCTGGACGCAGACACGGGCCTGGACACAGACACGGGCCTAGACACGGGCCTGGACACAGACATGGGCCTGGACGCAGACACGGGCCTGGACACAGACACGGGCCTGGACGCAGACACGGGCCTAGACACGGGCCTGGACACAGACATGGGCCTGGACGCAGATACGAGCCTGGACGCACACATGACCCTGGACACAGACACGGCCCTGGATGCAGACACGGGCCTGGACGCAGATACGGGCCTGGACATAGACACGGGCCTGGACGCAGACATGGGCCTGGACGCAGACACGGGCCTGGACACAGACACGGGCCTGGACGCAGACACGGGCCTGGACGCAGACACGGGCCTGGACACAGACACGGGCCTAGACACGGGCCTGGACACAGACATGGGCCTGGACGCAGACACGGGCCTGGACACAGACACGGGCCTGGACGCAGACACGGGCCTGGACGCAGACACGGGCCTGGACACAGACACGGGCCTAGACACGGGCCTGGACGCAGACATGGGCCTGGACGCAGACACGGGCCTGGACACAGACACGGGCCTGGACGCAGACACGACCCTGGACGCAGACACGGGCCTGGACGCAGACACGGGCCTGGACGCAGACACGGCCCTGGACGCAGACACGGGCCTGGACGCAGACACGGGCCTGGACGCAGACACGGCCCTGGATGCAGACACGACCCTGGACGCAGACACGGGCCTGGACGCAGACACGGGCCTGGACGCAGACACGGGCCTGGATGCAGACATGACCCTGGACGCAGACACGGGCCTGGACGCAGACACGACCCTGGACGCAGACACGGCTCTGGACGCAGACACGACCCTGGACGCAGACACGGGCCTGGACGCAGACACGGGCCTGGACGCAGACAAGGGCCTGGACGCAGACACGGCTTCTACCCTGTACATGGCCCTGGACCCCTGCAGCTATCATTACCCAAAACGACAGTGTGAGAGGCTGAGGAGCTTCTGCGAAGTGATGGAGCTGGGAGGAGAGTGCAGGGAGATGCCGTCTAAAGTCCTCTCGGCCGGTCCCACACGCTGAGACCTTAGCCCCTCTTGCCGCCTCTCCCCAAGGCTGTGTAGCTGGGTGGCGCCAGTCCGCCGTGATAGAGCAAACGCCGTTCCACCATGGGCTTGGGTGCTCATTCCGGCCGACAGGCCAAGCCCACGTCCTCCCGAGGCAACCTTTGCACTCCGGGAGCCCGAGCGGGCGCTGCTGGCCAGAGGCCTGGCCAGGCACTGGGGCATGCGGAGCTGGGCCGTTTCACGGAAGGTGCTATGCCCAAAGTATGGGAGAAGCTCTACATGTCGGTTTTTCTTTCTTCCTCGTGACAACTGAGCCAGTTTATCGTAATCTTCAGGATTTAGTTTTCACCAAGCAGCAAATCCTTTGTGAGGCTATAACTATCTCACACTCAATCTCAGGCGTTCAAGGAATAATGGATTTTTAGAGCTGAGAAGTATGTGGCGAGACTGCCTGGCCCGTTCCCACAGGCTCTGGGAAGGCCTGAGATTCGTGGGCAGGCACGAGGCTCCGGATTCCCAGGTTTGCCAGTTTGAGAATCAGTGTTTGCGAGATGATGCTCGTCAGCCTGCTTGAACCCAAACACTACCAGTTGGGAGTTTGGAACAAGTTTTACCTTCTTAAGCCTCCTCAGCTATAAAAGATTTTAGTTGCCTTTTGTCTTCTTTTCTTCTTTCCATTATAATGTTTTCTCTCAGAGATGCGACTTCCAATGACACCAGGAGAGCGCAAAGGGGGAGCTGAAGACGAGTGTAGAACATTTGTCTTTTCTTATTTTTACATTTCATTTCTTTGGGGACCATCAAACAGTTTTTCAACTGTTTTGTTAACAAGTGCACACCAAGCCTAAATCAGAGCCTGCACACAGGCGTGCCAGGAACACCTTTAGTGTAGAGAGTTACCAACCCTGGAGAAGAAAATAACCCACTTCACCCAACTAGAACGCGCGCAACCATTACTAGTAGTGCAGCACCATCTGCTGGTCAGAAGTGCAACTGCAGTTGTAGCCATGAAAACGAAATCCTTTAGGGACTTGTATTGATGTTATATTAGTTTCATAGTGTTCAGAGAAAATTAAGTGGAATATTTTATAGTAAAGTAAGGAAAAGTTTGTGTAAAGGTAAAACCTCTTCGCTAACCTGCGTGGAGAAAGTACAGCAAGGTGGGCTGGGGGAGGCTGGAGCTGAAGGTGGGTACACCTGGAGGGCGGAGGTACAGAGGGTAGGGCGGGCACCCCTGGTGGTACCCAGGGCCCTCGCTGGGACGAGGGATGAAAGCTGGGCTCCTCTGTGGGGTGGCCCTTCCTCGGAGAATTGAAGGTTCTCGACTCCCAGAAAAGTCCCATGTCTCTGATACCATGGGATAAGCTCACCCGCTGCAGATCTAAGTGTTTATAAAAGCATTGGTGGGCAAACTTTTTTCCTACTAGAAGCCATGTCTCTGGACCTCAGTCTTCTCCTGTGAAGTATGGATTGTTCCAGAGAAACTCTAACGTAACGTACAGCACTGGACCTCATGAGATCTGATGGGCAGTGCTGCTTTCCAGTTCAAAGATGGTCTCCCACCCCCCATCAAAGGTGCAGAAGCCTGGAATTCCACTGTGAAAAATCCCTCTCAAGGATTAAGAAACGGGGAGTGAAAGGAGGTGGAGAAGAGAGGACAAAATAAGGTTGTCCTGCTTCCCAGGCTCCCCTTCGATAAACGCTCCTCCCTTCTCCAAAGGGCTTCGAAACCCACACGCTCCACGTAAGGGCGCACACCTTACCCACCCGTCGTGATGTTTCCAGGGTCCAAGGTAGGCTCTTCTGGCCCTCTCCCCAATCTATCTGTTACCCCTAGTATATCACAAGGGCCAGGAATCCAACTCTGATGTTGTAGCTCAGACTGAGAGAAAACCTGCCTCTGCTGCTCCCTCAACGAGAATAGCCGTCTCGATTCTCCACCCCAGCTCAGGCCACAGCCAGGGTGGTGGGAGTCCCAAGATCCCAGTGAAGGTTGGTGGGCTTTAAGCCTGGGACCAGTAAGGTTCAACTGTGAGCAGAGACAGCTGAGCCCACACGGATCAACCTGAGGGCCTTCTGCCCTGAGAACCAGAACAGTGAGCCTGGAAAAGCACGAATGCCGAAAGGAAGGGGGTAGTTCTAGAGCCAAGGGAGGATTCCCAAACGCTGTCCACCCTGGCTGAGTGACCGCAGAACCAGCCATGCAGGAGCAGACCCAACACAGCTCAGCAAAAGCAAATCTGGATGGAAAGTAGAGCTGCTGCCTGGGAACCTGAGTTTGCAGTTCCGACTTACATGGCAAAAGGGACGTCACAGACGTGACGAAGGAAAACATCTTGAGATGGGGAGAGTTTCCTGGACCATCCAGGTAAGTCCCCATGTGATCTCGAGCATTCTTAGAAGTGGGAAGCAGGAGGATAAGTCAGAGAAGGAGTTTGGGTGGCAGAAGTAGATTTGAAGGATGGGGCCACCAGCCAAAGAATGATGGAAGCCTCTAGATGCTAGAAATGCCAAGGACCAGATTCTCCCCTGGAGCCTTCAGAAGGAACCTACCATCATGAAAACTGATGTCAGTTCCACAAGACGCATTTCACACCTCTGCCCTCCAGAAGGTGAGGGAATATATTTGTGTTGTTTTAAGCCATTAAGTTTGTGAGATTCATTACAGTAGCAACAGGAAACATTGTATTACAAAGATTTATGTTTTAGGTAAGCACTGTGCTATTATCACACTTCAAAAAATTAACAATACTTTCTTTATTCCATCAAAACCATATTCAAATATTCTTGATTTTCTCAAAATGTCACTTTTTAGTTGTATTCTTTCAAATCTGGATCAAACCAAAGTTCATACATTGTATTTTATTAGGTCCCTTAAATCTCTTTTATTCTGTTATGGTTTAAATCGCCACCCTTTCTTGTATACTCTTGATTTTATAGCATCAGTTACAAAACTAGACTCACACATCTTCGAGGTCTCGTGTTGTGAATATGGCTGATAAATACCTTGTGATGATGTTGAACTGTCTTTCCCCCTCCATTCCCTGTCAGCTGGTGGTTAGATAGAGGCTTGATCGGATTCTGGCTGAGGGATTTAGAAACTGGTCCTTTGTGGACAGTCTGTGTGCTTCCGAAGGCATCTCATGAGACATGCATCCTGGAGAAATCCCAGAGGTCAGCAGGCAGGGACCCAGCCCGGGCTCTGCCGAACCTTCCAGTCACTGCACTTGCTTTTCTCAGCTACAGACCTTGGACTAAATGATCTTTTAGGGCCATGCATCATGTTAAATAATATGACCCCTGGCCTTGACCACATTATTATATAAATGTTAGAACTTCGCTATCCTTCTCGTTGTCCAGGTAACTCCAGGTGGCCATTCAGACTCTCAGGAGAACGACAGTGAGCAAAGATGATCATCAGTGCTTGCACCGAATACGCAGTAAAGCCCTCTCATCCCTTTAGGAAAAGCGAAGAGCAGAAAGCTCTGCAGGGGGTGTTCATTTGAGGGTGAAGTGAGGGCATGTGATGAGCTGTTGTTTGTTAAATAAGGAAATGTGCTTATATAAGCATGCACTAAAAACAGTAGGTCAAAACCTTAATAGAGAAAAGAAAAATTAAACAGGAATAAAAGCCCCACTGTAAAGAAAGGGCAACAGAATATGCTGTAATGATTACAGGGACTAATGATTACAGATTAGCTACAGGAAAGCTCCAGCCAGAATCCTAGGTGGAAACTCAGCTGTCTCCGGGACCGGCCTCTGTCCACTGGGGCTGCTCTCCCCTGTCCAGTCTCGCGTAGGACGCCCAGCCATCAACCCCGGGCTGGGGTGGGATTTAGGGCAATCCTTCCATAAACTGGGAGTGCTGAGTGCAACATGCCTGTCCTCACCCCTTCTCGCTCTCCTCTCTGCTCTGTTCATCCTGATTACTGCACCTTCTCCTTTGATTACAAAAGTAATATATTTTCCAACTTCGTCTCTCCCACAGTGAAAGACAGTATAAGAAACTGCCGCGAGTATTTGTTCACCAAATGCCTCTTCCAGGCAAAAGCGTCTCCACCAGCCCAGCAAGGTCCACTCTGATGGGACTCATCTTGAAAAGCCTTCGCGTTGCCTTCAGTGATGAACACCATGCCCTGAAAAGAGAAGCCAAAATGTCTGAGAAAGATTCCAGGATCTCCAATTCTCTTTTCCAGGACTCCATAAGAATTCTCTTCTCTAATCATCACGATCTTTTCATGCACCTGCCCCTCTTGTTACTGCCAGCTGGCATGCTCTGGCCCTCATCAAGTCTCATCTCCTTTTTGAAACCTCTCCCCAGAATTCCACTCTATATGACACTTAATTTGAACTTTTCCAGGTTTCTCTGTATTACAAACTTGACACAACCCTTAGTGAATAAATAAAGAGAATCTCAGTGTTTTCTGTCATTCCGAGGTACATTTCTGTTTGAAGTCTTAACAATTGTACTGTTAATTGGTACTTCACTAACACTATTTTAAAAATCATTGCTTTTAAAATGAAAATGCTGTGACAGATGAAGAACTAACTTTCATATAATTCTGACTTTACCTGGTCTCCAAATAGTTATATCGCAATTTAAAATAATCAGTAATCAATATTTATACTATCATGACTATGTAAATATTGTTGGAGTCAAGTGAGTTATATATTCCCTGGTTAAATTTCCCTTTTTTGTGAATTTTTGCAATTTTCCCTGGATTTATTGATTTTCTTATTCTTTATGCTGCAGTTTTATATACATCTGTCTTCTTTTACTTTAATTTCACCATTTACACATGCTATGTCCCTCTGAATAAATATTCTTCTGAATTGCTCTACCATAGAGAGTACTTTTTCACTTCTTTTTGTTTTTCTTTCTGAACCAAGACTCCCAGCAGCTTCCATTGTTCTTTTCCAACCTGGGTCATTTGCTTTCTGTAACTGTAACCCTTGGACTTCGCTTCACCTCTCCTCCCAGGAAATATGCAATTCCTTGGGTATCATATTTCTCCATTTCTTGGTTTACTCTCTTGCTTAGCTAAAGTTTCTTTATAATCATCTTTTTAAAAAAAGAGGACATAGCAAGTACATTTCCTAAGAACTTGCATGCATGAAAATATCTATATTTTACCCTCACACCTCGTTGGTTTAGTTGGGTATAGAAGATAATTGAAAATTATTATCCTCTGAACATGAAGGTACTCTTCCATTGTCACCCAGCATCCACTGTTGCTGTTGAAAGAGCCAATGATATTCAGATTTCTGTTCTTTTAAAATGACTTGTTTTTCACTTTTCCTCTGTTAACATTTTTATGATTTTCTCTTTATTCCAGTGATCCAAATTTTATAATGATATTCCTTGATGTGGATAATTTTTATTTCCTTTTTCATTCAAGGCTTTTTGAATTGGAAATGCATACTTTCAATTCTAGGAATTTTTCTAATATTACTTTGACAATGTCCTTTTAAGAAGTCTCTATTTCTGGCACTCATGAAAGTTGGATGCTAGAATCCTCTCCTCTTCCACCTGCCTCTGTCATCCTCTAAACTACCACCAAGGTTATCTTTTGAAATCACAAATGTGATAATGTCCCTTTTCTACTTAAAAATCTTCAATAACATCCCAAAAGATAAAATATAAACATCTTAGCAAGGTATAAAAGTTTTCATATCATATGAATCTATTTCTACTTCCAATCTCATTTCTAATCACTACATTTGGAATAACTTCTTCTACCTCACTTAGCTAGAACTTTCCAAATCAGCTTTCAAGTTCTAATAAAACTGTCCTTGACTACTCCAAAGAGAATTAGCACTATCTCTCCCTCTTTATCTCTCTCTCTCACGTGCACACACATACACACACACACATACACGTGCACAGCACTGTTCTTTCCTCGTTCACACTTTTCATCGCCTGTACTGACATCAGCTATTTAATACACCTACTTTCCCTACCAGGCCATGAGCTGATTTGATTCTGCAGTGAATTCCTCACTGAGCCCAAATCATCGAGTAAATACTCAATAAAAACAGCTGGACTTAAAGGAATCACATCAATGATAGCTTTAATGTCAAATTTCTGAAAATGCAACTATTGTGATGATGGGTACCAAAGTCAGAAAAACCTCAAAGGGTAATGAAAAGTCAGTATTTATTACTTGGCCACAATGTCCCAATCCTTTTTGTATATGGCTTTTCATTTAAACCTTGTAACATCTCTGTGAAGTTGGCAGTATTATCTTATCCTATAATTCTCCAAGGTAAATTACTTCCCTGGAACTTAGAGGCCAGTAACTTGCTAAATATCACCCAACAGACAAATAACAGTGACAAGATTTCAACCCAGGGGACATCCACTGTGAACCATCCTAGCCCTTCATTAATAGCTGCTGTTCAGAGAGCTGAAGTACGAAACAGCAAACTTGATGGGGGAGGAAAAAGAATGCTCGGGCAGCAACACAATTACCCATAACGGGAAACCGTAATTCCTATGATCCAGTAGCAGAAATGTGCGTGGTGGAAGCGATAGAGAGGCAGACAGACCACCTGGGGCCAGGAAAATTAGGACGTGATGATTAATTTTTAATGTAAAATGTCATTTAGTTCCTGAGTGGAGGTTGAATAGAAATGAATGCCGTGCCCACAAAAACGATCAGCTGCAGTAAAAGCAAAACACAACCCTTGAAAGGTTGCGGCGTGATGTCGCTCCTGGGTATTGATTGGGTATTCCACTCTGACGTGCTCTTTCTGGTTGGCTGGATAACGGTCCCCAAAGGTTTCCAGGCTCTAATCCCCAGGACCTGAGAGCGTTCCCTGACAGGTAGAGTGGACCTTGCAGATGTGTGAAGGACCTTGATATGGGAACTTATCCTGGATTCTGTGGTGGTGTTTAATGCAGTCACACATGTCCCTGTAAGAAGGAGGCAGAGAGAGGCAGAGGAAGGCAGAGGGAGGCAGGCACACAGAGGAGACAGCAATGTGACAGGTGCAGAAAGGGACTGGAAGATGCTGCGGTGCTGGTTTTGCAGAGGGAGGGAGGGGCCATGAACCATGGAATGAGGCTCCAGAAGCTGGAAAAGGAAGGAAATGGATGCCTCCCTAGAGCATCCAGGAAGCACGTTGCCTGCCAAAACCTTGACTGTAGCCCAGGAAGCTGATTTAGGACTTCTGGCATCCAGATTTATAAGAAGATAAAGCAGGTTTTTTGAACGACCATTTTGTGGCCATTTGTCGCAGCAGCGATCTGACACTAAGACTCTCGGGTAGAGTGGATGCTTTAGCTCACGGGCCAGGCAGGCCTCAGAAAACATTCCTAAAAGGTATATATGCATCTCAAACCTATTTCTTCCATTGATTTTCATTACGAAATTGCAGGTGTTTTCCATGGAACCCCAAGGAAAGCGGTCACCGTGTCTTCTCTTAGCAACTGCTACATTGTTTTCTTTTTTAAAAACATACATATAGAGAAGTTCAAGGATCACAAGTGCAGTTGATTAATTTTGAGAAAGTGACCTCAACCAGACGGAGACACAGAACATGCCCCACGCCGGGACCTCCTGCTTTGCCTCTTTATCATCACCAAGCCTCATTCCTGCTGCTCCTGGCGCCTTGACCTTCACCTGCTTTTGAACTTCTATAAATGAAGCCAACAATCTGTGCTCTTTTCCCTATGACTTTTTCCACTCAACATATTGTTTTTAAGATTCCCATTCATTCATTGCTTTGCAGCTGTAGCTTCTTCATTTTCCCTGGGGAATAGCATTTAGTTATGTGAACGTAACACAATTTATCCATGGCTCTGTTTATGGGAATAACATTGTTTCTAGTTTAGATGAAGAGAGTATTTCAGGTGCACACACTGGATATTTCTGTGATTTAAATCTAGATAGCAATGTACTTCCTTAGTCCTAAGGTGTATGCATGTTTAGCTTTAGAATTTCTACCAGTTTTCCACAGTGTTTATATCAATTTATATTCCTACCAAGAATGGATGAGCACTCTAGGTTCTTTTGATATTGAGAGTTTATCTTTACTCATTCTGGGATGTTTAGTGAATCTCAGTGTGATTTTAATTCTCATTTTGTGAGGTTCTTGTTCATCTCTTTTGGTCACTGCTCTAATGTATTATCTGACCTTTTTTTTTTTTAATGTAGAGGCCTTTTAAATATTCTGGCTGTGGTCTTTTGTAGGACATATGCATTATAATTTTTTTAAGGTGGATTTTCAGTCTCTTAAATGGTGTTTTGTTTTTTTTTTTTCACATGGGCAGGCACCAGGAATCGAACCCTGGTCCTCGGGCATGGCCACCGTGGCCCTTAAATGGTGTTTTTGATGAACAGAAGTTCTTCATCTAAAACAGAAGTGCACAAATCGGACAGTATTTTCATGGGTTGTGTTTAAAAAATACATGCCTACTCACGGTCACGAATGTTGTATCCTCCATTATTTTCTAGAAGGTATTTAGTTTTACATTTCACATTTAGATTTATAAGCCACGTAGAATTAAGTTTTGTATACATGCAGTAGGAATAAAATTCCATTTATCCTGCCTGGTGTTCAGCGTGATTGACCATGTTTTGACCTGTCAGCTTTGTCTTAAACAAGGGACCACAACGTGTGTGTTGGTGTCTGGACTCTTTGCTCTGTTCCATTTGTGTACTTGTTAATCTCCATGGCAGTGTCACATCATCTCACTGCAACTGTAGAGTTTGCTTGATGCACAATGACATAAATTCTCCAACAACCTGCAGGATTATCCCAACTATTGTTGACCCTTCATTTTTCTATTAAAAAATTAGGATCAGTGTGTCAGTTTGTACAAAAAATAAAGCCTGAAGGGATTTTAAATGAGATTGAACTTGATCAATAGACACATTTGGGTGGAATCGACGTTTTCCCATTGACTTTTTTAAACTATGAACATGGTATGCAGCTCTACTTTTTTGGGTCATCCGCATTTTTTTCTTAATGCTTTCTATTTTTCAGTGTAGAGATCACCACCTTTTTCATTATATCTATGTTTATTATGCTACTGTAAATGGTACTTTTTATAATTTTATTTTCCTATAATTTACTATTTATATATAGAAATTCACTTGATTTTTATTTGAGCCTTTATCTAGTAAACTTCCTAAGTTATTCACTAATTCTAATTATTCACTTGTAGATTATTTCGGATTAACTGTGCATAGAATCACGTTATCTTCAATTGGTTATGACTTTATTTCCATTCCAATCATTATCATTTCTATTCTTTTCTCTTGACTTATTGTCCTGTGGAGACCAATTAAAGAGACGTGGTGCCTCCTTGTCTTGTTTCCAAATGCAGGGAGTAGCCTCTAAATATTTCAATTCCTTTTATTCCTAATTTTCTGAGATGTTTGCTTTTTATCATGAAAATATTTTCATGCATCTATTGAGATGATCATGTGATTTTCCACTTTATTACATTTATATCACGTTAAGTGATTCTCTAAAGTGAAACCTGTCTTGATCACAGGCTTTAACGTATCATAGATTGACAGTATTTTGTTTCCAATTTTTGGCCCTATGTTCAAGAAACATATTGGTCTATAACGTTTCTTTTATGTATTGTCTTTGTCAGGATTGGGATTAAAGTTTTGGAGCCTCATAAAGTGAGGTGGGAAGAGTTTATGAAATATGTGGTTTATTTTTTCCTGAAATGTTTGGGAAATTTCACTAGTGTAAATATTTGAGCTCGAAGAGCTCAATATTTTTTTTTTATTTTCCTGGAAGAATGTGACGTTTTTTTCCCCCTCTTCAATAATGAATTTTATTTCTTTGATAGATATAGATTATTTAGATATGATTATAACATTATTTAACTGCAACAAAATTAAACATTTTTTCTCATTAAAGGAAACAATAACAAAAACTCTCAGGCCACTAAGCATAGAAAGTGTCTTCTTCTCCTATCTACAAGGGAGCTAATGTTTAAAATGTGTAGAACTCCTACATGGAATAATGGAAATATTTTTTTTTTTTTTTTTAAGGGAGGAAGGGAAGGAAAGACAGAGAAGGAAGGAAGGATGGAAGGAAGGAAGAGAGGAAGAAAGGGAAACATCTTTAAACATTTTCTTGTTTTATTATATTTTGTTTGTTTGTTTGTTTTTTTTTTACATGGGCTAGGGCCGGGAATCGAACCGGGGTCCTCCGGCATGGCAGGCAAGCACTCTTGCCCGCTGAGCCACCGCGGCCCGCCCAAATAATGGAAATATTTTTTAATGAATAGTGGTGATGATAGCACAACATTGCGAATGGAATTAACAGCACTGAAACATATATCTGAATATAGTTAAAATGGGAAATGTTAGCTCATGTATATGGTAATAGAATAAACCTTTTTTAAAAATCCATGGAAGTGCACTATGCAGTGAACCCTAAGTTAAACCATGGACTATAATTAAAAGTACAATTATTAAAATGTGCTTTTATCAATTTATTAAATGATCCGCAGCCAGGCAAGGTGTTGATAATGGGGTGGTTTATGGGGGTCTTGTATTTCACACACGATTATTCACACACGATAAGAGGCATACTTATCTACTGTTGGGAGGAATGTCAAGTGGTACAACCGCTGTGGAAGGCAGTTTGGTGGATCCTTATGAAGCTGAGTATAGAATTGTCATATGATCCAGCAATACCATTGTTAGGTATCTATTCAGAGGACATGAGGGCAAGGACACAAATGGACATTTGCACACCCAATGTTTATAGTAGTGCTATTTACAATTGCCAAGAGATGGAAATAGTTCAAATGTCCATCAACAGATGACTGGTTAAACAAGCTATGGCATATGCATATTATGGATTATTATACAGCTGTAAGACAGAACAAAGTCATGAAGCATGATACAACATGGATGAACCTTGAGGACGTTATGCTGAGTGAGATTAGCCAGAAACAAAAGGACAAATTCTGTATGGTCTCACTGATATGAACTAGTATTAATGAGTGAACTTGGAGAATTCCAGTTAAGAATACAGGCTATCAGGAGTTAGAAATAGGGTAGAGATTGGGTAATTGGAGTTGAAGGGATGCAGATTGTGCAACAGGACTGATCGTAAAAATTCAGTGCTCTAATGAAAAGCACTGAATTTCATTAACTGCTCTAATGAAAATACATAGGACTGTACAACACAAAGAGTGAACCCTAATGCAAACTTTGTACTATAGTGCATAGTATAATTATAATAATATAATTACATCAATCTCAACAAAAATACTATACCAATGCTAAGCATTAATAAAAGGAAAACAGACGGTATACAGGAATCTGCATTATCTGCCCAATTTTTCTGTAAACCTACAAGTTCTCTAATCAAAAAAATATATTTTTTAAATTTCCCTGTCTGCTAAAACAAATATACAGAAGGTTGGCTTCCAATAGAAATGTATTGGCTCATGGTTTCAGAGGCTAGAAGGATTGCTTCCTCCTAGGGTTGCTGTCTTCTATCTACCAGCAATGCTCAGTCCTTGGCTTTTCCATCACATGGCAGGCATATGACAGCACTTCTCCTTTCTCTTCTGCATTCCATCGACTTCCAGCTACTGCCTACTCTCTGAGGCTTTCTCTCTTTGAATTTCACTCTGCTTATAGGGGATCCAACAGCCTAGAGTAAAGCCCAAACTGATTCAATGGCTACAGCTCAACTAAAAAGAATATCTTCAAAAGGTCCTATTTACAATGGGTTCACACCTACAGGAATGGATAAAGATCATGAACACTTTTTATGGTTTATGTAAGTAAATCCTGAACAGAAGGAGAATCTATTAAAAAAAAAAAAAAAAAAAGAACCTACAGGCAACATTGTACTTTATGATGAAACACTAGATACTTTCTGTTTAAAATCAGGAAGAAGGTAAGGATCTCTACTTTGCTCACTTCTATTCAACACTGCATAACCAACGCAATATGACAAGAAGAAGTAAATGTCATCCAGATTAGAAAGATAGAATAGATTAATGGAACAGAATAGAAACTCCATGAATAGATCACTGTACATAAGAAAAACTAATTTTTGAAAAGGTACAAACATAATTCAATGGAGAAATAATAATCTTTTAAACAAATGGTGCTGGAACAACTGTATATTCATGTGCGAAAAAAAAAAAAAGAAAACTTCAATCCCTACCTTACCCCATATTCAAAAATTGACTGAAAATAAATACATAAAAATAAAAAACCCAAAAAGAAACCAAAAAATGCAACTCAAAAATGGATTGCTGGGCAGGCAGCAGTGGCTCAGTGGCAGAGTTCTTGCCTGCCATGCTGGAGTCTCAGGTTCAGTTTTCCCCGTGCCTGCCCATACAGAAAAAAAAAGATGGATTGCTGATCTGAACGTGTTACTCCTAAAAGATAATATAAGAAGAATCCTTTTTGACTTTGAGTTAGGAAAAGATTTCTTAAAGTTATGATACCAAAAGCACAATCCAAAAAACAGAAACAAAGAGAAATAGGATTTCATCAAAATTAAAAACTATGGCTCTGTGAATGACACTAAGAGAATTAAAAGATAAGTTAAAGAACAGGAAAATAACTATAAAGTATATATCTGATAATGGACTTGTATCCAGAATATATAAACAATGTTCAAAATTCAAGAAAAGGGAGCAAAATAAACCAATTAAAAATAGGCAAAAGATTTGAATATCCACTTGACCAAATATGATGTATGGATGGAAAATAAGTAAATAAAAAGACCTTCAGCATCATAAGTCATTAGGGGAATGCAAGTTAAAACTACAAGATATCACTACTATTTTATTAGAATGGTTACATTTTAAAACTATGACAATACCACATATTAGTAAAGTATTTATCCAAGAGAAAAGAAAACGCATGTTTATACAAAGACTTGTATGTAAATATTCATAGAAACTTTATTTGTGATAATCAAAACTGGGAACAACCCTGGTGAAAGTCTGAGCAAATTGTCACGTATCCATGGAGTGGGATGTGCTCAGTAATGAAAAGGAAGAAGCTACTGGTAGGGGATGTGGGTGGATTTTCAAAGCATTATGTTGAGAAAACAACCAGGACATAAGAATTCATCCTTGGTGATTACATTTATAATACATTTTAGAACAGACAAAATGAATCAATAATAACAGGAACGAATTCAGTGGCTTCCTGGTTGATGGGAGAGATCGATTGCAAAAGGCACCAGCTGTCTTTTAGCATTTGGTTTGTTCTGCATCTTGATTGCCATAGTGGTTACATACTTCCGTCAAAACTCACTGAACTGTGCGCTTAAAATGGGTACAGCCAGTAAGCTGAATTGGGAAAGAGATCAAAAAAGTTGACTTAGGTAAAAACAAGAATGAGTATAAGGAGAAGAAGGAAGAATATCAACAGGTCTACTGATTCATAAATGGAAGCATGGCTTCAAGGGATGGCGAAATCCCATCTCATTATGACACTAGCTTATGGTGAAGCTCTGCATCGGGTTTTTTGTTTATTTGTTTGTTTTAATTGATTATTGTGCTACAATCAGGTAGTACTGTGCTATCCATTTCTGAATTTTTACGATCAGTCCTGTTGCACAATCTGCATCCCTTCAACTCCAATTACCCAATCTCTACCCTATTTCTAACTGCTGATAGCCTGTATTCTTAACCGGAATTCTCCAAGTTCACTCATTAATAATAGTTCATATCAGTGAGACCATACAGAATTTGTCCTTTTGTTTCTGGCTAATCTCACTCAGCATAACGTCCTCAAGGTTCATCCATGTTGTTACATGCTTCATGACTTTATTCTGTCTTACAGCTGTATAATAATTCATAATATGCATATGCCATAGCTTGTTTAACCAATCATTTGTTGATGGACATTTGAACTATTTCCATCTCTTGGCAATTGTAAATAGCACTACTATAAACATTGGGTGTGCAAATGTCCATTTGTGTCCTTGCCCTCATGTCCTCTGAATAGATACCTAACAATGGTATTGCTGGATCATATGGCAATTCTATACTCAGCTTCATAAGGATCCACCAAACTGCCTTCCACAGCGGTTGTACCACTTGACATTCCTCCCAACAGTAGATAAGTGTGCCTCTTTCTCCAAATCCTCTCCAGCACTTATCATTTTCTGTTTTTTTGATAATGGCCATTTTGGTGGGTGTGAGTTGATATCTCATTAAGATTTCAATTTGCATTTCCCTAATAGCCAGGGAAGTTGAGCATCTTTTCATGTGCTTTTTATCCATATGTATTTCCTCTTCTGAGAAGTGTCTGTTCATGTCTTTTACCCATTTTTTACTTGGGTTGTTTGTCTTTTTGTTGTTGAGTTGAACAACCTCTTTATACATTCTAGATACTAGACCCTTATCTGATATATCATTTCCAAATATATTCTCCCATTGTGTAGGCTGCCTTTTTACTTCCTTGACAAAGTTCTTTGATGCACAAAAGTGTTTAATTTTGAGGAGTTCCCATATATCTATTTCTTTCTTCAATGCTCGTGCTTTCGGTGTAAGATATGGGAAATTTATAACTCCCATTATAAGTTTTATAAGATATTTCCTTACATTTTCTTCTAAAAGTTTTATGGTCTTAGCTCTAATTTTTAGGTCTTTGATCCATTTTGAGTTAATTTTTGTATAAGATATAAGATATGGATCCTCTTTCATTCTTTTGCATATGGATACCCAGTTCTCCAAACACCATTTATTGAAGAGACTGTCCTGTCCCAGCTGAGTTGGCTTGACTGCCTTATCAAAGATCAATTGTTCATAGAGGAGAGGATCTACATCTGAGCACTCCATGTGATTCCATTGGTCAGTATATCTGTCTTTATCTGCACCGGGTTTTTGTTCACTATATTTGGGTCTAACATCACTAACTGGATCGCTTTCCGTCAGGGCAGGAATTCAAGGGGATTGTCCAGGAATATAGGTCTTCTTAGAAATCAGCCAACACAAAACTTGTGATCAATAGGGTCTACAGCTGCTGCTCTCTCCTTACAAACAGAAAGCAGGTCTTCATTTTGAAGCAAGCTGAGACGAATCAGCCCTTGTAACTCCACCCATTCTAGCAGCATGCATGGAAATACACAGCAACAGGGTAAAAAAAAAATGAAGTAGCTGCTTCTCCGTAGACCCATACGTTTCTTGGAAAATAATGCCCAATTCTCTCTGGAACAGTCTAGGACAGGGTTCTAAGTACAAGGCACTGGGCTATGATGTGTGCCACTCGTACTTGGTACCTGAAGGGGTTGGTTGGAGGAGTTCCCAGGGGATGGGGTGAGGTCACCTAATCCTGTGTGAATTAAGTAAAATCAATAAAACTTCTCCCCCTAAAAAATGACCACACAAGCATCAGTAAATAGTTTTGGGGAAATACCAGACCCCGATAACAGCCCATGCATGGACAATGACCAAAGTCAGGTCTTAGAGCGTCCTTTTGCTTCCTACCCACAGCCCCTCTGTGATTTTGGGCTAACAGATGGCTTCCTTGTTGCTACCACCATTTTCCAACCTTGCTGTGTGTCACTGGCGTCTAGAACCACGTCGTTTATAACGGGACAAAAGAAAGAGGCCAAAAGACACATGATTTACCTTTGCATGGAGAATGCTCATTACTGGAGGGGCAAATTCCAAATGTCTTAGGAAGTGAGTCCTCGCGCCACAGCATAATCATATATTAGTTATAAACATGAATTATAACGTTTGGTGATACTGTATTGTGTAAATTTAATTTTTTTCATGATAAAATTTACTTGTACAGAGATTTTGGCAAATAAGAATCAGGAAAATGCTTTGACTGCTTTCAGGCCAGCGGAGTGGTGGTATTATTCTTTCTTAAACATGACTAATTTCATTTTCTGTATAATGAAGGAAAATTGTCATGAATTATCCCAGGCTGTGTATAATTGTCCAAATATGACTAATTTCTAACATTTACTTAAATTTTAATTTAAGCTGCTTGTGGCAATTATTTCAAATCCTGCTTAGCCCAATACAAATACATCTCTTAGAGGAAGAATGGAGACTCTTTCTTCTTTGAATGACTCATATTTTAGAGAAAAGGGACTCTGTCGGTTAAATGTGGCATGGTTGTTTTACTGTTCTTATGTCAAGAAATAAAACTATAGGCTCAGACTCTATAATGTGTGGTATTTTAGTTATTTGTTAAAATATTTGTTTTCCAGCAGAGTGTTCTTACAAATTCCATCTGAGGTTCATTTTCCCTATACACTTTCAGTCATCCCTGGCTGTTTGGACCCGGCAGGGCTGGAATTTGGGGTATCCAGGCATGCACAAGCTAGCCCACCTGTGCAAGGCTGGGGCCACTGCACAGCGCCCACACACGTGCTCCTACAAGGCCACCCTTTCATCGTCGCTCTTGGGGACGTATCAAGATATCATCATCACTTAAGTCGATACTACTGCATTCCATCCATTCCCCTTTCTGTCTGCCTCTTCCTCGCCTTAAAGATCTAGTCATTTAAAAACACAATAAAAGAAAACACTTCTGTTGCATGCTCTGTGCTGGCCCCTGTGCCAGGTCCTGAGGTCACACGGCCGTGGGGACCCAGCCCTTGCCTTCAGGACCCCGGGTGGTCAAAGGGAGCCTGAGGCCGCCAGACCTGCAGGGTGCAAGGCACGCAGGCTGTGGGAGCCGGCTGCGTCCTGCTGGAGTCCTGCCAGCGTGCGGGGAGGGCGCCGCGTCTCCAGGGTGCACAGAGGAGACGAGCTCAGCAGGTGGGTCAGGGCTGCTGCAACTTGGGGACGCTGTGCGCGGCCGCGAGGGGAGACTGGCAGGAGTGAGGTCAACCTTTTGGGCTCTGGTCTGACTTTGTCAGGACTTTAAGGAAAAAGCAATATTCTAGAATTACAGATGATGACTGTGAGGGGGATAGAGAAAGCACAATTTGGTGTGGGTCCGATTTGTGCAGGGCGTGGGCAAGGAAATGGGGGGGCGTCAAGATGGCCTTGCGTGTCCCCCTGAGCTGGGTGGGCGACGGCGTCACTCTGATCCTGATTCCGATTCCCTCCTGAGGAACTGGAGTGGGCCTTGGGTCGCAGCTGGGCCTTGGGGAGGCGGGTGGGTGGACGGGAGCCTCTGGCCAGTGGCGCCCCAGGCTGCGTGATGAGGCATGGATGGGCATGCGGGGCTCATCAAAAATCAGGGACTAGGCCGGCTTCACGGAGGGAAGCCTATAGAGAGCCAAGTGGAGCAGCCCACGTGTGCCACACCTAAGCAAGTAGGGCGGAAAGAGACCTCCCAAGAGCCGAGAGAAAATGGGGACAAGGTGGGGCAGCTACGCCCAGAGGGTGCTGTCAACGGTGACATGCCGCTGGAGGAGGACAAGGCGAGGGCGCAGACATCCCATGGGCGAGGGGGAGGTCACTCATGTACTTTGAGGTTTCTGGCACGGTGAGGTCAGGTGCCCAACTGGAATGGGGTGAAACCTTACAAAATGAGAGGAAGAGGAAACTAATTGTCACCGCCTTTTGAGAGGCTTTGCTGTAAGAGGCAGAGAGCATGGGCAATGGCTGCAGTGGGGCCTGTGTGGAAGGCAGGGTTGGCGAGGGAGAGAATAGGGCCAGCTTGGTGAGCAGGCGACAGCCAGGGGCAGGTAGACATGGGAGACGCAGGGCAGGGCAGGGGGCTTCTTAGGAGAGGACAGGGTTGGGGGATGGGAGGGCGCCAGAGAGGGCCTTTTAGCCTTGGGCAGGGATCCTTGAGGAAAGGCAGAGAACCAGGATGGCTGCCTGAGAAGGGCAGAGAACTTCTTGTTCTCACCTGCGTTCTGAACTCCCTGGTGACTTCATATTCGAAGTGTCCTAACGGATCTAGAACAACCCGTGGAGTCGGCCTGACGTATAGTTACAAGGCTGAAGACAGTTGTGCTTTTACGGCACATACTGATTTGCTTGGAAATGAAAACATGCAATGGAGTACTGTATGAGCTTTGAAAAAGGTGACTATATAGATGAATTGAAGTTGAATTGACATAAGCATAAACGTGGTTTATTATGCAAGGAAGGACTGAAGCAAACACAAAGGACAGATGTAAAATGTGCTGTGCAACAAGGAAAGAGCATAGCAAAACACAGAAAGAAAAGTGGGCGTATGTTGGAAACCTGAAAATTTTCTTATGGAGAAACCTGAACCTATATTGCCTTGTTTCATGTTTTCTTTTATCCTTTTTATAGGAAGGAAAGACTAGTGATAAATTTTACCTTAATTTTATGACAGTTTTGTCCATACGAGCTCTGCCAATGGTCAGTCAATGCTTTTCCTGTAAAAGAGTTGCTTTTATTTTTTAGTGAGAGCTGAACTGCAAATTCTCCTACCTGAAGTGTGGTCATTGTAAGCCACAGACGCTCCATCCATGGAAATTTTGTTTGCTTGTGTTTAAGGACCTGACAGTCACCTCAATAAGCACCTTCATCCCACAGGAAGGTACAGGAGTAAGACCTAAACCCTCAGAAACCAGGAGAAGGTGTGACGGGAACTCAGGCTGCCTTTAGCTGCCGCAGCAAGTCCAGTGTAGGCAGTAGACACATCTGTCCACGTCCACCTCCAATGAGGGCAGGTAACACCAGCTCTCTCTGTTCATAACGATCCACGGTAACTGGTCATACATTCCAGCGTCTGTAACACACATATGCACACAAACACACACACACATGCACGCACACACTCAATACAGCAATTGAAGTGGATGAGTCTTCCTGCCCCCATACGAAGGTAAGATGAGCCTGCTGATCAAGTGGACAAATCACCCACTCAAGAACGTGTCAGACCATACCTGGCTACGTCTCAGTTTGAGGTTCAGGTTCAAGAGGGAAGGTGAGCATCTCATTTCAACTCTCAAGTCACTCTCTTCTCTGGGAAGGAAACGAACAGGCACCAAGTCTGTCCCCCAGGAGACCATTTCCACTTGCCTGAACAAGGTGGAGCAACTTCTAAGAGAAGGGACATTCCATGAAAGCTAGTAGCTCATTTTCATGGATCTTCATTTTAGAAAATCCAACTTTCATAATTCAGGGAACCTTAGAGTCCAGTTCCCTGCCCACCCCTATTCTAGATTTATAGGGGTTTCTGCAAGCAAGAATGTAGAGTGTTGGGCACGAGGGATTTGCCCTGCTGTTTGGTGGTGATCATGAGGAAACTTCCATGAGGAAGCTCACAGTGGCCTCAGAGTCACGAGATCAATCACATGTTGGATTGGTGGGTGTCAAAGAGGCAACTGAAAACAAGGGGAACATGGAATTGCTGCTTCCTTACTGAGTACGAACTCAACAGGGCCACTTTTCATTCCAAATACATGCTAAACAAAATATGAGAAAATCAACTCAAGAATTAAGGAAGGGAAAGTTTTTTCAGCTTCAAATATTTTCATTGAGTAAACACTGAATATCCAAAGCAGCAGAATGCATTTTAGAGAAAAGAACCTTGGAAGGAAAAAAATAAATTCATGTGAATTAGGAATTATCTGGAAAAATTAAAGCCACAACTGTTAGTAATCCCTCATAGTTTTTCCAAATGAGGAAAAAAAGACACAACTCTTCTTAACTACAAACTTACTTTTAACTGTGGCAAAGGTCTAGTAAAACATCTTCTAATTCTTAGGTTTTGGTACTTGCTTGGAAAATCGCCTTTTTACAATTCTAAGTGCATGTGATAAAAATAAAAACTGTACACACACACATGAAACGTTAACAAGGAGTGTTAACACAAATCAAGGGAGATCATTTCTATGAACAAGAAACTTATCTTTCTTCTTTCTACCTTAAGACACTAATCTAGAAGCTGTGTTGGCTTAGAAGTCCTTCTAGTCCCCCCATCCCCATGGAAATTATTTGGTATAATTTACAAGGACATTCTCAGGCCCCTAGAAAGGAACTCACAGGAAATGTTACCCTTTAAAGTCCTCTTTGGTCCCTGGCAGTGAGCCCTCCCCACCCTTGGCTTCCATGCCGCACTTCCCTCTGATGTGAAAGCACCCCTGGTCCAGGTGAAACTGGCCTGTGTGGCGGGGGCCACAGCTGTGTGCATTAGCTAAACAGTCCATCGGTTTTACATTTCTCACTGGCCCAGCAAGAGACTCCGCATTGAACACCTGAGGACAGATCTTGGCCATGGTCAAATCAGTTTTGCTTGCTGTCTCTGTACTTTCTGTTGATGTTTTCTTCTTTCTCCCGTGGACTGCATACCACACAGCTGGGGGTGGATGATGGGGAGAAATGGGATTTTTGTGCCCTCGTTGGAGAGCTGATAATTCCACAGAGTTGCCACAAGAACACCAGGGGTCTAGCTCTGATTTTTAGAAAAGTGTTGCTTAACTGCTGGAGCTGTCCTCTCTTTTATATGTGAGAGTGGCTCTTCCTTCTAATTTTATCTTTAGAAGATGTATTTCGCATCCTGAAAATTCTCAGCTGTGTGTATAGGAAAGGTGATTATTTTGGAACAAAAAAAAAAGGTATAGGAATACAGGAATCCCCTTGAAAAATTCAGGTTGGACAAGGCCAAGTGATGGAAACTACTAGCATTTTAATATCTTAAGATGTGAAAGGGAATTATAGAATCCTGATGCTGAAAACATTTTTTCCTAATGCATAACGGAGGCCCAGAGCTGACAAGGGACACACTCAAGTCACACAGCACAGCACATTTACCAGCAGAATAAATTTGTTCTGAAAATGAATCTAGTGATCTTCCCTCTGCATGATATGCTCCTTCCAGGAAAGAGCCATGGGCATCAGGAAAACACGGTTGAGCCACTTCCCCAAACCATGCGAGGAAGTAACGCTGGGCAGCTGCCTTCTCTACTTCTGCTCCCGACTGGTTAAGGTGTGAAGGCTCACCAGCCTAGGGCAACTGGCTGGGCGGATGGTAGAAGGGAAACCAGGGTAATAAGCTGGTTGGGCCTAAGACTTTTCTTCAATGGCAACTATTAACCAGAACAAATTAGAGCAAGCGCACAAGGTAAGTCTAGCAGACTGGTTTTCTCACCCCAATCACAACTGCACCCAGCCCAACAGCCAATCGGGGATGACTTCATCAAATGGGAGATGAAAATAATAGATCTTCCCATGTCTTCCTTATAGGACATGCCAGTTGCTCAGGGCAGCGCTGTTTCAAAAACATCTCTTCATTTTACATCATCAAAGTGAATGAAGGAAAATGCGGTCTACTAAAATTCCCAGCGGATCGGTGTGCCTCGGCTGGCGGCCGCCACGTGTGGCATCCGTGCCCCATGTGTGCGTAGGGCCAGGTCCTCGCAGGTGCCGTAGGCCCCGAGGTGCCCGCGCTGCAGCGAGGCCGGCCGGCCCATGAGCCGAGGCCCAGCCCAGCGTCCACGCATGTGGGTTTGGATCCTGCGCTCACCTGCTGCTGGATCGCAAGGCAGTCGATTGGCCTCTGCAAGCACCCGATTCCACAAAGGGCCGACTGGAATGGCAGCACTCCCGCATGGAAGCGTGGTGAGTATGTGAGATGGCTCAGAAGAAGCATCTGGCACTCAGCCTGTTTGGGGACTTGACTTTATTTTTCAGTCCGGTCCTATTACCCAGTTAAGTTTGGAGCTGCCTGTGGTAAAAAGCATATCTCAGGCTGTTTGTTTTTCTACATTTTGTGTTTGTTTGATAGGCTATAGAATGTAAACGCAAATACTGGAATATTTTGCATTGATTCTAATATTTGCTTGTAGGGAATTAGGAAAAGAAAACTGTCATTTTAATTATTCTTCCTCGAAATGCAGAGAGAAAAAAGGATGGAGGACGGAGAGAGTGGGGTAGTCAGAGGAAGAGAGAGAGTGACGCTTTTATATGAGAGGAATGGAATGATATTCAACTGAAAACACAGAAGTGCTTCCAAAACTCTGCATTTAAAAGGCCAGTTCCTCCAGATTTCCAAAATGGTATAAACCCGCATCAGCCTGCAGTTCAGAGAAGCGTCTCCCCCCACCCCCGCCACGCGTCTGTCTTCCTGGGGTGTGGGCGGAGCTGCTGGGTGGCCTCCAGGTCCTCACTCGGCAGGGACTGGCCACCGCGCTGCCACTGCGGCCTGGCGCCCAGCCCGTGGGGAGGGCTCTGAGCCAAGGTGGGCTTTGGCTCTGCACAAACGCTCTGCCCGAAATAACTGCAGTAAAAGGCACTTGAGGAGGCTCTGTTTGAACCATACAAGTTGGCGAAGTTCTGTTTCTAATCCTCCCACAATAAAAATAGCACCCATAAATGGGAGAAAAATATCCCAGATCCTAATCTCTACATGCTGCTCTGACTCTGTCCCTTTCTGGGGGATGCTGAGGACATCCCAAAAAAGAAACCTGTACTTCTTTCAATGTGCTGGAGAGCTTGGCCTCGCGTTAGTCCCACTAAGAAAATCTAAAAGCGTCAAACTGCATGAATCCCCAGCGAGCTGGCTGAGCACTGTATTTATTCCTAGTATCTTGGCAAAGGAGTCCCATGTCCAACTTAATTGGCAGCAGGTTACCATCCAGCTGCTAAATAATCTTTTCCTATTGAAGAATCAGAAATAAAAATGGAATGAATAATTTGGAACATGAACAATATAAGCATTTATTTGAAAAACATTTTCCATTTAAGTAAAATGGCAAATCAGCTACAGTAGCTTCTCGCTACAAATTTTTACTTGCACTCACAGTCATTTTTATTCATCATCTTCAAAGATATGTCTACAGAAAACTATCCCACAAAGTATTTAGAAAAAAATAAATCCAATCTCTCCAATAGAAAGTGAATTGAAATAACAAACCAGGCAATATAAAATCAAGATATGAAACCAGTTGACATTTATAAACACAAATAAATAAATATGTACAAAAGAGCCTATGCCAACAGTGAATAAAGAAAATTATTACACTGCAATTCGCAGTGACAAGAATGGAAAAGATCTCAGGGTCCTAAACTAAGACGCTAGTAACGTGTGTTTTAAAAAGAAAGAAAATTAAAAAAAAAACCAAACATAAAGAGGGTCTGAATTGGTATTATTTCCATAGCTAGGCTAAACTAAATTTTGGCACTCCAGCTAAATCCCTGCACCGAGTGAAGGCGAGAGCTACATGTTTGGAACTGAGGGTAGAATTTGGCTGTCTTCTAAACCAATTTTCAAAACTTTCTGCTCAGTTATTTCTACATTTTTCCTCACCCTACCACTAAAAATTTCTTAAGTAGAGCTGACCTGGTTGTCAAATATGGAAAAAAAAAAAGTGTCCCCATTTCTAGATGAATATTATTAGAAGCAAAAAGCAAAGTCATTTTTGAAGTTATTTCTGAATTACTATTAACTAAATAAACATGTGGGATAGAAATCTCACAGTAGGAAGCTAATTAAATTCCATCATGAATCACTAAGGTTTGGGGTGGGAATATGAGTATATGGTGAATATTTAAGGTTAATTGTCTTCTCGTGTAACCTCTGCCAGCGTAGGCAGTCTGTTGACGTATGCTTGGAGGAAAGGAGCTGGTTCTCCTGTGGGGAACTTTGTTGACCTTAAGATTTACTATATCCTCTTCTAGCAAATACTCCCCTCTCCTGTGAATGCCGAGCTCCGGTCTCCAGGACAGAGTTCCAGCCTCCTTCAAAACGGGACAGTCATAAAACCCCACCACATCCTCTCCCAGCCCTTCCAGCCTAGCAAACAGCTTTGGGGTTGAAGATCAGCCAAAGGCCAGGGGCCATGGAGCTGCTGCAGAGCCCAGAGCTCTGCTCTGTCCCACCTCGTGCTCCTTCCTGCTTTCTCTGCAGCAGCCAAGGTCTCGGGGGCCACTTCCTCTGACCTCAGCAGACTGGCTTGGCCAGAATGCCTCATTTCCTCTGCTCCCTCCCAGGACCTCCCCAGATAAGCCAGGGCAAACATGAAGGCTGGTCATGCACCCGGGCAGGTTTCTAAGGATTTGGACGTAACTCTGTCATTTAAGAAAAGTTAAAACGTGACCACCTACACATTGGCTAGCAGGTACGCATTACTCAGGAGGGCTGGGGAGCTCGGTAAGCTGGTGAGCAGCAGCCTCAGGTCCAGATAACACAGCACTCACCCTGCCAGACCTCTCGGCCTCTCCCACAGTGTGCCCCGTGGACCTGGGTACAAACAGTTCTTAGACAAGCAAGGCCGAATGTTTAGGACTTCTCTGGGTTCTGATGTGTCACCCATATGCCCCATTTTACATTCCTGGGAACAAAACTCTTGAAAGAGGGAGTAAGAGGCTTTTCATTTGAGTGATTGGAAATGTCTCACATTTCTAGAGCCAGGACAGCACCTTAGGAACTCAGTGGCTGATTCTCCTAAAAGGGAGAGGGTATTGGGCTTGGCGTGTCTGGTGGAAATTCTCTGTCCCCGCTCCATGAACCTGTGGGTGAAGGAGCTAAAGCAGAGGTGGGAGGTCCACACGAATGGGATTCCGATGCTTCGGATGAGATCACAGTCAGCAACGATGCTTAAGTCTTGCATCTTGAGTAATTTTAAGGTATAAACAGGATAAATGAAATATTAGGAAATTACATAGCCTCATTTTAATCAAATCAGGATTCTGGGAAAACTTTCTTTTTGGTGCAGAATGTTAAACATTTGGAATAACAATTTTTTAATCCCCTTTATCTTCGGGTTGGACATTAAATGTTCTTTTCTATCTGTGGTTGAAGTTTCATTGCAAAAGGGAAAATGATACTGCATTCATAGAAAACTAGCAGATAGGGGACTTGGGGGCTTCTGAATAGATATAAATACTTATATGCCTTTTATTGTTGAGAAACACGATATAGCAAATGGCCACATGGAAACTTCTCTCCTGGTGGTCTGAAGGAGATCCATTGCAAAGTTAGTCCTCAGTTCTGCCTCTGCCTTGTCCACTGATTTTAAGTTCTTCCACCAAGCTCTGATTAGATTGATCCAATGACATATTCCAAAACATCGTAGCCACTGTAGCAATCGAGTCACGATGCTTCCATGTGCTGAGGTTTTAGAGACGGTGAAAATGTTCCCCTATAGCAGAAATACACTGGAAAGATGAATTTTGGACTCCACCAAAGACTTCTTAGTAAAATATATGTCGTCTGCATGCAGTTTCTTAGGTGATCACACATCTATAACTGCCCTCTGGACTCTTTGCTGCTTGCAGATCTTCATGTTTCCACAGACTGCTACCTTATCCTTATCATAAAGACATTAAAACTTTGTGCTGTGGCTGAAAGTGTCGGACATGATAATATTTTTGTAGAAGTTGTCTGAGTGAGCACTGCAGTAGCCCCTGACCTTGTCAAGGACCTGGTGCACAGGAAGGATGGACGTCTGCTCTCCACCGCCATGGGCCAGCTTGGATGAGGACCTGTCCGTGGATGTGCTGTCTGCAAAAAATGACACCAGTGATTAGGCGAGCGGAGTGGTAGCAGCGGAGGCCGCCCGGCTGGACATTGCCAGGGGCGGGTCTGTGCGGACTCCCAGGCAGCCTGGGAACTTCACGGGGAGCGTCTCCGTGCACATTCTGACCAGTCCCTGAATGCCAGTCTGCCTTCTAGTAATTTATGTTGGGGTGTGTTTCAGGAAACGTTCTTGTAAGCGGTACGTTTCAAAGAGCCAATAAATAAAATGTCAGAAAATCACTTCAAATAATATACGCAGCAAATGGATCAAAAGAACAAGTGAAGATTATATTGCAAATGAATTAAAATATGCTGAAAGATGTATTGAATAAATTATATGATGTCTGAGATATGTTTTCATAAAACCTTGGGAGGGGGCTGGGGAGGGGTATATTGTTGGTACCACATGGGTACATGGGGATTCAGTATACTCTCTTCTCTACTTTTATGCATGTTTGACATTTTTCATCATAAGAATTTTTAATACAAATAAAATTTAAAGAATTCTGGAGAAGTAAAATGAATAAAAATGACCATGAAATGCTGACCTGAACACTTTTCCCCATGGGTATTAAACCTGTAAAGTTGATTGGAATATGACAAAGAGAAATATTTTGTGAATTATTTTTAATTATAGAAACAAAAATGTCTCTATCACTAATGTTTTATATAAGAGTACCTGTTTTATGAACTGGGCCACATATAGTTATTTTTGCTGGTAGCAATAACGTCTTTGCAATTTGATAGTAAGAATGGAACGCCCAATACAGATTTCTGCTCTGAATTTTTCAGTCCCAGGTTTTTAAATATTATTTCCCTCAACCCAAAAGCTTTCTAAAATTTGCTCAGGTAAAGCTTTGAAACTCACTCACGCTCTGTTATCTATAAATTCAGCTGGTTGTTTCATGTACCCCATGAGTATCCTAGAAGCATCTGCCCTCCTCTGTCTCTCAATATACTTTGGAGAAAAATTCCACAGCAACCTGGCATCAGCCAGAAATCTCATTCTGATGAAGGAGCAAATGTGACCTTCTACAAAGGACTTGGCATCCTATGGTCTCATCCTCTCTATTCACTGTGGAAGAGGCAGAAAGCTCTATCCTGAAAAGCTGCTTTGAAGAATCATGGTTCCATAATTGGAAAGTTCATGCCTGGCTTTTTATGTTTGAGAAAGTTGGACCCAGGATGCAATGTTGCTTTAGAAATCCACCAATAACTGGTCAAATCCGTCATCATTATATCTGGTGTCTTTCGAAGCTATTCCAAATGTTCAGCTATTGTCTTGTGTTGGAGCAGACACTAAAAAATAGAGGACTAAGATAGGAAATGTTGCTCTTATCCCACACTACAGGAAGCAAGAGAGAAGAAGAGATCATGATTCATGGAAAGAATGGGCAGACGAAAGCGCGGTCAGATGCGGAGTTCCCAGAACTGGTGAGAACGCAGCTCAGGAGTCAGAACCCAAGACTCCCTCCCCATTGGCCCTCAGCAAGCTGCTCAGAGCTGTGCTTTCATCCAGTTCATACATTCACTAGCCAGTGGTTTTCTATGGGGGATTTTTCTATTGCCTTAAATTTCAATAATGAACATTTTGTATTTCATGCTTTTAGTAGACTGCGCTCCCTGGAGAGACGCCAAGGATATATCCATTCTGCTTCATGGGCAGCTTACACAGGCTTTCAGAGATTTTGACAGCTCCAGTCCCAAAACTCGACCTAATTTTATGGGCCATTGTGGTCTAGTAAAGTAAAATTCTTAACAAGTGATATATCTCAATGTATATGTTATCACCAGTCTTCTGGATAGATATTAAATTATGGGCTATATTGATTTTTATTTTATTTCAGAGACTGAAAACCAGGGGCTAGAGAAAGTGAACTGTTAATTTGACTTATGCTGAAATTTCAAGCAGATACAAATCCTCTATAAGCAGGCTGTGAATTGACAATTTCTCTTTTATGACTTCTATGAATGTACCATGACATACACAGGAGTCGGTAACAGCAGTGCTGAGTCAGGAATTTCACTCCCTTCTAGTGAAGACCTCTCAATTCTGCCTTTTGCCATTATTTTTCCTGCAATATGGCATACTACTTCCAGATCACGGCACAGCATAGTACATTTCCTAGAAGCAATGGCTGCAGACAAGCCCATGCAGAGAAGAGTCCACACAGCCCACTACCATTGGAGAATTCAGAAATCCCAGCTCAAGGCAGGAACGTTGCTGTGCTGCTGAGGAGTATTGAAAAGAATAAGCAATTTTGCTGGTGCAGCAAGAGTCTTAGCTTAGTCCATGCAAATATTCTCTCATTACCCTGCAAAAAAGTCATGCATTCAAAAAAATAATTTACCTGAATGATCCACTTTTGTTGAAGGAATGCTCTTAGAAGACATTATCTACACCATAAACATACGAATGTCTGGATCAATTCCAAGAAATAAACCAACTAGCCAATCCTGAGGGGTCGCGGGGTCCCAGGTCGACCAGTGGTCTCACTGAGAACTGGCTGGTACCGGAAGGTCATTTGTAAGGCAGTGGACTGGAAACCAGAACATTTTCTTCCATGGAAGAAAAGCCAGGTGGCTGGTTATAACCTTATGCTGGTTGATAAGAGCCCATTTAATCCTATGTGTTTTGTTATGGGAAACAAAATCATATCAATCTCTTCCAAAAGCAGAACATTTTGTAAATCGCAAAGTCTGCCTTTGGGACATCCATTTCCACACTTCCTTTCTTATCTTCCAGTCTGTTCTCCCCCAGGACCCTCCAGTCCCTTCTTTCCGTCATACTCCTAAAGTTCCCCAGGTTCCAAATGACCTGCCTCTGTTTCCCCTCTCCCCTTGCCTCCTGGCATTTCTTCAGGCTAGTTAACCTCAGCTGTACTAAGAGCAAAACAATCAGACTGATCAAATTCCTCTTCATTCATAACTAACTGATCACGCATTGATTTGCGCCTTTTTAAAAGATAGGGAGCCACAGTAAGTATCTAATTTTAAGTTTGATTAAATAAAGTGAAAAAAAAATAACATGCATTGTAAGGAAAATATATTTTATTCCAGGGGAACTACCAAGCAGACAGAATGATCTATTTTAGGCTCTAAAGCTGCCATTATTTCCTTACGTCAGATGTTCTTCAGCACAGAACTCATAATTTTAGGCAAAATACTTTGTGTTCATGGCTCAGAGGCTCAACTTCATTCTAGAAGAGCACCTGGAGCTTTCTCTCGATTCCCCAAAAGTCCTGAGCTCCAAGAAATAAGAAATCCTGCCCTAAGCTGTTTGAAGCTTTCAGATCCTCCTTTGTTAATTTCAGAATTGACATTCTCTCTAGACATTCACTCTTTTCTGCAGAGCATCAGGGGTCCCGGGCAGTGGCTTCCCTGATGGCGAGGCATTTGAGGGGCACGCAGGAGCGTGTACGTGGATTCAAGTGTATATGAGGGTCTTTATAGCCCAAGTCTTTTCAATGGAGACATTTATAGACACAGCACACATCATATTCCACATTTGCAAAGCTCAGGTTTACCAGCTAAACAAACAAAACATTTTTTTAAACTATTTTCTTTATCCCTTTAGATGTATTTTAAAAAGTGCTGCACGCTAAGTGTAGACAGTTATGTGCCAGAGGTATAATCAGTGATGAAAAGTAGCATTTTTGCCATTGCCCTTTGAAGTTATTCCAAGATTAGGCCTTTTCACAGCACTCCCTGGGATAAGTAAGTACCACAAGAATTCCTTAATTCCACATCGTTATCAGGTTTGTTCGAACACGTGCTCAGGGTGAGAGTGTGCGGACATAGTTACTATCATGAGAAACAAAACAGAAGATGAACGAAGGCACCGTGCTCTCTGCAGCCCTGTTTCACTCTCCCAACATGCTGCTCCTGCTTTTTCATATTTGCTCAGTGATCTAAAAAGCAACTGCCCACCACACTTCCAATACTCAAGGACGAAGGCTCCTTGCCACACATGCACACAGCCGTTTACTCCTGTTCCCAGTTCAACTTGTCAAGTAACTTTCATACTATGAGGAAATAGCCTGCAAGTCTATTTCTATATTTTTTAACTAAAAAGATAGTTAAATAAATAACTATATAGATATAAATTTGCATACAGATATAGATAGAAAATTGCAAATAACTGCAATTTTCAGAGACAACTGAATTTGGAATCCAATCATAAAGTTACCCTCATATTCAGAGTTCACGACAGCAGGGGTGTGTAGATGCAGTTTTGGTTGTAAAATAAAGACAAAATATTCTCAAAGACCCTGCATAAAGTCTTCAAGTCGATTTTGATTCTGATAAATCTAAACTAAGCACCTGATCTCCATGATGGGCCAATTTCCCAATGGCAACAGGATGAGGCACGGACTCACCGGTGTGGCTGTTCCTTTTGAAATAAGTGGTCGAACTGGATTTGGACTTGGATGTAAGGTATGTTGAGTTGGAGCCAATAGAGCTTGAAGACAAAGATTTCCCTAGGTTATCAGAACTTTTCTTGATGATGTTGGTAGCTGTCTTACTCCAGTCTGAAAATAAATTGACACATCTCTCATCAATGTACTTTATTGGAGAAATACTCTGCCCTGAAAAATCAATGCCTTATTAAAGTAACTTACCCAGAACTTTTGAATTTCTAATATGTGGGCAATGGCCAAAGAAGAGAGCAACACAGAAACAATAAGAAGCTGAAGAAACAGAGAAGTCTCTTGCTCTCACCCTGTTTTGAGTTTCTAACGGGTAAGAAATGGGCACTGATGGTAAACAAAAAAGAATAGTAGTATGTTCAGATATTTTTGATACTGAGAAAAATTGCTTTGACCAATAATGCAATTGAGTGTTTCAAAAATGTGAGAAGGTGGATGTGGAATTTCTACATATCTGAGTTGCCCAATTAGACATCAAACCTTGGGTGAGTCATTTAAGCTGTCCGGAATTCAGGCTTTTCCTGTGTTTAATCTCTTCCAGTCTGAACAGTCTGAGATTCTGACACAGCACCTTCCCACGCTTTGCCTTTCCCATCTGCCCCTGCTATGGTTCTGACACTGAGGGATGCGACGATGAAGGTTTCGGGCACTCTGAGATGAAAAGCCACGGACGCCACGCTCCTTACCTGAGTTGTCGGCTAATCGGAACCGGCCACAGCAGAGGTGCCGCCGCCACTGCTTCTGAACGTTCTCCTTCATAGCACAGTGGAAGATAAATATAAATAAGCCTGTGATGAAAGAAAAGATAAATGTCCAAGTCCACCTGCATTTGTAAAGATTAATCACAAAGTACATAGATTCACTCAAAGTTTTTTACACTGGAATCGTGAAGAAACAAAGATCGGAAGGAAAGGAGTCTAGGAATCCAGAGCAGAAGTTCTGGCTCTTTAGACAGCTCTCAGCGGAGCCAGTGAGACCAGAATGAGTCTCTGGAGCCGATTCTGGAGCTTTTAATATTTCCTTTATATTTGTTTAAAATTTTTGTAAAATTTTTTTCTAAACATGAGATAAAAGAGAAAACTGAAACCACCCATAAGCTCATTATCTACTTTCAACTTGTGGTTTTTTGGTTACTTTACGTATGTATTTTATTAAACAACTGTAGTATATTGGGCCATAGAAAACTGGTATTTTTGTAGGTCACCATGGCTGAAAATTATCAAGTTCGTGGCTCCGCCTAATCACTGACCTCTTGGCCTCCTTTAATTTCTCAACCTCTTAAAGCAGACATAATTCTCATAATTCCCTGCACCTTTCAGAAATGACTGTATTACATGTACTTTGGAAACAACTCTTTCTACCAATTTAAGGATTTTGCTTCTGCTACTGAACTCTGTTTGCAGTCGCGTCAATTTTCCCCTCTATTCATCCTTACCTGGTTACTCTCATTACCCTGCAGTCATGCCCTACTAACTCTATGGGAAACAAAGCACTCATTCCTCCTCAGTCCTTAAGCTTCTTCCAGCTTCAACATCTCCATTTTTTGAAAGGGTTCATTGGATGCCTCCACTGTTTTTTAAGTATACATCTGTCAAAGATCTTATTTATGCATCAATTAATAAGGGAATCAACAAGGTATTACAACTGGCTCAAAGAAGAATTCAAAGAGTAAGTACATATAAGTAGTCAAGGATGCAGAAATGAATTTGCTAAATAGATGCAAAACTGGCATCTTCAGCAGAGGAGGGAGCTCAATTGTACTCCCATGGGATGCAATTTATTTATATGTTGATGGCCAAGAACCATTTGCACAGATTAGTTCTGTACAATTTACAGAGTTGTATTGTTGGTGGGAAAGTAAAATGGTGCAACCATTGTGGAAAACGATTTGGTGGTTCCCCACAAAGCGAAACACAAAACTACTATTCGATCCCCCAATCCCAGCTCTAGAATTGAAGAGAATTGACAGCAGAGATTCAAAAAGACACTTATTCACAAGAGTCAAAAGGTGGGGAGAAAATGTGTCTATCAACAGATGAATGGAAAAGCAAAATGGAGTATTACTCAGCCATACAAACAAATGAAACACAGATGACCCTTGAAAACATTATGCAAAATGAAATAAGCCAGATTTCACTTTTATGAAATACATAGAATTGGCAAATCTAGAGACAGAAATTAGATTAGAGGTTACCAGGTACTGAGGGGCGGGGTGTGATTGCTAAGGGGTGCAGAGTTCTGTGGGGGGGATGAAAACTTAGAAACAAACGGTGGTGAAAGCTGCTGAACATCGTGAGTGTAATTAATGCCACTGCTGAATTGAACACTTAAAAATGGTTAAAACAACCCTCCTGAAGGTCCCTGGGCTGCGGGCAGGGAGGAGGGCTGGGGGTGGGGTGGGGAGGAAAGCAGGCTGGCCAGTAAAGGAAGGGTTTTCCTGCACTCAGATCCCATTATCATCCTCGAAAAGATGAGATTTGATAGTGTTCTCAGTCTTCCCCTCCGCCCCCCACATTCCCCAAATCCCTAACCAGCAAATTGGCTTTTTCTCCCCAGCAGCGTGAGTAAGCGAATGCACATAAGCGACTTGGATTTGTTAGCAATGGGCAGAGCCTTTCAAGTTTCAAGGGACAGACTAAAGGCACCGGAGGGCTTGGAAGTGTGAGATAAGGTCCACAGAGTGGCGGAGAGGGAGGGGCAGAAGCCATTTGCCCAGGTTCACTCTATTTTCCCTTGAATCTGGATTGGCAGGACTTGCTCTTAGATGTATTTTTGAAACACAGCTAAAAATACAGCTAACCGTGTATTCCTAAGAGTCGCTTGCTTAGCAGAATCTCCTCTAGAGCTGGAGGAGGTCGCTGGCTCCACTTAGGGACTTCTGCTCCCAGGTGCCCATCCAGGTATCGACCTAAAGGTCTCAGGTGGACCAAACAGTTTCCTTTGAGTTGTGGGTAGAAGGTGAAACTTGCTGCAGGTGCTTCCTTTAATAGTCTATTATTCTTTCCTAACCCTCAGCAGTTTTTATAAATGCCATATGTGCTGGAGGAAAACCTCTTCAGAAGTTGAACCTGTGTCCTGCGGACACTGTAAGAAAGCAAGGGCGCGGGCTCACTGTTTGGCCTTCCTGGGGGTAAGGTGTGAATTATTTTGAGGATCTGATGCTGCTCAGGAAGAGAAGGTGGTTAAAAGAAAAATAAATGTGAATTAATAAAGCACTGTTTTAGGTTGTGCAGTGCTGCTATAAATCATAATCATGCAACATTAGGTGACGTTGCCTATTTTTAAGCACCTATATTTTTCCTGTAAGTGTGCAGGCATCTGATAAGTCTACAGGACACTGGAATGTAAATTGAATTCAAAATATAATAGAGCTCCTACAAAATTATGTGATAGAAGAAAAGCATTTAAATGTTCCTTCTCCCACTTATACTGTAATGTTATGGGACAAAGTTAGATGAAAAATCAGAATTTTTTAGGAATGAAAAGAATCTAAAGTCCAAGGTATTACATTTATGCAGCTTTTTAGCCATGAGATACTTTTCCATTTGAAATCAGAATAGGATTCTCATAATAGGCTCTTTTCCTATTTATAGTCACTAGGCTTTTCCCCATGAATTTACATTAGTCTGGCATATATATGTAAGTATTACACCACCATTCTTTTAGGAAAAAACTCTTCCTTTTAGAATTTGGCCTTGGGAAAAGTGGTGGGAATCTACACCTGGAACATCACACATGAGCAGGATGGAAAGAAATTCTCAACACTCATGAAGGAGGAGAGCCAAGGGCACGGGGAAGCTGAAGTGGGAAAACGAGGGCTAGTCTCTCTTACACTCTGAGATTTTGTTTATCCTGTCTGCTTACAGATGCTGGTGCCAGAAACAGAAAATCACAGATCTTCAGCGTTCTACATTCACATCCAAGGGAATCTATTTTATTTCCCATCCCTGTCTCTGCTTTTCTTCTATCAGATTCTTTCCCTTTGAGAATCTTCATAGCAGCCATACCGCACCTCAGAATTCTCCTTGTACCGCTTGTAAAATTATGCTCTTCTGTCCTTTGGGAAAGGGCTGTAAGCTGCAGTCCGGGACCAGTTACCTTGCTTTACCCTTCAGGACACCTTACAGCTTTACTCACTGACCAAGGACCAGGAAACATCGCCCCAAAGAAGGGAGGTGGCTAAAACAACCCAGAGCTCACTGCCATCCTTATCGAGAAATTCTATCCAGAAGAAAACATCACTCTGATGAATTCAAGCCAAAGTCCCTTAGCAATAGCTTCTTCAGCCTGATAAGTGCCTTCATTTTTTAAAATTTCACCTGTGTGAACCTAGATTCCATGCTAGAACAATAATAAAAACGAAACGCAAACACACAATGAGCCAACAGATTCTTAATCATACGCCTACACTCTTAAATCACCCATCTCCTCGTCTTCCTCTTGCCTCCATCTTTCACTAACCAGAAGTTTGTGCTAATTTTTTTTAAGTTAGATTACTATGGGAATTCAAGATGTGTTAATTCTGAGTAATTTTTTTTTAATTTTCTCATTTAAAATGAATAACATTTTTCAGTTGTGATGGGGGAGGGTGTTGGAAGCATGTGGGAAAGTAAGCTTGCCTATGGGCATTGCTTGGAAGGGAAACAAGAAATTCCACCTTGCCAAATCCTCCTGGAGAGGCCCACCACCAACCCCAACCCCACTGGCCGAGGCTGGATCACCAAGGATGTGGGGCATAGACATCTAGAAAGACGCACCAAACTTAGTGAGGAAGCATTCCAAAGCATCTCATCAAGTGGTTGGACACGTTTATGGTGTATAGTCCTTTCACTTACTTCAAAACACAGTCTGCTGGCATGTTAAAAATGAATCCCACATCTAAATATTGACATTATATTTGCAATAGAGTACATGGGCTTGTGCTCAATCCTGGTCTCTGTAAGAGCCATCGGACTGCTTCTTTGGGAGAGGTAGTACTTAGCATCCAGATTTTGACTAGACATTTGACTTCCCACATAGGACTCTTTCCCCTTGCTTGACTTAGGCAATGGAAAGGTGCAAAGTATGGATCCTCAGCCTGATTATCAAAAGTTAAAAAAAATGCCCAAAACAATTTTCCTTCAATATGAAGATGAATGCTAGTGTGGCAAAATTCAGGGCAGCTTATATTGTCCTTTTCCTGCTCTTACAGTTCACTTACAAGGAGCTTGCTGGAGAAAAGATAAAAAGTCTTTGAGTCCTCATCTCCAGATGAGTTCTTCACCAACTATGGGCCACCTAGTGGCAAGATCTTAGCAGGATCTTCTTCAATGCATTGACAAATGGCCTGCGTTGACTTTCTCTTACCCTCAGAACAGTTAGAGATGAAAAAGATCCAGTTAGGAGATCAGTTAAGGAGAAGATTGTAGGTACGGATGGCTTAGGGAAAGGGGATAGGACCACAGTGGGTAGGGGATGGAGAGTGAGTGGTGCCTTAACAACAGGCCCAGGACTGTGAGTGGTTCTGGAGTTTGGGTGGGAAAGTCAGTCAAGTAATCGAACCAGATGTGTGGGCAGAAGAGGCTCCATGCCCCAGGTAACTGATTTTTGACAAAATGTGTCAGGTGACCTCTGCATTCCTGATTCTCTGAGAGGCTCATGTGGCTTGTTGTCACCCAGACATAGCCCGCAGGCTGCGGGGTGGGATAGGTACCTTTTGGGTTTATGGCTATCTTTGGAGACTTCTTGAATCTGCCTTTGATACCACCAAGGTGCCTTTAGAAAGTTATTCCTCTATGGCACAAAACGCCCTGGCAAAAGATACATCGTTCATTTCCCTGCAAGTGTCATATGTCAGATAATGCCTCACTTCAGATGTTAGGGCTCAGGAGGCAGGTCATCTCTATTTGGTGCCTATTCAGCAAACCTTCAGGAAATTCCAACCTTCACCTCCAGGGCAAGGGAGGGCCTCATGACATTGAGCATATTTTCTCTCATAATTAGGTTTGCCTTAGTTTACTAGTGGATTAAAATGATGATGATGATGAATTTATTTCCCTAAATGAATTCTGCTGGAGTAGGACATTAAATTCTTACTTATTTATTGTCTATATATTTACTAACAGTATTTTTTTTAAATGGAAGTAGATACACACTTCCTAGAAATTTTGAACTAAAAATCTGAAAACGCAGTACAGTAATCTAATTTACTTTCCTGCTTACACTTTGCTCTGTAATAATGTGCTTTATTATTTTCATACATGCTCTAAGTGTTACGTTGTCAGATTCAAACTAATTTAGGGTAAGTCATTAACTTTCCTGAGCTTCTATTTCTTCATTTATAAAATATAAGAAACTTTCAAATAAAAAAGAAAAGAAACTTCAAGAGTTACTGCGAGAGGCAAGTGAGATCCCAGAGCTATGTGCATGTGCAATGCACTCTACAAATATCCATTATTTCCGCTGCTTTGGGTATCTTAATGTTATCAAATTAATTAATGGTGAACACTATCACCAAGTAGACTGCAAATACCCTTCTGTGTTCTTCACTGCAGCTTCTCTTTGCAGAACCATTTTTATTTTGCTTCTTATTATGCCATCATAATGCCTAAGAATATTAATCAATATTGTTTTACATACATTTGAACAATGCACAGTCTGAGATACCATTCATCGCTTGTGTAACAAATGGCTCTGTGCTGCATCGCTTGTGTGACAAATGGCTCAGAGCAATAATTCAATCCTGGGATTATGCTGATGACATCATCATGGGATAGATATCCAAGAGGATTCTGGCCAAGATCTCAGCAACATGGAGAATTGCTTCTAATTTCCTTAGGATGAATTACATTATGTTTTCTGAAGTTTAGTCTAATGGTCTCAGGCATATGAATTATGATACACTTCTGTCAAACATCTGTTCTCTTTCGAACAACAATTTGTTCACTGTAAAATTTTCTCAAGTTGTTTTCCTTAGAAAAGATTACATTTTTAATACAATGATCTGTTTCAGTCTTACCCTGGGAAAGAAGCAAAAAAATTGAGAGCTGATAGATAAATAATTCCATCATGCTAAGGAAAGATATATTTATCATTTCATTTTAGAAGAAAAAAAACTAATGAAACAATGAGTATATAACTTAGAGTAAGTAAAATAAAAAGAATAAAGCCATGCACTATGGAAATTAGAAAATTAAAATCTTTGTTTTAGCCTTGATTCAATTGTTGACTTCCTTTGCCTCTGGGCTATACTGTGCTTATTCAAGTAGGTAAAATTTTAGTTATAGCCACACAGATTATAATAAGTTTCTGATATCTTTTGACATGATTTGGCAGTTAAATTGTACAGTCGTCTTTGTACATATAAAACACATTCACATCCATTTCAATATCTAGTCCATACAGATTTATGTGAATATCCATTTAATTACACATGCACGTGTGTGCTTCTACACATACACATGTATTTCCAAGACTCCTGAAAGATAAAATGAAGTTTTAACATGCTAGAGATAAATTTTTAAAGACATAAACAAATGAGAATAGAAATCTGGTATCAAAAGCCACTCCTCTGACAGATATGCTTTCTGTCACTGTAGACCCAGCCCAAACGCTTGTGAAGAGTTGAATGACCAAAACCAGTGATGGCTGTCCTGGTAGCAGCATACTTCTTAAATTCCTCTTGTCGCTGCTCACGTCTCTCTACCTTCCCCATCCCCATCACAGTCTAAAACATTGTTTCATCAGGTCTCACCTGGACCACTGCAGTCACTTCCTGTGAGAGCACATCTCTCACCTGGAGTGCTGAATTTGCCTCCTGTTGCTCTCCCTAATCCACGACGGGGCTGCTCCAAATCTATTCTGCACTCTCTGTCCAGCTTTGTCTTTACAAAATGCAAATCTCATCATTGTGCTCCTTGTGCCCCAAATACGTCAAAGACTTCCCGTTACTCTTACAGAGCTCAAAAGGAAGGGCCTTCTGGTCTACCCCTACTGCCCTACGGTCCACCGTGGTCTGTGTCACTCTCCTGCTCATTCTCTGTTCTTAGGTTGCGTGAGCTTACTTTCAATTTTCACACACACTATACTTACCAACTACGGTGAACTTTGCACATGAACTGCCCTCTGCCTGAAATATTCTTTCTGCATGCCTACTCCCATCTTTCACCTGGTTTATTTCCATTCATCCTTTTAAACGTGGACATCGCGTCCTCTGTCCTATGCTCTCAATATTGCCAGGCACTGTTTATATCATGACGGATTTAATTACTGTAGGGCTCCCCTTCTAGCAGGTGAGCTCCATAAGGTGAAGGGACTGCCCTGAGTGTACTGAGTTTTTGTTGGAACACAGAAATCCAGAAAGAAAGAAAAAACAGATAGTTCGTCTAAGTACTACCTGAATTCATTTTGCATTCACAGATCTGCTCCTTTAAAATATGTAAATTCTACATGCATTTGTAATAAAGCATCTACTTCTTACCACAACAAGACCTCTCTCAGAAGGTTCAGAAAACAACTCGCCAATAAGAATCATTAAGTGGCTTTCCATGACATCCTGGGGATTTTTGTTTTATATAAGCCTGGCAAGTTAGCAATTGTTAGTGAAATCTTGTGCTCTGTATCACTGACTTTCTAATTTACATTTTCTTTCTGAGAGGTGTTTTTAATATCATTGGATACGCAGAAATCTGTTCTGAATTTATATAATTTAAAGTGTGTCTTAAAACTCAGTGATTTACAAAGAACACTGATTTTAGGCTGGTTTGTAAATGCTATAGCATTTCTCCCTCCTGCCAGGGACACCACGCTGGGAAAAACAAAACTTCCCGATTCTCACTAATAGAAACTGAGCTAAACAGACAACTGTAGCTGTTGAAGTTTACTTAAACTGCCAGGAAATTCTAAAACAAAAAAAACAAGGTTGGGCTGGCAGATCAATGTGCCTTTCATTTACAATGCTGAAATATAAACCCATGGAATTTCTTAATAGACACTTTTCCCCATATTCATTTAGGCACTTTTGCATTGTATATTACAGAAGAGATTAAGCAGAGGAATATTCACTTTACAAAGCTAGGCTCTAATAAAGATGTATTCATATGCTACATATTCAATTTCCATCCTTTAGAGGTGTAATTGAGGCTTATTATTCTATTTTCTAAAGATAATGAGCCCACATCTTTTCTTCATTATGGGAGAATAAACAAGAATAAAGTGTGTGGAACTAATTAATGTGTATTTATGATAAATGAATCTTAGACTGCCTTTGGGTCATCCCCAAAGCCTCTCCCTTTCTGCACCTAGCAATCAATCCATTCATTTAACAATTATTGACCACCTACGAGGAGACAGATTTCCTGCAGGAGCACCCAGGCTCCTGGAAGACCTGGCAGCAAAAGCAGATACTTAGGCTCTCCTGGAGGTGTTATAAATTCTTCCAAGGACACAGCTGTGGGGAGCACCCACCTAAGTGTCTCATTTGATGAGCATCACAAACCTCACTTCCACCACACATTCCAGCTCAGGTACCTTCAGTTTTAACCATGTCTTCCTTCTCCCACACCCATAATTTCATGACCAGCTGCTTCCAGTAAGCCAGCAATACCACCTGCTCAGAAATATTCCAAACTTGGCCACCTCCTTCCTTTTAGTGTTGGCCTCACGATGCTCCTGATGTAGGGAGCTTTTCCAACAGAGCATATCCTATATCTTAAAGAATATTATATCTTAAAGAATATAATTTAATTTTCAAAGTAATAATGTATATTCAACTAAGCTTGAGAGAGAATTCTATTATGGAGCACACTAGCATGTGTACCATGGAATCAGAGGCATGATAGCAAGCTCCTTGAAGGAGGTCTTGTGTCTTTTTAGGAAACAGGCCATTGGCAAATGCTTGTTAAATTGTTGGACCAGTTGTCATATCTCATGAAAAGATGAGGTTCCTGAACTACAGTGTTGATAGTTACTTGGAAATCCAGGACCTAAGCAGTCAAGGTGAATTGCCTACATAGAGTCTAAGAGTCCAAGCCAAGAAGAATAAACCTGCATGGGAAGAGAAGCCACGGAGAGCACCGACACCCAGCCAGCATGTGATGGAGGTAAAAGCCATCGGTGCATGGCTTTAGCCGCCTGTGGGGCTCTCAACCAGCTCCCTCCCTACCCAGTATTCATTTGCACAGCAATATGCGTGCTTCCAGCACTGGGGGTCTACCAAGGCATTGTTCTAGGTGCTTGAGATACATCACTGAAAAAAGAAAACAAAACCAAACCTGACATCCTTGCCTCATTTACCTATTCAACTCTTCTAATGAGGACCCACCCTGCGCCTGGAATTGTGCGCAGCGCTTGGAACAGCGATGTAGACACTTATACATGGAGTCCATCCAAAAGGGAGGTTGTTGGCAAATACAGCAACATTGGAGGTATCCATGCTCTTACCTTGCAGTGAATTGAAGATGGAGAAGAGGTACATGAAAGGGACGGTCAAAGGTCCCCAGGCAAAGAAGGCGAAGCCCCAGGTCATGCCCAGCAGGAAGGTGAGGCTGACCACGCTGCGCAGGCTCCGCAGCACCTCCTCCCGCAGTGTCCGGCTACTCCGCTTGCCATTGCGTCCACAGATCTGCACCATCACCACAACGAACATGGCCACGTTCAGGAGAAACATCACCCCAAAGTATCCAGCACACGTCACGTAGAACACTACTGGGTCCTGGATCCAGCAGCTGAAAGGAAAGGAGAAGCTGCTGAGACCCGTCCTGGCTGGTGCACCACTGCAGGTCTCCTGATGGGAGCCCTCGCCAAGACCCCAGAGAGTCACTTCACTTCTTGGGGTTCTGGTTCCTCCTTCCTTCTTCTCATGGGCTTCTCCCCTTCTTCTTCTCTCTCTCTCTCTTTTTTTTTTTTTTTAGTGGCTATCATTTCAATACCCAGTGAGTTAAGTCAACAGTTAAATAGAAAATAAGGTGGTTTCTTCAGCTCTGGCTTGGTGTGGGAGACACTCTTGTTGGGATCAACCAGACCCTTTCTAGTCCTCCCCCCTTTTTGTTGTGTATCTGAGTCTAGAGAATAAGAAAGCTAAGCAGTCATTTTCTCAGCCTCCTTTATATTTACAGGTACCTGTGAGATACTGATCTAGAAAGTAATATGGAAGGGGATGTCAGCTAAGGAATTCAGTGGGGAGTTATTCCTTGGGCCTGGCTGGCGAGGCCCTCACTCCCTTGCCAACATCTAACACAAAAGCAAGTTCTGGACCGGCAGCAGAGAATAGGCTGAGAGCTGCCATGTGCTAGTCTGGATGTTTTTAGCCACAAAATCTAAGTCAGAAGTTGATTGCTTGCATGTGTCTTGTCATGCAAGGAAAGTAAATTCCTATTAATTTAAGCCCCACAAGCATTTTGGGTTCCATTACTGCAGACAAATAATTCCAACAGTTGGGCTGGTGGTAGCTAGACCTTACTCCAGCATTATGATGGTCTCATCACATTTCACATGCAATGCTTCTCATTCACAATTAGAAAGTTTGCACTGATTCACCTCCTGAGCTGAAGAAGCATACTTGGTATTCAGAGTGCTATATGCATCAGGTAGCAGATGAAAGTCATTTTAAGATTGTAGTTAGGTCAAGCAGACTGAGTAAATTGACACATACTGCAATTTGCAGAACCTAGTACCTAATTAATACATGGAAGTGCTTAGGCACTTCAAAATTTGATGCATATTTTGAGTCAATCAATTGTACCTTTAAATTTGTACAGTAAATGCAGCATGCTGGGCTACATCTTCTGCATTGGAAAGTGCTCTCCTCAAAGGATGAAGCTGTACATTGAAGGGCTTTGACTCCTAGAACCTTATGTGATTCCTGGCACATAGCAGTTGCTCAGCCATTCGCTGGTGCCACAGTAGCTCACAGTAAGTACTGTAAGTCCTGGGCAAGTTGGCCAACATACCTTTTAAATCCCCTTGTTAGAACTTATTCAGTGACTTCTACTTTCATAAAAGCTTATGGTAAAGGCAGTGATTGTCCCTGGAGCTACTCTTTCTTTACACATGGAGGTCCCTAGAACCCTGAAATTTCATACCCGGGTCCTTTATTTTCTGCCTAGTTTTTTTTGGGGGGGGTGGCGGTGGGGGGGTGTCTTTTTCTTCTTTATTAGAGAAGTCATGGGTTCACAGAAGAGTCATACATAAAATACAAGATTTCCATATACTACCCTGTTATTAACACCTTGCCTTGGTGTGGAACATTTGTTACAACTGATGACAGCACATTTTTATCATTGTACTATTAACTGTAGTCCTTGATTTAACTGGGGGTTCACTGGGTAATGTCATTCTATGGATTTATTTTTCTTTTCTATAACAGTTCCTTGGGGGTCTTTTGAGTGCTACTTTACAAATAGAGAGAAGGTGAGGCCGTAAGGACTGGGGCACAGATTGGCTGTCGGTGAATGTAAGAGTGTGATCAGTCCATGACATGTACAGAACACAGGCAGCACGGACTGTGAGCTCGGAGTGAGGACTTCATCTCTCGGTGATTCATTCAATCAACCAGTACTCCCTGAGCACCCCCTATGCACGCACCGCCTGGGCACACACCGCCTGGGCATGTACCTCCTGTGCACGCACTGCCTGGGCACGCACCGCCTGTGCACGCACCTCCTATGCACGCACCGCCTATGCACACACCACCTGGGCATTAAATAAAATATGAGAAAAATACTTGCCAAGATGAATGATGTAGAAATCCATGTCTGATGGGAACTTTCCAAGTTATTCAAGGATGCCCTGATTTTTCCATCTTCTAAATTTCTAGAAACCATTCATATTGGCCTTTAGCCATTCACTTCCTAAAACTGACATTAAGTCCTCTGTAAGTTGTGTGTGAAGAGGAGGGAGGGCTAGGGCAGCTCCTCAGATAAAGCTGGTCTTCTGAGGTAGAAGAGGCTTGGAGACATCTTCCAAATACCCCCAGGGATACAGCACAATCTCAACAGGGAAAACCCCAGCACCGACATTTCAAAACCATTAACTGAATTAATCTGTGAGCAAGTAGGCGCCTTGGCAACGTCATTCAAACTAACCCCAACCCTTTAAAATGAGACCGAGACTAGAAGAAGTTCCCACCGAACTTCGGTTACTTACAATTCATCACCTTGTTCCACATTTCCATAACTTTGTTTTCCGTAGACTTCATTCTGTCTTCTGCTCCCTAGAACAACGGACACCACTAAGGCAGGCAGACCTGTTATAAAGAGATCACGATGTAAACAACTCTTTGGAACTGCTTTGTGAGACTGAAAATGGCAAAGGGGGAAAGGGAAAGAAACATTCCTTGTCACAGAATCAAAAGTGCTGTAGAACTGGAGACTTGGCTTAAAGCAACTATAAAATCCCCCTGTTAGGTGTGGGATATCCATATCTAATTTGAAGTAATAAAAACCTCCTCTTAAGTGACAGGTATTTAAATATTTTCTCTGCTAACTGGTTCTCACTAAAAGATCCAGAACCTGATCTAAGCTGAACCAGGCACTAACAATGCCTTGTCGTTCCACAGGTGCAGAGAAGGAAGTGGTAGCTGATTTCAGCTCCTTCTACAAAAAGAAAAAAGTCCTTAGAAAATGTGGGGGAAAAGCAGGGAGTGTAAAATCTTCATGGTCTTTTCTTTCAAAAGATTGTATAAGGAATTCCCATGACTATGGTGAAATGCCTCACCACCCCAATTGTCTGAAAAATTGTTCTGTCCTCTCAAGGTGGGAGTGCGTGCCTTGGAAGTGTCTGCTTGCCAACTTCCTACTTCCATGCTGTCATCTGAAAATGAGACTCACAAGGAAGCTTGGAAGTGCTGGGCCTGATATGAAACCCAAATGTTATGGTTTGAGCTGCATCTCCGCAAAAGATATGCTAATGTTTGAGCCTCAGCATCTTTGCAGGTGGAGCTAGTCAAGGTGAGGTCCTACTGGAGCGGGCTGGTCCCTAATCCGAGATGATTGATGTCCCTGTAAGAAGAGAAGGAAGCCAGGTGCACATGAAAGACACTGGAATCACATGCCACAAGCCAAGGGCTGCAGAGGGCTGCCACAAAGAAGCCAGAGCCAAGCGGCAGCATGGAACACGTCCTCCCTGGAGGCTCCCAAGGGCTCAGGACTTGCCAGTGCCTTGACTTTGGACTCTGAGCCTTCAAAGCTGGGATGCAACACATTTCAATTGTTTTGGACTACCCAGTTTGTGGCACTTTGTCACAGCAGCCAAAGATACCAGGTAAAGAGAGGTGCCAATCAGAAAATTCCAGATGGCCCTTGAGCATGGGTGGATGGCGGAGGGCTCGTGCCAAGAGGTTTAAGGCAAGGGTTCCTTCTCTCATCACCAAGGCATGGCATGGTCTGGAGCACGTGAGCTCAGGGTCCGAGCTGGCCTTATGTTCTGGAGCTTAATGGCCATGCACCCCTGCTGCCAACTGCTTCTTTGGGGGCAGGGGGTGCTGGGGCTGGAAACAGATCTGGGGTGACGCTAGAGCCAGGGGTTTCCCGTCCTCCTGGGGACAGTGGGGACTTGTGGAAATGCTTTTCAAAATACAGCTCTGAGCCCGCGCCTGCCTGAGGAGAGGTGCCTCCAGTCACACCATCTGCCCTTGCGAAGTCTCCTTTCTTTCAAAATGAGGATTCTCCTGCGAGACCCGAGCAAACGGCGCCCCTCCGAGGAGGCTTACCCCAGCCCACGACGCAGAACTTGAGGATGTAACGGCGGATGTAGGTGTTGAAGACTTTGACCAGCGCGATGTACATGTGGACGGCCTCGAGCCCCATCCACGTGAAGGCGGCCAGGAGGAAGAAGTGCAGCAGGGCGGCGGCGGCCGTGCACAGCCCCTCCACCTGCAGCGAGGCCACCCAGCCGTCCAGCAGGAACAGCAGGTTCAGGAAGAGCAGCGCCGCGCTCAGGTTCATCAGGATCTTGGAGGGATAATCCCGGCGCAGCTTCCTGCGGGAGAGGAAGAGGAGGAGCGGACTCGCGCCGCCAACCCGCCCCCGGCTACGCGGAGTCCCGCGGCCAGCTCAGCCCCGCGCCCTGGGCAGCGGCACCTGCCGCCTCTGCTCCCACCAGGCAAGGGCCGAGGCCGGTGCTGGGTGCTTGGCAGGTCATACGGATTTTTGTTTTTCGTATGTCATATGGTGGGGGCCACATATCATTCTTTTTCTATGTGAGTATCCCCTTATTGCAGCAGTGTGTGCTGAATTTTTGCTTTTTTCTTTATTTTCCTGTTTGTTTGTTTTGGGGACGTGCATGGGGCCAGGAATGGAAGCCTGGTCTCCCGCCTCGCAGGTGAGAATTCTTTTACTGAACTACCCTCTCACCCCCAGGATTTTTAAACTTAATTTTTTTTTTCAAAACTTTCCTTGTTTCCAAAATTAAGGATTGCTTTCAATGGACTGATTGTTTTTTAATCCAAGAAAAATTCCAAAATTATTCTTAAATTTTTATTTAAAAATTCCCTAAAATTTGTGAAGTTTGTTGACTTTTAATTAAGGAGCCTTTTTTTCTAATTTTCGACTTGAGGACTAGTTGTACACAATTTATGAAGGAAATATTTTCATCTTTTACAACGTAAAAAGCATTTTATGCAACTCCTATTTGCTAAATGTTAGCCATCTCACAGATTTGAGTGCATATTATAAAGAGAAATTGTGTAACTATAAATTAGGATTCTGCAGCTGGAAAATTCACGTTGGACAAGATATTTTTTGAGAGCCCTGAACATTAGACTTGAGCCCACCTACATGGTTCAGAGCGCACGAGTGCGTCTGAGGCTACCTCGATGGCTCCCTTGGAGCGGTTGGCAACTGGCCGGGCAGGGAGAACACTTACTCGAAAGCAATGTAGGTCAGGAGCGTGGCTGCGGCGAAGATGGCAGAGAGCCCGCAGCCCACGTAGGTGATGAAGGTCAGAGCTCTGCTGTCCCACGCGGTCATCTGGGAGGCGGACCCCTGAAGGTCCTGCACAAAGGGGAAGCGGCGGAAGGCAGAGGCCCGGGTTAGCGGGAGAGGACCGCGCTGCCCTCGGAGCTCATCCCGGGGGCTGAGAACGGCAGCGGGGCACCGGGTGGAAATGCACCCTTAACTGCGCTCGCAGTACACGGAGGTGCAGCAGCATCGAGCCACTGCCCTTTTTGTTTTCCTTGTCATCTGGTCATTCACGTTCTTTCCACACCAGAAGGGCGAAACCATCCGGTTTCCCCAACAGGAGCGGGAGTGGAGCAGCCGCCTTGCAGGGCCGTGCAGGGCTGGGGGCGAGAGGCCGTCGGAGACCGCTGGGGCCCCGGGCCTAAGGTTTGGCCCGCACAGCCTGGCCCCGTGGGGAGGGGCTCGCCAGGGGCCGGCAGGGACAGCGGCTCGGGGCCCTAAGGCACAGCTCAGGCCCCCTGCAGTCACAGGAAACTGGGCGCGGATGGGGTGGGGCGGTCTTTGTCTTCTCGTAGATGAGAAGCCCTGAAGGGTGTCGGATTCCTATTCCTTACAGACCTGAAACAACTGGGGCTGCAGGGGCAGGAAAACACAGTGTTCTGCCTCCCAACCTGAAGTGTGAACTCACTGCACTGAGCCAGGTTCGGAGCTGCTGGGATAACCTTTCCTTTGCCCTCCCTGCTTTCCCTGGTACTGTATTTGAGGGGCCTTGGCTTCCTGGGGGAGGGGCAGGCCCCCAGACGGGAGACACTGTGTTCCTGGGCCAGCCCTGCTGAGGGGCCCCAGGATGTGTTTTTATAATGCAGGCTCCAGGAGGGAGGGGCAGGTGGGATGGCCCCTAGGGAGGCCCACCTCTCAGCTCCCACGGTGGGAGGGAGGCGGCTCCCTGTGCAGGGGCCTGAGGACGGGGCTTCTGGCAGAACAGACCCACCCAAGAGGAGCCTCCAGTTCACACTGTTAGGGCTTCAGTTATGAAAGCACAGCATACGTACTGCCTCTTACACGTTTTCCATGACACGCTGTTATTTTCTTTACTGTACACCAAAATGGCAATGAAGTCTGCTAGGCCTCCTTTGCGAGCTGCACGCCCGTGTGAATGGACATGTGTGCTGTGGGGTAGGTATGTGTATGTCTGTGCATGTGCGCATGCAGGCATGCACATGTGTGTGCCCACGTATGTGTGCTGTGGGGTAGGTATGTGTATGTCTGTGCATGTGTGCATGTAGGCATGCACATGTGTGTGCCCACGTGTACTGTGTTACGTGTGTGTGTATGTGTGTCAGTGTGCACTGGGGCAGCATGTGTGTGTGAATGAAGACACAGGGCTCCGTCAGGGTGTGGCCGGTGGTCCCTGAGGCCTCTGGGGACCTGGAGATGGTGCCCAGCGGCTACATCAGCAGGGGCAGAGCTTAGAGCCAGGGGGGCGCCCCACCCTCCCCTTTGGGGCCCCACGAATCCCTGGAGGGACTTGGACTCTGTGGGATGGGCAGATGCTGCCTTGACCGGCACTCAGGTTCCCCAGGCTTTTCCTGCCCAGAGAGCCGGCTGGCAGTCTTGGGGGTGCCTGCGAAGTGGAGGCTTCTCCCTCTTGGGGTGCGAACTTGCAGCCACAGTTAGAAACACAAATTAAACCGTGTTTACTGACACACGTACACACGAGCATCACATTGCTTTGTACTTTCAGAGGATAAAGAATATGATATATGTATTTCTCTGCACAGCCATCATGGAAGTGTAGTCATATTAAAAATATAAACATCAGTTAATTATTACAAGGAAACACAGTGGAGGGCATTAAATACTTCATACATAGACTAAATGGCATTTTTGTGGGCAGGGAGTATATTTTCATTAACTTCTCAGATGGCAACTGTGTCACAGGCCGATGGAGAGGCTGGGAACATCCTGTACAAGTCAACAGCTAGAGTTTATAACCCAAGAGAGACCCAACAGAGCCTCAGTGGCTTGAAAGAGCTGAAAGGAAGTGGGCACATCGCTGGAAAGGTTAAATTCTGGAAAGTTTTTCTTCCAGGAGTTAAAATCCCACAAAGGCAGCCAAGGAGGAACACGGACGAATTACTAAAAATGCTTATCCTTATACACATGTAAAACCAACTGTGTAATCAGATGGCAACAAAGAAAGAAGTGAGGCAAACTTCCTAATACAATTTAAATAATAGGTGAAGAAACTGGCCATTCAAAGTCATGGGAAGCCAAACTCTGGCTGCATGTAAAACAGTTCTGAGGAGCAAACTTTGTTACCATTATCTGGTATTTCATTATTTAATATTTGACTTAAAACACACACAGTGTACACAAATGCACACACACTCACAGAAACACTTAAAATATTTAAATGAGTTAAGGTACAGCTTAAATACCTGCATGAGTCACCCTACAGAGTAAGTCTCTTCTGAAAGAATGCCTGCGGTGATTTTTTTTTTAAGGAAAGAGAACATGGAGAAAACCTGACTTTTTTTCCATCATTGTTGATTGTTAATTATGTAGGGAAAAGATGCTCTAGTTTATTGTTTCATTTGCATGTCCTGGCAGTAAAACAAAACGTATTTCTAACTATTAAGTTATTGAGGTCATTTTTTATAATTTGTCACTTTCAATGACTTTTTCTTTTCCCTCGAAGCCTGTATGGGCTGGACCGTCAGGGAAGCAAGGACTTGCGGAGCTGCTGTCTGACACGGGGCCCCTTTGTAGGCCGAGTGACCGACGAGCCAGCCCCTCCACTGAGACGTCTCCCTGCTTCCTCCTCGGGTCCCCGAGATGGCAGGGAGGGCACACGCGCGGGCTGGTGCCGGGGTCCCACTTCTAAAGGTGCAGCCGTTCCACCTGCTCCAAGGAGCAAAGGTGGCTCCCCTACGGAAGTGTGCAGAGAGAGCAGCTGCTACCACCTGAGGGGGCCGGGGCACCCCAGAGCGTTCTCGAAAACCCCAGCTCAGAGAAGGAGGGAGCTCCCCTCCCTGAGGAGACTCCTAGACAGGCGGTGGAGGCCGGTGGCTCTTGAAAATGTCACGGGATGGAAGAACCTGCTGACGTGATCTAGCTTTTGCCTAAAACTGTCGGGAGGGCAGGTGATGAGGTGGAAAGGGGTTTGTGGGAAGGAGGAGAGCAGGAGACAGAGGCTGAGAGTGGGGGAGGCGAGAGGCCTGCGGGAAGATGACGGAGTGAGAAGCTTGAGGGTTCAGTCCTTCCAGCAGAACAACCCCTGAGCAGGCAGGAACTGTGTGAGTCAACTACTTTGAAACTCCAGAGACCAGAACTTGGACCAGCAGCCAGGGAAGAGCGGGAGGAAGAGGCTGATGAGCCAAGGAAAGGACAGTCAATTGCTCTCTCCGTGCAGTGGCCACCAGTGCCAGCCCCCACTCCCACCGCGGGCTGGCGAGAGAAAAGGACATAAAAATCCTCTCCCCCAAGACAAGCGGTGGGCACGGCTGATCGCTGGTCATGGCTTTTGATGAGGGACTCAGGATGGCCGGGGTCTGGCTCTGAGGGCAGCCCTTGTTCCCTGCTCCTGGACAATGGTGGCAGCAGGAGGCTTAAAGGCGCAGTGCCTCCTCGGGGCTGGGGGCAGCTGGCTGAAGGGCTGCACTTGCTGGGCAAGAAAGCTCAGCTTTGGGGAGCCATCAGAGAAGTTCCTGGAGCCCTTCCTGAGCCCCTCCCTGGGGTACTTCGGAGGTGGACTGTGCCCCTTTGTGGGTCCCTGGCCCTGTCCCAGCTGGGAAAGACTGGCTTAGGAAAGTCCTTCTGGTGGGCCCCTCCTCCCCCGAATTTCCTCCAACAGAAAGCAGTTTGAGACAATGACAGGAGTACAGGAAACTAGGAGGCTGTCGGCCTGGGCAAGGTCTCACATGCCTAACCTCCCAGGAGAGGGAGGTCAGTGTCCTGGGAAGCAGCAGGGACAGCCAAGCTCCTGTAGGCGGGGGACCTGCAGCGTAACCAACACGCATGAGCCCAGAAGAGGCCACAGACCCCGAGAGGCAGGAAGGACCTGGACATTCACCTGCCTCGGCAGACCCTTCCTGGGGCAGCGGGGAAAGGGCTCCAGGAAACTATGTCTTATCACCAGCTGGTTACAAAAGCAAGAAACAGATATCTCAGGGAATAACTCCCAGAATTAACATTTTTTCATTTTAAAAATGTACAGTGTGCAAAAAAGAGGTCCAAATCAAAGAAACAGGAAATGATGGCCCATCCAAAGGAGAAGGATAAAAATCCAGAGACACCAAGGAAGAAGGCTGGAATGTGGACATACAAAATACTTTAGAAAATGGTCTTTAAAAAAATGAATGAGCAATATGAGATTCTTAGGAAAGAGATAGAAATTTTAAAAAGGAACCAAACAGAACTGCAGGAGTTAAAGACAGTAATAACTGAAATGAAAAATCCCCAGGAAGTCTTCAACAGCAGATGGAAGAGGACAGAAGAAAGAATTCACCCTGGATTCACCTTTCCTGATGATGAAATGAAGGGGTCTGTTGGCTCTGGGGCAGGGGACAAGGTGGGTGGCATGATCAGTGTCCACTCTATCAATGCAAGAAGAGTCACAATCACCAGTGACCACCCTGTGAGCACAGGCTGTCTTGAAATGACCAGCCTGGGGGCCAAGGACGTGGCCATGACGACTGTGTGGGAAACACTAGGAGGGGCGCTGGGGTGAGCCCAGACGCTCACCTCCCCTAAGGGGCAGGAGGGTGTGGCTGCAGGGAGGTGTACACAGGGGCCAGCTCAGGTGCACGAGCAGTGGGCAGTCTGGGCTTCCTCTTAGACTCTGCATTCCTGCTCTGTTCCAGCAAAAGTCTCCCCCTAGAACTTGCTGTTGTTCTTCCTTTGCAACTCCCTGATTTCTCTTATCTTAGGATGGTCTTTGTAGAACAGGGGTTCAGTTCATACTGCAGACTGCTTTCGGCAATAGTCTTTCAGTGGGTGCTAGTTAGGAAATCAAGGACCCTTCATCCAAACTCTGGGGCCTTTTCTACACTGTCTCATTAACACGTGGGAAAGCACTTCCTTTCCTGGCATATTCACTATCTAACATGAAAATGGTGATGTTACCTGTGTGTGTCCTTCTCTCTGCCCTGCCTATAACCAAAATCCAGTTTTAAAGGCTGGCATCTCCATGTCCCTTTGGCTCCTGCAGGTCTGCATTTCACCACGTTTCCACCATCCATTCTTCCCCAGCCCAGGGAGGAAATATCACCTAGGACCCTTCCCTGGGCCTCCTACCCCTCTATCTTCTCTGCACTGGGGAAGCAGTGACCACTCTTCCTTCTCACTGCGGGCAGCCCACTCACACCGCTCTACAGACACCTATCCCCCCACAAACCACATGCCTGCAGGAGAAGGGGCTGCAGACAGGACCCCCTCCCAACCTGCATCTGCACCCTTCCCCTGAGAGCAGCACACAGGGGACCCCCCCACACACACCTTGCATGCACTGAGGGGCTCCCAGGGCTACAAACTTCATGTCCTTGTCCCCCTGAGAACAGCCCCAGCAGCTCACAGGTGTGAATGAATCCTAGGAATCTGAGGTTAATTTCAGTCAATACTGCCGAAAACTTCTGCAGCAGTTGGGATTGATGAAAACTAAATAATTTCTACATTTTGTATTGAAAAACCATGCATCACAATTTCATCTGGAAAATAAACTTATTAACCTCGATTTAAAAAAGAGAGAGAGAGAATGGGGAAACATCACATATCCTCTCTTGCTGACTCAAGAATCCATGCAAATCCTTTTTGATTGCGGTTCAAACCAACTGTGCTCTCTATGAGGTGATGACAGACAGTTTGGGTCAAAGCAGCATCACCTAGCATTGTACCCCCAGTACCTGGGTCACTTGGCACAGTACCAGATATACCCAGTATATGGGTCACTGAGCAGAGTACCTGGTACACCCAGTACCTGGGTCACATAGCACAGTACCTGGTACACCAAGTACCTGGGTCACTAGGCACAGTACCCGGTACACCCAGTACCCGGGTCATCAAGCACAGTACCTGGTACACTCAGTACTGAGTCACTTGGTACAATACCCGTATATCCAGTACTTGGGTCACCAAGCACAGTACCCAGTATACCTCCCTCCTCTCCCTCTGTCTCACTTTGTCTCTCTCTGTCTCTGCGTTTCTGTCCCTCCCTGTGTCTTTCTGTTTCAATTAAAGGTACTGTGTGATTTTCTCGTTCATGGAATTATTTATCACCACTGTCAATGCTAATGTAGGGATCTTTTCTGTAATAACTTATGGTTCACTTTTAATAAATGATCTCTGCCAAATAGATTCCTCATTGAGAATCAAGATTCAGGGCACAGAAGAAAACTATCCGGAAATAATCCCCCCTCACAATAGACTAGTTAAGAAATGCCGAGAGGCTGAGCCACGCAGGGAGCTTGGCTTCCAAGGCGGCCTGGCTTCTGGAAGGGGCGGGCTCCCGCCTTACCATGAGAATGCCGAAGTGCGTGAGGTGGTCGCACAGGCAGACGGTCTCGCGCTCGTCCGCGCCCCTGCGTGCCGTGCATCCCGACGTGTTCCACCCTCCGGAGCCCTCTGTGAGAGTGGGAAAAGAGCAGCGTCAGCCTTCCTGACCATACACGAGCCTCCAGAGCTGACCTCCAAGCCTGGACCTTACTCCTAAAGCTGCGGCGCTTAGAAGAACGCGGATTCCTGGAATCAGAAGGCGCGCTGGGTGGGAAGCGTTAGAACTTCCCTGATGGGTGATTTTAAACCGAGGGGCTGCAGAAGTTCTGCAAAAGCTTGACTCAGGTTAATTTTTAATGCATGTTGAAATGAATGTCCATAAAAGGAATACTCATTTTTAAATATGCTGTGGACTAGCTGGACTCTGTGGGGACTGACCTGTTGGTTTCTACAGCCAGCCCACGTTTTGGTGAAGACATCAGAGCAAGGAGAGTCTGCTGCCTGGGAACCCCCAGCACCTCCCCCACCCCAGCACTCAGCGCGGGTGCTTTACCGCCATGTGGGTTTAACGCAGCTTCTCTCGCTCTCAGGGTGCAGCTGGTATGTGAGCAACTCCGGTACAGCCAAATATTAAAGCCACTGATTCGGTGAATATTTAACGCAGTGATATCATTTTTAACTATGCATCTGAGCCAAGCAAGATTGCCTCAAAACCATGCAACTGAAAACCAAAACAGAACCACCATGACCAAAAATCTTCCCCTCTGTCGATCGAGATAAATGAGGATCGGGGCCGCCGGTCAACCAGGCACACAGCACAGAGTTCTGCACCCGGCCACTGCGGGTTGGGCCCCAGTAGCCCCAGGGAGGGGTTGTCAGGAGGTGGGGATCCACTGTCCTCTCTTAGCGAGACCTCCACCCTCACAGCTAGTCATTTATCGGTCCTGTAACTCTGCTTCCCTCTCCCGAGGGGCCCGCGTCGTGTGGGAGACAGCTCATTTCCTTCAACCACTCACGTCCATGCGAGCAGGCCTGGCTCTGCACGCCCCTGCTGTGCTCGTCCCACCTCCCCATCGGGGTCTGGGGGCTGCACTTCCAATCATCCCAGAGGTCACCCAGGAGAGTGACATCAGGTACGTGGCTCTCTCTGTATATACTCATCCAAGCCAGCAACAACGATGTGTACTATATTTTATAAATAACTGAAGTAAAGAGGTTGGCGGAATAAAAAAAAAAAAGAGTCAAGCTTGCCCAATTCTTCTTGCAAAGAGTAAAACATTACAGAAATGAGACTTGGCTTTCCGTGCTTCCTCAGCTCAGTTCTGCAGCTCCATTGTAACCTGACACTGTGACTCCCTCTGGTTTTGGGTGGAAAAAATAGGAAATGGGGGTGTCCAACAATGCTTAAAATGCAGTTGTTTTCTATATTAAGTCCACTGCCATTTTAAAACTTACTGTTTTTGTTCAGATCCCAGAAGGCACAGATGGGACGAGGCACTGCCTGTAGGAACACAAGAATAAACGTGCACTTAGAATAACTGCAAAACCAGATGATATGACTCAAGGAAATGGGCGGAGACGCTGAGCTCCCCGCACTGGCCGGCCAGGGGTCTCCTCTGCAAGTGAAAAGCAACTCGAACTCCTTGGGGAATCCTAGTTTCCACGTACTTGGCCAAGTCACATATGTCCTGTGGTCAAATGCCTGTCTGGTAGATGCAGAATCGCCCCCAGGACCCTCCAGGGAAGAAGGAACGAACTTGCACCCCAGCCGCCCACGACAGTGAGACCCCATCTAACCGTGCCCGATGCACAGATGCTGGCAGGGCGACCCAACAAAGAAAGCAACACCTACCCAGACCTGAAACACGACTAAGCTCTCCAAAGCTGTCGCCCTTGTCCAGGGTCCCCTTTTCATTCATTTATTTTAATGAGAGAAGTTGCCGGTTCCCTTTCGCTTCAAAAATACCAAGAAACAACCCAGACCTTTAGCATCCGTATTTTGCAACTGCATCTGCATCAAATTAATTTGAAACAATATACATCCTTTCTTAGAGAATAGCCCCTCTTTTCTTTGCGTCCACTCTTCTTCCCATCAGTTCGTCTTCGTCCTGGATGACAACAATTCCCAGCCACTGCCCCGTTGACCCGGTGCTACCTGGCTAGCTGTTTCTTCCCTTTCTAGAAAATGCCCCCCATCTCTTGAAAGAAAAAAAGTGTCAGTGATTCCTTGTCACAGAGGACCCCCCCTGGCCCATTTCCTGAGATTGCTGCCCCTGCCCCTGGTTGCCTGCAGCCCTCTCTCACCTGAAGCCTCGTGTGTTTGATGACGATTCGCACAGGGTCCCTCAGGCTCCGGATGGTGATGTTTCCGACGCTGCACGCCATCACATAACTCACCAGGGGGTCTGCTCGGGTCCCTCTGTCCTGTGGGAAGCAATCGCATGCACTCGTCAGGGGGCACGCTTGCATTTCATTTTGGTGCTCCAAAGTAAGCAAACTATCAGCAATTTTCACAATTGAGATCTTCAGTTACAGAACATCCTGTTAATGAGCTCAGAGTGCTGGCTTTCCTGCAGGGGCCTGCCACTTCCCTTATTCTGATAAGAAATACACCGAGGGAACTGCGTGAGCCCATGTCGTGAGGCTGATGGCTGTGACCACGCCTGGTGGGTTGACATCTGAAACGTGGCACATCCATAAAAAGCGCAAACTCATAAAAAGCTGTGAGACAATCAGATCATTTACCTCCGTGAGTAAATGGACGAAGCTGATTTCCCTCAGAGACGTACAAAGGAAACGTGGTGAGGAAACCAAAAGCAACTCATCTGTTGCATTCGTGCAAACAGCCTGCTGTGTTTATTATCTCACATCTACATGTAATTCCACTGGGCTAAAGGCCCTCCAGAACCCTTGCCTTCTTTCTCGGCCCATATTCTTGGGGCAGCTCCAGATCCCACCACAGAGAGAGACGGTTCTCGGAAAACCAAACCAGCGCACCTGTGCCCAACGACTGCCTGGCCCGAGGTCTCCCCCGGCTCACCCATCTCCACGCCTTCCTTCTCCAAACCTCCTGAGCTTCCCTGTCACAGCAGGTACATCGATTATTTCAAAACTGCAAGCTTTCTTGATTTCCAAATAAAGCACAGCATCCAGAATACGTCTTTTAAATAACACCTGTGATCATTATCAATAAAGGACACTACTGGTGGGTGACCCCCAGCCTTCTAGTAAATAAAAATCCCCATTCCTAGCCCACTGCGTTGGACCACAAAACTCTTAAAAAAATGTTTACTCTGCTGTAAATTTGCTGTTCCCTAATTTAGAAACCAAAGCTGTACTTCCTAATAACTTTGATGCAGAGAAGCCAAAGAAGGGAATAAGGATGCAGAGAAGGCTAAATTAAACCCTAATAAATCCCTGCATCCCAAGGGGTTGTCCCGAGCTCTGCCCAGCCGTGGGGTCGAATCCCCCCCTGAACTGGCCTCTCTCCGGACCGTGCACATTTTGTGACACCTATTGCATGTTTGATATTATTTTCAAAGGCGACAGTGTTATAAACCTCAAACAGCAATAACCACAATTTTACCAAATAAGGACATCGTGTCTTTAGTTATTAAACACTCTAGGGCAAAGGGCACATTTCACATTTTAATCCACTCAAAGCCTTTACACCCACTGCGAGCAGGACGCTGAGAACTGGGGACCGGTTCCTAGAAAGGATCTGTCGTGTTCCTCTCATTCATGTGTCACAGGTAACCTCCTCTGCCCACCCTCCACCCACGGAGGCTGGGCGGGCCAGGGGACCCTTCTGCTGGCCGGACATTGGCCAATCCCCCCCCCCCCGGGATGCATCGCTGCATATGTACCAGCCTCTTCGATGGAACAGGCCACTTTTACTTTTACAGAAGGGCTCCTGGCAGAAGCTGCCCTGCCGCAGGTGTGGCTTCGAAGGCCATTGGAGGGCACCAGCGCTGCTGGCAGCTGGGAGCGAGGCCAATCACTGTGACCAAATGCCAGCAACACCCGCGGCCTCGTCCGTCCGCGGCATGCCCTGCCCCAGTCCGCTGGAATTGCCACGGGGGGCGCTGACGAGCGCAAGGGCACTGCCCGCCATGTAGACAGGGCTTCCTGCCAAGCCAGAAGAGAAAAGTCCTTTCCTTTGGTGAGCAAGTTCTCTAACGCCAAAGACCCCCATGGCTAAAGAGCATAAAATGTCAAGAGGAATAACAAATAGCAAATTCTTCACTAATTCAATTTCTAATTGCAACATGTAAAATTTCATATTTGATCTATTTTAAAAACTGGAAAAAAACACATCCTGCTCATAAGCCTATTATTACTGATAAAAATATATTTAAACAATTATGTTCACATTCTTTGTTTTTAAAAATACAGTAGTTTTTCTATAGTTGCCAAACTGTTTCAAAGGCATCTGACCTTTGAGGCAAGCACCTTCATTTGTAATTGAAAAATAATAATTTACTGGAAACATACCTGGAAAAGTCCAGTTTTATTGAAGAACGTAAACTGTGCTCTTTTAACCAGTGCAGAATCTTCTTTACTTAGATTCTCAAGTAAGTTTGGAGGCAGAATCACAGAAGCCAATGAGTTTACTTGTCCACTCTCAAAATCCATCTGTGACACACATATAAACACATCATTTGAGCAACCATAATTACACCACGATGCCACAACTGTTGCACCTACCTGCGTAAGGCCAGAGAACAAGTGTGGGGATGGCTGGCCCTGAGCTCCCCACAACCCCTGCCCTCCGGGAAGACCCCAGGCACAGGCTCAGGGCTGTTTTGAGTTTTGCAACGAGGGGTGGAAGGATGAGGAAATGCATTGATTTGAACTAAGGCAAACCCAGAAACCTATCAGTCAGTTCACACTTTAAGATAGAAGGATACAATAGACCCTTGTCAGATTTTAAGGTTTTCTCAAAACGTTTAGTGAAAGATAATTACAATTTAGAAAAATAACAAAAGACTGACGCTAGTTTTGATTGCCAAGAATGAGAATCTCTGCAAAGAGGAAACTGCTCAAGTTTTATCAACACTCGTGGAAATTGTTTTTCCAGGAAGAGCTTTCCAGTGAAAAGGTCTGGCCTGACTTGCACTCTAAAGTGTGAAAGAGAAACACCCAAAAGAGCCCTACTCTAAAGGAGGCAAAAGGTCTTCCTTGTATCTGGTTTCTAGATTACTTGATGCTTTCACTCTGGTTTATCTCCTCAGCGACAGAAGCATTATGCTCCACAGATATCTCTCCCAGGCCAAGGATGGAGTTCTGCTCATTTAGTTGGCCCTGGAGGCTGGCACTGCCTGGCACGTACAGGGAACTTGGGGGTCACATGTCAAAGTGTCCATTCAACAGGCCAAAGGGGTGTTAATATGGCCGGGCCCCCTTACCGAGCCGATCCTCACCTGCCACACCCAGCCTTCCAGGCCACTGGTTCTCAGAGCGCGGCCCTCCAAGCAGCTGAATCTGCAGCACCAGGGATTTGCACCCAGTGCAAATGTCGGGGACCCACCCAGAAGCAGACTCTCTAGGGGCTGGGCCCGGCAAGCCCTTTGAACAAGCCCTCCAGGAGACTCTAACGCTGCTTGAAAACTTCTGGCAGGGAGAATGCATGGTGCTCTGTCCCACGCTGGGTCCCAGTAAAGCCCTTTTCCCATCTCCCTCCCCAGGCTGGTGGCTCCCCTCAGGCTCCCATGCTCAGCTCCTGGAGAGAGTCAACCCACAGCCTCCTGCCCTGGGAAGGGAGGGGCAGCCCCTCTTGTGTTTCCACGTGCTTTAAGCTGCAGCTATCGCTAAACTCCGCTGTCACCCAGAGCTCTCTGCGACCCCCCAGACCCGGGCCACCTGGAGGCTGTGCCTGGTGGGTGGTCGTCTAATTCATTAATTGAAGAATCCACTGGCACGTTACCTGGAAGTATGATTCATTGCTGCTTGGGAGACTGATGCTAAAATTTGAGATTTCATTTGTCTCTGGGGACAGGGAGGAGACTCCAAGGGCCAAATTCCGAGTTGTAATGTTCACCCGGGAGGTGCTGCTCAGATCTATCTTGAACGCCAATTCGTCAATCGTCTTTAAGGCTCTAAAGGGATGACAGGTAGAAAACCCCAATTAAGGAACACGGACTCAGGCACCTGCACCCACCTGGCCTGCTGCAGGGCAAACCACAAGCCAAAGAAAACCATTTTTAAATATCCTGATCCAACACAGCACCCACAAATTTACTGCAAGCCCCCTAACATCAGCAAAAAATATAGACGCAGAGCCAAGGATGCATCACCAGCTTTTGGGAAAACCAGCCAATTAAATCACCCTGAATAAATAGTCTTCTTTCCACCTCTCATAGCCTCTCTTTCCTCATGAAAAATAATCTTCCTACCTCTTAAGTTGAGAGAATCAAAGGAAATGATGTGGTAGAGCTTTTCTTTTTTATTTGTATGCCTTACAGTGGGGGTCACATTTCATTCTTGGCAAAGTGTTTTGTGAACTGCAAGATGTATAAATATGTTCCTAATCATTATCATAGAGGTAAGAGAAGGTATAGAACACATTTTCACCAATATACGACTGGCATCACAGAAAAATGGTTGAAAGAAAGGAAATTGAAAGGAAATAGGGAAACACTTGATTTTAATACATTGAATGAACTAACTGGATACAAATGGAATTGCACATTTCGGAGCCTGCCTTGTGCTTCCATCTCAGATGCACAATCAGCATCTACTTGGGACAGTTCCCAGGCTCCACGGGAAACTGCCCTTTCAGCGACCCGTCATGCCCGAGAGAGGAGCTGATCGATTGTGGAACGTCTCCTTTGCCAGCAAAAAGAACTGTCAGAAATTAACCTCTGTGATTGCTTGTTTATCTTTTGAGTTAACTCTGGTTAACCAAACTTTTGGAATTTTTCAAATTTAAAAATAAAAATAAAAACTGATTATGCTTTTCTGGGACCATTTATGTCTTGCCAAGATGATAGCCCTAATCATTTTGTAAATTATGTTTCTCAAAAAAACAATTAGAATCTTTGAGTATGTTTGTTTTGCAAATGACCCTGGGAAGTAGAAACAGATTTACTTCTAGAAATTTAATTAGGAAACCCGGTAAAAAAGTATTCAATTATGTGAAAATCATATAGCAACATATTTCTCCAATAATTTTTACTCTTCATACAATTAAAAAAAGAACTTACTCAGAGGAAGACTCAAGCAAATCACTGTCTGAATTGGTTAAGATATTAGAAAATATAGTCATTAAATTCGAGCCAAGTGTTATATCGATGTTTTCTTCTTTATTCACGATTTTTCTGACACATCCAACGATGTCTGTGATATTCGCTGAGGTTAAAGTCTGTCCTTCACTGGTAATGTTTAAAATGCCATTGATTTCTTCAGTCAGCGGCTCTGGAAACAGCAGCAGAAACAACACAAAAAGCTTTGTCTGAGTATTCTGAGCATTTCCAGATACTTACAACATCCGCATGACATTTCATTTCACAGTTGGAGCGGGAACAGGCTTCCCGCGTGTGCCCCGTATCCCAGAGCAATGGTCTTTCCGTGAACTGTCTCTCTAGGAAGAGGCCAATTGTGCTTTCAAGCCACGTAGGCAAATAACGTGGAGGGACCAACATCAGCATCATTCTAAGAGAAATGCCCAGAATCCCTGAACACGTGTATATTGACTATTTAAAATTAGCATTGATACAGATGTCCACGCATATATCCTCTTTAAGTCTTCTCTAGCATTTCCTCGCTGCCTGTCATTTCCCTTTGGGGTGAACAGAACAGAAACGTAGAATAAGGAGCAAAAACGTATTTGCCTAAGTGTTCACGCTAAAACCATGTGGCACAGAGCCGGAAGCCTGAGGCCACTTCAGAGCCTTTGAGAAGGGAAACTGCCCACTCACTCGAACAATTGGAGGTGTCGGGGGACCCCCAGAAGACCACGGAGGCGTTGGTGGAGTTGCTGTGGCTGCAAAACAAAAAACGACAGTTTAGATAGTTGACGGAAGTGGCATTATAACTGGGGAAACTAGCTAACAATCAGTTTTAGAGTTGGCCTTAATATCTGGGAAAGTTTCGCTTGAAAATGGAATTGCGATATGCTGAAATAAAACTCATAGTAAAAGTTCCTTATGGAAGAACATCAGCTGCGTGCTTTACGGAAACAAAGCATTAGCAATGGTCTATTCCCCAGCCTGGGAATGGCCAGGTCACCCGGGTGAAAGGCAGTTTTGGTAATACAGGCTAAACACTGCTTCTAGAACTTTCCTGCTATAATCTGATTTCAATCCTTCTAGAACTCTGTCTAGCAGAACACAGTGCACATTTCATAGATGAAGAAACAAAGCGGTTAGGATTTTCCCAAGGCCTTATAGCCAGGGAGACGGTCACATTTCAAACTCGTCTGTAAGTCTCCCCCATCCCTGGTGTCAAACCCACCCCCCGGGGGCCCCGACCCTGCCCTCGGGCAGTTTCTGCCGGCCCCAGAAAGCTCTAACTGGGGGTGGAGTGAGGTGGACTTTGAGGTTTTTATTCAACCTGTAGGGAAAACCTGAGCCCTCCGTCACACATGGCCTCCCCTCGGACCCTCTCCTTATGCCCACTTTGCCCCTGCCCTACCCCGCCCCAAAAACAACCCCCCCAAACAGTTTCAGGGCCTTGGAATTTCCCGGCAGATTCCCAGGTCCTGAGCAGCCAGCCCCAGGGCCAGCTCTGGCTTCCAAATCGCTCCGTCTTTCTTGGGAGAGGATGAAGGGAGCTTGTTGCTAGGGCAGCCCCCTCGACGGGCCCCGGCCTCACCCAGCCCCGTGGCGTGGGAGCCCCAGCAGCCCAGAGAGCCGCCTGCCCCTCCTGGGGCCCCACCGCAGGCCAGGTGAGCCCCAACGACGACTCGAGGTGAGCGGGCAACTTTGCCGCCAAGAGCGGATGCGAGAATTACCAGGTCCGCAGTGCAGAGAAGCCGGGATTGTTCGGGCATGGCAGTTTGTAGTCAGAAGGGGAGATGCTGGGCCAGTGGAAACCTTTGGGATTCTCCTCGGGAGGGCATGCCCCTGCATGAAAAGAAGAAGCGGCACCGCGTATGTCATCTACCCTCTGAAGCTAGCGGTGTAAGAGGAGAGCAAAATGGCAGGGCTGGTGACCCGCATTTATTTCATGGTCCAGTGACCTGCATTTATTTCATGGTCCACTAAAGTACTCGGTTTTTTGTTCTGAAATTATGCAAATTTAGAAATTAAGAAAAAGACACATTCAGTTCATTTCACACACAAAAATTATTATATATTACAGGACAAAAAAACACATTCATGCTAATATAAACATGAAACTTGCATTATTGCTCCAATATAAATCGTTAGCTGACAACATTCATAAAACAGTTTCTTCAAAAACTGATCATCACATAAAATGAAAATAATCCCAACAAATTCAAGCCATAATTTGCTCTTTTAAAAAGGGGAGAGCTTATCCAACAGTGTACCCGCTGTGTCATCAGTGAGTGGTAAGCATATTTTATGGAAAATTCCTAATGGTTCCAAAAATATCTTCTGCTGGGGAAGAAAAACCTGTGACACAGTTTCAAAGGTCTTATCTACTCTCCACGTGCAAATCATCCCTCCTTTGGTTTGAAAACTCTCTAGTGTGTTATGACATAATTGGTTCAAACTTTACATTTTTAAGAACAACAAAATAACATCATTCTATCAACAACGACCACAAAATCTTGGGTTGCAGAGCTGGAAAACAGCAAGTTATATCAGATGACCAAGGCCCCATACTGTGTTTCCATCAATGCTCTCCCTGCCAAGCTCCAGGTTTAGGTCTTTTTTTGTTTCTTTCAATCCACAGAAACTTTACTCCATAAAAGCTGCAGACAAAACAATCAAGTGTAGAATTTAAATTGCATGGTAAAGACGAAATGTCCAGGTAGGCAGGGAGGGCGGTTCTGGGTATGGAAGGAGGAGGTGGATCCTACTCTCTTTAAACAAGGCTCTTCTTCATGAGCACACCCAGGTGAGCAGGCAAGCGGGTGGCACGCCGTGACCTTGCCATCCTCAGGAAGCTCTGCCGGTTGACAGGAGGGAATTCCCAGAGCTCAGCACCAGCACTGGGTGCCTCCACCCCACTCCGTGACTCCCCCTTCCCCGGGCCCCCACCTCCCCCTTCCCCTCCAGGCTGCAGGTAGGAACTGTCTCTGTCTCCACTCCTGCCGCTGGTGGTGATATAACTCTGCTCTACAATAACGCTGGGGCACTCACTCGACTCTTTTGTGGATCCACCCATTTTTGATCATTTGCTTTTCTTAAAGTTCCCACCTAGACTCCTTCCCTCACTTCTTCAATGTGTGGGATGCTGGGGCAGCTGAGGAGTGAGAGGAGCAGAGCCAAGTAAGACTTGGTCCCATCCCAGAGGAGAGGACTGTTTAAAGACATCACATGTGAGAATGTAAATAGGTCCAGGAGGATGCTACAGTCTCCCAGTGGGCGCGGCATTCCATGTCTCTGCACAGTGCAAAGTGGAGGCTCAAAGGCTACGATGGTTCGTTCTACCTGAAGGCACTGGGAAAGGCTTCATAGAAGAAAGGACCTTGGGGCTCAGTCTTCGAAAGACAGGTGGACAGCAACCAGGTGGTTGGGGAACGCGGAGAAGGGCAGGCTGGCAAAGGCATCGGAAGGAGGTGTAGAGAGGCAGGGCGCGCTGGGTCCGAGCAAGCAGCACCCACAGCTGAAACTGGGGGCAGGCAGCGTCCAGTGGGAGAAGGGGATCTGGACCCAGAAGACACTCCCTGTGACCACGTGGTGTCATTGCAGAGTCAGGACCATAAGAGAAGGCGGTGGGTCTGATGACAAACGGCCCTTTATAGATTTAACTCACTGTAGTGCCCATTTGCCATATATTCCCCTAAAGCTGAAGCCAGTGATATTTGAGGTTATACTGGCATTTTACTCCTATTCCCAGCATTTCCATCAAATGTCCCTAAAATAGAGTGTAAATCCTAAACTGCCTCCTTCATTCCTTTGGGTCCATGGATATTGAGTTAATGCCTTTTATGCTAACTTTGTCACCAATTTGATGAATTTCATCACCAGAAAAAATTTTTTTGAATAAGCAAATGGGGCAGAGAGAATGGAGTTGGGATGGAAAACAGTGTATTAAACAGAGCACAGGCTCAGCTAGCAGCTTAGTCTTCAACGCAAGGGAGTATGTGATTGTTGACTGCAGAGACAAGGCCCACATAGCATATAACACAGGGAAGGATGTCACTGCTGTTTCAACTGGACCTGAAAATATCGTCATACTGTCAGCTCCCTAAAAAGCCACTCACTCACCCATCTGTCTCACTTGCACCGTGTACAGTCGCAGACCCTCCTCCAGGGATTCGTTGCTTTTTAAGAGCTTCTGCTGGATCGTTCCTCCTTCCAAGTTGGCACTGTTGGTGGCATTATAAACTACAAGGGCCCAAAGCAACAACCTAGGGAGACACCGCAGAGAGAGTGTTGGTCAGTGGCTGTGAGAGGACACCAAATGAGCAGAACCCGTAGACAGGCGCCAGGCACTCAGGGACCTTCTCTGCTGCCACATGAGCTATACTGCCAAAGTTATTCCAAAACGGATTTTGTAGGAAGTTACATGTACAATTGCATCCTGTTTTCATCAGCTGCTTTTTTTTTTCCAATTAAGGGTGCGACGCCCAAGACATGATACTTCTGTTGATTAACAAAAATTGGCCACTTAGGAAAATCTGAGAAACTCATCATGACTTATGTGTCATCTGGCAGAAAAGGGCATATTGTTAAATTGATTTGGCAGATTATCTACAGATTACCATTATTTACAACAGAGCCCTCCCAACCGTATTTCTTTATATGAGATGGTCTTGAGAGTTCAATGTGGACAACTGCATCTACCAGATGAGAAAGGAAGTATGAATCTTTGGGTTGAAAAACCAACAAAATCATTTAATTGACTTTTTTTCCTTTGCATTTGTTTGACTTTTGAGAACCTGGGTTTCCACATATAACATTACAATAACTAAATATGATGTTTTAGTTATAATTCCATGGAATTCAAACTCTTCTAAACAACCACTGTGTGCTCAGTGATGGGCTACAAAGACAAAAGAGAATTCACTGGGATGCGAAACTAGCACTCAAAGGCCTTGAGGGACTCAGGAACAGAAGGCATAAAAATTGAGTAAAGAAGGGCCCTTTTGAGTTTTGTCATATGAGGTTCTGGAGAGGAGGGATAAAATCTTCAAATAGTCTGAGAAGTGCTTAATTCATACATGCCAGTGAATAAGCAGGCAATAGCAAGAGCAGTGCCGAAGACTGCAGGGCTTTTAAAAATAACTACAATCTTCATGCCCCAATATGATAGATTCACCATGTTGAAAAATATCTCCAGTAGCTAGTTAAGTTTCTCGCCCACATTTTCCTGGGCCTGCAGATTCTGAACTCCTTTATAGCAAAGGTAAGTCTAAATGGGTAGGGCTAAAATTAGTATAAGAGTGAAGTTCATATCACCCCGTTTTTCTTCAAAAATATCTTAAGTAATATTTTATAATACACTTTCATAAAAGTGCCATACTTGTGTTTAATTCTGCATCATTTCTTTATGGCCATATATATATACATATATATATATGTATGTATATTTAGAAAAATTAGATTTTCAACTGATCATTTCACTTTTGAAATTAATTAAGAGTGCTGTTATTTTACAGATATGGCAAAATTTCTCCAGAATAATGATAAAAGGATTTTCCATCTCCATTAAAGCATTTACAAATATTCTATATGGTAAAAATAAATACTTAAAATATACTCTGGGATTGGTCAAGATTTCACTGAAAAAGTTATGGCTTGACTGACTTGATAAAGTTTATAAAAATAAATGATCTCTGCAGGAAGTAAAGAGATATATTCTAATGAACCGGTCAAGACTCTAGGTTCTTACAACTTCCGGTAATAGGAGTTTCTTTTCAACTGTGATCACAGCTATAGTCAATCGCAGAAATCAAAATCATTAATTCAACATGGAGGTAAAAGCAAATGACATTATTCTGTCTGGGGAGGCAAAATAGTTTGCCTTATATGTGAAGGCTCTGGGTTTGTGACAGAACTCTCATCTTCTTCATATTTTGAGGGAAAAGCAGTAATTTGCCATAAGATAAGACTTTTGCTAAGGTCCGTTTCTGACGACAGGCAAAATCAAAGCAGTAGCCTTGTTTCTGAAAGGGCTGTGGCATTCTCAGTGGAGAGCCAGTGGCATTAATTAAAAAAAAAAAATGAAAATCTACGAGTACCAATAAAAAATAAATAATGGAAGCACTAATATATTTGTGGTATTAAAAAAAAAAAGAAAGATTAGGTGAAACTTTTGCTCCTCAAGGTTAGATGAAATCAAAGAATAGCAATTTCATGCCCCTAAATATCTATGCACACCTTGGAACAAAGTGCTCTCCGGTTCTCCCAATTCACTCTGAAAAGCTATTCATCTTTAAAATGACCCACAGCTCCTTGTAAGCCGTATTTCAGGATGAGACAAACATAGATATGACAATAATGGCAAAATGTAGTATTTCAATAAGTTCTAAAACAGCCTTCCAAAAAGTGCCCCTAACTGTTTGAAGATCAGCTTTGTCACTGTGGTCACTGAGAACTGACAGCTGGTGATCTTTCCTTCCCTTACATACTGAGGACATCGAGGACTGTGGATGGCATTGAATTCCCAAACTCAGCAATTCAAGAATCAGCGTGCATGGTCACTGGTCTTATCGATATTCTTTTCTTCTCTCATCCTGAAAACTGAAACGATGTTATGGTTCTGCAAAGTCAAAATCTAGCTGTCCTTACCATCAACCATTCTTTATTTGAATAAACAGTCCCTGTGGTTTGGGTTTCCTGTCTGTCTGGGTGACAGGGTATGTTAGCATTATCTGACACCGTGGTCTGTGTTAAGTGATTCAGTCCAACTGAAAAGAGAATGTGGAAAAAAAAGAAGAGTGTGTAAAACTAGTGGAGTGTGGTTTTTTGAGAAAACTACAAGAGACTATATGCTGAACAATAATTGTAATGCTCAACAAGAAGAGAATAAGAAAAAAGAGAGGGGGGAAGGTTATGAGAAGAAACATTAGGACTGTTAAGCATTCACACCAAAGAAGTACTAAATGAGTGGATTAGTTCATTCTCCCTAAAGTTTTCTGTGAATTTTTTTTACAGAAAAAAGAAACCAGTTTTACTACTGGTTGTATGACTATAAATGTCTTTCACACAAGAGCTTCTGAGGGGCTGACATATATTAATAACGGCCAATTTAGTGTTACCAGGTAGTTGCAAAACCACAATATAAAAACTAAAAGGGAATACTGACTCTCTGATCAGGCTATACCCCAGCCTACGGGGCCCCAGTTGCTAGACACAGCGTGTGCCAGCGGCCTGGCTGAATGGAGGAGATAAATTGTACCACCATCAAACATCAGAATTGAAATTATAAATTGAATTGAAATCTTCAGAACATGAACAAAAGGAATATCAGAAAATAAGAAAAACTTCCCAAATCTGATGGTTCAATCCATTGTGTTGAATAAATACAAAAATGAAAGGCTTCAATATTACTCTAAACACATGTGTGCTCCTAATGTTGAACAGCAAAAAAAAAAGGAAGAAAACTCTCTGGTCAACTCATGAAATTTTACTTTTATCTTCTAATAGCAAAAATACATTGCCTGGAAAGAATCATGTAACCCACTGTCATGGCTGCACACACATAACATCAAATCAGCCATCAACACTGAGCAAGCCTCATGAGAACTTCTGCTTCTCAGTTAGGTTTTATTTTCCCAGAAATGTAATATGCTACATCCACACAACCACCTTTATTCCATGTGGGAGGTTACTTTACAGCACTGAACAGCTTGTACACTGTGCTGATTTGAAACTGTTATGTACCCAGTAAAGCCCTGTCCTTCTAATCCTATCTTTTGGGTACAGACCTATTGTGGGTGTGGCCTTTTGATTAGGTTGTTTCCATGGAGATGTGATCCACCCAGTTATGGGTTGCACTTCTTGATTAGGTTGTTTCCATGAAGACGTGGCCCCCGCCCATTCAAGATGGGTCATGATCTTTTATTAAGTCCTCTATGAAGAGAATAAAAGGTGGAAAACAGAGAGGGCTCAGAGCCGACACAGAAAGCTGCAGATAGAGACACCTGAGAGAGTTCAGATACTTGGAGACAGAAAATGCCCTGGGAGATGCTAAACCAAGAGAGGAATCTAGCATTTGCCCCGGAGAAGCTAAGAGAGGACCCACAGATGCTTAGAGAGGGAAAATGCCCTAAGAGAGGCCAGAAGGACCCACAGGAAAGAGCCATTTTGGAAACCAATCAAGGAGAAAAGGTCCAGCAGATGTCACCATGTGCCTTTCCCTGTGACAGAGGAACCCCAGATGTGATCGGCCTTTCTTGAGTGAAGGTATCCTCTTGTTGATGCTTTAATTTGAACATTTTCATGGCCTTAGAAGTGCCAATTTGTAGCCTAATAAATTCCCTTTGTAAAAGTCAATCTATTTCTGGTACATTGCATTCCAGCAGCATTAGCAAACTGAAACAATCACCAACTAGTAATACCCGGGGGACATAATCCATTAAATCAACAGCCTACATCTGTCACCATCCTGAGAATGAGCTGATTATCACTAGAAGCATACAAGTCTTTTCTCTAAAGGAAAGCAACTATATTTTTGTTCTTTGAGACAGTCTTTGAAGTTTCAAATGAGGTACTGGATTATCATAAATCAACTAGAAATCTTAAAAATAATAATTCCTCCATTTTATACGCCCTACTTCTGAATTATTTGTCATCAGTCTGTTATATTAGGGTATCAGCTTTAGAAAAAATAGTGTTCATTTGTGCCAAACAAATTAACTAAAATGGATGCTTTGTTAAAATTTTTCCCTCCTATCTCACTGTCTGCATTTCTCTACCACATTGTCAAAAACACACAGCAAGAGAAAGAATGTTATACTTTCTGTAAAACTTTGTCAGCATTACCTCGGGTCAGTCGCAATGCTTCTCTTGACTTTAATCTTGTCTTCTCCAGTGCCCAGATGAACACTGCAAATACAAATTTATATATATTCATTATTATCCTCATCCACGCTATTATCAACAACAAAACCTGGGGCGGCGAAAGAAAAGGCAGAATGGACATTCTAAGCCAGCATTTCCAAAAATGTGCTTTCTGAGGCTCTAGTCCTTCCATGTACTCAGACACAATGGTTTCAAGGTCAAAAGGGCTCCACAGTCAAACAAGGCAGGGCGACTGCATGCTCCTGAAATCACCTGAAGATGCACAGCACGTATTAAAAGAAGTCCTCGCAGGAAAAAACCTGTTTGTTCTGCTTAATGGTGTACTTTCTGAACTTATTAGATCATGGAAATCCCTTTTTCTATGTTAAGAGTTATTTATGTCACTTAGGTTCATGGATTGCCTATTTAGGGTTCATGAAATACACATCATAAAACTTCAATTCAAGTTTAGAACTGTGTTAACAAGGTACAGAGGAGGGTATGTGGACATCACCCCTGGAGATTTACAGGAGGATTTAAACAGAAGAATAGTAAAACATAATTGTGAAAAGCTATCTTGCAGAAAAGTGGTCTCCACCTCTGGGCGCACATGCACACAGCCAGGCCACAGTGCTCTGGATAAGAAAGGAACAGCACTTGGACTATTTAATTACACTACATAATATATTGGTTCAGTAACATATATGCAAGTTATGTAAAAAATACAAACGCACTTTGGGGAGAACAGGCTAAATTAAAAATATATATAATAAAAACAGTTTGGGATGCATGCTGAAAAATCACTGAAGCCCATTGCAGCAGCATTGAGGTTTTTGTCATTTCTGAGAAATGACCTAACACAGGGTGGTTTCAGGAAGATGCTGAAGATGGCCCACGTGTGAATGTATGTGTACTGAAGTGCGTGTGTGTGTAAGCACGGCCAGAGAGAGAGAAAGAGAGAGAGAAAGGAGCACTAATCCATTCTGCCATTTACCTGACATTAACCACGTAAACTGTGTAGTTCCAATTCTGGAAGGTTGAGTTGAGCTGCAAAACACAGTGGAAAAGGGTGACCGTGGGGAATTTATTTTTATCTGAATCAAGTTTCTTTCCTTCCAAAAGATAAGTTGTTACTGGCATAAGATGCTGGGAAAATCCTGGAGAGTGAGGGGGTCAAAGGGAAAGATGGCAGTTCCTGGGTCATCACATGCCAGGCACTTTACAATTTCTTTTGGCCTCTGCAGCAGTGGCGGGACAGGCCCAAAGTGCCCACATTTCAGGTGAAGAGAAAGAGGTGTGCAGAGACCGACGGCTCAGCTGTGCTCACCTGACTTCAGAAGCCAACTCTGTGGCCTGGGAACACAGTAATTTCTCCCGTGCCTCACATTAGAAGAGACTGCATATTATGCACAAAACTGACCACCCAAATGTTTAAAAATTAAGGACTCGCTTAAAAAAAAAAAAAAAAAAACACTGCCGAAAATGTTTGTAAGGCAAGTAAATAAAAATATCTACACAAATCCATTCCCGTGGGTGTGACACCATTCTAATTACAGGCCAGGCTCTGTTTCTTATCCTCTGTTCCAATGCGCTTTGCTTTCTTTGCACAAGCACCTCAATTATGACATAAATCTCCACAGATGGCTAACAAGCAGCATTTGTGTTTCACTACGATTTGTGGATTTAGTTATTCAGAAGGCTGAGTCTTTCAAGCTGAAATGCTTTGTGTTATTCCAGATTTCCACAGCTGAAAGGTTGAAAGCAAAAGAGAAATATGAGCAGCTTACTTACCCATTCTGCCACCTTGTTCTGTACTTTTACCTCAGGGTGATGGAGGGTGTTTTGAATCACTAGGGAAATCCTATAGACAATTCCATCTGTCCATTGGAAATAGGATTTAGTCGACTACTCACATTTTTAAAGTCACATAATTATTGTACAATTCTAATTCATAATCTCATAATTTCATACAATTTAAAAGAAACACCTTATGTATAGGTATATATTTCTGAGATATTTTCTTATATGCACATTAAACTTTGCAACTTCTGAGATACAGTTATAAATTAGTTTACTTGTAAATGATCACCTGCATATGTTTCTTCATACTTTTTAAATTCTATAGACTTCTGAATATCTGCTGTCTGTAAGAGTGGTGATTTTTAATGTATAATTTGATTTCTTATAGGAAGCAATTACTTTTTTTTTGCACATCATTAAGAGTGATAAACAGCTTGGGATGTGAAAAATTGAGTGAGATGATGGGCATGATTTGAATTATATACATAATTACCCCCTCAGCTTCTTATTCTCCCTCTAAAAATTCTCCTGTAGTAGGAATACCAGTTCCCCAAAACTGAGATATGTGGGATATAAGAAATAATGACCTACTTCTTCAAAGGAAATACATTATCAGGATAATCAAAAAAGATTTTTTAAGTGTAATCTGCTTTACAATGTGTAAGTTTCCTCAGGTTGTGACAAGACTGACATTTGTGTGACGGCAAGTAAACATTTGGACGATTCTTTCTCTTTCCCTTCCCAATAAACTTTCAGTTCTACTACGACGTTGCATTGGATAGCATCAGTTTTTCATCAAAATTTCATAAATTTGGTCATTTGTATTAAAGTTGAGGAAAAAAGAAAGACTATTTCTAGACAGCATTTAATTTAACTTGCCTTAAGAATAAAACTTTACATGTAAAGAAGACTCCTTTTTTTTCTTTTCTTTTTACAGCCATCTTTAAGGATTGCCTGATAATTTTTTTTTAATGAAAATTAAGCTCACCCCAGCCAGAGTTTGCTAAATCTCCAGAATATACTATGGGGCATTTTTCTAAATGTAGATAATGAGAAAAAGACCCCTCTAAAAGATGGTAAGATATATAGAGAGAAATGTTTACGAATCTGCATTGTTGTCAGTCATCTTACTTCATGATTTTGTTTTGGTAAGTCTCAAGTAAAATACACATAGAAGATATGGGAGTATGTAAGGAAAACAATGTTGGGGAACAGATTTAACAAAAATTGTGGAGAGGCTCTAGAGAAAAATAGCAAAAGTATACCTTTTGGGAATTCCAAAATCAACCCAAATGCAAATTCCAGTCCTATTAGTAAAGAAATCTCTTTCCAGTAATGAGTCAGGGTCTCATGCTAAATTACTGGGACTGCCACTCCCAGATGTGATAATGTAAAAATAAAAATCTAACACAAGTCTAGTGACAGGTGAGTTTAATTTATGCAGACCAGCTAATTTCAATTTCTAAAACTTTTCAGGTGTTTTAATGCTCTTGGTATTACATAAAAAAAAAAGCTCAACAAAAAATAACATTTAGAGGAACATATTCAATACAAATGATAATCTCTTAGGGGGGAACCTCTTTAGATTTCATCATTTCAAATCATGGACATTCTGAATGATTGAGAGGAAACTGAGATTGCAGAGGTCCAAGCAGCTCTATAAGAATTAAGGGATTTTCTGTAGATGTCCACTGAGGCTGGCAGAGTCATGGAAAAGTTACCACTAGATGGAGACCTAATGCATGCTGTGGGGATAATAAGGCCATTATTCTTTCTCTCTGGAAAATTCTGTGAAATAGTATTTTTAATCACTGACATTTCTGAAATTTCATGGATGCATCCCAACTATTAAGATATTTTTCTTTGAATTTCAAATGTTTCCTGCCCCACTTTTCCCCTTCAGCTCATTGTTTTTATAAATGAGAAAGACACCCAATATCAGATAACTAAGTCAATTTGTAAATTGAGTCCTCACCCTAGAGTTATATTCCTTATAGCAAATTAAATGTTTAAGTCCTAAATAACTTAGCATCTTGTTTAGAGTCTCTCATGCCATGAGTAATTTTGATGTAGTATCTCTTTCAGAAGCTTCAGAATAAGACATTTTATAGCTGTAGTTAAAAATTACTCACCAGAGTCTATTTTTCTACTTATTTAAGATTGTTGGATGGTGTAGCCAACAAGTCATTATGAAAAATGTCCAAGAGTAAAGTCATCAAAGCAAGAGAAAATGGCCATGGAAGGGGCAGAAAGCAGGCTTGAGGACTGAAGAAAATAATTGGCTAAATGAAGCATTGTCATAGAAGAAAATGCATGCTTTAGAAAAACTGATGCTTATCCCTGCTTTTCCATGTTAGGAGAGCAACCAAGTATTTCTTCTCTTATAGATACAACAACTCCATGGTGTCTCCATATAAACACTCGTCACAATCTTCAGATTTCCAGAGACCTCAAAAGATGTATGTGTTATCTGAGTATTGTCATCTGGGCCAGAAGAATTGATGACAGACTTTTCTCAAAAAAAATCATTTCCATAAATATCCATTTCCCAACCACGTAACGATTCTAGTCATGCTGACCTTCAAAGAAGAAACCACCGCCTGCCCCTAGAGATGCTAGCAAAACCTTTTTCTTTTCTGTGGATCTCTTTTCAATTAAACTTCCTCCTTTTTTCTCATATTCAAGGGTGTGAAATGTAGGCTTGAAAAGGTCAGTTATAAAATCTACATTAGAATAAGTAGATGTTAAATATTAACTGAATATTATGCTAGATTCAGGATTATTTCTTTGGACTGGTGATGAGTTGATTAGCCAACGACAGAAGCATTTAAGATGACTGGGTCCTGCCAATCCCACACACACAATGCCTTCAGGATACTGGCACCTAAGGCTAGATTGAGTATTAGATGGACACAAATGTCCTGAGTATGAATTTGTTCTTTGAACAGCTAAATGTACGTGAGAAACTACATAGTAACCGGGAGAGTTCCAGTGTGTGCTTGTGAACCAGACTTTCAGAGCCACAACACAGACTCATGGGGCTGGTCTATTATTCGTGCTGACACAAGGTTTTCTTTTCAGTAGCTCTGGACTGAAGTTTTAAGTAGAGAAGACACAAGCTGGAATGGAGATAATCATTCCAAGAGCTCTTTTTGGGACTATAGTGGAAAAGGCATAAAGTTTCATAATTTCTGGGAATATCTAGATTGGTTATCCATACATCCTAAACCATGTGTTTGTAAAAAGTAGCTTAAAAGATAAGATAATTTTAGCAACTTATCTGAGATTTCAGATGGAAGCCCTGTGGAAATAACAAGGAAATTTTACACAGGAAAATTGGTACATTCAATAAAAGCTGAAGTCACCAGCTTCTAGGAATTGGCCATGGAAGTGAAGCTTTTTGAGTGAAGCTTGAAAGATGACCATACAAATTACCATTACCTCCACTAAAATTGTGCCCTGAATGTTCACTTGTCAAAAATCTTTCTTCTCTATTACATTTATCAAATGGTTCAATAGGGTTAGGTATTTAACGGGAATGATATTTTCTCCCTCGGGTCTTTCACATGCATATTTAGCATTCTTAGGACTTTCTATATCACGATTGTAAATGAAATTATCTTTTATAGAAAAATAACAAATTTGATGGATATATTGAACAAATATACCTGAGTTTGACACAACCTCAATTTCAAGGTCTCTTATAATCCAGAGTTAAAAGGATTGGATGAAGTGGACAACAGATTTGGCAGTTGAGCCTCATCTTTCCTATAGGGAACAAAATGGGATTCTCTAATACATCAATCCATAAGCCTGAGAACGTTTATTACCTCACTCTTTCCCAAAGTGTCAGAGAAAGGCCAAGAACAATATCCACATATTATTATCGATGGCCTAGAATGGTGTCTGATAATCCAGGGCATGGCTTTGAGCACTATGTATCACAAGATGAGAGAGTCATTCTCTCTGAAATTATTTCATGTCTAGACAATATCAAAGAAAAAGCTTTGACTTAGGCTATAGTCTGTAACACTTCATTACTTTCTCTTTACAAAAGATAAAGAGGCTTCAGGCGCTGACATAGGAGCAGGGAAAATTCAATGACATTGTTTTCATTACCTTCACTTTCATTTTTACCTTCTGATTTCTGCATAGCACTGGTTTCATTTTACAATCGTGATATAAATTTTCCCACATAAATAAAAATATTTAAGTAACGGGGTACAAAAGTCTAAGTGCCTATGTTCGAGACTCTGTCTACCATAGAGTGACCTTTGAATCTTCATAAATGCTAGAATTAAATTTCTAGCAAGAATCTCATGAGTTAGATATTATTTCTCTTTCCTGTGGCCAAGAGAAGCCATTTGACCTGATTGTCAGGTTTGCTGGTTTTGTTGAAACTGCGGTGCAGGCTCTGAGGCAGAGCACAATGGCCGAACAAGGCTCTCTTCAGGGATGGCAGAAGCGACATGACCAAGGGAATTAAAGCTCTTCTCCACCCGCCAAGGGCGCACAAACATCAGAGAAACGTTCTCGGGCAGCGGGCTGGAGACTGCCACAGAGGCTCTTTGTGTGTCATACAAAGAGTGAAATACTTATTGGGAATTATAATATTCCCATCTGCTGGCTGGAGTCCATGTGAAATATGCTCTGGAAACTTTGGTGGCTGTTGCATTCTTGGGGCTTGCTGGAATTCCTGCTCCACCATAAATCCCCTCGGTGTGAGAGCAGAATAACCATGAACATGCCCCTGAATCACTGTCTTTACAACCCTAATAAAATTTATATCTATGTTGCATGCAAAATATTCCATGCTTCTAATTTCAGTGTCTTTACAGAGGAAGTTGATGTAACCCCAAAGCCAAAAGAAAAAGGGAACTATGTGGGTTTCTTTTTTCTGGGCTTTGGGCCCTCAGTGACACATGACAGATGTGCTAACCTTGCAAGCTAAATGACTGGGGCTGAGAAAATGTCTTTGTTTCCAGTGCCTCATATTTGAGAATGTTGCTGAATTCAAGGCAATGGTGTGGTGTGTGGTCACCTGATTGGAATTTCTCTTTATTAGAAAGAACGGAAATCGCTAACATTGAATTACCAAAAGCCTATGCATCCATTCCATAGAGGTAGCAGTTTAAATAACAACTTTTACACCACTGCAAATTACAAAAAAAAAAAAAAAAGAATGTATACATGGGATAGGGTGCTGGAAGTGTCAGCAATTATGTAAATATTGGTCGTTGAAAGATTGATATATGATTCAACTGATATATAATCCCATTCTCATCACTACGCTTTAACAGATTAAAAACCAGGGACAGCATGCCACCATGGAAAGGGATTTGTTGACCACAAAGTTGATTCAATAAGAAATTAAATCACTGAAAATTATTTAGCTTTTTAAAAGTGTAAAAGCTCTTTAAAAACAGTTTCCTAAAGAGAATACAAAATACCATGAAATATTGTCATAGTGTTTTTAATCACAGATCCCTATTATAATGCAAATTATTTCCTTTTGATTAAATGTCTTACTCTTACAACTTCCTCTGAAAGAGACTTTAGTTAAAAGTGCAGAGGAGCGGAAATGAAAGGGTCCCCATTCCAATAGTTACACGAGAGGGGAACTCAAGAGAGTCAAGGAATATTTGTTTATGTCACTAGTATTGCGAATGTACAGGCATACCTATTGACTCCAAATATCTTGGATAATGGACAAGCTTTGTTGGAACATTAGCTATTTTCACCCTTAGAATACGATTTTTTTATCACATCAGACACACGACAAACATAGAAGGTGGTGATTTCTTACCATGGCTTTGTTTATCGACTCTGCTAGTAAGTGGCATGTTAGTGGAAACAGCAGGTGCTGTAGCACTAGCAGAGCTTACAGCAGCTGGCAACAAAGATGAGAGAGATGTAATTTTGTAAGGAGCCCATGACAGCTACTGAGGATGCATGATCTACAAGTAATGCATGGAAATACATAGGGGGTGGGGGATGCAAACCATGGCTTGACACTGCATATGGCAGACTCCAAGGTTTTAATGCAGGGAACGAAGCCATGATTTCTATGGCACACATTAAGAATCTGCTCACAGGGCCTTTGTCACCATATCACCCAAAGGATCTGAAGCCAGCCCAGGGGGTCTAGAGAAAAGACACTGAGACTCTAGACCCAGGTCTGCCAGTGGCAGGCCAACCACACAAAAACTACTGAACTCTTCCAGAAGGCAGCCTCCTGAATTTGTAAAAAGAAACAGTTATAGAAAGAAGTCCTTAAGCACCTAGCAGCTTGAAAGTATCTAAATTAAGCCGGTTTGCCTGATACATTCAGGCAAAAGAAATAAAATCTCAGAAGAAAATGTATCTCTCTTTGAGAGGATAAACGTAAAGAAAAACAAAAAAAGAATGAAATGAATAGGCCAAATCAACCATTTAAAAATACCAATGACTTTTTTAAACATTGATGGATTACAAAAAGGTCAAGACTTCTTTTTCTTTTTGCAAGGTCAAGCCTTACAGGGAACCTATTTCATAGCATTATGTCATAACTATGCTTTTGATATTATTAAAACTCTAAAAGATGAAAATCTTATGTAACACTCTGATAATATCTCTCTAAGCAATTCTGGGTGAGCTATCTAAGAAGGGAAATAAATTACATACAAAACTTTCCCTTAGTCTATCTTAGAGGTGTACATTTGTATTAGTTATATATTCATAGGTACAATGACCTTTTTTCATGTATCACTCTTAATTAGAAAAAAACCCTACATTTAGAGCATTTAAGTAATGATGAAAAGAATGACCTTCCATAGGCTCTTTTATAGAATATTGAATTCCTTGATTCAAAATGTGTATCTTTTACTAAATATCTTCTTCATTCCAAAATAATATGGGGAAATCTTTTTGAAAGGTCTTTTTCTTTTCTATGAATAATTAATGATGTTTATCTTAACGCAAAATACATCAATGAACATGAAGTGCTTTTGGTCATTAAGGACAAAAGGGAAAAAAAAATCAGGCATCTGATCCTTTGATGCAAAGAGTCAGTACCATAGGTATTTTAGATTAAAGGAAAACAAAAGCATAGATCTTTGACTCAACAAAAGTGTGGTTTGCTTTTTTTTCCCTATCTCACATAACTAGCTTTTAAACAACACAGAGCAGATGGAAAGAAATTACATGGTGACGTTTTCATAAGATATTGATTGATAATAATATCAGAGAAAAAGGTCTCAGAAAGGAAAAAGAAGATTACAACGAGCTGCCTGCCCCCGCAGCCGCCCGACTCCCACATCCAAACTCCAGAGGAGAGCTTAGTTTCTGCTCTCTCAGTGTCACTTCTAAGCCCTGCCCCCTCCATGCTCCATCCTCTGAATAAGAGGATCAGCTTTTACCAAAGGCCCCGGTCACGATTCTTAATGTGGGACACGGAACATGCAACTTCCTAGGAAGCACTTGATAGAATAAATGAATGGAAGAGGATCACTTAGAAGAAGCAATGATAAAATTAAGCACAACATTGTAACATTGTTTTAAGACAGATGGTTTTAATGCTATAGTATTTAGCACACAACTATTTAGTCCATAATCTATCATTGGAATGGTGGCCGTAATATTATCTGCATGCATCATAGTAATTAATGCAATTAATTATATTAGTAATAGTTAAATATGCTATTTTTACCTTATGATCTAAGTCATATTGCAAACTGCAAATTGCCTCATAGCCTTGTCTTAAACTTCATTGAGAATTCAACACAATTGCATCACTTTCCCCTTGTTTTATGTACATGAATACGTCTCCAGAACACTGTAGGACAGTATTTACACTGGACTTTTGCAATATTCTTGAGAGGAAATAGAGGGGAAAAAATGAAATCAGCCCTCATTTATTAGCATGTCATCATTCACATGTAAAACCTCGGGGCTCCATGGAAAAGCGGCTGCCCCACGAGTGAATGCATTATTTCTCCCCGCTGTCTGCACTAAAACACAGCCAATAAGTCTTCGGTTTTGCTGCTTCTAGCTTTCCAAGGGAAAATCACGATAAAAATCAAAACAATGACACTTTAGTGACCCAAAATAGCAAGGAGCAAAGAGAGAGCGCCTGGGGCGGCGCCGCTGGCTGCCTACCTTGGCAGAGGGTGCCCAGGTCCGAGCAGCTGGCCAGTTCCGCGGCTGGGAGCGGGATCAGGTACGAACCTGAGTCAACAGAGAGGGGGGGAGAAGCGTTTGCCTTTTGATCGAATGGGCTTAGCCAAAGAAAACTGTCCCACAGCTGGGCCACCAGAGGCAGCCCCGGCAGCTTCCCAGGGTCACGGCCTCGTCGGGAATCCCTCCTGAAGTCCCCGTGCCCTGATTTTCTCAAATGGAAAGTTGAGGGGTGGAAATGGATCACAGAATCTTTAATTCAGTTTATTGGCCATCCACACACGAAGAGATAAGTGGTATTGATTGCCTTTTAAAGTCTGTGCAAAAGAGTCAAGTTCTTTTCCTAAAGTAAATTATCAGGCACAGGTGGAAATTTGGAGAACTGAGACAATATAAGCCTCAAGGATATGTTTTAAAAGTGAACTTGGAAGGGGTACAAGGGTGGTTCAGCGGCAGAATTCTCGCCTGCCATGTGGGAGACCCGGGTTTGATTCCCAGCCCATGCACTTCCCCCACAAACACACACACACACACAAAATTCAACAAATACAATAATGGGGTGCCCATATGGAAAAAGAATGAAATGTGACCCTCACCCCCACCCCTCACCATACAGCAGACAAAAAAAAGGGAACTTATATATCAATAACTACTCATCAAGTCAGTTCCTGGGCACGAGCATATGCTACTTGCAATTCCAGAAATAGAATTCTGAGACTTTGTCCATTTTTCATCTCGGGATTTTACTGACTCATCCTGGGCAGGAAAGAAGTATTGAGCTGATTTTCTAGTGGGGTTAGTGGATTTTCTTTGTTGCTGTAACTCTCTCTCTGAACTGGCAGCCTTTACGCGTGGATCGAGGCTGGCGTGGGTAGGCCAGCCCATGCCAGGGCACATGGCTCTACGGAAAAGGCAGCGGAGGGCATACACACAAATGTCTTCTGTTCGTGTAGCTATAATAGTGGCTATTTCCAGAACGGTGATTTCATTCTAATGCTGAAACATTTTCCAAGCTTTGCTGTGGGAACAGGAGGGCAGGGCAGGTCCATGTGCTGACCAAAGCCATTTGATTAGGTGAGAGGAGAGACACGGGCAGAGCCACGCCCTCCCAGCACCCCAGCAGGGCCCGCCTCGGGCAGGAAGCGGCAGGTGGGTGGCCTCACCTCGAGGAGGTCCCCTCCAGGTTCCTTCACTGCCTGCTGTCAGGCCAGAGCTGGGAGGGGATGGTCAGAGAGGACTCCTCGGTTCTCTGAGTGACCAAAGGGAAGCGCTTAGAGGGGGTCATGCAGCTTGGAGGGAGGGCGAGCAGGAACGCTGCCCTAAAGGAAGTCCAGGAGACGCTAACCCAGGTGACACCGGGAGATGGAAGAGACTCTAGTGCATAAGCCCGGGGAGACCTGGGCACCCCAGCCGCTTGGGGTTACCAGGGTACGTCTGCTTGGAGAACTGGCGAGAGGAGATGTGGAGAGCCTGGAACCCTGAGCGCAGGCTCCTCTCTCCCACTGGTGCACCCCACACACGCATACAGGATGGGGTGCTCAGTCTTTATGGAATAAACTCCTGAATGCATTATAAAGGACCACTAACATTTGGAAGTTGGTCTTAAAGGTGATGGTGGAAAATGAAGAGAAGGTAGAGAAGAAAATGAGACCCAGATTTTAAAACAATCACTTTTTAGGTCTCACGGGGAACTAAAAGAGAGAAGATGTGTGGAGGTAGGAATGATACTGAGACTCTGGGGTTAATAGCAGGAGTGCAATGAGGATGGACAGACAGAGCTGGCCCGCAGAAACCAACCTGAAAGAAGGACAGGTAGCCCAGGAAAGTAGGGGAAGAAGAGAGCCTGGCTTGTCCTAGTGTCCAGCTCGAGAAGCCGGGGCCTGATGAGACTGTCAGGGAGGACAGGGAAGGCTGGGGGAAGGCAAACTTGGGTGGGGACGGGGTAAACAGTAAGCTCAGTTGTGGGAATGGAAGTTCCCATGTGACATCTGCATCAGTGTTTTCAAAAGGGGTCCAGCCCGGTAACTCTCCGCGGAAACCGTTGCAGTGTCTAGGACCACCAGGGCTGGTGAGCAGATTGAGGAGAAAACAGGGTGGACACCTAGGGACGGAGCAGGTAGCGTCAGGGACAAGAAAAAGAGTTTTGGCCTGGAGAAGGTGAGAACACCTCTGCGGAGGCTGGGATTGTACAGCCTTCGATAACGGGTGCCTCATGGAGGGTAGCTCAGGAAAAAGTGAGCAGACCTCTCACTTCGCCATTGGGCTTTCGGGAGCTCCTCTACAAGAGATTAGGATCAGGGTCAGTTCGTGGGAGCCAAGGAATCTGCGGAAGCTTGGCTGTGAAAGGAAGCAGCAGAGACAGGGAGGTCACCAGAGGCAGGCTGCAGGGTCAGGCTCTATCACAACAGAGGTGGGATTTCATCTTGATTTCTCCTGCCCATTCTTCTCTCCCATCACACTCATACCCACTTCTTGCAGGACCTCACTTCTCTGATAGGTATTTCTATTTTAGTAAAGAACTTCTGAAAATGAAAAAGCCTTAAGCACCAGATCACCAATGCAATCTCAGCCACTGCGGCATGCAACAGAGGAGACCTTTGATGGGTTCCTGTCTCTCCAATTACACAACGTTGGCCGTCAAACGCTCCTGTTACAGAATCTCTGGAAGACAAAGGTTGATAAGGGCAGTGTTGTGGGAAAGAAGTTTTCCGGCTAATTGTGTTTCCTCTATGGTGCATTACAGGGCTTAGAGGGGGATGAAAGGAATAGAAATAGGAAGAGCGGTGATTAGAGCAAGATGTTGAAAGCTTTTCTTGAATACTTTGTCAGTTCTATTACATGGCAACAATTATAAATTTCAACATGCGACATTCTTGTTATGGAAAATTGTAACATTTGCTTCCCTGTAGTTTAACTATCAGTTGTTTTAGATTTTAAGTTTTTCCAGGGCACTTCTAGTGTACATTGGTTTTTAAATATCAACCAACATCATTTTATGAAGATCCAAAATAAAAATTAAATTTAAAGATCATTTTTGGGAAAATGATGAAAATAAAAATGATGGATTTAACTTATTCAGAAGGAAATTGTGTTGATAAATGCAATCTTACATTGCAAATATCGCAAATTACATAAGGAAATCCACGAAGTTAGGAAGTGTCCACAAACTTTTTATTTCTACCCAGCTCCATCTTTAGCATAACTGCATCAAAAAAGTCACTTCTCATGGTCAATTTTCAGGGACTGACAGATTTATAAACCAGGAGATTGTTCAGGAAATGGAGACCATCCTGTCTACTCGATAGCTCTAGACTCATGACAACAATGAAGTGTTCTCAGAACATAACCCACATGGGCTCACTGATTTGCAGGGGTGTCACAAAGGAGTTTAAAGATGCTTATTTAGTGTTAGTTGCAAAATTTAGAGCCAGAGTTTCTTGAAAATAAAAAAGTAACCGCTAAATATGAGCAATTGGAAAAAAGCTGTAAAACTCGTAACCTCTCTTTTATTTCTGCTGTTTTTTCTTCCAAAAGCATGCTACTGGAAGGAGTCTTTATTTATTTACGTAAGCGGTGGTTTAAAGGGTTGATGTGTAGCCAACACTCCGGGCCAAATTCTGCTTAATGAGAATTCAAATAACAGTAGCACAAACCCTCGCCATGAGTTTCAAAAACGGAAACAAAACGAATTCCATTCAATTCCCACTTTGCATTTGTTAACAAGATGGATTTTACATTTTTCATGAGCAAAAACATACAAAATAAAATCATTTCTTGAAGGTATTTTTACTCAAAAAGTATTTGGGTCATCTTCAAAGGGTAAAGTACTGTGTAAAGACAAAGTGATTTTATTTTTATTTAATTATTTAAAAAAATGATTTAGCAAGCAAAAAATTGCGACACCCAATCACTCGCTAGGGCGGGCAGGAAGGGGCTGACAGTGGCCCAGAGTCTCACGGCTGAGAAGGACAGAACCGTAATCAGTGCAAATGGCGGAAGGTGATGAAGCCTTACTAACTGGGTGCAAAATTTCGGAAATGAAAACAAAAGTCAGAGCAAATCCAAAAAGTTTCTAGGGAAGAAAAATACAATTGGGTAGATGTAAATTGTGTCTTTTCTCTGCACCCACAGTGGTTGATAAATGGAAGTGCTTAATAAGTGCTTGTTACATAAGTGTAATTTGTTCAAGCTTGGACTATTTATTGAGTTATTCTGCCTGCTCCTCAGGGAAGAGAAGCCCGTAAAATAAACAGAAGCGCTGGAGAAGGTACTGTCTGTCCTCTCTGAAAACTGATGGATGTTTGCCAGTATCTAGTCTTGAATCATAACACAGGCAAATAAATATTTACACCTATAATTAAAGAGTCCAGCCAGGAAATTATCTATCCATGGAGGTCATAAACCAAATATACTTAATAATATTGTTAGAAAAATCATGTTGCTATTAAATGAAAAGGAATTGCGGCCAAATAAAGCATTTCTTTCTGGAAAGGACTGACAAGATGAAATGTGAACAACAACAAAAAAAACTTGCTGAAAATTTCTTAATTAAGATGTAGTCCCCAAACATACTTAGAAAAGTATAAGAAAACAAAAAAGGCCAACTCTGAAATTGCTGAAACACGTATTAACAATAAATTGATTATACTAAGGCTGAGATACTTAACATTTGAAACAAATGACAGGCTATTTTACTATTAAGTATAGTCAGTCCAGTTCCACTACCTAATTTTCATATTACAATTTATTTAGCAATTGGCTTTTGGAACAACTAGCAACTTGCTATCAAAGATTGGTCCTGGAATTGTGCTAAACAGACATTGTCAGGCCAATGGAATGCTAGGAATGAAATTCCATTTTCTCATTGGTTACTGGACTGATCATTAGTTGTTGGAAATGACTGTTACCTTACACAGCAAGCCACAATGTTCCACCCGAAAGAAAGGAAGGTCAAAATGTTAATAGAGTATACTTTCTCTTCATTTATTGAAGTTCAGCTTTGCTATCAAGCCTGGACTCCATCTCTGTTAGAGGTATTTCCCGTCAGTTAATTAGTGACTCTTGGGTCTTTCAACTCCCAAAGCTGATGATTAAGCAGCAGGAAATTCCTTCCTCCCTTATTACTCACGGAACATGTCCAGCACATCTGAAGGCAGGGAATGGGTGCTGGACATCATCTCGGAATGTTAAAAAAGCCACAGGAAAACTCACAGGGACTCAAATGTTTGGACTCCGTTAGCTTCTGCTGCTTTGATCGAAAGGATTTTGAAAACTTACAGATAACTAAGTTCCTTAGCACGAAGCTGGTGCATTCCAGGATTTTTGAGTTGGAGTGGGGGCTGAGAGAGAGCCCTAAAGAGGTGACAGGCTCCCAAGGATGGGCCTGAGGGAGGGCACAGGGGCCGCAGGTTGCAGCCCCCCACGCCCTGTGCACGGAGTCCTGAGGCTGGGGGCACCTGGGAGAGGAGACCCCCCACCTTACCTTCAATTGTGCCGGTCCTGGAGGAAGGCTGGCCTCGGGTTGCCAGATTTTTGTTTTCCAGAAGAGTTTATTTATATGTGAACTATTCTGATTGTTTAAGGTGCTCAATACATTTTGTAGAAAGTGTCGTGTGGGGCAAACGTAAACGAACAAGAACTAATGCTGCCGCCACCCCACTTGTCTGAGGGCTGCGGTGGGTGGCCTCTGGCCCTTAGACCAAAGCAGGTCCTTTCCTGTGTTGCCCGAGGGTGGCTCCGGAGAATCGGCCCCTTCCATGGGGGGGGGGGGGGCACAGCTGCGACCCCATAAAAGTATCCCCAAGAGCAGAGGCCTCCTGCACTGCCCACCCCCAGGCCATAAAACTGCCCGAGGTGAGGAATCCCTGAACCCTCTGTCGCTCCAATATGGGCATCTTAAGGTTTCCAAGGAGCACTGCAGAAAAGACACCTGTTAATTTTGTTTACAACAAACCCATGGTGAGCGCCCTGGAGAGCTCACAATTTTCCACAGGGTGGGGAGAGGCCCGGGGTGCCTGCACCAGCCTGCACCAGCCAGCCCTGCTTATCCTTTATTCTGGGTGAGATGGCAGAGCTCTGAAAGCACACTTTCTGGGTTCGAGAGACTCTCAAGTGATCCTGGAAAATTCCCGGCTGTCTGTGTGCCGCAGCTCCCTTTTCTACCACAGGGTGCCTGCAGGGTCAGCAGTACCGGGGCTGGGGAGGAAGACAGGAGGGGAGGAGCACCTGGTCCTACCTAGGCGTTTAATTCCAGGCGATACTGGTATTAGCAATTATTAACGCACCTAGCCAAATTCATATTTCCTGCCATCGCCACTGTCCTCAAAAACTGCCCTTTGCAAAGAGAGAAAGGTCAATCTATGACCCTGAAGGGGTATGAATAGCCTCCTGAGAAGACATGCCTACGGGGCAGGATGGCCCACCACCTCCAGCTGTCCCCCCCCCCACAGTCCCCAATGCAGGACAGAGCCCCTCCCCCCACTGCTCACCCCGACAGTACACACACACCTGGGGTTTGCCCAATTTCCTCTCCCAGAAAGGACTTTGGCCCTGGAGAGCCTCTCCAGCTCATGGTGGGCTGAGGGAGGGGTGTCTTCTCTTGAAGAGGACCCTGGTTCACCCCGTTTCCCACAAGGAACAGGGGAAGCTCCATCTCATGCCAGCTTTACTGGCCTGCCCATTACAGCACGGCAGTACAGGCCAGGTGGAGGGACGGGAGATGGGGGTCCCAGGGACACAGGTGGGGACAGTCTCATGTCTCACAAAGGATCCCAAGTGTTAGGAAAAATTCCTGACAAAACTCCTCCAGAGTCCAAGACAAGCTACTTTTATATCCAAGGCCCCTTCTTTCTCCTTTTCTTGGGCTCCCCTCTGTGACTAAAGAGCAAAAATGATTTCATCATATGTGCTTGTTTGAATCTGTCATGTACTCAAGAAAAGCCATGCTCTTTAAACCTCATTCAGTATTGCTGGGTGGGAGTTTTTATTGTTTCCATTGAGACATAACCCACCCAATTGTGGGTGTGTTCTAGTTGGGTAGCCGCGGAATGCAATATACCAGAAATGAAATGGCTTTTTAAAAGGGGAATTTAATAAGTTGCTAGCTTACAGTTCTAAGGCCAAGAAAATGTCCCAATTACAACAAGTCTATAGATATGTCCAATCAAAGGCATCCAGGGAAAGATACCTTGGTTCAAAGAGGCCAATTAAGTTTAGGGTTTCTCTCTCAAGTGAGAAGGCACATGGCGAATACAGCCACGGTTTCTCTCTCATCTAGAAAGGCACATGGTGAGCACGGCATCATCTACTAGCTTTCTCTCCTGGCTTCCTGTTTCATGAAGCTCCCCGGGAGGTGTCTTCCTTCTTCATCTTCAAAGCGCCGGCTAATGGACTCTCTGCTTCATGGTGCTGCAGCATTCTCTGTTCTCTCTGAATCTCCTTCATTCTCTAAAATGTTTCCTCTTTTATAGGACTCCAGAAATTTATCAAGACCCACCCAAATGGGTGGAGACATGTCATTACCTAATCCAGCTTAACAACCACTCTTGATTAAATCACATTTCCAGGGAGATGATCTGATTATAGTTTCAAACATGTAGTATTGAATAGGGATTATTCTGCCTTTATGAAATGGGATTTAGATTAAAATGTGGCTTTTCTAGGGGACATACATCCTTTCAAACCAGCACAGGATGGTACCTTTTGATTAGGTGGGTCCCATGGAGATGTGTCTCCACCCATTCAAGGTGGGGTTGCTCACTAGAGCCCTTTGAAAAGGAACCATTTAGGGAAAAAGCTAGAGAACCAACAGAGCCCACACAGCCAGAGACTTCTGGAAATGTAAAAGGAAAACAGCCCCAGTGAAGCCTTATGAAATGAGGAGAAAAAGCTAGCAGATGTTGCTGTGTACCCTCCCAGCTAAGAGAGGCATCCTGAACCCAAAGACCTTGCAGATGCCAGCCACATGACTTACCAGCTGACAGAGCTATTCCAGATAGCACCAACCTTTCTTGAGTGGATGTAATCTCTTGTTGGTGCCTTAATTTGGACACTTTCATGGCTTTAGAACTGTACACTTGCAACATATTAAATTCCCTATTTAAAAGCCATTCTATTTCTGGTATATTGCGTTACATGAGCTTACAAACTTAAAACAGATTTTGGTACCAGAGAAGTGGGGTGCTGTGGTTTGCAAATACCAAACATGTTGGAACAGCTTTTTAAATGGATAAGGGGAAGATTCTGGAAGAGTTGTGAGGAGCTTGATAGATGAGGCCCAGAATGCTTTGAAGAGACTGTTGGTAGAAATGTGGACTCTAAAGAAACTTCTGATAAGGCCTTAAATGGAAATGATGAATGATTTATTGCAAACTGGAAGTAAGGCAACCCTTGTTTTAAAATGGCAGATAATCTGGCCAAATTGACTACTGGTTTTGGATAGAAGGCAGATTTTAAAAGCCATGAACTTGGATATTTAGAAGAGATTTCCAAATTAAATGTGGAAAGTGAAGCCTGGTTTCTCCTTGAAGCTTATAGTGAAACATGACAGGAAATAGATAAGCTAAGAACTGAACTTTTGGTATAAAGAAACCAGAAATTGATGGTCTGAAAATTCTGGGCTTCCAGAAGGGGAGACCCTAGAGAAAAGTGCCACACATGATGATTTAACCAAACATGGAAACAGTCAGCCATTTCAGAAAAAGTCAGGATTGGAGATGGAGTTATCCAGGAAGGATTTGTGGAAAGTCCCTTTTTCTTATGGGCATGATCCCAGTGTACGCCATAGAAAACCAACAAGAGTATTGTAGGATCTGTATAAATAGAACCACTGCCGGTCTGGACTAAAAGGGACAGAAAAGGAACAAATCGGATGGAAAACAACCTCAGAGGCAGAACCATGGAAGTTAAAGTCTGAAGCCAAGAAACCTCAGGCCAGGAGAGTGAACCCACCCAAGCACTTGGAGAGGGAGATCTGCCTCAAGGGCTGAGGATGGGCCTTCCAACCTCATCCTCACTGGTCAGGAAGAGTTAGACCCCAGGCCTCAGGGAGGGTGGAGCACATTCCTTCAGGATTGGGAAGACCCTGGCTGTCACAACACTGTTTTGAGGGGACTGAGCATGTGCCTAGGAGATGGCAGAGAGCCTGGGTGCTGCCCCAATGCTTGAAGAGGGTGGAGCTGAGAAAAAGGTGGTCTCCTCAGTGTTCCCCAAGGTTGCATTTGGATAGAAGTGGGCCACTGCATAGGCCCTTGGAAAGGGTGAGACTGCTGCTTTCTAAAGCCCCAAGGATAAATGACTCTGGGACTTTTTAATGTAATGGAGTTTGCCCTGAAGGTTTTTGGAACTGTTTGGGTCTGGTGACCCCTGTGTTCCTTCCAATTTCTCACTATGGAGATGGGAACATTATCCATGAATGACCCTCCTTTGTATATTAGCAGCAGATAACTTGTTCTTAGTTTCACAAGTCCACAGCAGGGGAGAATTTTGCCTTATAACAGACCACACTTACAATTGCCTTTGATGAGATTTTGTACTGTTTCTGACTTCGTATTGTATTTTTATTTTTACTGAAATGGTTTAAGGCTTTGTGATATTGTGATGGAATGAATGTATTTTGCATTTGGAAGCAACATGTTTTTTGGGGGTCCAAAGGGTGAAATGTGCCAGTTTGAAACTGTTGTGTATGCCAGAAAAGCCATGTTCTTTAATCTTCATTAAATATTGCTGGGTGGGAGCTTTTGATTGTTTCCATGGAGATGTCACTCACCCAGTTGTGGGTGGTAACCTTTGATTAGATAGTTTCCATGGAGATGTGTCTCCACCCATCCAAGGTGGGGTTGCTAACTGAAGCCCTTTAAGAGGGAACCATTTAAAGAAAAAGCTAGAGAACCAACAGAGCCCACATAGCCAGAGACCATTGGAGATGCAAAAGGAAAACACCCCTGGGGAAGCCTTATGAAATGAGGAGAGAAAGCTAGCAGATGTCGCCGTGTGCCTTCCCAGCTAAAAGAGGTGTCCAGAAGCCAAAGACCCTGCAGATGCCAGCCATGTGCTTTCCCAGCTGACAGAGCTGTTCTGGATGGCATCAGCCTTTCTTCGGTGGAAGTAACCTTGTGTTGGTGCCTTAATTTGGATACTTTCATGGTTTAGAACTATATACTTGGAACCTATTAAATTCCCTTTTTAAAGCCATTCTATTTCTGGTATATTGCGTTCTGGCAGCTTACAAACTAAAACATCATATAACATTCAAATTTAACAATGGAATTGCTACTTTATTTGAATTGGTAGCAATGACTTAACATAAAACGTGACTTCCAGAATTAATTCATACAATGAATGGCCGAGCAGATAAGGGATTTAAGTGTCAAAAGAGCTCATAAGTAACAAATACATAGAGAAAACCTAGACAGAACATCTTGGGGACACACATGTCAATAAAACACTGCCAAAAGAAGACACGCATGGACTCACCACAGCTCAGGTTGCTTTCCGCTTTCAGCGCTAGGGTCGGGATTGTCCAAAAGTCATTCTGCCAGTCGACCACATTTCCCTTTACATCACAGCTGAGGTTGGAGAGGATTTTGGAATTCATAGTAAAATTCCAAAGTCGGAAGTTATACATGTTCCCTTTTAGAGAAGCAATTTCATTCTGCGCAGAGCCCAACAACAATTTCCCACGCTCAGGAATGACTTTGCCGATGGTGGAATCACAGGGCGCCATGTCAAAGCTTCTCTTGAAGTGCACACCTACAGAGCCCAGAGAACTGTCCCAAGCCAGGCAGAGCCGTTCAAAGCTTTCTGTGAAAAGGTCTTCACCTTCCTTGACAGGGAGCACATCGTTTAGTGAGCATCTCAAACCGGAAAGAGATAGGAAGTAGCCATTGCTGTCCTTTCCGAAATGGAGCCAGGCTGTGAAGGATGCGTCCACGTAGGAAAAAGCCATCCAGTCGCTGTCCCCGTGGCCAGCTTTGGAGGCTTCGAAGCAGACTGTGAAAGCACTGAGCTGTGGAATGGACACACTTTTTGCCACAGATACTTGGTAGGCATCTAGCGTGGGGGGTAGAATGACCTTTTGATTCCTTAAGGACACGGCAACTAGAACAAAAGATAATACCAGAAAGAGAGTGTATGAGCTCCAGAACATGGACCGATGAGACTCAAAAAGTCTGCCCTGCCAGCGCGCTCCACCACCTGCACAGATGGGCATTTCTCTCACCGGTCGCCCCTCACTCCTTTTCCTTGTCCGTCCATGTCTTTCCTACCACCAATAGTCTATACCAATAACAATGCCAATAAAAGTCAAAAGCGCTCCTTATTGGACTCTTACTGCCAGGCACTGCTAGATGTTCCCATAAGCACCGTCCCAGATAAACCATCACCGCCACTCGGCCTATTTATTGAGGCCTTCATTTAACAAATGTGGACACTGTCCTTTAGAACTTGACTCACCTTGCTATTAAGTGGAAGGGCTGGGATTCCAAGCAATTCTGCCTGTTCCCACAGCCTAAGCCTCTCCCCTGTAACTCACCAACCCCTCACTTCACTCTTTGTTCTTCTCTCTACACTCCCTCTCCATAATAAAACCTCTCTCAATCCATACTCCAACTCCAAGGCCACCCCCAGCCTCCCAGCTCTGGAGGCAGATATGAGACTATCCAGGACATCAGAGGATATAAAGTTCAAGAGAGGTGGCTCAGTGGCAGAATTCTCATCTGCCATGCCAGAGACCCGGGTTCGATTCCTGATGCCTGCCCAGGCAAAAAACAAAAAACTTTCAAGAGAAATCCCACTCATTTTAACCCCGACTGTGGTTGACTCTCACACTTAAACCCCTGCATGCAGCTCGTCAAGAAGAAAACAAACATTTTTTCAATCCCCGAATTGAAAACAAAACAAAGCAAAAATCCCCCATACAATTAAGAAAATATTCATTTCAGGAGCGCTCTGTGTAGACATTTAAATTTTCCAATGATTTCTAAACCTAACAAACGATAGCTCTATTTTTTTAATGCTAGTTGCCCTTCTCTCTTCCCAGACATCCCTATACTACTCTTTCCCCTCAAAAAAAACCAGAAAAAAAAACTCTTTCTGCCCACCTCCAGGCTAGTTTGGGAAAAAACGCAAAGACAGTTCCCTGGAGGCGCATCCAGTGAAAAAGCAAACCTACGTGGCATTTCAGGATCCGCTGCAGCCCAACCTGTGCAGGTGAGCTGGTGTGCCCCATGGAGGCTGTGCCCGGTGCTGACCTGGCCGCGGCATCACCGCCTCCCCGCCTCGGTTCTGCCTGGACAGTGAAAAAGGCTGGCACCTATTGCCCAAGTGTCACTGAGGATGTCAGTGCACACCTGCAAGGCACCAGCCCAGCACCTGCCCTGCAGCCAGCAAGCAGAGGGGACCCACCATTGCTGGATGTACACGTCCAAAGTCAAAAAAAGGATGGGAACTGATTAAACACTGCAATGGACTCCAACTCCAAGGCCACCCCCAGCCTTCCAGCTCTAGAGGCAGATATGAGACTATCCAGGACATCAGAGGACATAAAGTTCAAGAGTCACATCACAGACTCTGTGCAACGTTCTGTACTGACTAGAGAGAGAAACATTCCAATTCTGGTTCTCCATTAAGAGTCTTTTAAAGACATCTTTCATCCACCCCAAGGGTAGCTCTGGGATAAAATATATCATTTTAATATAAATTTACTAGTTAACAAATCATGATGGAATTTAACAGAATCATGGATTTTAGTCTACTTTAAAACAAAATAAAGCTTTTTGCAGGTCTATTTATTCGAAGAGATGATTATACAACACGATAAACCCAGTACTCTATATGAATGAAAAACATAAACAGGCCAAAAGGATATATGTCCAACAACATTTTATTAGGGTTTAAAACTGATGGTAGAGGTATGGATAATTCTAAATCATTTCTTCTTCATTTCCAAATTTCTGACAGTATTTTATAACTTTTGAAATATTGTTTTTTATTAAGTAAATCTTGTGTGGGTTTTTTTGTGTATTTATCATCATGATCATTTCTCAGAACGTTTGCATTAATTCAGAAAAAGAAATAAAAAGAAAACAGAAAAAACTCATACATACCATACCCCTTACCCCTCTCTTTCATTGATCACTAGCATTTCAATCTACTAAATTTACTTTAACATTTGTTCCCCCTATTATTTATTTATTCTTAATCCACATGTTCTACTCGTCTGCCGATAAGGTAGATAAAAGGAGCATCAAACACAAGGTTTTCACAGCCACACAGTCACAGTGTGAAAGCTGTATCATTATACAATCATCTCCAAGAAACAGGGCTACTGGAACACAGCTCTACATTTTCAGGCAGTTCCCTCCAGCCCCTCCATTACACCCTAACTAAACAGGTGATACCTATTTAATGCGTAAGACTAACCTCCAGGATAACCTTTCGACTCTGTTTGAAATCTCTCAGCCATTGACACTTTATTTTGTCTCATTTTGCTCTTTCCCCTTTTGGTCAAGAAGGTTTTCTCAATCCCTTGGTGCTGAGTCCCAGATCATACTAGGATTTCTGTTCCATGTTGCCAGGAAGGTCCACACCCCTGGGAGTCATGTCCCATGTAGAGAGGGGGAGGGCTGTGAGTTTGCCTGCTGTGTTGGCTGAGAGAGAGAGGCCACATCTGAGTAACAGAAGAGGTTCTCTTGGGGGTGACTCTTAGGCCTAATTTTAAGTAGGCTTAGCCTATCCATTGTGAGGTTAAGTTTCTTATGAACAAACCCCAAGACTGGGGGCTCAGCCTATAGCTTTGGTTGTCCCCATTGCTTGTGAGAATATCAAGAATTCTTCACTTGGGAAAGCTGAATTTTCCCCCTTTTTCACCATTCCCCCAAGGGGACTTTGCAAATACTTTTTTGTTCACTGTTCAAATCACTCTGGGATTTATCGGGGCATCACTCTGGACAAACCTACAAAATCTCATGCCCTACTCAAGGTTCCAAGTGTTATGGTGTTCAATTAAGCAGTCCACATAAGTTATATTAGGAAACACACTAGTCAAAATATAAATTTTGCACCAAATAAACATTTTTTGCTTTAGTCTCACACGTAAGTTACAGTTTTAAAATATTAATTACCATCTATTTTCAACACCCTGCAATATTGACATTCCTTTGTTCTTCCTCATGCAAAACATTTTTAAATTTGTACATTTAGTCACTATCATTATATACTCTAGGCATTCCTAGATTATACCATCTCAGTCTCTATTGTATGTCTTTCCTTCTGATTTCATTTGTGCCCCCCAGGCCTCCTCCCTCTATCATTCTCACATTCAGCTTCATTCAGTGTTCTAACATTATTGTATAAAATCATGTGTGTTTTAATTAACAACACACACAGACCTAATATCAATGTCTGTCAAAAACAGCAAGTAGGGTGGGCCACGGTGACTCAGCAGGCAAGATTGCTCGCCTGCCATGCCAGAGGACCGCGTTCAAGTCCTAGTACCTGCCCATGTAAAAAAAAAAAAAAAACAGCAAGTAACTCCATAAGGAAAAACACAATTTACAATAATAAGTGTCAGCCATTTTGATGGTTGGGCCTTTCTTTTTTTACCATGGCACCTACTTATAGGAAGCTAAGGAGAGAACTATATTTACATATAACTGAATATTATAGTCTTGAGGCTCAAAAGAGTTTTACTTAAACAAAGACAGGTTTTAAAAAGATTTTATTATTTAAAATTAGTTTGCGCCAGAATCAGGGCAATATGTTTGAAAATAAGTTTTATTTCCTTTAACTGAGGATGTTCAGGGGACTTTCTTGAACTATGGTGCTTATTAATTTAAGATATTACTAGCTCGTTTTTATTTTCACACACTAATTTTTTTTAATTTATTTTTTTACTGCATGACCAGGCAATAAATCAAACCTGAGTCTCCGGCATGGCAGGCGAGAACTCTGCCCGCTGAGCCACCGTAACCTGCCCACATTAATTTTTTATGACTATCTCCTACATAGTTCTATAAAAGGGCATCTTAAAAACCCCAAATAAGTGGATTTCTAAACAGGGCTGTTTTTAATTATGAGTGGAGAGATGTTAAATATTACTGGCTTAAATTATTAGCAGAACATCTTAGAGTTATCCCAAGCAGCTTTTAAATGCTCTGCATATAAACATATAAAAGAAGTCAGCTCTGCTTGCATCCAGATTTCGGATCTGGTACCAATATATTGCTAATGAGAATGTTCAGAGACCACTAACAGACTCTTGCCTTTAAACCTCCGGCTCATCACCACACTCACATAAGCGCGCCTGCCTGCCTTCCGGTCCTCGTTTGCATTACAGGGCCTGCTGAGTGAGAGCAGGGCTTGGCGGGGTCTAGTTGGCATACCTCTGGTGTAGCTGGCGCTGAATCCTTTCTTCTGGATGCTAAAGTCACTGGAAAAGGACACCAGCATCTCATTCGCACTCGAGTTGAATGAGAGACCTTTGGCCGTCGCACCACAAAATTTAGTCTGGCTCTCCCCATTATCGAGGGACAAGGAGTCATAGATGCAGTTGGGAGCTTCTTCGATGTCGAAGTCATGGAACGTGACCTGGAGGATGAAGCCGGAGGGGGCGCGCAGCGTCCACAGACAGGCCTGGCTGTTGGGGTAGTCGCCGGGGTAGCATGGAGACGTGAAGGTGCCAGACGGGCTGGACAGCACAAGCCTGCAATTGGCACAGCCCTGTGCTGTTGGCCGGACAAAAGAGAGACAGAGAGAGGGCTGGGATCAGATGCATGCACTAAATCGCACGTACCGCCCGCTGGAGCAGCCCCCCAGGAAACACTGGCAACCACCAAAGACAGCAAGGAAAGTTGAAAGGAAGATGGAACCATCTCAAGGAAAAGCTGTGCCAAGAGAGCAACAAAACATAAAAGAAAAACACAGCATCTTGCAGCAACGAGTCTTAAACTTGGGGGGCTCACATACTCTGGGAATCTGGTGAGAGCTCTGGGGACTGACCCTAGTCAAATTCGCAGGAGCTCCCCAGGCTTTGCAGGCAATCTAGAGGAGTCCGCAAGCTTCAGGAGCAAAGGAGGGATTTCACAAAGGCCGGGGGACCTGGGATGAGGAGCCTTCTCTGCAGAATCCAGGCGGCTCAGAGGGGGGAATGTGGGACCCTGACGGCTGCATCTGATATTCCAAATCATGGATGGGGAGGAAGAATGCTTGGGAAATATATGTTTAAATAAAAAGCTGCCAGCTGATCATTCCTGGCAGACTGCACTTTTTCTAAAATCTAAACAAATAGCATCACCTCGCATGTGTGGAATATTTACAGCTTTGGAAGCACTTTTGCTTATTTCATTTGTTTACTACAGTTGGTAATTATATAACCAGATGTTGATGCTGTGTTGCTCATTCATTCAATAAATATACCCTGAGCCCTCTTCTCAGTCGTTGGCTTATACCAATATGCAGGAAAGACAGTGTCTCTGAGCAATTCTTACCCTTCAGTCTTGGACCTAAAGATACAGAAATAATCCTATAATATGATGACGGACAGTGAAAGAGGAACAAAGAAAAATAAAGCAGGGGGTGCAGAGAGAATGGCATGAGATGGGGGGACGGGGGCACTGACCGGTCAGGAGGCCTCTGTTCCAAGTGGCATTTAAGCAGCAACTCAACGGAAGTGAGGGGCACGTCGTGAGCATACCCAGGCGAAGCCCCAAAACCCTATGCCCATGTAACTGGAGTGTTAGGTTTACAGAGTGTTAGGACCCTGTAAACTCCAAGGGTCCTAGTTCCTTTGCCCATTGTTATATTCCTGATGAAAAGGGGAGGGACACAATGAACGCTAATTGAGCAAGTGGAGATGAAAGAACTTTCTGAGGTAGACAGGAACACACTGCTATCCAATCTCCGGTAATGAGAACAAGGAGGGCCTTCTCAGTTATCATTTATCTGAGGCCTGGCCACCAGCTGGGACCACAAACCAGCACTTCCTGTCTTCCTATCCAATAATTCCCACATTGCTTTCAACCTGTCCATAAATGGAAGCAGCAATCTCATTCATCCAGGGTCCTGGGTAAGTAACCTGCCACAAACCCGAACCTTAAACCTTCAAATAATGAGACACTTTAAACCATGTCACAGAACTCACTCTGAGTTGAGTGCATGCTTCCCACTTTGGCTGCGTCGGGTAGAAGGAAGATGCAACAACTTCTCTTGAAAGTCACTACTGGGGATGGCTTCTCTGGGTCTGACCTGCTGCTTTGCCTCCCGGCTCTGCTCATGTCACCTTTCTGACTCGCCCCCCATCATCTCTTCCCCCCTAAGTCCCTGATATCACATCCAGGGCTGAAAACAGATGAGGGAAAACAAATGGTGATCATCAAGTGTTTGCCACATGCCAGCTCTTGCTGGTTCGGGGGTGCACGTGCCTCTACTGGTGGGCCTGCTCCAGGCAGCTGTGCCTTCCGTCCACAGCGTGGGCCGCCTTCTCCCGGACCTGCGATCTGCTCACAGTCCCCGGGCCACATCCCAGCGCCCTCAGTGTCGGGTACACAGGAGGCTTAAGTGAGTGAATGAACACAGCGTTGTCCAAATACCCGGAAACAAGGCTAAATTAAAGTAGGACAAAGGATCATGTATGAAGCCAAGTCAAATAAATTCCAAGTTGAAAAAAAAAGGTAAAGCATCTATGAGCTCTGCACAAATGTTTGGATTGGGCTCTGAGGCTCTTTCCCCAGTTCCTTCCCTAGAGGCCCAGGTGTGGACTCGGTCAACCTCTCTGAGAAGTTGAGCGCTTGTTCCTGAGCATGGGGCTCAGGAGTGGAACTGATCCTGGCCCGAAAACAGCAGCTTACCAGGGAAGAGGCACCGAGATGAAAAAAGAAAAAAAGTAAAGGAGAACAAGATGCAAACTCTGCCCAAGCCAACAGGCCTGCAGGCAGCAGCATTTCCCACGTGGGATGTCAGCAAAAAGGGCCCAGGGCCAAGGAATGGTCAGAGCCCGCTCAGTCCCGGTGTGGTGCTTTACCATCTTCTTCCCCAGGAGCCGAATGGAAGGGTAGGAAAATGCATTCGACTGACAGCGCCGAGAGTGTCATCCTGGGTGACTTATTCTGTTCCCCTGGTGGGGATTACAGCGTCTTCTCCCCAGCATTTTGGGGAGAGTCCTGGGACAGCCTCGGGCACAGCGCTGGTACCATTCAGCATCGGCTATTATTGGATATTATTCAAATGCAAAATCTATGATGTCAGTTAACCTACACACAGCGTCTTCACACTCCCCCGTGTTTGAATGTCACTTCACAGTAGAGGGCCTGCCCATTTACTATCTCACTGGACGTCAGGACGACCCTTGGGATTTATTACAACCCCATGTTTACAAGAAATAAATGAGGTTAATATTGACTATATAACTTGTCCCCAGCTACACACCTATTTGATAAAAAGACCAAGATTCATATCAGCTCTTTTTGAATGTTAGTCTAGCATCTTTCCAGGAAAAGAAAAGAAGTTGCTACAATTAAACAGGTGACACAGAGCAAAGGAGTAGACACGACGACTCTTTTTTTTTTTTGGCATGGGCAGGCTCTGGGCATCGAACCCAGGTCTCTAGCATAGCAGGCGAGACCTCTGCCTACTGAGCCACCATGGCGGGCCCTCACAAGTACTCTTTTAAGAGGCATTTTTTAAATGAGTAATTTCTAAAACATCACTCTAAAATTAATATTTCTAAAGAAACTTCTCTGTATATTTTGGTTGAGAATATTGAGGAGTCTGGGATGGGGTGCTTTGAATTTTCCCAAATGGAGCAATCAACTGCCATGCACAAGCTGGAAAATGAGGGTCAGCAAATAATTTCTCTCTCTCTCTCTCTCTCAGAGGCAGGTTTTCTTAAACAGAGAGCTTCCTCAGGTCATTGAATGAGGCCCTGGTAAAATCAGGGTTAAAGTATCTTCCAGAAGCCACCCTACCGAAAGCCTCTGGCTCAGGGTGTTCCCAAAGACAGAGGCACTAACAGATTCACACCTGTAAGTTATAAAAGTAAAGTTTTCAGGTACTCCAACAGGGCAACATACCAAATTCCACCTTCAGCACTTGCCTATGCTTGAAAAGGTATTTTTATATGCATGTAATTTACTCGTGGATATTTTTATTAAAGCTATTTCTCCAGTGAAACTCAAATCAAAAGAGGAATACCTTCCAGTCTTGCCAAAACCCAACTCAATATATACGCAGCATTTAGATGCAGATTTAATCATCATTATCTAATGGTCTTTTAATCTCAGAAATTCGTGCTCTTTCTCCTCATCTTGCCCCAAGTACTTCCTGGTTAAATGCAAATATCATATCTTTAAAATCCTTTTGAAAAAGGAATTCCAGATTCTGAGAGGTGAAAAAGAGAGACCTCAATTTTAGCTACTTTCAGCACAGATCTGTGGCTAGAGCTGCTGTTTACACCACAGTGTGTTAAATGGTTGAGCAACACCTAAGTATTTCTATTAAATCCTGTTGTTTATTTGAATGCGTATGAAACGCTCTCTAATGAATTTGTTGGAAAACCTGGCCAGTGAAGATTATTTCCAGAAAATGTAACTAAGTGGTCTGCCCACTTGGCATCTATTTGAAGTCACTGCTCGAATTACCCATGTTAATATAAGTTCGAATAATGAAAGGAATAGCTTGTTGCTTAAAAATATGTAGAATATTTAGTAGCCTGTGTGGTTTCTGAGGATTAAACCTCAGGGCCAGAGACCGGAGAATTCTAGAATCGGGTCTGATGCCTAGACTGCAGAGCTGGGCTAGCAGCACGTCGTTTGTCCGGGTCAGGAAGGATGATAACATCAGGGAATGAACGATACAAATCGCAGGTCAGGTGCTGGCAGGTATTAAATGACCGGTAAGACACAGAGCTGGACAATGTCATCCAAGTATTTCAGGCCACTGGGCAGAGTTTCGGGGATGGCAAGGAGCCTGGAGTCAATCTGGCTGTGACATCTGTGATTCTGTTAATGTGGCAGACGTGACCAGCACCCCACCCTCTGTCCCCAGCCTCCAACACGCTGCTCAAAGGTCACGTGTCCAAGAGAAGGTCGCTCTCAAATGAGGGTGACATGGGTTATTTCAGTCTCCTGCCAGAATTTCCAGCAGCCACCCAACGATACCAGTTCACTTCCCAACTCCTAAAACACTGGTTTCCCCAAAGTTCACCAGAAAATTGTTTAATTTCTTTCTGCAATGGCTCAACCTCAAAATGTCCTAAAGAGGTATCATGAGCATGAAGCTACTGTAGTGCCTTAAGCATGAGTTTAAAATGGCATGACTGTACTTGAATCCATTCAATTAAATGTGCGCTAGCTAGAAAACTAATAGGACGTTGAATTGAAGATTCCTTGGGGAGGCACTATTAAGCTTCATGAATTTTCCAATCTTCAAAGAGATTCCCATGCACCACACCCTCCCTCAAACTCACTTCTGTCCCCTGCAATACTGCGAATGTTTGAAATCCGAGTCCTGTCTTTCCAAAACAACCTTGGCACGCCATCATTCCACATTTAACTGCAAAGGAAGATACTTTCTGAGGATCCAAACGAATGAACTGTTGTAAATCCGTCTAAAGTCAGCTTGTTATGTAGCGATATATCCCTTGCCAGAAGATTAGACACACCAGCAAACGAGCGTGCCTACACAGGCACACACCCAGACATATTTTCATGGGAAGCTGTTCTCTCTTAAGCAGTGGTTAAGTCTTCCCCCAGCTGTCAAAAAAATAGTTAAAGGGAAAAAAATTAATTGAAGGGTAACGGATAATTTGAAACAGCTTAAGCCACGTGGTCTCCTACTTAACTACCTCCTGGTTAATATAATCAAGTTCTCTACCCCTTCTGCATTTCTGTCTTGCAACCCCCCACTGGATGCCTCCAGCTGTGGATCTTCTTAGTTTCTAATGCACAGTCTTCTGAACACTGCTGGAAAAGGATTCACAAAATTGTGCAGGCTTCCCTTTTCATCTCTCTTACCTCTGCAACCATCCATGCCCTGGAAGACTTGCCGCTTCCTAAGGATCTCTCCACCCAATGCTCCCATTTCCTGCTTGCCCTTCTCTGCCCTTCTCTGCCAGTTTCTTGGTGCCACCTGCCCTTACAACTCTTGCAACTCAAAGTGTGGTCCTCAAACCAGCTGTGTGCCAGCATCACCGGGGAGCTTCTGGACATGGAAGAACTGCCCAGACCACCTAAATAGAATCTGCATTTCGATAAGACTTCCTGGGGATAAGCGTATTAATGTGAGAAGTATCCCTTAAATAGCAATAGCTGCAGAGGCTCTCAGCCAGCTCCAAGCATACACCTCTCCTCAAGACTGCCCCCCTAAAGCTCCCGCCACCTGACCTGGGGAAAGAGGTGAACCAACTCATGGACATGGCTCATTAGAGTCTCTCTCTGAGAATCTGAAGGTGGAGACCCAGAGCAGTCATTCAAAGAATGATGAAGCTATATAAACTCAAGGGAGCAGCTGCCTTGGCCACCTGCAAACAAAGGAAGCTGATGGACAGACAGAAAAGACAGAGTATCAGGAGGATCCTGAAATGCAGAGAAATGAGAACGCTCCTGACACTCGAATTGCAGGGAGACTTTCTGTGTCCAGGAATCAGTGGGGTCAGTGGGAGGGAATGTTCCCTCCAGCTTGTCCTTGGTCCCATGGCTAGTACCTTTATTGTTTTATTTTAATTTATTTTTTATTTTGGCATGGACAGGCACCGGGAATCAAACCCGGGTCTCTGGCATGACAGGCGATAATTCTGCCACTGAGCCACCGTCGCACGCCCAGTACCCTTGTTGTAAGCATCGCTCCTCTTCTCCACCCGACTCGGCTCAGGAGGCTTTCTGGTCCTTGCAGACGAGTGTGCCCCAGGCCCCTCTTCTGCAGGGCTCTCCTCTCCCCTTCGCTGCTCTCTCTACAAAGCTCATCTGCACACAGACACACACCTCACTGCGTCCACATGCTGGTGAAGACACGTCCGGCACAGCGCCAGTCCATACTCAACATCCACAGGCCCATCATTCCAATCACCCCTCAACTAACTGGTTTGTATCCTCTTTAGAACTGTCAGCAGCATGATCATCCCCAGGGCCATCCAAGTTACATCCCAAATGCTCCTTCTCTCTGCCTTCTCCCGTACCATTTCCAGCAGTTCATCGAGGGCTATGACATTAAGCTTACCAGTAATTATTTGATCTTTCCCTTTATCTCTTTTCCAGGGCTCCTCAGTGTAACATTCTCATCTGCTCTCTCCTGGACAATTTGAAAAGCTCCTTGATTACTCTCCCTGTCAACAGTCTTGTTACCTCCAACTCTTCCTCCACATCCCTACCAGAAAGCTCCACCTAAACCACAAATGCAAGTAGACAAGCCTGTTTCTTCTAGCTCAGAATCTTTGCTGGGATCTTACCAGACACACGTCTTTGTGTGACACACATGGCACTCCAGTATACCTCGTCCATGCCTCCTAACTCACCTCTAGCCACTCCCAGGTACACCCACCTGACACTGTGCTAGGTGCTGGGGGTGCAGACATGAGCAAGGTATGGTCCCCCACCTTCTGGAACTTGGACGATTGCACATTCAGATAAACAAAGAGATCTCAATGCAACGTCATGGACACTGATAGAACTGGCAGGCAGATGCACCAGCCTCTGTGTAGACTTCCCGGAAACGGTGTCCTTCCTAATAGAGAAGGAAGAAATGGAGACTACAACGGGTGTAGACGTGGGCCAGGGAAACAGGGGAGGCAGGGGTGAAAAAGAGAAGAGGGTTGTGGGCAGGAGGACCAGTCAGGGCAGAAGCACGGGGTGCTCAGGCGATGGGCGAGTGTAACTGGGCTGAAGCACACGGTGCACAGTGGGGAGACACGAGAGGGAGAGAAAGACGACAAGGTAGGCAGAGATGAGATTTGGCAGGATTTTTCAAGCCAGGCTGAAGAAGATGAAAACATATCATACATCATAAGAGCAGAGGGAAAATCAAGGGGTTTTAAGTATGGGGAAGTGAAGCAGCTCTGCGATGACGCAGAGGTATTTTTTAAAGCCTTACCTTCTACACATAAACCATCCAACTACCAGTGAACAAAGATCCTTCTAAGAATCTCCGCAGCCTACCTCCAAAGGCCTTGATGAATGACAAGAAAGACAAAAGAGAGGGAGCTACTTGGACAGCCTGTTCCTGGCAAGGGTCCGACAACAGCCCAAGGAGGAGGAAGGACCAGCTCAAAAGGACTCACAGAAGGAAGAGCTCATTGTTGACAGGTAAGATTTAAAAGCAGCAAAGGGAACAAACTCATGTTCAAGATTTTTCTCCAACTGCATGTGTATTCTTACCGTAAAGAGAGACAGAGGAAACCATGAGAAACAGGCCCCTAACATTCACTTGGCAATGCCACAGAAACTCTTGCCCTGCGGATTATCGAGGCAGTGCTACAGGGTAAAACTGGCTTATGTTGGCATTAACCACAAAACATTGCTAAATGTCACCAGCCTACGTGGAGAACGCCTTGGCCTAATACGAGCTAATTATAGTTCTAATACCCATGAAGGCAACCATGGCATTGTGCTCCACAAACATTTGCAGTGCTAGGTGGGAGCTAGTGGGATTTCTGTATAAAGGATTGAGGGCTGCACTTGGCGTGTGCAAGATGCTCAAATAAATTTAGTTCTTGGAGCTGTTGTGATTGTCATTATTTAACGACAGAGCATGTTGGCCATATTTCAGTTCATTCATTTGTTCGATTTTCTGGTTGCCTATTTGTATTCACTTTCAGTTTTCCTGTAGATGTCTTTACATATGGTTACCGGAGGGTGGTCAGAAGGGGAGGTAGGAGTAAAACAAATTTCAAAAATCACTGAAGGTCACTGCTTCCTATTTATTCCATGCTCTGTGGCATAGGTGAAAATCCTGAAATTAATAGCTAGAGCAAGTTTTGGTTTTAGGAATTTACCCTGCAGTAAGTTGGGAGAAAGTATTGGGAAGGAGGTGGCAGTAATAAGTATTCATCTGAGCTCAAATTTTTCAAATGAGTCTTTAATTTCAGGGCATTAGAAAGACACAAGTTTGTACACATAAAGGGAAACTTTTAAATAGTCAAGGTTTGGAGCATAGCAAATTATAGCTGCAACTAGGGCATAATTTTGTCTCTTTATGGAGTACATTTTATGTAACCATCTTAATATTAAGAAACAGCTGATGTAAAAATTCCATAATACATATTTTTTTTAAATAAAGTATTTTTTCAGTAAAGCTTTCCATTTTACATACGAACAGCTTTTGTTTAAACATGTTGTCTAACCACCTTAAGGGAATTCATCACTGAGAATTACTTTTCAAAAACTTGAAGTAATTTTAAATTTTCATCTATATCTCAAGTGAACATATGAGGGAAATAAGTCTTTCCGGCAAACTCTGAAATTCATCTTTAAAATTTTTCTTTGATTCCAGCTTCTTTCTAGCAAAATCACAAGAATTAGCTGATAAGATTTTTTGTATTATTATACAAAAAAATCATTGTAGGAGACTCAAAATGCATGTGAAGTTGAACTAGGAGCTATGTCTAAAATTATATTTTTCAAGGCATTTTTTTCTTTAAAATATAAATACAGGCATTACCAACCCATAAAACATGTAATTATGAAATGCCAAAGTATAGGGGGTGGGGAGCAGAGAAATAAAAATAATAACAACAGCTATAACAAGTCCATCTGGTTCGTTTGGGGCCAGACAGGAGGAGGAGGCCTGACCGGTCACCCGCGGGAGGACCTCATGGCTGTGAGGACACGTGCCCATGGCCACTGAGGTCTTGGCTTCACATCTGCAAGAAATGCCCCTCCTGCACCGAGAGTCCTGGAGCAGGGGCAGGCCGCACACCCAACAGAGCTTCACCTGCTTCCTTTAGGAGGAAGACACTGCCAGGGCAGTCTCAAGAAATCTGAGGCATCCCAAGGGAGTAGAGAGGTGGGGATGGACGGGTCATAACACGGTGGGCTGAGAGGGCCCGTCAGCAGGCTGAGGAGACCTGCCTGCGGGTGGCCGAGTCCCTCGGGGGCAGGCGACCCAGGCTTGATGGTCGGACCCACTGGGCAGCTAGCAGCCTGGCTCCCGTGGTACATTCTTATGCCCGAGAATTTTCTGTGCCTTGCTAACAGTACTCATTGTGCTATTTTGAATGCTGTTGGCTCAGAGTGCGAGCAAGCTGTGACAGGTTGTGAAGATTTACAGTGTGGTCATGTCAGGAAAAAGCTCACCTCCCTTTTCCTTAATAGGGCTGGTGCAGTGTGTTCTTGATGCCTACCAGCTTAATTAAATTTAAAAAAAAATCATCATTTTTATGAAGCTAATATCACTCTTGAGATGCAAAGCTGAATTTTGGTCTGCCACGTCATTACTAAAATGTTTACCCAATTTCCCGTTGCCCCTGGCTGGGGACGAGGGGGCGGCTGAGCTCACCTTGCAGAGCCCCCTGTGGGTTCCGCGTACCGGGGTCGCATCACCTGTGCCCCAGGTGCCAGCAGGAGCTGCCCTGGAAAAGTCATGAAGTTCCCCCAACTTTATAATTGCACATTTCCAGGATAGCATAAAAATCGACCTGCTTATGTTCTTTCAGCCGGGCATATTTTTAAACTTCAGAAACATGGCAGGGTGACTTGGTGGTAGGGGCCAGGAAGGTCACACCTGCAGGCGGGCTGACCAGGCCAAACCGCCGAAGGTGGGCGGTGGGTGGTCCTTGGAGCCAGTGGGCCGCGAGCTTCCCAGAGGAGGCCAGAGCCGAGAATAGAAGCGGCGCTGGACACCTGGGGCCCGGGCCGGTCGCTGGGGCCGGGGGCGTGGGGGGCTGGGCCGCTCTCTGCCTCCGCCGCCCAGCGGTCACCCAAAGCCCTTGCGAGCTGGCCTCCGTGCTGCCCCTGATTACCAGTTAGCATTTGTGGTGGCATTTGGGGCAGAGAGAGAGCTTATTTCTAAATACAGAACGCTTTTGCAACCCCATTTAGAACACCATGGAGGGAAGTTTTGTAGGGTGTTATCTAAGGCAATGACTTATAAGCAATAACAGTAAAGCACCGCTTACTCAGTACAAATTACAGCATGTGACCCCGTCACCCCACCCTACAGCCAGATAAGGCTGACCGGCACACCCAGCCCCACGGAGCACTGAAATCATACAGGGAGGTCCGTCGTAGAGAAAAACTGCAAGGGAATTCTCAAAAAATGAGGATTTGGGATTTCAAAGCAAATACAAAGCGTTAGACCCATATATGTGATTCTCCTAGGCAGTCTGATGGGAAGATGATGAGCAATTTGTGGTCAAATTTCAACCAAGAAAAGATGAGGAACCACAAGTATTTGGATTTTTCACTAAATGAAAGTAAACAGGAGAGGTTCAGATGCCAGATCTTCCAGAACGTTCTATGCTAAGATAATTTGAGTGGAATACTCAAGGAAGTCAAGATGAACATCTTGCGTCTCCATTATGATCCGTTAGCTTACAGTTTTTGAGGTGAATAAAATATCAAGCAGTTTTCTGAAGGATCCCCTCTTCCAGCTCTCACAGCCACCCCAGCAGACGGCATAAGGTTTTAAGAGGGACAAAACACCTGCTAGCCTCACTATGCAAAGTGGGGGGTAAGGGTCTCATTCTAATGAATCCTAATAATCTTAACATCTGCTTGTAAAATCGTGTTAACAGTAATGTTTCTAATTTTAAAATTATCAAATAATTTTTATTTCAGATGCATCCCTTTTAGTGGATATTATTCATCATGTTTAACAAATTTCTTTCCCGACAGACCATAAAGTCAGCAGCACGGATGAAATTCCTCGCTTGCTATTTGTCTTATAACAAAGATAATCAGTAAGAATTCTAAGTAGCACACTGAATTTAAAATTCCAGGCAAAGCCCGGTGCCAAAACAAAGAAGAAAATGTTATACAAAACTGCCTCCAAGACTTCACGCATAGATGAGACACCTAGAGCCACCTCTGGTCATCCACAACGCGGACTCAGAAAAGTCACTTTTTAACAGAAGAATCTGAGAAGGACAGAACGTTAAAGGGCAGCCGACCTTGAGTTCGGCTTACTACATTTGAACATGTGCCCACAGGAGAGCTGGAAATAAAACATCCATATTTCACATGGGCTATTTACGACCCGAGTCTGAGCTTCTCTCTGCGCCGGCGTCGGGGCCGCTGCCGCCCCAGCACCTCCCCAGCTGCGCCCGGCGCGCGCGGCCTCCCCGGCGGCCTGGAAATAGCCCAGTGCCCGGCTGCAGCGCCGCGCGGGCTCGCGGTGAAAGGCGCCTCTGTTCTCCCGGACACATTATTCATCAATTAGATTCGGGCGGCTGACAAGGGACAAAGGCCGCACTATGGCCTTCCCGGGTCCGTCCATCTTCCTCCAGATGGCACTTTCCTAGGACAGGGCGTCTATGCGTCCTCCTGCCGGGATCCGCTCCCCAGAAACATGAAAACGTAAGGGCTCCCTAAGCAAACTCCCCAAGTGACAGCAAGTTTTCTAACCAGGCCATCAATAAGAGCAAATTTAACACTGATGACCTTCTAAGGGGAAAAGGGCATCAATTCTACCCTCTTTGATACAACATTCAATTCTTCAGCAGCATTCAGTGGTGGTGGTATATATTTTTTTAATAAAGCACAAAAAGGAAAGATCCTGCCAAAGTACAGTTAATCTGATGCAGGATTTTAGGAGAAGGCTGAAAAGAGTCATCCCACACTGAGGAGGTCTGATGAGTAGCTGTGATTAAATCATTGCCAGTTGAGTACCATCTTGCTAGAAAATAATTGGAACAGCAATATGGGAGATTAAACGAGCATCTCTTCTGCTTTGCCCCCTTTAGTAACCAATGGTGAGGGACAGAAAGAAGTAAAACAAAAGACACCATGGACATGGCGTGGGTGGGAGCCCTTTGCTGTTTGTTTCCTCTTGGATTCTTGGGTGTTATTCAATAAACACGGAAGTAGAGAGGGTAAAAAAAAAAAAACAGCGATAGTTATCTCTAAGATAATCCACTTATCTGGAGTTCATTCTCTGACACTGTGCAATGCCAGGAACCACACTTAGACATTTCCTCCATCCCACATTGGGACGGCTTCGGGTTTTGCTGCTGGGGGTAGGGGGGTTCTGAAAATCTTGTGTTACATCCTCTCAAATGTAAGACTATTTTCGTTGTCAGTCTTCATCTAATTTTAGTAGCTTGCTTTCCTTGTCAGATCTTTATCTTGATTAAATACCATAAATCTAATCTTATGATTAAATTCATAAGATGAGTCACATTAGGAAAAATAAAGCACTCAGGGAGTGAACGTTTACATCTTTGCGCATAAGGTGTGTGATTAGTGGATGCAGATATGATACAGATGCACAAGTACCTGCTCCAAGGGTCAACAAGCTTCGCTACTTGATTCAAGTCTGCATTGCTAAGGCTTAAATTATGGGGGGAGAGTCACCTCCCAAATGCATATACATGAGAGGAAGGAACACATACCGCCCACAACACGTGTCTATGTATTTCAAAACATGCAGCATACCAGTATCCATAGTTATGTTACAATACACACACGATGGTTAATTTTGTGTGTCATCCTGGCTGGGTGACGGCACCCACTTGTTTGGTCCAAGCACCGGCCTGGTTGTCACTGAGGGTCTGTGTAGACGGGACAAGCATCTACAATCAGTTGACCTGAAGTTAAAGACGGACCTGGAAGAGGTGGCCTCACAACATCCAATCAGCTGGGGGTCTTAACAGCAAAAAATCAGGGTTCCAAAAGACAGAAGAATTTCTGCCTCAAGACTTCAACCTTGACTCTCACCAGAACTTTCAGTCTTCCAGCTTCCCCAAGGGCGTTTGGACTGAGGCCTTCAAGCATTACATTCTCAGGAGTGCCCAGCCCGTGGGCACTATCAAGTTTGGACTTACTAGACCTCAAGGTCACTTCTAATAAATCTCTTAGTAAATAATATATTAAACACACATACACAGATCCTGTTGGGTCTGTTTCTCGGGAGAAACGTCTGCCTAATGCAATAATGTTTCAATATATATTATAGGATTTTTAAGTAATCAAGGATTTTACATGGTACGGACTTACCAGGTGCTCGGTCCTTTCCCTTGCTTGGTCATGACAACGTGAGATTGAATTCCATTCTGGGCTGGGATTGCACCTGATTCTGTCCCATGGTGTGCCTGGCTGCTCCAGCCCATTTATATTTACTCAGCATGTATTATGTGCCTGGGGAGGCTGTTGACTTTCTCCTTTCTTTGACCTTGAACCACCCAGAGTGTCATCAATGGCATGGGGTAGAACAGCACTGCTGGTAGAAACTTCTCGTTCACCCCTCTCACGCCTCTCCTTCTCCCACTACAGGGCTCAGGCCCAGAGACACAGCTGGCTAACTGGAAACAAGATGAGGGTGCATTCAGTTTCCCAATGACAGGCAGGGCAAACGTTCTTTAATATGTGGGCATTTATACTGAATTTAAATGAAGAAAATACATTTCATAGTGCCTAAGACGTCTGAAGCCCTGTGCTAACAGCTTTCCATAGGAAATTAAATACCTTCAACGACCTTACGAAGTACATGGTGTTACTACCACTTTGTGGGTGAGAAAACTGAGATTTCTGTATGTCAACTTAATAAGTTCCTTCTCCTGTGCGATCTAATCTGCATCTCCCTAGAGTTGGGGGTCACGCTAACTTGGTTCAGTCCACAGCGCATGCTGTGGTCTCTCTCTAGTTGTGGCTGGTAGGAGCGCGGACTATGGGTGCTCTCTGCAAATCTTCACCAGGATCGAAGGACCGGGCAGAGACCCGCCCACCTCCCTCTGTCCACAGGAAGCGGCAGCGTGCAGGGCACGCAGCTCTGTGTGGGTCAGGCAGACCTGCCGTCGATGTGTGATCTCGGGCCAGTCATCCCCCCGCTCGGAGCCTTCCGAGAACAAGGAAGACCTCGCCCCCGCCTTGGCGTGGTTATTGTGGATCTGCGAGACCTGTGCACAGTGCCATGCCAGGGACCCAGTGCAGGCATTCAGCTAAGGGGCCGTAGGGGACCCATGTGCACCGGCCACGTCCCCTTCAGGACTGTGCTCGTTCCCGGAGCCGCTGACGGATGCAGATGAGTTCCTCTCTGATGCCTGCTGTCATCTGAAGACTCTGCCTCACCCAAGGCCGTGCCCCTTCCAGGGGGCACCCAGCCGGTGGCTGACCAAAGAAGAAGTCCATGGCTCAGTCCCACTGTCCCAATAAGGGGCAGTTCTGAGGGGTACCCAGCTCCAGAGGGAAACAAAGTGCAGTTTCTCTCATTCTGGTCCCTCCAGCCCTTCCTGCACAGCAGGGCTGGTATTTCTACTAGGCAAAGAAAAAAAAAATTACTTACACTGAAAAAAATCAATAATTCTATTTTCATCCAATCCCAATTAAATCACAGGCCAAAGTCAGCTCATTTAAAGATCATAATGCTTTTCTTAAATGACTTGGAATGCAGAACTTTCCAGATTGAACTAAGAGAAAATGTATTAAGTAATGTGTTGTGTAATAAATAAAAGCAGATAAAATAAATGAAAACTATTACATTTCCTATATTCCCATTAAGATTTAAAGTAATCTTTCAGAAGTCAGTTCTTTTTTTTTTCTCTATGAATTCCAAATATATCAAAAGAAAACTACGAGTTCAAATATGGCCCTGCTAGTGACCCATGCATTCTTTGAAGTACACACTGAAGAGGACTCCACGTTCACACCAAGTCAGCAGATGCTTTAGAAAGATTCTAGAAACTAAGAGAGATAGAAGTTCTTGGAAATAACGTAAGGAACAAGTGGATGATATTTTCCTGTTATCTTATTGCTAGCAATCTAAACATATGCATTGCAACCTCTGAAAACATGACCTATCCCATGTCTCTATCTAAATTTGCCTCTTCAATATGATCTTTTTGACATCTGGTGCTGAGCCCAATTGCAAGACTTTTCAGTTGATCAAAGTTAGGTTCTCATCTTCCCTTTGATGTATACTCTGGAAGACTTAACAAACACCATTTTAAAAATACACTGTATGAGAATATAAACCTATCACTCATGTTTGTTTTTTCTTGAATTTCTGGTAAGCAGGGTGGTGTGATGATTCTCAAACCCAATTCCACCACACCATTACCATGTCGCTAATGGGTTCAGAAAAATCCAGCCACAAAAACATAATCACAGTAGCTCTCTGTGAAGGGGTACCTGAAACCTCACTGATTACAACACTTAAAATGTTCCCTGTGAAGGCCAAACTCAAAACATATTCATGAAAAATAAACCTTTATGTTTAGATTTTAAATCGTTTGGCCAGAAAAAACATGGTAGTTTGGTCCAGAATAGAAAAAAGCTAACATAGGAATCCAGGAGAATATTTAGCTACTTTATTCAAGTGGAAACTCTTGTCAGTGCTTGGGAACGATGATGAAGAATTCCCCAGGGACTTGGAAATCAGATTGCTTGGGTACATTAATGCTTTTTGCATTTTCAAAGAGTTATCAGTGAGAAACTGATAGAGCGAACGTGGAGAAATACGTGCAGCGCCGTGAAGGGGAAATCTAAGAGCTCGCTGGCCCTGCTCATCCAAGCACAGCACTGGGCGAGCACGAGACCCACAAACGCCCCAGCTCCTTGTGCCCCTCGGAAGCTCAAGTCTCTGGTGAGATGGACACACGATGCTCACTGCTCTGGCAGCATTAATGGATTCACCACCATCTTCTAAATCATACTGAGATCGTTGCTTGGTTTCCCACATGGGTGGACCACCAACTCTTCTGGTTCCTCTCATAACTCCAGTTCATTATAAGTCAACAAATCGGCTCATTAAAACTTGGTTTCCCAGTTAGGAAGATATTGCAGCAATTATTAAAAATATTTGACAAGCAGTTAACAATTAGCCTGGGGTAGAGGCTGACTGGTGGGTGGATCACTGTGAACAGCTGAATACCCAGGCTGAAGGGGAGCTTTCTGCACTTCTCTTTACTTGGGAGTAAGCTTTTCGCTGCTTGTTTAGCATATCTCTTCCCTCATAAAAGTGAGCTCTGTGCAAGCAGGGGACTCTGGTTCACCACTGAAGCCCCCAAGTCCACTCAATTACCAACGAAGGGAATGCATCTGGGCCCCAACCCCCAAGTCCAAGGCATCTCCCAACGTCTTCTCCTATAAACAATCCTACATTCTTTGTCTTCTCAACACAGATATAGGGCACAACAACCACGAACTAACCTAAGGGATTAATAATAATATAAGCCAATTTGGCCACAAATGAAAATTTGGCGAGTGTTTTCAGTTTTGATTATTGAAAAAAGTCAACATTAACCAAGCAATGACAGAACTGTCCTTTTCAATTTGTTATACTCTAGCCCCAGACTGTAGGCCCTTTTTTCATTTGGGAGAGTTTGGCTAATGGTATTATTTGATCATAACTTTACACGAAACAAAAGCTAAACCTTCTTAGAGAGTATATTCCACACATTCTGTTGAAAGGGAACCTGGTAATTATCGTATGCATATGTAATTATGGTAATTATTTTCTTCTTTTTGCATGTCAGAAACACTAAAAATTCATTCATACAAAATTCATACTGGCATGTCAACCAGAAAGAATATTTTCAATCCAAACATAGTGAATCATGATGTGAAAGAACTTCTAAACAAAATCAAGGGATTTAATACAGTACTCAACTTTACATTTACAAACCAAACTTCAGTTCAGTATTTTCATTATGTAAATAATGTTTCTAGAGATCAGTGAACAGTTATTAGCACAAACTTCATGCTGATTGCCAAGGATACTAAGATTTTTTTCCAGGTTACACACATTTCCCCCTAGGCTATTTTCCAATGGAAGACTAAAGAAACAATAGAGACAATAACATTTTTATTGGAAAAATTTCCTTAAATCGTCAATGAATCTTTTATCACTTTGTAGGAAACTTCCTCACGGTGCAAAGGTTTCAAAATGCAAAAGGAATACTCCTCAAGTCTTCTCCAACCTTCGTGATTACAATATTTTACTATCCAAGCTTTGGGAGACCCATAAACTGACCTTGATTGGGCTGGCTGGACTCAGAGTGCTCCTAATTCTCCATCCTGTGTCTGCTATGTCCTAGCCTATATAGTCCCTGGAAATATTTGCAGTGGGAAGGAATTAGTTTTTTTCCCTACCACCCCCATCATCTAAAGAACTGTGTAAATATCCCTGCCATCAATCTATTTTTTCCCACAGACAACCTGATAACTAGAATTCGAGACTCAGATTGAATATCAGAATTTTAGATATTTAAAGTTGTGGTTATGTGTGTGAGTGTGTTCTCTATGTCTCCCTATAAATTCCTACCTACCAATTATTGTCCCGAATAGAATGGAAGCAGAAGCTTCTCATTAGGCTCAGGGCAAGCAGCTTCTATAATAAAAATTTTGGGAGAAGGCAGTACTTTTTAATATATCACTTGGTATCAGATGTCCAAAGAAAACATCATTCAACCAGCTAGTTGTAAAAGTTATTAGATTGGCTGGCCTCAGAGATTTTTTTCCCATATTTCCTAGCAACCACAGCCCTTTAACTTTCACTCCATATTGTTTTCTTTCAAATATGCTTGTAAGAAAATGTCAAATTAATTTTGAACAAATTCAAAGGATAAGTCATGTCACACTCTTTCTTTTATGAGTGGGTATTTTGTTACGTACATTTAAACATACTCGGCATAAGTGGATATTTTGTTATGCACATTTAACACTGAGATAGCCATGCAAGCGCTAAGATGCATGTAAAATATTCAGATTGCCTCAATACAACATTTCAAATATCCATCACTAAAAAATTATACTATAAAGAAAAACCTATGTATACCAGTCACTACATTGTTGGACAGTTTTTTCTCAAGTATGCTTTTCTTTGACTATGTTAAGCTCATGTAACATTTTTCTTATCGCTTACACTTTGGAAACAAAACAATCAGTGACAACATCTAGAAAAGGATTTTTTCACATTTCACAGAGTAATAAATCCAGACTAATAAATCACGTATTAACTTGCAGGCTGGATCTTTCTGACTTCTCTCTGAGGTCTCCCTCAGCCTCCCAATGAAAAAAAAATCCAGCAGGAATTGTAACTATTGTTCAACAGAGATATTTTTCACACACTTCATTTAGCACGTAGATAAGCTTTAGAAACAGGAATTCAATGCTGGAAATTCCAAGTATCGCTGAAGTACACCAAATAAAACACCCTGGGGTATTATAAATCATAGCGCTTCAATCCAGAAGAATATTAATTGAGAGCGTCCCCTTTTTGGATTTTGTTGTCTTTTACCAGATAATTCATTTTTAAAAGTCTAGTTTTTTTGCACTATATTAAAATAAATAAGTGAACTGTAATTTTCATGGTTTGGGATTTAATTTAAAAGTTATGGATGTTTTAATATTACTTTCGTTTAAAAATGAAATGTATTTTCCAATTTGGCCCTTGCCCTATTCTTCAAACAAAATGATACTATTGTAACTACATGTCTATCCTAATTTTAAAGTCTATAATTTAAAATTTCATGATTTTACAATTTCACAAAGAACCTGAACTTGTATATAATGAAAGTACATCTCACTACAAACTGATGAGCTTTTCATCATCCACAGAGCAATTTCAGTAAGGGAGATCATGAGGGAAAAAACATAATTTAAAATAAATAGCAAATAAAGGTCTTTAGCCAAAGATGTTGACACCCCTCCTCATTTTTGTTAATAAATATAATTTATCTTCCTGAATGTTATTATAAAACTTAGAATTTTTTTTTTTAACTAGTCCATTATTTCAGGCACTCGAATTTTTAAAAGATATTTTGTTATCTTCTTACTTCTAAGTACTCTCTTTATCCCAAGGAACCAAGTAAATTTTGGTTCAGTTCTTCATAAATAAGAAGAATGCCTAGTTGTTCCTTCAGGTAATATTAAAATTATCAGATTAAAAACACAGGAAAAGCAGGAAATGAATTCTATATATTAGTACAACAAATCTCACCTTACAAAGAGAATATATCTTTTGGATTGATATTTCTGTTTTAATCCAGTTGAATGGAAAGCATCCATTCCTGTGGAGTCATGGCACATGAAGAAGTAGTAGTAACACAAGCACGTCAGAAGTCACAGTCTGATGTGTGTTCTCAGCCAAAATTTTACTTATCTAAATATATTTAAAAATAAATAAATGACATTAGATCTCTCCAATTAAATAGCTAAACACGTGCAACTGTGGGAGAATAATGATTTATGTTGGATGAGTGCATGCGGCATGCATTGGAATGGAGTTTTGATAATTCTTTAAAACTGATTATAAGGTGAGTAAACCTCTAAGAAGGAGCGAAGGACGAACGTCACTGTGCAGTTTGTGGTGTATTGATTCATCTGGGCAAAACCCATGTGAAATGGCCAGACAGGTGTGAGAATCTACTACAGATGTAATAAAGCTTCGGTGAAAAAGCTCAGGAAATGAGAGGTTTCATGACCCATTTTTCAAGTTAACGGTAGGGGTCATTTCTTATAAAAATCTTTTTAAAAGAATTCATGTTCTACGGTGGAAGAATAAAACTCTTTCCTTTTTCCTTGACTATGGAGGACGGCACCCTTTCTCCTTTGAAACAGCAGCCATCACCTCATGGAAGCTGGGATGGGGAAAGCCTAGTGGGAACGGAGCTTTTCTGGAATATATCCTTGGGAGAGACTTCATTCCCCATGTCTTTCCTTCCAACACTGATCCCTGGCCTCCGGAGAACTTGTGCCCCTCACCTGGGCTGTGCATCTGGACCAGCCCAAACGGCAGACCTCTCGGCACAGGATGGCCCAGGGTCCACTTCTGATGTCCACAATACAAAACCGTTTGGGACATTTCCATTAGTCAAGCTCCAGACCGATCTAGTCTGTTTGCTCCTTTTTTTTTCTTTTTTTTGGACATTCATTGGTAAAATTTTAGAATTATGGAATTCTAATGCTGGACGTACAAAACCTTTAGTCTACTGTTGCATTTTATAATTGAGAGATGAGGAGGAGAAGGAGGAAGGGCGGGGGGAGGGGAAGAAGAGGAAGAGGAGGCAGCAGCGGCTGCCCCGAGGCCTAAGGGCCCATCAGAACCCTGCTCCCCAGGGGCCTCTCCATCACAGCACCCTTTCATGAAAGCTTCGCCAAGCAATACACTAAGTCCTTGATTTCCCACCAAAAAATGCAGTGAGTTCCTACAATATGCTAGGCAGCCCAACAGGGCAGACACTTAATACCCCCATTCAACAGTTAAAAAAACCAAGGCTTAAAGAGAGTTAATGGCCAAAGTAAAAAAAAAAACAACTAGGAAATGGTGGAACTAGGAGTCAAACTCAGGGAGTCCGACTCCAGAGCCTCCCCCTCACCCAAGGAGCACCATAATTAATCACCTTCAAACACAAAGTCAACTACCAGGCGAGGCAATTTTCCATTTTGAGGACACTTTTCTTCCTCAATATCCACTAGCAAGCAGCTCTTTTATCACATCCTTTTTTTAATTTAATTTTATTTTTAAGATATCTTTCCACAATGCCTTCCTAATCTAATGCTGACCCCTGAATTTTTGGGGAACAATTATTTTCTGTACATATTAAAATATTACTCTCTAAGCAATTCTATCATGCTTTGAAATCCAAGATGACCAGAAAGAATAACATGGCAGGGTGGTACTCTAGTCAGTTAAACTCCTTAATTTAAGAGAAAAAGTATGACAAGATTCTTTGAGACCTTAATAGCAACAATTTTTATTATATAGACTTCACATCAGTTCTCCAAGCTTTTAGAAGTCACCCGCCTGTTGATGCTGAGCAACTCTGCTGATTTAGAGTGAAAGATTTCTCAGCTTCTACACAGAATGGGATGGAGGGGCAAGGCATGTGCTGTGTCTGTCTTCCTGGGAAAATCTACTGCCCAAAGGGCATCAGGGCACAGAAAGGATGGAAATCTCTCCATCTCTTAATTTTATACTTATCTGAAGGGTAAGGCTCTATTTCTGTTAAAATTTTCTTAGGATAGCAAACTCTTGTTATATGGTTTTAACACAATGGCTATGAGTACGTTTATGACTAATATATGCTTGTAACCTCATGCATCTATATCTAGATAAGCAATTCTAAATTCTTCCAAGCGACCTTATCACTATAATAACCTCCCACCATGAGATAAATTCACCTCCTGGGAATTGAATAAATGCAGGGCTAGTCACGTCCAAGAAGACTGGCACGTAGCAAGCAACCAATAAACATGTACAAATTATCACAGCTGGGCCTTTGCTCTTAAGACTATATCTGCATTTCATTTTATTATCTTTGCAAAACAACTTGCAGCAGTTGTTGGGATGTCAGTGTGGTACCACTTGTTAATCTATCACCGACTTCTAACGTCCTTCTTTTTACAGATGTGTAGTTTCTTCAGGTGAGATGGTCTGATCCCACCACACACAGAAGATACTGGTCCTATAGAGTACTTGTCACTTACTAGACAAAATAAGAAGTTAACTCACTGAACAAGGGCTTAGCAGTGCCTAACTCTGCTTCTGTTTGAGAGCTTTTGCTGGTGCATCAGGAACCAGAATTTCCCACGCCAACCCCACCTGCAAAACACAAGCCTAACAATACAACCTACAAGGGAGTGCTTACCCTATCACATGGAAGAGTCATGTGCAAGAATAAAAGCAAAAAAAAAAAAAAAAAAAAAATCACCTGGCAAAAAAAATTCACCTGGTAACTAAAGTTTCAGTGATGTAAGATGATCTAGAAACAATTGTCTGGCATCACAGAGTTGTAAGAAAAAGTGTAGGTAGCTAATTCCATCACGGTTTTTATTCTGTACTTCTGGTAAGGCACATACTAATTCTTAAAAAGTCAGAACATCCTAAGATCACAGCTTGTCTTGAAGAAGGCCTGCCCATGATTACCAGAGGCAGAGTTGTGCATGAAGCTCGCCCAGATCCACAAAGGGACTCCGTGTTTTAAGATGGTGTCAGTGACAAAGGTCCATGACCAAGCTGGTGCTGCAGACAGAAGGAGAGGAAGAGAGATGGCCAAAGTTTGCATCCGTCCTCATTCTTGACTCTGCAGAGGGAAGGAAGGGTTCTAAGCTTGGTATCTAGAAGGTCCCAAGCTCAACCCTGATATGGCATGCTTGACCATACTTAAATAAATGCCAATTTTTATGGCTTGCTGCATACCAGCTTCTTTGAAGGCATCTCTGTTGCTTTAGGCTGTCTAGTGCTGGCTGACAGTGGAGGACCTAGAAAGGGCTCTCCACCACCTGGTCTTTGCAGGAGCTGGAGGTGGCTAAAGACCTCAGGGCTTGTGTAACAGGAAACCATGCTAAGAAGGTTACACATCAATCACTCTTCTAGATATAAAGATATAATGTAATTACTTACATCAATTCATAAAATTAATACAATGTCAGTTGCATCCAATGGTGGAGTGAAGTATGTTTACCTGCATGTGTCGGGGGCAGGAATTTGACAAATACCTGGAGCAATTAGCTACTGAGAGAAAAGTTCATTTATATGTGGGTTGCTTCCAATTTTGTGTATGCATGTATGTGTGTGTCTGTGTGTATGGGTTACATAGATATTTACTAAACACTGCTCTAACTAGAAAATAATTAAGATGGTTCAATTAAATAGACAAAGAATTATACTTGTTTGTTTAGATTATATTTACAGGATTATAAAATTATAAGTCTAATGATTTCAACTATATTATAACCATTCATGAAATGGAAATTACCTTGGTAAATTTTTGCTAGAAGTCTTTCTGTTAAAATAGTATCAAAGAAAATTAACCTGGAGATATTTAGAGTTTATTTGGCTAAGTTCTGTGACCACTGCGAATCACATTTATTCATTCTATCGGGATTTATGATCATTCCCACTCAAAAGAATCCCTATTTTGATTATCTTCCCTTCACGTTGCTTTGAATTTCATCTGATTACTTCCTTTTAAAGGGATGTCACAGCTAATCCTATTTCATAAATCCAAGACCCTCCCTGGATGTATTAAAGGATATTTATGTAAAACAGTAAAACTTTCTTTGAGTACAAAAGAGAAATAAGGTGTAACCAAAACAGTCAAGGAATCACGGAATCTTGGCAAGAGGCCTTGGGGCTCTCGGATTCAAACTCTGATCCCAACTGGAGCCCCTCAATGGCACCCCCGCAAACAATTTTCTAGCTGAGTCTCCAGCGAGAGGAAACTCTTACTTCGGGGAGTCGGACATTCCATTGTTGGTGACCCTTATTGTCAGAAAGTTCCTCCTTACTCTGGGCCAACACATACTTCCCGGCAACTCGTCCGCGTTAATCCAAGCTCTTGCTCCACAAACACTTGGGCTCCTGTTATTTCTGCAGAGTTAGGTAACAGGAGTCCCTGCAGACTGCCAAGGTTTGCAGGCCCACCTCATTGCTTTGTGGGGTGCAGGGCACTCTAGCTGAACCGGGTCCTCCAGCTACTAACAAGTATAACTAACAAGACTTGCTCTATCGAGCAGAGTGGAGGAGTTTTACTTTCCCCTTTTTTCTTTATCACTTTCTTTTTTCAGCCAAACTCACTGGTTTTGATTCCCTGCTTCTTGCAAGAAATATTATTCTATCTAGCTTTCCTCCTTGGATTATTTCTTATATTTCATGTCTAGGCATTTTGTAATTCCCTGAATGGTCATATTTCTAGAATTTCAAGTTCAATTCTCAGACTTCGGAGTTTAACCTGGAATTACATCCTAAAGACCACCCGAGAGCCAACTGCCATGCCCATTCTTCAGTGATTATTGGAAAATCCATTTTCTTGCTCTAGTGACAATCTGTTTGATATCATTAACTAGCAATAATTGGCACCAGCTTTCCTTCAGCAGTCACTAGTTTACCTGGGAAAGACTGTCTGCACCAAAATCTGTTTGAAGTACGAGGGCTGGTAGTGTAAAAAGAACACTGAGCAAAAGGGGGAAAAAAGTGTGACAAATAAGGTATCAGTGGCTGAGAGAGTTCAAATACAGTCGAGAGGCTATTCTCATGCAAGCTTCAGTTAGACACTGCTACTTATCATGGTTTGCCAAATCCCAACCAAAACCATTCCTGCCAACCCTAAAGAACACCTAGGGCTCTATCTGAGATTCTACTGAGGTTGCATGCCCTACGATTACTTTCCAGAAACCTACAACCTCCAGATGGTTCCAAGGCCAGGTAAGTCCTGAAACCCAGAGGGGCCAGCCTCTCCAGGATATTCACTAGTTCCATCCCCCAACCCATATTATCAACAGCCCTTTCCAACAGGAAAAAGTTAGAATGGGCATAGCCCAAATACCCCTAAAGAGTGGGAGGAAGACCAAAGGAGAAGGTGGAGTTATGACAGAGAAGATGGGAGTTAACAAATGAATATTTCGTTTAGTCTCCAGTGTTTTGGAGAAGCTAGAAGGAAAAGCCTGTAAGTGTGAAACTAATTGTTACAGTGTGCATTGAAATTTATTGCTTTTTTATATGTATGTTATTTTTCACAATAAAAAAAAGAACAGAGTATAAGAGGGAGGCTTGACTCTAAAACCTAAACTGTCACTAAGTACTAATGGTCTCATGGGCAAATTTAGTAACTTCTCTGTGGACCTACTTCCTCATCCATAAACGATAATGAACTGCCATGTGCTGGTGACCTTGTCGACCTCACCACAGTGTGACATGGGGAGAATTAAACCTACCCTTCTAAAGGTCAGAACCTTCATATTTCCAAGTTCCCAGAGCTTGGAGGTTAAAAGTGGTGAAGTGAGTCATGACCCCAGGCAGCTGGGCTCTGACACGGCACTCTATCCACCATGCACTAAAACCAGGAGGAACAAGCTGATATCCAAGGGCCGCCATATTTTAGGATTCCGTGACATACACAAACACGTGGGGACCAGTAAAGCAGCTCAGAGGGAACAGACCCTGATAAACCAACAAACCTGCTCCGTGAGGAACTAAAACGACCAAGGCAAGGGGCGGGGCTCTTGTCCTAACCATTGGGACCTGCATTCCTCACAGTCGTTCCCTGGGCAGGTGTGATCACCAGCACGCTGAGTAACTGATAAACGCTGGCAGGAAGGTAACATCACCCTGCGGCAGTCAAGTCTTGCCTGGTGCGTTCTTTTCGTTCTGATCCTGGAGGCAACGGGAGGGTAGCGCTGTACTCTCCATGTGGATGAGGGCAGCCTCTGGCCGTGCCCACCCTCTAGCTTTCAAAACAGCTCCGGCACCTCTCCACCAGGAAGGTGAGTGCTGGCTAATAATATGATCAGAGGTTCCCTGGCGCAAAGAGACTAGAGGGTAACAGCTCTGCACCCTGCCTGGCCACACCTGGCACTTTGCAGGCGTCTGGGCGCAACCCTTCCAAGAGTTGCAATCGCCCTGCGTGTCCTGCCATGATTCTTGGGTCTGGATTATGATACTTGTTTGTGCGGGCTGCGGTGGGGGGCCTTCCAAGGGGAACCCTCACGACCTCATACAGAGCAATCTGCAGCAGATAGGAATGATTTGGATAACCCCCAAAGATAAATAAAATAGATGTATACAAAAGAAAAATAACCTGCTTTTATGTCTATTGCAAAAGCTATCATTTCTGGCTTTGCAAATAATCATGCTATATGTCCACATGACATCCAATCCCACAGCGAGATTTATAAGGAAAGGAAATCACTTCCTAGAGAAACTGCCCCAGAATAAGGTGGCTCATTATCTAAGCCAGCAGAATGTCAACTCTGCCTAACCCAGACTTCCTCCTCCAAAGAGGCAAAAAAAAGAAAACATAGAATGTTAAAAACATTCTAATTTAGTGGGGAACAGAGAAAGACCATCATACTAGGGGTTCACAGAATTTACTTTATTAACAATAAAAAGCATCTGATTTCTATGTAATGTGTAATAGTGATACTTGCGATCTTCTATGCTTAAGTCTCTTTGTGAACAGAAATAGAAGGGAAAGCACTAATATCCAAACATGCTACCTACTTAGCAGCGTTTGCAAGTGCCTCCTCTCTGCAGCGAAGCTCTGCCTCCAAATCCTTCACGAGACTGGGGTTCTAAATATCCCAGAGGTGGAGCCCTTTTGCGGTAACTAACAGTAGGTGATCTACTCCTATTTTGATATTAAATGCTGTTCCACCTACTTTAAGTAGAACTCTGTACCCCCTGTATGTGTACTTGCTTTCTCTTTTTCTGAAATATCAAGGATGGTGTGTTTTAGATTTGACAATATTTTATGTCATTTAAAGATTCTAAGGAACTTTATTTTATTGTGCCATTTTTTACCTTACCATAGTAAAGCTCTCATTAATACAAGATATCAATGCCATGCTAAACTGTAAAAATGCAGGTAACTTTTTTGAGATAACCACATTTCCTCACATCTCATTAAAATACGGCCTAACCTGCTAGATAAACAGTTACCATGAAAACATGTCACATTTCCCAAGCTGTGAATTTGGATGATCAGTGACTGGGGAGAGGGGTGGGAGAAGAGGACACATATTTTCCTACTTATTACTTTTTAGTCATAAAGACACTAAAAAAGGGCCATTTACAGATAAATGGAGAGGCGAGAGCAGTGGACTCCATCACCTCTTGGGGTCGGGCCATCAATCCGTGGCTTCAAATGGACAATTTCGCCGCCCTAGATCTACAGTCTGCAAGTGCCCGTGCATTTCGGGACTATTTTCGTGGAGTCCTCCTAAAACAGGGTCCAGGGAATGACGTTTCCACAGCATTTCCCCTGAGGGTCCTTTGTGACCCGTGGCATTGCCAGATGCCCACCGCATTTTCGACATGCAGCGCGCCAGGCTGGCGGCGGGCACCGAGGCTCTTTTCCCTTCCTGACCCAGCGAGAGGAGCACACGGAAGGGCCGACATGAGGCTCAGGGGCCGCAGGACATGCTGCACTAGGCCGGAAGGACCCAGCCCTTTCACTGCCGCTTTGCTTTGAAGCCCACGCTTTAAGGGGCCGTCAGGCCCGGGCAGCTGGGTTTGAAGGGCAGAAGGCAGAGGCGAAAGAGAAGAGACGAGAATCTTCGCGGGCCGGGGGGCTCGGGGACTGCAAAGGGGACCCCTTGGTGGGGAAAAGTCTCAAGACCCCAGGACAGTTGAAAACCATGAGGTTGGCTATGAGTTTTTCTCTCGTTGTCCCCAGATGCTCTGCTCCGAGCTAGAGAAGATCCACGCGGCTCGCGGAGGCCGCTGACAGCCATCCAGGACGGCTCCGCCCAGCGGCACTGCAGGCCAGAGACTAGCTGTGCCTCTGAACTCCCGCAGACAAAAAAGCTGATACTTCTTACATAAGTGAAACTTAAAAAACTTTTTCTGAAAACAACTTTGACATCTTTTTTTTTTAACATGGACAAGAATTCTGTGCTCCAAAATTACTGTCTGCAGTCCCTCTGATGTATTATAAATTGAAAATTGATTTTTTTCAAGCTAGGAAAGAACATGTTTTTATACTCTGGGACTGAAAATGGAAAGAGTAAGTCGTAAATTCCTCCTCCTCAAAACCCCAAACTAATGAGCATTAGGGAAAAAGGCATATAAAATATTTTCAACTTTCAGCCCAATGAAATAACATTCAATTTTACAAGGTGATCGTAAATCAAATTTGTTTTCTTCTCAAGCATATTTTATTGCGTTTCCTGAAAGGAAAAACAAAATATCAAAACTCTAATGCATCATCCATTTCTTGATTCTGAACAGCACACAGAAATTTCTGAGATCTAGCACGGATCTGGTGACCCAGCATATTGTGGAGTTCTAGCACGGATCTGGTGACTTAGTAGGTTGTACTGAGATCCAGCACAGATCTGGTGACCTCGTAGGTTGCCCTGAGCTGTAGCATGGATCTGGTGACCTAACAGGTTGCACTGAGAGTCAGAGCAGCTTTTGTCTCAATCTGGTTTTCATGATAATGAATGGCACTAGCACACCATCCTCTCTACCTCATCTTTCTGGCTTGCATAAGGCCCTCTGGCAAAGAATCTCATCCACAAAAAAATGTTTTCACCACCTATTCCTGACATCCATTCGAACCATGTTTTTCTGCTTAAAAAAAAAAAAAAGTGCAATGGCAAATACAAAATTTCTTCCAGAAGAACATACTTTTCCATGCCACAACCCATTAAGGATTAAAATAAAGAGCAGACAGCTGCCGGAGATGGGCTGTGGTGAAGAAGTGATGCTCCCAGCAGCCCCTGCCATCTCACCTTCACCCAGCGCCCTTCGCCCTGGAATCTTCTTTCCTGCTCTCTCCCTACAGCAGCGCCTCGCTGTCTCACTGTTGTTGCAAACGCCTGAGCAGCAGAAAATCTCATGGAGGAAATAGGGCCTCTGGTGCAGGTGGCTGGGTATTTGCACCCCAAAGTTGACATGGAAAAAGTACCCTCACTCACAGGCCCTCGCCTGTACCCTCCATGTCAGCCCCACCAGAAAAGATCAGCGCCCGGAGCTTTTTCCATGAACAATGATTACCCCAAAGGGGAGCAAATGCGTAAACGTGGTAAATAGCTGGCATTTTCTTTGAGTAAGCATCAGGGAAATCTCACTGGTCAACAAAAGTCGATGCTAAAGAGATTTCTGATGCTCAGAAGCCACATGCTTCAGTAATTCTTTCCTCCCTTTTCAAAAGTGGAAATATTAGTAAAATGAGAGAAATCACAAATTATTTTTTTGATCTAAAGAGTCTCTTTATGGCTACATTTAGTTATTAACAGATCATTTGTTACGATGAGATCGCCAACCTATTTGGAAAGAAAAGAAAACCGCTAATGAGATGTGTACATGATGTGCTACCCCTGAAAAGTCTACTAAATCTAAGTTGTTTTCCCCAAAAGTTTATCTTGAGGTCCTGGGCTGCAAGTTAAAGAATTATTTTCCTAAAAAATATTTACATGGTTATTCACTACACAATTCACTGCACTGAGTAATGTTCATGCTAAGCATGAACATTAATTGGTGCTTTCTATGGGGTCAGGCTCTGCTAAATGCATTGGAGGGATTCTCTTAGTTGTCACGACCACCCACCTGGGAAGCAGATGGCACCATGGCCTCATTACACATAGAGAGAACTTCTCTGAGACTCAAAATTAGGAGGTAGTAGCAGTATCCCCACTTCCTGAGGGTAATTTGCCTTCAGACCCACAAACTGCATCACACTGCCCCACCCCAGGGGGGCCAATGGGATGCAGGGGAAAGAACAGTATTAGAAATTAGGTTGCTTGGATATCCCAGAAGAAAATCACACCACAGTTAACCTGACTTTCAATTGTGGTGAATAGTTCCCAACAAGGGTTCTCAGGCTTCAGTTTGCATCAGAACCATCTGGAGGGCTTTTAAAATGACAGCCTGCTGGGCCTCCAGAGTTTTCCATTCAACAGGCTAGCGGGGGCCCAAGAATTTGCATTTCTGACAAGTTCCCAGGTGCTGCTGGGGATGCTGATCCCAGAGACAGACAGAGCCACGGGGATAAAACATCATGCCAGCGATATCACTGAAAGATAACGGGTGATATTGTGTTGAGTACTATTACTGAATAAATGAACCCTGATTCCTGGTTATCTGATAAAGTAAATTTGATGGAGAAGAATAAGCCCCTGTGGGTGTGGGCACACAGCCTCTGCTTGCTAATTGTGGGCTCCTGACTTTCCGGAAAGAACAATGACCAAGAGTCAGAAGATCTTCCTGGCACTCAGACTCTCCGTTGCTGTCCTGGAACCATTCTGAACTTCAGTTTCTTCATCTATAATACCAAAATAATAATTCCTTTGCTTTTTTGAAAAATGTAGGAAACTGATGAAATAACCGAATAGAAATATTTTATACACCAAAGAACAATGCACAAAGTAACGTACATTACTGTGCTACTAATCAAGTTTTATTTGATCTCAAAAAGTTGGAGAGTAAGTGACTTTACTTCAAAATGTAGGAGATTGGTTAAATTTTACACTAGCCTTATGAATGTTGATCATTATAATGAGTCATGCTTAGAGGCACATAAAACTCAAAAATTCTAAAAGAAAAGTTGCGAAACTTTCCTAAAGAGTTGGAGGAGAAAAATGGAGGAAAGAATTTAGTGGGAAAACTGGTAAAGAGCTCCTCCTTTAGAGAAATAGCTGACTTCTGAGCAACAGGCTAAAAGAGAGATGGCTTAGGAGAGAGTGCTCTGGGGAGAAAGCACAGAAGTAGAGGGAAGGCGGTGGGTGAGAGCTCCCTGGAATTTATCATAAGGCACAGGTAAAAAAGTTCTGACATTGCACAGTTATCAAGAAAAGGTCATGCATATTTCCTATAAATATCTAGGAGTTTCTTTTCAAAATGACTGTGCTCAGCCTTAGAAGTTTATTCTTTGTACTAAATAAAATCTCTCTTACTAGCATTGATTTTCAAATTGTATTCTGAAACAATGTTTCTTAATATAAAAGTGGATTTTAATTGTTCAGTTCGAAAGAGAGATCTTCTAAATAATAAAGACAATTGTTGTGAAGGTACTTCAGTTCCTCCTAGTACTCAAAGATTGATTTAAAAACAAACAAAAACTAAGCTAAACTAATCTCAAAAAAAAACTAAGCTAAACTAATTTCTTCCTTTTGGCTATCATTATTTTAAAGTCTTGGAAAATCAGATTCAAATGAATTTTTTTTTGCCCAAAGTTTTTCTTTTTAGTTACTAATAAATTATTATTAAGATGCAATTGCAAGCATTTAGAAAGAAAACTGTGAAGGAGACACGTAAATTATGTACTACCCATGAACGGTCTTCTATCTGTGCCTCTTTCTTACTTTATGAGGATTTAAAAATTAAAACATTTTTAGAAAAGCTTTAATATCCCATTGACAATCGCACTGCATCTGCAAACAGCTTAGTAAAGTCTAACTACCCAAAAAAATTATAGGAGCAAGATGGGATACAGGGCTTTCATAATTAGACCGGGAGGAGAATTATACTTTTGCAATATCCATGAACTGGCATTGAATCAGTAAATAATTTACTAAAATTTTTCTGGATGTTACCACACTCTGAAATGATCTATGTCAATTAATATACAAGGCATTTTTTAAGTGAAAACATTTTTAAGTGAAAAGGAAAAGGATGTCAATACACACCCCCCAAGCCTATGGAAAGGGTTTATAGGCAGCTAACCAGGTACGGTTCACCCTCACACGACCAAACAGGGCAACCCTTTCCGCAGATGCTTCAGTGACCCCTTCAACCACAAGGGCTCCATGTCCACCTAATGAATGAGTTTTGATAACAGGTGATCTCAACCTCATAGAATGAGTCTGTCCTTGCACTGTTAATTCAAAGGAACAGCAGACAGTCCACAGAGCAAAACAGACCCCGCTCTGTGACCAGGGGTCAGCAATGCAGACAAGGTGGTCAACACCCAGTTTGAACCATATATAAGGCCCCCCTGCAATAAAAACAAGGTAAGAGTCTGCAAAGATAGGATTAAATTGCATATTGCAAATAATTACATCTGTTGAGAGATGCCGATTATCTTCCTAAAACTATAGTTAATTTTTACTTACTTCCCAGTTCTTTTTCTATAGGAGCTTTGAAGAGTCACAATTTTGTAGCCATTTAGGGAAAGGGGAACCCAACAACTGGGGATTACTTATTATGAATAACCTTTCTGCAGAGAAACATTTTCATTCTGAATTTGTCTTGATGCCTATTGCTTTAAAGCAGCACAGATCGCTGTTCCAGAAACAACTTGTTTACAATCTAATAGAATTATTTGAATAAAATAAAAGAGAAAGTATCCTTAACTCTCTTATCATATTTTAATATCTTCATACTACCTCCCAGTAGAAAATTTTGTATTTTCTACTATTGATAATATTAAATGGACATCTTCATGTGTGAAGCCTTTTGCTTCTATTAAATTATTTTCTTATGTAAATCTCCAAGTAATAAAGCAACGGGTAGATCATCATCTTCACAATGAGTCCAGCATGAATTTTTAAAACAAATAAACATACACATTCAATTTTAATATAACTAATCTGCTATTTATAAGGGAGATAAATCTTTTTTTAATCTACAAATACACATTTAAATGAGAAGCATATCAGATAAATTGATAAAATTTGAGACATTGAACTAAATCATGTTTCTAAATATGATACTTTAATTTGATGTAAAAGGACAGGGAATAGGAACAATGAACTTAGAAATACTTGTTCCTAAAAAAGTCAAAAATCAGAAGTCTAAAATTTACCAATTCGTTATGTTGCAAAAAATAAAGTTCCAAGTTGATTGTTTGGATTTTAGAATTCATTTTCCCATGGAAATAACATTATAAAATTCAATTAAAAGCCCAGGCCAACTCATAATGTAGCCAAAATAGAATTAACAGCAGCCCAGCGTCCCAAATCCCCTTACCACCCTGGAGTCTCTGTCCAGGACTGGGCTGGGCTGCGAGCCTCCCGGGAGATTGGAAGAGCCCGAGGCGGAGCTGGGCGGAAGCACGGGGCAGGGGCCATCTCATCTCCAGGGAGGAGGAGACGGAGGTGGTTTCGGGCGGAGTAGGTGCTGGAGCACTGACCTTCCAAGGGGTAGTTCGGTCAAGAAAAGACAGGAGGAGGAGAGCTTCATTCTGGCCTCTTAGACATGTCATCTGTGTGTCCGCTGTTCTTTTGTTACCTGCCGCTTGGGGAGAGTGACCTCGGGGCTCTGCGGTGCTATGCAGGCCTCAGCAGGGCCGAAAGGAATGCCACGCACCCTGGGCTAGCAGGGCTGGTGCGGCTCTGAACAATTCAAGTAAACCTGCTCCAGCGTAGTTGAAATGCACACCTTGGTCTCGCGGTTTACAGCACAGCTTCTCTGCCCTCCTGCCACACCTCTAGAGTGACCCGCCACCCTCCTGACCAGGGGGCTCCCATTAAGTCACAACAGAATTGATCCATTGCCATGGCTGTACCCACGCTCCCTCGGCTTTGTGAGCAACACAACAACTAAAGAAGCTATGGCCCTACCATTTAGGCGCTAACAAGGAATGGGAAGCAGCTACAAGCATATTAAAAATTATAAAACACAAAATGGCAATAAAACATAGAATCGGACAAAAAAGCTACAGAATCCCAAATGAGAGAAAGAGAAAGATGAGAAATTTTTAGAGAATACTTTCTGCTCCATTAGAGAATAATTGAAATGTTATTCATCATGTGCTTACAGCGATATAAACATATGTGGACATTAAGAAAAAAACTACTCATCTTTCCAGCACCATTTTGAATGCTCCCTCCATGGAGATGTATGTGAGGTGGGGCTGGAGGTGGTGAAGCTTTTCATTAGGAAATGAACAAGAAGAAAGGGGTCTCGGGTTGAGGAAATGGTGAAAAGGAAGACTCGGAGGCAGGGAAGAACAGGGACTGTCAAAGAATAATAGGATTTTCAAGTTGTTTATTTCTTAGGTTATGTTTAAGGAAGCAATGGAATTGCTTCAAAAACACAGGTGGGGGGTATATGGTAAGGCACCTTGAATGTCAATCAGGAAAGGCACTTCGTAATTCAGGGAGCGACTGAAAGTGCTTCAAGGTTCCTGAGCAAGTTAGACTTTAAAATATGCTCACATCTGAGAGGTTTGTTGCTAGATCGCAGAAGGAGATAGGAGGTCTCAGCATCAGTTTTTCTATTGTTGCAAAAGTTGAGGTAAGAGGCAGTAAAGGCCCACATTAAAACAAAGGGCACTGGAAGGACTGAAGGATGCAGGAGATGCTCGCAGAACTGGCAATGGATTAGGTGTGAGAGAAGCGTGGTGAAGGAGGAGCCAAAGATATCTTTGAAATGTTGATTCTGGAAGGAAGAAAAATGGTGATATGATTAACATACTGAAGCCAGGAAAAGAAACTCAGATTGAAGAAAAGCTTAAATGGCTACACAGAGGTCCAATAGAAGCTCTCCTGCAACCTGCATTAACAGGTTCTCTCAATTCACCTATTCTTCTGACTTTCACTGTAAAATTCCTGAGTAATTTTACAAGATGAACACTTAAAGCTAATAGCCTTGTGGCCTTCTGCTTCTATGAGTTGAGCTTATGTTTATTAATTGTGCTTGTTCCCCAACTTCTTTTTGCTAATTGTAATTCAGGTTATGATCACACAATTATAATAAGTTTTATAATAATAAAATAATAATTATAATAAATAATTATATAGAATTTATAATTTTATTATAATATATCAGACAATAAGATGTGAAAGTAAAGGATATATGGCTCTATGGAAACTTAATTGAATGATTAGTAATGTTTTTATAAAGGTGAATAAAAGGAGCTGTTTGGTTAGGTATTAGTATTTCTAGCCTTTAACCTGTGGTAAAGCTCTTAAAACTCAGGATTCTCATTTAGATCACTTTACAAGCAGTCTCTCTCCACTGTAATGGAATCAAGGCTAAAATCACTAGGCATGATGAACACCAGAAAGACAGCTTTGAGCTCAATTACAGCATCTATCCTCAAAGAAAAGAACTTGGCTCTATATCAAATGATGGGCAAATAAACGTAAGTTCACATTTCAAGTTCAAATAAAGTTGTCTGGCGCCAGCCCTGATAAAGAAACAGGTATTGGAATTGCCCTTCCATTAGAAGCAACAGTGAAAATGGACAAAACATTGTTCTCAGGCATTGGAAAACTGCCAGAACAGAACTCTCACCCATGAGAAAAAGGAAACATGAAGTGAGTGCCATGTTGACTCTGGTTTGCACACATATTTGGAATTGGAGTCCTAGGACACAAGAGGAAAATAGGGACAGAAATATTTTGAAAAAAAAGTGGCTGAAAATTTTCCAACTTTTATAAAGTGGCAATCCACAGATCCAAGAATTTCAGTTAATCCCAAGGAGGTTAGAAACAAAGACAACACATCCAGACACATCATCGTCAAACTGTCAAAAGCCAAATATTACATCTTAAAAGCAATAGCCAGAAAAAATGCATTATTATAGGGAAACAATGATAAGAATGTTCACTGGCTTCTCATCAGAGAGAATGCAACCAGAGACAACAGAGAGACACCTGTAAGGTGCTGGGGGTGGGGTGGGGGGGTCAACCTAGAATTTTATTTCCAGCAAAAATATCCTTCAAAAAATGAAGGTAAATCAAAGACATATTCAAATTAATGACACCGGGGACAATTCATTTTAGCAGATTTACATTACAAGAAATATCAAAGAAATGATAACAGTTGGTAAGTCAGATCTACATAAAGAAATAAATGACACTAAAAATAAATTCTACAAAAATATTTTACTCATTTGTAAATTTATTTAAAGTGCAATTGCCTGTTTAAAGCAATAATGATAATAACGACTTGTTGAGTTTATAACATTTGTAGGAGCGAAACGTGAGATAATAATTGCACCACAGACAGAAGTGGTATAATATCATTCAGAATAATCTGATGGAGGCATATTCCTATGCCTAGTGTGCTGGCTTGGAGCTGTTATGCGCCCCCGAGAAGGCTGTGTTCTTTGACTCCACCCCTGTGGGGCAGAACTGTTGTTGGGTGGGACCTTCTGATTAGGTTGTTTCCATGGAGAAGAGAACCAGCCCGTTCAAGGTGGGTCTTCACCCTTTCCTGGGGTCCTTTATGAGAGGATAAAAGACAGAAAAAGCCCACGGAAGCTGAGAGACATTTTGGAGAGTGACCCTGAAACCAGAAGGTGGGAGAGAAGGGCCAGCAGACACCAGCCATGAGCCCTCCCTGCCAGAGGATCCCAGATGCCAGCAGCCTCTCCTCAGAGAAGGTGTCCTCTTGCTGGTGTTCATTTGGGCATGTTCAGTGCCTTAGGATTGTAACTTGCAACTTAATAAATCCCCATTGTTAAAAACCAACCCATTTCTGGTAGGTTGCATTCCAACAGCGCTAGCAAAGCAAAACACCTAATCACTGTCAAAAGAGCAAGAAAGGAAAGAGATAAAAGCAAACTCACTGAAGGAGACTGGATGGAGCACTAAAATACACGTGACAAATCCAAAAGAAGACAGTGAGATAGGAAGGAGGAAACAAAGAAAAAACTGGCAAATGAAAACAAATAGCAGGCTAGTAGTTAAATGTTAAAAAGTATGAATTTCAGGGCAGGCCACGGTGGCTCAGCAGGCAAGAATGCTTGCCTGCCATGCCAGAGGACCCAGGTTCAATTCCCTGGTGCCTGCCCATGTAAAAAGTAAAAAAATAAATAAAATAAAATAAAATTTTTTTAAAAGTATGAATTTCATTTTAAATTAGTCTTCACCTTAAATGCATCTTGCATTTAACAGAGTAGCAATCCTGATTATGTCTGAAAGCACGTTTCTATTGTATTTAAATTTATCAATGGCAAGAGAAATTATTCTTGATAAAATAAAAACTTCATTATATGCAAATAATTCTGGGTATTACAAATTCCAAAGCAAGACAAATGTAGCATTTGTTAACACAAATATTTTAAGACTCAAGTAAACTTAACATGGTCATTTTCATGATTTGTATTGGCAAAAATAATATATGTTATGATTTACATTTCTTTCAGCTCCTTGAAGTTCTATGCTGAATAGTGTTATTTCCATAAAATGTTATTCCCCCTAAATTTTAAGATACATATTATTGATCTTGATTTGGAGAAGGAACTTTCCCTCATGTAAATATATTGTGGGGGACTGGGAAAAAATTAAATTAAATTATTAAAGAATACTCGAGAAAAACTGGCAGTAGTATATTAGCTTCTGATAACTAACTCTGCAAATTTGCCAAAATAAAGTCTTAATTTTCTCTTTCTCATGATTTTAAGGAACAAAGTAAAAGCAGAAATAGTAAAAGTTGATTCTGCTAAGCACCTACACTTTTTTTTTTGCACCTACACTTTTTAAATTTATTTGTTGTATGTTTTGTACATCAACCAACAACTTAATTGAACTAGAGTTCAAACTGCAAAAAAGTCAGGACTTGTTTTAAGCCTTGGTATCTTACGATTAGTTCGATAGTTCTCTTATCAGTTGAAGATCATTAAATGACTTATACTAATGCCTTTAAATAAAAAGCGGCTGAAGTTCTGATGCCCCAGCTTTTCTCTAATCATCAGGCCAAAGCAGGTGATTAAAGGCAAAGCTTTCCATATCCTTGGTTCTCCACACCGTTCAGGCATGGGTATCTTCTGATGCAGGAAATGGCCTTTAAAACTCGGTTTTCATCTAGCCCTTAATGCAGAAGCATTTCCGTGCTTTATTAAATAATTTTTAAAAATATTTTTATGGTCAAAAATTAAATACCTGCAAAGAACCAAGAATTTGAATGGGAGTGCCTGACATGCCAGAAAAATAGGGATGCAATCTCCTTATGGTTAATAGGAATTTTGTTGTGTTCTGCTCTACTTCAGTGACCAGTGACCAGGCAAGATAAAATAGAGAAATCTGAATTACCCAGAGTAAATCTCTCAAGTGAAGCACTCTATAAGAGCTCCTATCCCTCCAGAAATCCATAACTTATTCTGACATTGCTTATTCAATCAGAGATCCAAAAAGCAAAGGTCATGTCATTTCATACTGCAAAGGTCATGGAAACATTTTATGAATGAAAAGGAAGACCCATAAAATGTCCACTACTCTATGGTCGTATAGTATTCCACAATAGTGCTGATAGCTTAACACCATAAGTAGATTTTTAAGAAAATAAAAGAAGGAAAATCTGAGCTTCATTTCCTTGCAACATTATTGAATTTTGACATTACACCACTTCTCCCCCTTAGGATTTGCTGAATTTCACTAGTCCTTCCTCAGATTATCCTCCAATAAGGAAATATTCTCTCCTTCAGGAGCTGTTTCTGTATAACCTGTGCATCATGATGAATTTCAGTTAATATTAGTAGCAGTGATTGCGGGTCCTATTGTTTTGCACCTGTCAATAGCCACATTTTCATGCCACCCTTTGGAGGCAAAAAGCAAACTTTATCTGAGGTCTGGTCCCAGCAGGTGTTTCTACAGAAATGGAACTGTACTGACTGAAGCTGTCAACCCCCTCATGTAAGCCTCAGGACAGAACAAACCACCCTCAGAATTCACCGGCAGGTGCTGGGTCTGCCTCAGCTCAGAACTGTCAAGTGTCTGGCTGGAATTCGCTTTCTGGCTCACACTGGATATTTGCTAAGCAATCAGATCTACAATGGATTTGTGGAGCTTTTCAGCAGTATCATCAGACTTGTGAAGTGAGTACAAATAACTTCATAGTAAAAGATAAGCAATTCTGTTAAGAGAAAACAAAACAGACAAACGTGCTTGCACAACGAGGACAGATGGAGTAAGTTCTCCTGTGCCCCATTTCTGTTTTTAATCTTCTTTATCTTTTCACTTTTATTAATGGTGATAAGAGCAGTCACACCAATAGGTTTTCTTTTAGGTCCCAGATAAAAGCAAAATCCTATATAGCTGTGAATAATACAACTCATAGAAATACGCTGTGCTGGTTCCCGCATGGGGTTTGGTTGTTTAGTGGAAGAAGGAAGCTTGTCTCAAGGAAAGGAGCTGACAAGCCAAGCTCCCACCTGAATTTGAAGTGAGTGTGGAGGCTAAAGGATCACGGGATGGAAGCTGACATTCCACATCAGTGAGACTCATACTTGGCTGAAACATCTTCTCCCATGGGGCGCAGGGGGTGAGAAAAGAATAGTTTTAAATAGTAAGAAAATCCGAATAAACGTCATTAAAGGAATAAACTGAATATTCCTTTCTTCCTGGCCATAAAAGAGCAAACAACATACAAAGAAGTTGTTTCTGGAAATCTATTATTTAATTCTTGAAATAGCTGGACTAATTTGGAAAGTTCTGGAGCTCTAGGATTCTGTTCACTGTTTCCTATGACTCTTACCACTGTTTTTTTTAATTAGCTGTTTTTTTTTATTAAGGCATAATTTACATACAGCAAAATTCACAGATTTTAAGTGTATAGTTGCATGAGATTTGATAAATGTATACCCCCGTATAAACACATCCCAATCAAGCTTGGGGACACTTCATCAGCCCACAGGAGTGTTTTATTTTCTTTCCTGCCAGTCAGTCAATCCCTGAAGCAACCACTGCTCTGATTTCTCTCACAATGGCTTAATTTCAACCATTCTACAAGGTCACATAAATAAAATCACGGTGTGCACACCGTGTCCCTGTGTGGCAGTTCTAAGTAGCCCAGAAAGACACATGTTATTAAATTGAACCCAATCCTGTGGGTATGAACTCATTATTAGTAAGACCTTCTGATGAGGCTCCTTCAGTTAAGGTGAACCCAACTCAATCAGGATGGGTCTTAATTCTACTTCTATTTTCTTTATAAGAGGATGAAATTCAGACATAGGAAGAGAAATCCATGGTAAGCCAGAAGTTGAACATCAATGGAAGCCAGAAAAAAAGGGAGAGGCCAGGAGACTGTGCCACATGACAAGCTAAGGCCCAAGGATCACCAACAGCCAGCCCTGGCATGCCACAGTCTTGGGGAGAAAGCAGTGCCTTGGTGACACCTCGATTTGGACTTTTTCCTAACCTCCAAACTATGACTAAATAAATTCCCATGGTTTAACCCAACTCATTTCATGGTATTTGCTTGAGCAGCCAAGGAAACGAAAATCCCTTTCCTTTGTTCAACATGTTTCAGAGCCTTCCATTCATGCTGTTGCATGGAGCAGTAGCTCATTCCATTTTCTGCTGAGTAGTATTCTATTGCATAAAAATTGTAAAATCTATTCATCCATTTACATGTTGATGGACGTTTGGATTTTTTTTCCAATTTGGGGCTATTTGAATAAAGCTATTGCAAAATTCTTGTGGGCGTATGTTTTCATTTTGGACATAAATCCAATAATATCAAACCATAGGGTAGATGTATGTAAAACATTATTTAAAAACTACCGAACTCTTTTCCAAAGTGGTTGGACCATTTTACACTTGCATCAGCAACCTACGAGAATTCTAGCAGTTCCACATCTTCACTGACACTTTTCATTCAGTCTTTTTAACTCTAGCCAATTAATTTCCAGTTTTCAGGATGATGGCAGCACAATTCAAGCTTTTTTCTAATGCAAAAAACTCATTAGAACTATGGAATTTTATATATTTATAAACATATATATATATAAAATCAGTGAACATTATAAGTACCTATCGTAGATATGTTAACATAAAATCAAAGACTATTAAAAGCAAGTGCATATATAAAATTGTAAAAAAAAATCAGTATGCATTGATTTTATGCTTTATGAAATCAATGCATGCTTATTGTTAGAACCATAAAGATATGCCACAAAGTGAAATACTTGAATGCTAACAACTGAGTATTTTGAAATGATTTGCTGTATTTCCTTTATGTGGTTTTTAAACTCAGAGCATCACTTATATAGACCATACTACCTATAGTTCTTTTAAAAATATTATTGTCAAAGGCATGTTTTTCTCTTAAACAGTACAAGATTTACTTTTATTTGTAACCACAGTCTCCCCCACTTATTTTCTGATTTTATATCTGACTAGGATTGCAGAAATTTAAAACACTTGGTACTATGGTCTTACTTTTGAAAATACGTAAAGCTCTCCTTTAACTACACAGAGAAGAAAATTACACCTTTTAATGTTTATTATTTAAATAAGGTTTCCAATCCAATATTTTGCTTCTGCATTAACAATAAAATTGGTTTAGTTTTCATATCCTGCCCTAAAAACAAAAGCAAATCTAATTTATGTTAACAAAGTCAAATAAACTATATGTATATATTTTACCAAAACAATGATAAGTTGTTATTTATAACACTAAATGTTTATATCTTAATATATCTCTGCTTTCCACTAGTGGGAATTTAAACTTAAATTAGCCAAAAATCTCCTGTTCAAGCTACTTTCAAAAATAAACACAACACAGGGAAAGGCTGCTGCAAGATGAAACCAGCTGTACACAGTAGGCAGACAAAAAAAGGCAAGTCTTGCTCTCAGTTCTGCTTAAACCAGACACTAAGAATAAACATAGTAACAACAGTCTTCCAAAAAATTTAAGATATGAGAGGAATATTGAAAGTTTTCAATTGCAACGAAATAAGAATGGGAAACAGAACCAACTAGACAGAGCAAGTTATAAATCTGATAAAATGAGGAAAAAGAAGTAATGCAAGCTGCAAGGAAATCAGAACTGGCTAAAGGAAAAATTTGAAGAACATGAAAACTTTATGCATAAAGGATATATTCTGAAAGTTTGAATGTAGAAAGACTAAATTTTAAGTCAATAGTCATCTCATTTTGTGACACAACTTTATCCTGAGCCAGACTTTTGATGAAAGTAGGGTTTTCTTATACAATTAATAGCCAATGATATCACATTGTTAGATATATTCTATCTACTTAACAAAATTTTTTAAAATTGAAGAAGTTGCCAATACTCAGGAGAACTTTCAAGCTTTAGAAAATTTTGACATAATAGTGTGCACACACACACACTCACTCATGCATACACACACCCCCAAACTGATACTTTTCAATGTATCTCCAAAACAGAATGATGCAGTTTTTTAAGAATGAGGAAGTAGAAAATCCAAATGGAGACTACTTTTTCAAGACATTTGAAAACAAAGGGAACAACCAGTGAACATGACAGCCTGGAAGAACAAAATGGCTGAGGGGAAACGGGAAATTGTGTTTGTTTGAAAAGACCTGAAAACGTTTGTGGGCTTAGCTGGGGATGTAGAGGTCAAGGGAGAATGTGAAAGTACAGGTGATGGTCGGGGGTCGACGGGGAAGATCATCATGAGACAGAAGATAAGGAACGTGAATCAGCTTTGCAAAGCTAAGACTTTGAAAAAGCCCAGTGACTGGTTGATGATAGAATGATAGATAGATAGATAGACAGACAGACAGACAGACAGAGGTATAGATGGTAGATGATATGGATAAATAGATACATGTTAAATACATATAAAGGATAGATGATTGATAGGTAGACAGATGCTAAAGATACATAAATGATAAATTAAGAGACAGTATATAAATAGATATAATACATTGAGACACAGATAGATACGGATATATCAGTGCTCAGGATTACGACATGGCCTTTAGTTCTCAAACAAGTCTAAGCGTTGCAACCCCAGTCCTATGTTCTCTGACTCTCCTTTAAGGACTGCAATGTTATCACAAATGTTGAGCACACTTTAATCACACTGGAGGTAGGGGAGGCTCTGACTAAGAATTTCTAACTCTCAGATCAGCCAGATTCCCCCTGCTAAGGAAACTCCAAAGTTTCATTTGGGTGGCTTGGAAAATGATCAGTTCCCTGTCCACACCTACTGACCACTCTTCTGTGGAGCACAGTAAGTGCTGCCACGTTTGTTCAAGGATGCCATCTTAAATAAAAGACATGGTTGGAAACCCACAGGGAGTGTGCTCCTGACATACAGAACAGAAGCAAGCTGGATGGCAGAGGCAAGACCGAGCCCAAGGGCAGCAGGGCTTGGCATCCGGAAGGAGAGCAACCTGGCCAGCTCAGCCACGGCCCTGAGAGAGGCCCACGAGTCTTACTGTTCACTAAACCCCACGTCTTCCTCAGCCTCGTCACAGGACATCTGTGGTCACGAGCACCTCACAGGTTACAGACGCTCAGGTCACCATTCCACAGAGATGAAAAGTGAATACTGACATGTAGCGAGCCAGCCAGGAGGCCACAAGCTACTGATGAAGAGAATTCAGGAAGGGTGGGGGCGGGGGGGGGGGGGCGCATGTTTCGACCAGGCCTCAGTGTGTGCGCTCGGAGCTCATTCTCTGCAGAAACCCAGCCCCAAAGCAAATGATCACTAAACACCCTCCCTCCCCACCTACTCTGCAGCCACTGAAATTTCTGTGGTCACAAACTCATCCTCTGCCTTCAAATTCCATTCAAGATAAAAATGACAGCCTTTAATTCTGTATAGCTTAATATAATGGCCTGGACATATCCCAGAATATATTAAGCAGATAATCAAAAAGTATTGGCAAGGGGAGACCACAATGGCTGAGTAGGCAGAATTCTCACCTGCCATGCCAGACACCTGGGTTAGATTCCCGGTGCCTGCCTATGTGAAAAAAAAAAAAAAAAAACAGTATTGGCAAATTCCCTTGAGGGATGGGAGTATGGAACAATTAAACTCTACCACTGGGTAAACCCCTGTTACTGTGTCATGCATTATGGACACTCAAATCAATGGGCCAAGCCCTTACTCTTGTGAAGTTTAAGTATGTAGCAGAAAAGCTTAGCCTACCTATAGGCATGCCTAAGAGTCACCTCTGGAAAACCTCTTTAGTTACTCAGATTTAGCCTCACTTTCTCTAAGCCCAACTCTGCAAGTAAAATCACTGCCCTGCCCCCTACGTGGGATATGACATCCAGGGTTGAAATTCTCCCTGGCAGCGTGGGAGGTGACTCCCAGGGATGCGTCTGGCCCTGGTACCATGGGATCAACAATGCCATTCTAACCAAAAGGGGGAAAAGAAGTGTAACAAATAAGGTATCAGTGGCTGTAAGAGTCCAAATAGAGTCGAGAGGATACTTTGGAGGTTTGCTCTTACACAAACTTCAGTCAGACATTCCTACCTATCATAGCCTGCCAAATCCCAACCAAAACCATTCCATCCAATACTAAAGAACACTTAGGGCAATACATAAGATTCTACAAAGGTTCCATGCACTAGGGTAACTTTCCAGAAACCTACAACCTCCAATGGGTCCTTGGACCAGATAAGTCCTGAAACCTAGAGGGGCCAGCCTCTCTAGAACATCAGCTAGTTTCATCTCCCGACCCCTTATTACTGATAGTCCTTCCAATATGAAAAAGGTAGAAGGACAGCCCAAATACCCCTAAAGAGTGGGAGAGAGCTCAAAGGTGATGGTGGAGTTATACAGAAAAGGTAGGGTTTAACAACAAGGATGAGTGCTGAATCATTAAATTGATACTCCTTCTAGTCTCCAGTATCTTAGAGCAGCTAGGAATAAAAACCTAAAATTGTAGAATTGCAACCCATAGCAAACTCTGAAACCTACAGCTAATTGTTCTACTGTACTTTGAAATTTATTGCTTTTTTGTATATATGTTATTTTTCACACACACACAAAAAAGTGATATAAAAAAAGGATATATATATTTCTTCTAGCTCCTATATTCTGGAGCAGCTAGAAGGAAAAATCTGAGAGGATCACGTGGTAGCCCATGACAAACTCGGATCTGTCCTATAACGACTTGTTGAAGAGTGTTTTGAAAACTATTTCTTTTTTCTTACTTTGCTTTGTATATACGTTACATTACACAGTAAAAAAAAAAAAAATTTAATTCCATTCAAGAAAACTAGAAATCCGGCACAACTGTTACACTCATCTGGCCCAGTATCAATTGTACACAATGCACTCCTGCTGAGCACGTATTTAAGGCAAAAAATAAAGGAAGGACGGAAGGAGGGAGGGGACCCTGGGAATAACTGAGAGCACCAATTAATAAGCCATTTGGAGAATCTCCCTTTTGTCAGATCTGAAGTTTGCTTGATCAATGCTCATTACTCTTCGCAAATTTTCACCAGGTAAAGACTCTTCTAAAAAGGTCCTTCTGTTTGGAGATCTGCAAAGGAGGTGAGCATCAGCTCCTTCTCGCGATTGGGGTCATTTTATAATTAAAAGGAAGAAAAGATCCTGGTCTTTGCGTGGTTTGGAAGATTGCAGCCAGCAATTTGCAGAATCCATCGCCTAGGTTGCATGCAAACACCCTCCCTTCTCCTGATCTAAACCCAGCAGCGCCAAGCTTGGAGCAGAAAGTATGAGAGGAAGGAGTCTCTTTTGGCTCATAAGACTTAACTTATTGAAGACAATTTAAAAAAAAAATTTTTCAAGCCTTATCATTTTTAAACCACAAATTTAAGAAGAAGCTGATTTTGGAATGACTATAAACCAAGAGGGTTTCACATGAAATGCATCATAAGTCAAACTCTTTCCCTGGGAGAAGAGCTTATTCAAGAAAGTTAATCGAACACAAATATTTTAAATGAGTTTTGATAAATCAAGATAATTAGCCTTAGTGCCCCCCCCCCCCACTAGACAACGCTATTACTTCTCTGAGAGTTGTATGCGTTTTAGAAAATGGTGAAGGTTAAATCTGAATTGGAAGTGGCCGCTTCCCTGGTGCTGGCAAATGGATTGGCTTTCTTTCCAGGGGTCAAAGTCCCAGCTCCGTGGAGAGGAGAGGTTGCTTCTTTATAACATCATCACTTCATGCTCAGTGCGGAATTAACATCTTTCCTCAAATAACCTCCTTACTTTCCTCCTGTGCTGTTCCGCCCTCCAAAAATATGTTTTCTCATTATATTTGAAATATTGTTTCCTTTGGTTCTTCTCAGTTTTTTTCCATGTTCTTTAATTAATGAATACTGATATTGCAATTTCAATAAGAATGGTGCAATAAAACCCCACCTATTCCACTTGCTGAAAATAAGAAAATTCTTCAAAGAAAGTTATTTGAATGTGAAGGAAAACGTTACCTGCCAAAGTCTCAGAATTGATAAATCCCTAATAAAGCCTGGAGCTTCCCAGCTTTATGTTGTTCAAGAAAGTTACTGGCTCAATTTCTGATTCAGTATAAAAAGTGCCTGCTAAATTTGAAAGAATCCCTACTTGATCCCTACTTAGTGCCGGCTCTCTAAATCACTTTTTACTCACAGGACTCTCACTATAAAAGCTAAAAACAAAACAAATTGACATGTGGAAGCATGCCAGGGGGGAGCGCAGCATCCACAGCCGCAGCCCACCCCAAGGGGCCTCCCTGGCCTCACCGAGGAGAGACTGCCTGGAACACCTGCTGGGCACCCGTCACCCCAATGCTGTCCCTGTCTGGGCACGTCCATGGTCGGTTCTTTCTAAGGCAGGGCCACCTCGCCTGGACACAAGCGCGGCTGACCCTCAGGAGGGCACCCCTCGGCGGGACCACCTCCCAGCACCCCTGAGCAGGGTGGGTTTCCCCAGCAGCCCCTCCACACGGCTGGGGGGGTTGGGCTCGTCAGGGGATAACAGGTAAGTCACCCACATTTTACTTTCAGAATGTGGACATTTCATTGACTCTGACCAACTGAGGATGTCCTATTCGCCTGCACTGAGTGCAGACCAAGGAAAGGTCGAGTAAGAGTAAGGAGATTGTGAGGACGCCTCGGGGAGCGTTTCCAGGGGTGCTTTAGCCCCCGCCTTAGCTCCCCCGGCTGGGGGACTGGAAGGGACCGGATGGGGAAAGGGTCCCTTGGCTGAGGGCAGCACACAGCACTTCAGAACACTTTGACCCAGGCTGAAAAAAACATTTATATGCAAAATCATTTGCATGGCTAGAACCTTATTTTTTGAGCAAACATTGATACTAAATAGCTAAAAAAAAAAAGGAAAATTATAAAATGATTATTTTTTTAATCATTTGAAAGTCTTTTGATAAAACATAAAAAAAGTACAAAATGTTATGTCAGTTTAACACTCTGATACAGATGGCAAAATAACTGACACTAGAGAATAATTGCTCACTAAATGATCAAAAGAAGATTAACTAGCAAACACAAAGAGCCCACGAGCCCTCTGCCCACTCACCCACCTCCAACACTACCCCACGCTCTGGGCCAGAGAGGGCGCGACTCGGGCTGGGCCGTGAGTGCGAAACCTCGCCCGGCCGCGGCCACACCTGGAGGGGAGCCCTGAGGTCTGCAGCAATCTGCTGTGACCAGCGATTTTCCCAGGACAAGGATGGCCCCGCCGTCGCCACACATGACTCGGCCTCCCGGTGGAGATGCCAGGGTGCCAGGGAAGCCCCCAGCTCCGGGCTGCCTCTTCTCACCCCGCGTGAAGCCCCTCTCCGTCTGCTCCAGGCCTCGTCACTCACCTTTGCAGACCCGGGACAGGAGCAGAGGCTGTGCACTGAAGCACCATCTAGAGATTCTTACCAAGTGAAGAAAGAGCCTGAGTGGCCGGGAAGGGACTAACAGAAACCTGACACATCCATAGACAAAAACAGCCCCTCTGCCCATTTTGTTCAATGTGACTTTTTTTTAAAACCAAAGAAACTCATCCGTTTTTAAAATCACTTAAGTAATCCATGCTCAATGCAACAAGGCAAATGATTTACAGGTGTACAAAGTGCCATCATTTCTCTCCAACCCCAGGCCCTTGAGATTACCCATTTTAAAAGCCTGGGTGTACCTCTCTCTGTGCTTTATGATGTTTGTGCAATCTTGGGCACACAGACACAAAACACACTCTAGTTTTGTACTTCAACACTACAAAACAGCCATAATCTTAAATTGTTTTCCAACTCCCTTTTTAATTGAACGTTGTTATTTTGGGCACCTTTCCAAGCTAATATATGCAATCTAACCTCATTGCTTGGTCTGGCTACACAGTATACCATGCTATGAATGTGGAATAATTTCTATAACCATCCCACTTGCTGATGAACAATTAGATTATTTTCTAGTTGTTTGCTATTATAATGCTACAGTTAACATACAGGTATGTAGTTTTCTCTATATGTATTATGCTTTTGTTTCTACTGCATAAATGCCTATATGTGGGAGCCAAATGCCAAAGAGTATATATACACATTATTAATTTTTTTAAAGTTGTTGCCAAATTCTGCTTCCTAAAGACTGAGCCGAGAGAGTTAGCATGCTTCCTTTTCCCAGCAACTTTGATAGCACTGGATGTTATCAACCTCTCTAAATGGTGTCAAGCTAGTGGGAAAACAGAAGCACACTGGATTGTTTTAATTTGCTCTTCTGTGGGACCAATGCAAATATCCTGTTGCTATTTTGTTTTAGGTCTTATTAAAAGTTATATCCGTAATGGTGGGTTGTTTTTCAGCATTACTTTCTGGAAGCCTGAAGGGCACAGGCTTACACAAAATTTGCTTTGTAACTGCCCTATCAAACTACAAACACCAGTTTACTGCTAGAAGACGCAATCCTATTCCCTGGATTAAACTATGGACGTTCTATGGAGTAAACTACAGAGGCCACCCATAGGATTCGAGTTTTCAATCATTTTCACAATCAAAAGAGGTTTTGCCAACCTCCAATTAGTTATCACAAATTAACAAAATGTTAGCAAACGAGAGAGAGCCTGACCTGATCTGCAGAGGTGGTCACTAAAGGGTGACATGACAGAGGGGCCTCTGCCCTGGGGGATATGGAGGCTTACCAGAGGCAATATGATTTAAACTGGGATCTGAATGTCAAAAAGCACCAGACAGGTACAGATTAGAGAAGCTAATGGTTAAGGAAGAGGAAGGCCAGTGAGGGCAAGAGACAAAGCAGGACCACAGAAGGGACTAGAAAGTCAGAGGGAAAAGTCCATTTCAGATAGCGGTAGGAAACAGGGGTCCTGTGTGCACACGTGAGGCTGTAGGTGCCACTTACATATGCAAATGCAGGTGAGGATAAGTTATCAGAGAGGGGACTCCAGGGTCCTGGAAGGGGCCAGGGCCATTTACAGCCACCAACCTGGATGAGACCACCCAGGGGTCATCCAGAGGAAAGAAAAAAGACAAGGGGTTCATAGATAGGACTATAAAAGCACCGATAAGCACTAAACGTCCTTGCAAAGTATAGTAGTATTGCGCTTTGATTTATGCAAAAGACAGGACCTTGAAAATTAGATACATCGGAAGTTACACTGTTATTTCAAATGATTTGAGAGTTCACTTTTAGGAACCGCATGCTGAGTTATCTTTGGAGGCAAAAATGTTAAAAGAAAATGCTAATTATGTTCTCAAGTATTTCTGTGATTCAAGTATCCACGGGTCAGTTGTGACATTCTGACTGAGTCATGGTTACAGAGTATAGATACAAAATGTTCTACCTCGTGAGTGAACACAGAAAACCATCTGTCATGAAAGCTTACTTAACGCACAGAAAGAGTTGGGCAATGAGAGGAGTCAAATAAGAAATGTCTTATGTGAGAGACTACAAAATCAGATGTGAGGGCAGCGACGGTGGCTCAGTGGCAGAGTTCTTGCCTGCCATGCCAGAGACCTGGGTTAGATTCCTGGAGACTGCTGATGCAAAAAAAAAAAAAATCAGATGTGAGTACTCTGACATTCTCCATCCGGGGGTGAGCACCTCCTTAAGTTTTATACCTTCTCAGCTCCCCCTAGGCCCAGCCCTGTTGATTCTTTTTAATTAGCCTAAAAGCATGTGCTCCATCTCATTGTTGAAATGATTAAAAGTCGACAAAGTACGTATATATCAATTAAAATGCTGACATCTAGAAGTGAAAGTGTTTGGGTTTGAAGAAACCCTAAAAATGTGCAAGTACATGACCTAACAAAAATGAAAGTAAACAGATCTAAACTAATCTTGATCTCATAATATATTCCACATCATATAATTGGTTCTTGAAGGACCATTTTCAAACTTAAGAAATAGCTCAACACTATACATCAAAAAAATCCACTATATGTTTCATTTTCACATCTCAAGTTTGTTCCTTCTTTCCAGCAATGACTCAGCAACAGAAAAGTGGCTTTATAATGAAAATGAAACAATACACAAAAACTTTCATTCAAACATCAGTTTTGTTTCAAAGTCACTAAGCAAGTGCCAGGAATTTTCTAAGTAAATACCTGAAACTCTTAAAATACATAGTGGCTTGGGAAAAAAAGTACTTACATATGAAATACAAGGTAAATTTCTTGTTTCACGGATAAGCAATAATAATTTATGCCCATGATTTTTTAAAAGCACAAGTTATAACAACAAACAGGTATATTATAAAATGGGATTTGCAAAATCTTGATTAAATCCCAAAAAATAAGTGCATAAGACTCTGTAATTATTTTCTTAATTGTCAATTGTTTTAATATAAAGGAAAAAATAGGCTGAATCAATACCACAGAAAACAAAAAGAGCAAAACTGAATAGTCTTAGGGAAATGCAGTTTGCTCAGTGACAAAACTAAGCAATGAAGAGACAGTTTACTCTTAAATGTCACTCACATTCTTTAGATTCTGAATGGCTTATTTATACAATTAGCTGTTTATAGAAAATTTAGTGTCTGCTTCAAAGTTCAGAAAGAGTTGTAATTTAAAAATTAGATATTCTGATTCCATAAACATACTGCAATTTAAAGTTAATTTGTTCTGTTCATGCCAATTTAAGTAAATTATATAAACTGCATGGTCTAAAAATTTAATTTCAAATTCCTATTTCACATTGCAACATGCTACTAAAATCAGGAGGGAGTAAAATGGCAAAGTCTACCCTTTCCTTTCCATAAATAACTACATAGAAACTTGAAAGGAGAATTCAGTGCTGTGTATTTATTTATTCAATAGTAGGAGAAAGAGCTATCACCTTTTATGTAGGACGTGTATCTATCTCATCACTCAATATGGGCTCAATAAATAAATAAAACTAAAAGAAACACAGCCAGGGATTAAAGAAATATATTCATTAGAAAATAAAGTGACGATCAAAGTGATGGTTTTCACATAGATTCAGAGAAGCAAGAGGAGACGGAGAAAAAAGAGGACAGAAGTAGAATAAGGCACAAGAAATAAAATTACAGCAGGGCACATTCTGAAGGCAGTGCCATCACTGCTAAATTTGGGGTTGGAAAGGAGAAGGTCACACTTACCTGAGTGAGGAGCGCATGTGATAAAGATGGCAAATAGGAACAGCAGAGGGTGTGGCTTCCACCTCCAGGGACAGTTCCACGTTCGACCTGCATGCCACATCCTGCGAGGGAAGAAAGCAACAACCGGGGTACAGAATTCAGTGGAGCCTTATGACAATGGCAAGGAAAGTATCGGTTTCCAACAGAGACTGGAAAATAGAAAGCTTTTTTTGTCTTGCTTCCAAATAAAGAAGAAACTTAGAAGATGAACTAATCATCTCCTATAAGTTTATGAGGCAAAGGGGAACAAAAGTCCCTGAATTTTATTTGCCACTTGGTCTTAACTTCCTTACCAGAATATCTATAATAGGTGAGTTCTGTGGGAAGATGGGAAACTAGTCAGACAACTCAAGAAAGAAATCATTTATGAAGAAATAAAGCAATTTCAGCTTTAGCCTTGAGCATCACCACACCTGCTCACCTGAGTAACAGGAGATATTTCTCTCAACCTCCCCCACTGTCTCCCAGAAACTGAGGCTCCAAGGAAATGTTTTCATTTTAGAGCATCTGATGCCCCTCAATAAATTGCCCAGGCTCTCTTCTTTCCCCTAAAAATGGAGCATTGAAGGTTTAACCTTCCAAAAATATTCATTTCTTTACACACGCAATAGCTATGGGTGTTTTAACATAGCCAGCAAACCACAAGTATGATAAAAACCTGTAAAGGGCATCAGCTGGGGGGGAAATGCTTTGAAAACTCTCAAGTAATCCTTCTGTACCACAGCCTCCTCCTTAAACAGAAAGCTACATTTCATAGTGACCTGGAGAGAAGGAGCCGCATGTACCATCTTGGCTCCAGCAGTGGACTGGCCCGTTTCACTGGCTCAGCACCATCGAAGGGGGCATGTCAGCAAGCGGGTGGCAGGGGACACAGGCAGTGGCCAAGGGACCCCAAATGGGTGGCTGAGCCAGAGTCTTGAGGCAGAAAGGCAGGTAAGTAAAAGCAAGAAACCTCCAGGAGATCTTTATATTCCCAACAGGAGAGGGTTGAGCTGGCTATAAGAGGTAGTTGAATCCTTTTATTTCCAAAAAGAAGAGCATCTAACACTGCCCTTAAGAGTCATAGTAAAGCCTTCACGTGAAGGTGGGTCCTCTCAGAAACAAGTGTCACACTAAACAGAAGAGCAGAAAATGGGAAGAAAAGACGCAACTAAGCAAAAGGCAACGTCTCAAGCCTGCAATCCCATCTCTGACTGCGGACGCCATGCGGCAGCGGGGAAGTGGGTCTGGAATCGGAGGAGCCTGGTCTGCTGCTGAATAACCCCAGGAAGCCCCCCATCGCCTTGTGCATCTGACTCCTCATCTGTGAGACAGGAGTGGCAGCACGAGAGGAGCCACCAAAGTAGGGCTTGTTAAGACCAGCGCCTGCCCCTCAGCAAGCACTTGGTAAGTATCAGCTCTTCTAACTGCTGCATTCGTCCCAGCTGTCCTGGCACAGGCTGGGTCAACCTGTCCATGGGGGAACCAAGAGAAAAGAGATCAACGAGAGCGGACGCCTGGATGAATGCCGCATGTCGATATCCGCGGATTCCGCGGTTATTTGTGAGATCACCTGGGAATGGGAATGGAAACGAGGATGCCCGTCTGCCATGAACACAGGAAGCTCAAGCTACATCTGAAACTCACGCCACACGTTTGTGACACCCAACGACGACTCCCACCAGCACACAGTCCCTGCGGAAATGCTGAAGAAGGGAAAAGGGTAAGAGTATTGTTTGTGTGTTTTCAAAAACTTCCAACCAAAATGCCCGAAATGGAAATCACGTTTATGTCTTATGGAAGCAATGTGTTTGGGTGAAAAATAACTATAATGGAATGGCAAAGATTTACATCCTGCTTCCCCTGCCAACAGTCGGGTCTGGGGGGCAAGTTTTAAACTCTCCGAGCCTACTCCTCTTCTGTGCACAGGGGAGTGGCCAGCACAGAGAACTGGGGGTGCCAGCGCACGGCACTTCACAGGGGTTCACTAACAAGGCTGTAACCTCAGTTCCCCCATCCTGGAAAAGGGGCCTATTTCCTATCTAGGCTGGAAGAATGAAGGCTTTCCCGTGCATTCCAGGATGAGTGGCCATGCTTCCCAAACAACAATACAACTATATTCAAAGAGGTCTAGAACTGGAAACCAAAGATGGAGTCCAATCTCCCACCTTCACAGAGGAGAAAACTGGGGCCCAGAGAAATGAAGGGACAATTCAATCAAAGCCAGCTGCCAGCCCAAGACAACGCCCAGCTGCTCATTCTTTGCAGTACATGGCAAGTCTCCGTTCTGAGTATCTGAATGACGGTCCCAAATTCAGTTCATGTGCTCTCTAGAATCACGCTCATCAGCAACTTCTCCTTTGCTACAAAAGGTTCTGACATTTAGCCATTCCATATGCAGTCCCCATGGCAGTGGACAAGAGCTACCTGCAGTCCCATTGGGCAGCCACCAAGTGACAACAAAGGGCTCTAGGCATTGCAATTGTGAAGACTCCCTCACTCGGCACGGAAAGAGATCCCAGGACAGGGCGAGCGTTTGCAACCTAACATAAACCATCTGACACGCCAACTTTCATCCACTTCACTGTTTACTGAAGAACAGAAACAAATAAATTAAGAATAGAACAGAGGAAGGAAAGCACTCTGTGTCTTCTCAGGGGATCACTTAGCAAAGACACATCCCTGAGATTTTAAGTTTTCTCACAGGAATGGAAAATCCTGAGCAGGGTTACTAAGGTTCTAAAAAGGAGTTACGGAAAACAGAGTGCAATCTGGTGATATTTTCGTTGTGACCTCAAAGTTCTGTCAAGGAGAGCAGGAATAATTTCAAGTAAAAGAGACTCATAAGCTTCTAGAACCTGAAAGGAGTTTAAAGCTTATGGGGGAAAAAAAAACATGATTGCACAGGTGAGAAAGTTAAGATGCTCAGGTACTTGCCCAGTCATAAAAGGGGTAGTGGGGCCCAAACTGTCACACCCCCCCCCCAGGCATCCAGCCCAGCTGTCCTTTGAGAGACCCAAGTTGCCTCTATTGCAGACTGGCTCCCCTTTTCAACTTGAACAGGCCACAGAATGCAATATACTGAGTCCTGTGTCAGGAAGCTTTAGAATTTTAGAATTGTACGGGAATTAGTTTAAATATGGGAATGACCCCTTGCAGCATGATTTTATCCAAATGCCTCACTAAAATAATCTTAAAACCTACCATCTCCCATCTCTCTACTCCTAGCGGTTTCCAACATCATGCTATAAATAGAAATTAGTGTAGGAATTTTGAAATTAGTGGAGATATTGATATGATACTTGTTCTATTGATATGACCAGTAGTCAAAACTAACTTTCTTCCCCAAATTTCAATTTTATTCCCATGGCAAATCTTTTTATAAAAGGGCATGGGGAGTGCCAAAGAGAATGCTTTAGTTCTTTCAGAGTGAAAAGAATGGTAATTTGATTTATTCAAGTCTGCTTGTGATTACATCTCTTCTACTGGTTCAAGATCACGCTCCTGAACCTCAAGTAATGAATAAAAAGAGAAAGTGGTATTCTGTTCCTCAGTCTAAGTCCTCACACCAAGCTGGCTTCACCCACACCCTTTGGAAGGCTGGAATAATATCCTTCACATCTGCGCAAATCTTAACCTTCCAGAGCATATGCACAAATGCCTGCACCCTAGGAGAGATTGGCTGTCAACCTCGAGACACACGCACATGCACACGCATTCACACACACCCAGGAGTTCATGTAAAGTGGGGGAATCTGAATAAGAACGGCTGACTGAATCAATGTCATGGTTCGGACCTTGTACTGCAGCTTTGTGGAATGTCACCATTGGGGGACACTGGGAAATGGGCACGTGGTCTCTCTGTATCATTTATCAAGCTGCAGGTGAATCTACAAATAACTCAATAAAAATTCAAATGAGAAAAAAGTTCACCCTAAAGCTCTAGTATAACTTACTCCCAGATGGGTTAGAGAAAAATTACATGACAAAGGAAGGAAGGGGGGGAGAAAGGGGGGAAATAGATAGAGATAGACAGACAGATCTGACAGAGACAGAAAGAGAAAGGGGCAATGATAAAAGATATGGGGTAAATATTTACACCGGGTAATGGGCAAACAGGTGTTCTTTGTACTACTTTTATTCTGGCCACATTTCTACACATTTAAAACTATTTCAAGATACGAAGTGATGCAGACACATGCTTCCATGAATTGTATAATGTTATTCTCATGAAACTCTCATCAGTATTACTCCTTTCATAACGGACAATGTCATAGAAGAAACAGTGCCTCATTTCGATTGACATTTTCATGTCCTTTGTATAATATTCTATTACGTTATAACTATTTTTCTTACTGACATGGTTTTTTCATTAATTCTATCATTTTTGCTAGGGACATTTTAAATGAATTCAAGTTGAGGTTTTCTTTTAAGGCACCCCCCAAAGTCCAACCTGAGTAAAGCTAATAAAGGAAAGTAAGATGGATACTCAGACAGCCACGCTCAGCTTCTACTGGCATTTTAGTTATTGATATATCCTGTAAATTTTATGGCCTAAACACGGAGTATGCAACCCCTATGAGAAATGTCATCCAATTAGAAACAAAAATGGACAGATGCAGTTTTTCCTATGCAAACCACACACATGGAACAAAGTCTTCCTCTATTTAGTCTAAATTCTAAATGGTCTCTAGAAATTTCTAATCATCCCATCAGAGATGTAAACTCTCCGTAAGATATTATGGGCAGTTAGAAAAATGGTCCGTTTCAAGGAAGTGGCCATCAGTTTATTTTTAATATATAAACGGATTCTCTTCCAAATCATTATTTCCAGAAATCATGGTGACGTATGCAGTGAGGCAGTGAAACTGCAGGCTTCTAATACTTCCCCATAAGCCAAGAGACAATAGCCTCATTCACCACTCACACTGGAAGGGCACAATGTCATGTAATTTATATAAGCCACAAATGGGACAGCAGCTTCATGCAGCTCGAGACCCATCAGTGCAAGCCTTACTAAATCTATTAAGTTTCGGAGTGCATGAAAAACATGCAGTCACTACAGCCCAAAATATGCCTGTTGTGTGCAATTTCAGAATTTGAGTGTAATGGTATATATGTACTCTTTCTCCACAAGAGAGGTGGAAAATATATTTAGTTTGTGTATTTTAAAAAGATCAAAATTAAAATTTTAAGGATAATATAAGTAATGTTCTCCAATTAAACATTTTTTGAGGAATAGTTACTTGAAAAGCTGATATTTCCATATATTCTACCATACACATAAAAAGAATCAGACTATCTTAACTTATTCTATATGAATTTTAAGCAGCAAAACTGGAAAAAATAGTTACAATCTACCAAAACTTTGAAATCTGGAAAAATTCCATTAAAATCATTCAAAAAGGAAAAAAAATCAAGGCGCCGAACCGTATATTTGATGCATTGAACATTCATGTGTATTCTACAGTGGCAAGACTTTTCAATCTTGTGAATTTCAACATCTGTTTTCATGTCACTTAATTTCAAAATCAGGAATTGTTTACATTACCTGCTGACCAGTTTTATATTTTTTTACTAGACAAACCGGTATTCATATTTTTTATGTGTAGTACACTTTTTTTTGCCTTGTAAGGTCTGAATAACCAAGAAAGCCGAAAGAAAGTTGGACAAACATTGCTCTTAAAAGCTCTGCTATATTTTCAGGAAAAACTGAAGTTTAAAACAAACTCATATTCCTTCAAAATGTGTGGTTTGTGTAGGAGAACAGGTCTCACATGAGGCCGTTGGCCGTTTCCCAAAGTAAATTCTTTCAGGTTATACCTTGTTGATTCCACTGGCAAAAATGAAGCTTTCAAACTCACAGGTGTGGAAATACTCCACACGCAGCTGTCATAAAAATAACTGGTTCCGGCCTAATTATACGGCTCGGGACCAGCTGCGGTGCGCAGGGCTTGTGGGTGCCGCTGTTTTCTTAAGGACTGGGGCTGGGCTGGGCTGGGCAGGGAGGTGGGCGGCGGGGCGAGAGGAAGACAGGACTGGGGAGGGTCCTCACCCAGCCCTGAACCGAAAGCGTAAACTCACGTGGGAAGAAAGGTGGGTGGCGAAGGCAGGGGGTGGGGAGTGACCATCAACTTCTACAAACTGCTGAATATTAGTTAGTGGAAGGGATTGGGGGGATGAAAATGTCCAAACGGGGCTCTGTTCAAGATTCGATAAAACACCAGAGGGGAAATTACATATTACAGGAAAAGTAACTTCTTAGTCGGCCACAAAAATCAGCTTGGCCTTTTTTAAAACAACCTTCCTCTTTCCATTCCAGAAGGCCGGGCTGTGCCTGGCAGCCCTTGTCCTGCCGCTCCCAGGCAACTGCCCCTGTGCGAAGGCAAACCTTTGGGGTTTCATCGCACCCCCGCACCCCCTTTCTAAGTGGACACCCCCTCACCATCCACAGGTCCGTCCCAGATCCTATCATTTTAAAGGAAACATCCGTTTCTTAATTCTTAATCTACAAAGTACATTGAGAGCCTTTTCTGTGCGCTTTTATTTATTTTTAACCATTCGAATAACCCAAGGATCCCAGAAGAACGTCTCGAGTCAGGGTGCGCCCGCATCCCCGCGCGCGCAGGTACCCGGCAGCCCCGAGCCCCGCGCTGCGAGCGCGCCTCCTCGGCACCGGCCCCGGCCCGGGCCCCTGGGCGCTGCCGCTTCCTCCCGGTTCCCTCCGAATCGAAAACGCGTTCCCCGCGTTCTCCAAGCCCCCCTTCCTCGGGCTCACGCCGCCCGGCTGGGAGTTTGCCCATCGTTGGGGAAAAGAAGGGCGCGCGCTCGTCCCAGCGCTGTCTGGCTGCTCATGGCAGTCCCGGGCACCTCAAGGCTCAGGGCACACCGGTTCCCCTTTTCCACGCGCCCGGAGTCCCGGCAAAAGTATTCAGTTGGGGCGGAGGTGTGTCGGGACTCCGCGCGAAGACGCGAGACTTACATGTTGGCATCCCTGCGCCGAGGTCTCCGAGGCCGCCGGTCACTCCGCACCGTCCCCCGGCCGTGCCCGGTCCCACGGGGACGCCCCGGCCCCGGGCGAGCGGGCTGGAGGCTCCCCAAGTCCTCGGGGCGCGCTCGCCGGCCGCCCTCAGCCGTCCCCGCGCGCTGCTCGGGCGCCAGGTGCGCGGGCCGCTGGAGCTCCAGTGCGCTCGCGGGCGGCGGGCGGGGCGGGCCGGGGCGGGCTCCTCCCTGCCGAGCCGTGCGGGGCCGCGGGCGGCGCGCGGGGAGGCTGCTCCGCCGGGCTCCTGCCGGCCGGGTGGGAGGCGGGTGGGCGTAGGAAGCGGCCGGTCCTCCGGCTGGTGGGAGGCGGCACTTGGTCCCGCAGCTCCGCCCCAGTCCCCTCCCCGAGGGGCCCCGTGCCCGGAGTCAGGCCTCGCGCCCCTGTCCCAGTGTCCGCGACTCCGGGAGCTCGGCTCCGGGCGGCCCCACCCGGGAGCGACAGTCGAGCGCGGGACGCCCAGGTCCCCGCGCGGCGGCAGAGGAGCTGCAGGGAGGGCGCAGGACAGGCCGAGGTCACGGACGGCCTGGAGCGCGGAACCCCGGGGGCCCTTTTGGGGAAACGGCGGGAAGCTCGGAACCGAGCGGCTACTGCGGCCTCCTCCCTGCCCACGGGACGTGCGCTGCGGGCTGCGCGCCACCAGGCCTGGCTGTCCTCCTTGCTCTTCTCTCCTTCCCTCTCCTTCCCTTTCCTTTTCTTATCCTTCCCCTTGCCTTGCCTCGCCTCGCCCTTTCTTTTCTTCCTTTCCCTCCCTCTTTGAATTTCTGCCTTCTGCCTTCCTGTCCTTTTGTTCTCCCCGTCTTTTTCTGCTTCGAACTCAGAGTAAAGGGAGTTGCTGTGTCTTGGGAGTTGGCTCAGCCCCCCACCCCCACCCCCTGCCACCACCCACCTCTCCATCTCTGCACCGGCAGGCCAGGGGGATGGGGAGATGCCAACATCCCTTCTCCTGCCCAGGAGGGATCCAGGCTTTTAGAGCGAGCTGAGCCGCAGCAGGTGCACTGCACCCCTGTCATGCCCCCCCCCCCAGGCCTTCCCCTGCCGCCTGCTGAGACCCGAAGTTCCCCAAATAGAGATCGATCCTTTTTGGCTTAAGCTTTGTCGTCTGTTTAAATGCCTCTAAATGCCCCTAGGGGAGTGGAAGCACTCTAAAACCTTCACTCCTGGGGTTGGAATGGTTCATTCCCCTCCTGGAAAGTAGAATTTGGGGAGTGCAGCGAGAGAAGAAGACAGCCTCGGGGGTCTGGGATCTGACACAGTAGGAACCTGTGAAAGCGAGTGGGCAGGTCTGGGGTCAGGTCACTCCCCCACGGTCCAGCCTGACCCTCTCTGACAGAACCCTGGGACTCAGGAGAAGACCAGAAGACACTGCTCCTTACAAGTCACTGTGTAACAAAGGCAAATCCAGGTGCCAACTGGGGAAGTGGCAGCCTCCTCTCCTGCCCCTGGCAAGTAACTGCCCGGCAAAGGGGACTGGACAAGCTTCCTGAAGATAAGGAAGGAGAAATGGGACACACTTGAAAAGAGCCTCACTTCCCATGGAGGTCTGCAATCGGTCCTCAGATACTAGAGGCAAAACCTGCCCTAGAGCTAACTGTCCAACTTGCCCTGCACACAAATGCACATGGGCACACAGGCACACACAAATGTGCACATACACCAGACACACGTGCAATTGTGCACAACCTTGCACACATGCACACACACACAAATGCACAAACATGCATACATGCACGCACAAGCGTCACAACATAGAACTGCCAGAAAATTTACCTGGCATTGTTCAGCCAGTGATAGAGAACTACTGGGTTGGAGAAAAACAGATCAAGCATGACTTGAGCTCACACAGCCATGGCAGAAAGGAGCTGGAGCTGGTCCAGATGCCAGAAAATCCAAGGGTGTGTTTTCGTGGGACACTTTTCAGTATTTAGCTAGATGAATAAACTGGATGATTACTAGAGAAACCGAATCATAGCTTTTAAGGGAAACTGAAGTTTGTCTTTTCAACCCTTTCAGGTACCGGCTGGGAAAGTGAAAGCCAGAGACGCTGGGGGATCTGCACGCAGGCTAGAGGGGAGGGGCCTAGGGCCCAGCTCTGCAGACCCCCAGCGCCAGGCGGTCTGTGCACCAGACTAGGCGGAAGAAAGTTAAGTGCTACTCACAGAAATTTTTTAAACGGTATTTATTATTTTGCAGTTCCTGTGGGCCAGGGATCCAGGCACAGATTCCCACAGGGTCTCTGGCAAGCCTGCCGCCAAGGGATCCAGTGGGTTCTTACCTGACTTCATCCAGAGAAAGGAGCTGCTGCTCAGCTCACTCGTGCGATTGCTGCACTCAGAATTTCAAAGCTAGAAGAAACCATCAAACATCAGGGTTAAAAATATATATATATATGTATATAAGTAACTGAAATAAATGGACATGAATTTAGAAGATGGAGAAGTATATTTACATGTGCTGATATATGCTGAAGTGTTCATGGATTTATCTCCTTGTAGTTTCTGTATAACCACATGAGTCACAGATAAGATATTTCATTGGGCCAATATATTGATAGAATCTGTTAGTTTAACACTCTGTCCTCAAAGTCAGCATTTGCTCCTTTTCTAGGGAAGAGTGTGCTTGAGGAAATGGATGTATCATGGAAAGAACGGGGTCCTTTACCGCAGTTGACCTCGCTTCCAAACTGGCCCTGCAATTTCCCAGCACAGTGAACTCGGCTTGTTTACTTAAACTCTGTGAACCTGGTTTGGAGGATGAAAAGAAGACTGTAATGTTTAACTCAGGGGCCGTGGAGGCAGCATCAGCGAGGCTGCGCTTACCTCAGTTCCTTTCCTGGAATTTGGTGAGAAATGTTGGTTGCCTTCCGCCTGCCCCAAGTATCAGATCATTCCAAACCGAAAGCACATTCCTGGGACAGCATTCCTGTCTAGTGCACGCTCACCATCCGTTTGAGGCCTTATCAGGGCTGGACACTCAGCTTTGGGGAACACCGTCTCCCAACTGGAATCCGACATTCAGGCCGTCTGCCCCCATTTACAAGGCCCTTCGTCCCTCCCCCTCACCTGCCCTTTCTCTGCCTTTGCGCCTGCCTTGGTTTAACCATTTCCCCTCCAGCTCCCTGCAACCTTCCCTCTCACCACCTGAGTCTGCCAGTCAGCCCTGATGCCAATGGACTCCAACGGATCCAGCGTCTCGCCCCCGATAACTCAGTTCCCATCTCTCCAGAACAGGACGTTTCGGACAGGCAAACGAAGGGCACTGTTGAGCTTTTGAGCAACAATGTAAAAATGTTTATAGTAAGAGTAGTTATAATACATTAGTCTTGGACGGTGTGCCAGGCAGTATATAGGTTATATTCCTGTAGATAAAAACTAGATCTTTACTTTTTTTTAAATGATTCAGCCCCATTACTGTTTTTTTCTGTCATTCTGCTCCATCCTCCACGAAAGCGAGCCCTCTGCTTTTGCCACACACGTTGCATGCCTCAGTGGGCTGGTAGGAACAAGTGGCCCTGGCTTATCTACATCAGCTGATGTCATCCTGTCTGGTCCCTGGTCTCCTTCCCTCTCATGGGGGAGGCCCCTTGTTTCAGCTTGTTAAAGCTGATGAAATGTAACATACCAGAAATGGATTAGCGTTTACAGTGGGGATTTATTAGCTTACAAGTTTACGGTTCTCAGGACACGGAAAATATCCAAAGTAAGGCATCAACAGGACACTACCTTTTCTGAAGACTGCCTGCTGGCGAGCTTGGGCTCCTCTGTCACCTGGGAAGGCACACGGTGGCGTCTGCAGGTCCTTCTCTCCTGGGTTTAGTTACTTTCAGCTTCTGGCTGCTCCATCTCTCAACTTCTCTGGGTGCTTTGCTGCATTTCATAATTTTACCTTTTAGCCCCTTTTATCCTCTTATAAAGCTTCTGGCTTCAGTGGCTTGCCTTCAGCTTCTCTGGGGCTTTTTCTGTGAGTTTCTCTTAATTTCATCTCTTAGCTTCTGTATGGGTTTTATTCTCTTATAAAGGACTCCGGTAAGAGCAATACGACCTACCTTGGAAGAGAAGGGCCACATCTCAATTGAAACAACCTAATCACAAGGTCCCACCTACAATATTGCTCCTGAGGGACCGTCTTTGTGTTCACCAACCCGGCCGCTCCCAGGCCCCTTCGCGCTGACGTGGCCCAGCCCCTGTTGCAGAAACCCCTTTGTTCCCTTCACTTTCCTTCCTGGCCTGAGAGACTAGACATAGCTGTTCTTTCTCTGCTGTGCCTCAAACATTTTATCTGTACCTCAGAACCTCCAATCCCATTCCACCAAGGTCCTCTGCTGCTCACCCTTATGAAAAATGAATATAGGCAATTTGAACATTTTTTGTTTGCTACCTGCCCAGTCATCCCTGGAGGCCAGAAGTGGACACTAGCTGGAAGCTTATATTTGGGTGAAGGAGAAGCAGGATCGAGCAAAGGGAAAAGAAAAATGAAAAGTGAATATCTCAAAAAATACCATACCTCCACAATTTCACAATCTCTGTGAATGACAGTTATTCCTATTTCTTTTTTGCAGGGGCAGGTACTTGGACGTGAAACCAGGTCTCTGGCATGGCAGGTGAGAACTCTGCCTGCTGAGCCACTGTGGCCCACGCAATTATTCCTATTTTTAAAGATAGGAAATTGGAGTTGAAGTGGCTAAGTGACTTACCCAAGGTCATGCGACCAGCAAGCAGCAGGGTAAACCCATGCTGAGGCCCACAACGATGCTGACCTCTGGGCTGACCCAGAGACCTTACCCTACACTCCTGCAATCGAGTATCTGAATCCACAGTCAGTGAGCCAAGGAAATCTTACTCACTGCTTTCAATCCAGAGTACCCATTTATAGACATCCATTTCAAATGTGATTCCTTCATCAATCTTGTTAACAGTCATTTCTGATTTTGTTATATGCAAATGTAATAAAGTTGTTTCCTATATTTGAGTCGTAAAGACAGTTCCGACCTGAGCAAAGCCCCCATGAAATCCCACAGAGGCCTGAGCGTTATGTGTGACAGTGACCGTCTAGTACATTTAGCCCAGCGATGGCCGCCATAGTCTCACAAAGGATGACCTACCTCAGGCAGTTCTCCTGATCTACTGTAGACATTCTCATTCTCAACCCAGAGCACTAGTTGGAGGGCAAGGTTTGATCTTGAACTGGTCCTGCTGGCTCTTCCTAATCAACACATTCTTGTCCAAGTGGTCAGAAGCCATCTCTGCTGTAACCCATCCCTGGTGCCATCAAAGAGAAACATCAAGATCACAAGAGTCCACTTCCCGTAGCTCCTCTTTTCCTATGAGAAAATCCGAACAAATTACTTAGTGCTTGAGAGTCGACATGACATATAATGTGAGCCCAGTTCTTCCAGTTGGCTGAGTTTAGCCTGCTACAAACGTCATGCCCTGGAGGTCCTCGGTCTTCCCCGTATAATAGAAACATCACTGTCAACGAAGATTCCCACCATTCTTTGGCCAGTCCTACAGGCGTGCCACTTGATTACGTTAATTCCACATAGCACCTCCTTTATACTTCATGACAAATTTCCAGTTACAGAAATGTGGGCTAAGAGAGTTTAGAGAGCTAGGATTAAACTCTGTTTCTGACTACAAGACCCCTACACTTTACCAACCCAGCAGAGGTGCCCAAGGACAGCCTGATCAGATGTGGATCTGGGAAATACAAACATACAGGTTTTTCAGCTGTTGCATGATCCTGCTCAAAATCAGTGACTCACCAACTATATGGAAATCAATTAATGTTTCTGAGCATCCAGGTGCATATGTACATTGCATTCGTAACCTATGCTTCACAAACTTGGAAAGCCTCCTGAATTATACAGGAAAATCAAGTATAGTAACTTCTTGGGATGAAATGCAAGAGTGAGAGCTGGGTTCAAACAAGCCATCATTAATCTCCTTGCTGTTTGTTCATTCAAGACTGTGTGTAACACTTACTGCCTGCTGGGTGCGGTTCTAGGCACTGCCTACAGCAGTGAACAGAAGTCAACAATGTCCCCCCCCTTGAATGAGCTCTTCTCTCAAGGGATGGGATGGGTGGGGAGGGAGGTTATAAAGTTCCAGGAGGCAGATCCATAACATAGACCGTGATAAGTTCTTTGCAAAGGAAGGTAAGGAACAATTAGAGAAAGATAAGATGAAAGGTGCTATCTTCTATGAAATACTTAGGAAGAGGCTTTCTGCCAAGATGTCACTGAAGAAGAGATAAAGATTGAGTAGAAGGAGCTGGGTGGTTATCTGAGTTCCAAATAAGTACTAACAATTGCAGATGCCCCCAACACAGGAGTGGCTCGGCCCATATGTGGGTCCAAGAAGGGTAGAGGCAAGGAGGACTGGGCCCTTCATCGCTGCATCTGGGTGGGGGGAGCTGCTCATGGTCACCCATTGGAGAAGATAGCAAGGGGAAGATGCAGGTTTGGGTGGAAAATCAAGAATTCACTTTGAGACCTGGTAAGTTTGAGATGTTTCTGAGACATTCTAACAAGTACAGCTATTACACTGCCTGGGACGTCTTAGGTGCTCACCCACAGTGGGAGGAAGGAAGGGAGTGGGGGAGGAGCCGGCAAGCATTGCTTCTGAAGGTTTCACTTGAAATCAGTGTTGATCTCCTGATTGGTTGTTTGCAGCATGAACTTTCAAGAAGAGGCGGGATTTTGGTTAAGCCTTGAAGGAGAGGCGGGATTCACAGAGAAAGAGGAGTGAGAACTGAGACAATGGGGTCAATTATAGCACCAATGAGGAAAGCATGATCGATATTTCAGGGCAAGTGAGCAAAAGGCTAATGGAAGAGAGATTGTGGGAAGCCAGGGGCGGGGGGACGGGGTGGGGGGGGTGCTGGCTAACAAGGTGGGCTGCATCTCATCGGAATTTCAGAACCATTGGAACTTTCCTTTGACTGTCTTTTTTGTTTGTTTAGCTTGTGGGCAAGGGAGCCACACGAGGAAAGCAATGCCTTAGAAAATTAATCAGGATGGGTTATAGTGGAGAAGACCTATGCAAGGAGGAAAATGAGGAAGCCACTGCATAGCATAAGGTGACTCTGGGAATAGCGCAGCAGCAATGGCAGTGAAATGGAGGTACTGGGTTCACGAGACTCACGAAGGTAAGGAGGCATGATTCTTATTGAGTCCAATCCCGTGCAACTTTGGTGCGTCACCTCATGGCAGCCATTATGATTGGCTGCGTTTCTGTGGATGTCTACAGGGATGCATTGTCTTATTTGTACATGATATTGCTGTGGAGTCGTTGGGGGTTGGTAGAGTTTGGACTTGATGCACCTCAGAAAAACCTGTTCTTAATGTTAATCCACTCCTGTGGGCATGAACCCATTGTGAGTAGGATCTTTTGATAAGGTTTACTTCAGTCCAGGTGTGATTCGCTTCAATCAGGAAGGGTCTTAATCATATTGCCAGAGTCCTTTATAAGCAAAATAAAATTCAGACACAGAGGGAGCAGTCAGAAACTGAAATTCAACAGAACCTTGAAAGAAAGGGAAAGACCAGGAGATGACACCATATGCATTGCCATTTTATAAGCTAAGGACTAAGCATTTCCAACAGCCAGTCCCAGAAAGTCACAGTCTTCTAGGAGACAGAATTGCCCTGAAAATTCCTTGATTTGGACTTTCTTTCAGCTTCAAAACTGTTAGCAAATACATTCACATTGTTTACCCCAACCCCACTGCATGGTATTGACTTAGCAGCCCAGGAGACTAAACCGTTGGCCAGTTTTGGGGTGGAGGAGGGGGTTCTCCAACACATGGCAGGACTGCTCTTCCCTTGCCCTTGGATATTAGATGTGGTTGTGTGACTTACTTTGGCAGATGTGATGTGGGTGTGAATGATGTGTCACTTGGAGCAAAGCTCTTAAGAAATAAAGCGCAGTTTTTCACCTTTTCTTCCTGCTGACACAGCAATGGGCAGTACTCTAAATAGGGAGATTCTGTCATTCCATCAGCTGGAGTTCTGGAGTGAGGGTTGTGTGCAGCAGATGGTCAGCCAACCTGCAGAGGTAACATAGTGCACATGACCAATAAGTCTTAGTTGCCAAAAGCCACTAAGGTTTGGGTATTAGTTGTTACTAGGGCACAATATAGCTGCTCCTGACTGATACAGCACCTGTTATCTAAAGAATAAATGAAGCAATGTATAATTAAATGCAAAGATATTTAAAGAATTAACATTAAACTGTTTTATGTTAGAAAATCTGAAATTTTTCATTATTTCAAAACTATTGACCACGAGATGCATCATTGAAATATAATGATATTCATAAACCTGGCCAAAGAGATAAACATGAACAAGAAAGAACAGTTTTTATTATGTATGGCTTTATTGAATTGATTCTATAAAAGCTTTCTGTGTTCTCTTTTTAAAAATCAAAGCAAAGTAGTTTTCCAGAGATTTGGCAGAAAATGGAAATCATGTTTGTGTGTGTGTTTGTGTGTGTGTGTGTGTGTGTGTGTGTGTGTTGCATGAGAGAGGGGAAAATTCAATTCCCCTTGGGAGAATGACAAAACTGGAGTAGAAGTAAAAGTTTGTGAATCCAATACAAATACCCTCTCTATGAGGGCTCTTGATGCTGACTTTAATATCAGAGATCTACAATTGAAGAAAAAGCTAATTAATTCAAAATGAGCCTCTTACTACTAGGGGCACTGAGGAATGCGTTTAGAATGGTGCAGCCAAGAACATACTCCTGGAGGTGAAGAAACAACCAGTGTCCACTTTTAGATACGCTGGACAACTTTTCAACTATTTCATTAAAAATGAAATGAGATGGGAAGACACGTATATTACACAGACTTTATTAAGCAGCTGCTATTAAACCAAAAAGGGGGGCATAATTCTGGGAGTAGGATATGCTGACTTAAATTGAGCCCCCCTAGAAAGCACGTTAGAGAAGTTGCACATGGCCTGAGCCCAGAGTGACAAAATGGAGAAGTTCAGGGGTGGGGACTCGGGCAGAGGGATGTGGCCATCATAAACGCTTACAACAGGACCATGTTCGTGTATTTGGGGGAAAGAAAGAAGGCAAGTGTGGCTGGAGGACAGGGGTGAGGGCAGGGGGACAGGGAGTGAGGACAGGGAGACGGGCAGGAGCCATGTCACGCAGAGGTTGAAGGTCAGAGTAAGGAGTTGGACTATTATTTTATGTGCATTGTGTGCTGTCACGGGGTCTAAACAGGGAACTGCCAACATGCCAGAGGGGAGCACTCTTGGGAGGGAGGCAGCCACGTGGGTGGATATCGCAGGGGTCTGGGTGGGAGATACCGGGGGTTTGGGCTATGGTGTTGGTAGAAAAGGTGAAGAGAAGTAGACAGATTCAGGATAAGTTTTAGAGGCTGGGATGAGTAACAGAACTTAGATTGATTCAGATGTAGGAGGTGGAGAGAAATCGAGAAAGCAAGGAAGAACTTGGGTTTTAGGCTTGGGCCCTGCATGGGTGGTTTTGGAGGAAGGGGATATGCTAAGTGTGAGATGCCTACAGACATCCAAGTAGAGATATCGAGTAGACGCCTGGAGTTGAAGGGGCAGATTTGGAAATCAGCAGGATACAGATGACGTGGAATGAGAGGAGTGCATTCCAGGGAGACAGAGACAAGAAGAAATGAGAGCTGAGACCATGCTCCAGATAAACCAACATTTCAAGAGGAAGAGGGGCCACCAAAGCAGACTGAGAAGGAGCAGCTGGTGAAGGGAACTTGTGTTGTCACAGAGGCCAGAAGAAGAACCTGCTTCAATTAGGAGGAAGTGCTCAGCTGGGTAACTGTGACCAAGACGCTTGAAGGCAGTAACGTAGAGTTCCCTGGTGACGTGGGCAGGACTGGTGTCATCAGATATGATCATGGAATAGCTTGAGAAAAGAGCAGAAGGCAAGCGACTGGAAAGAGTCAACACTTCCAAAAAAAGTTGGTGCTGACCTGAAGCACAGCAATGCAACGTACTGTTCTTGGAGAGGAGTGTGCAGAGTGGAGATGTAACGTTTGTAGGTAGGTAGAAATGATTCAAGAAAGAAGCTGATGATGGGAGGGTGGGGTGGGGGTGATTACAGGAGTGATGCTTTTGGGAGCAAGAGAAGATGAGGGTGAATCAGAGGCATGTTCTTTAATGGTCGCATCCTGTCATCACGCAGCAGTGTCTGCAGAGGTTTGATTAGAAGGATGGATCACAAGGGAAAGTGGGTCCTGACGGGGATAAGGCCACAGAAAGGTTGGAATTTTATAAGAAAGAGTGAGTGCACCATAAGCATAGGAGGCACCAAACACTGGCCAAGCCAGGTGCAGGTTTTACTCAGCGGTTGTTAACCAGTGGCCACTTGTCCCCTGCCTTGTTGGGAATTGCTGCATGCCTATAAAATAGGATGTTAGAAATGACCTAGGGAAATAGCATGGAGTGGGGAGTCCTTCCCCCCTCACCATCACAATCCCACAGTTACCTGCACCTGAGAACAAAGCCAGGGGCCCTTTGAGGACGGCAAAGCCCAGAGTCGTTCGGGTCTTCCTAAAACCCTTCATTCATTCAAAGAATTTCCCCCGTGCTGGGCTAGACTTTCTCAGGTTCTTATTGGGCTGCGCACCATGCAGAAATTCCACCAAGTATTTATTTACTCTGCTATGAATAGCAAACACTAACAGCGTGAGTACATTTTTCTCTTAAGGTTTCTAGTAACCCTAGGTTTGGGCTTCCAGGACCTGGAGCGGGAGGTGATGGGCTGGAGGGCTCTCCACCATAATGCAGGCTCTTCGGGGTCCCTGTTTTCAGGCACCCTCCCCACCTCTGGCCCTGGAGGCTGGAATCCAGAGCCTCTTAGATTTAGTCTCTCCGGGCCGTTTCCTGCCAAGTGGAGAAGGGTGGTTGCTTAATTGCAGGGGTTGGGGGTGGGAATTGGAGGCTTGTTGCTCCTTCTATAAATCCTCAAGCAGGCGCCTGCTGCACCTCTGACTGCAGGGAGTTTTGTGTGTCCAATTTCTGACACACTCCTTACCTTTCTCGGTAAGGGCGAATCGTTGGTCACCATCTACGTAGATTTAGGTTTGAAATCCCTCCGCTAAGTCATTCCTCTCTCTTCCATCAGCTTTCCAGGTTCCTACGTGGATCTTCTGAGTGACAGGGATCTCCAAGTCTCACTGAAGTGGAGTTTGTTTGGAGATAGACATGGACATGGAAAATAAGTGCCATACCTACTGGGTTAAATGATGGAAGTGGTCCTTTAAGAACTGAAGACTAGCTTCTAAGATTGAGTACTTGGAGTATGATCAATTGTTAGAAATGTTGGCGCTTAGCATATTCATTCTTGGTGTTTTAAAGGCTATTCTTAAAAACCTAAGGTAGGGTTTATGTCTTGAAATATATGAAATCCTTACTCTCTTGAAGCTAATTGAACTTCATACTGAGACAAATTATGTACTCCCCATGGCATAGCTTTTAACTATGTTCAATTTTTTTTAGACATTCGTGCGGTTAGTCTCACATTCTTTAGCACAACTACATATATTAACCTTGTCCCCGTTTATCTGCTTGATCCTACAGATGAAATGGCAGTGGTGGAAGCCAGCATTTTTATGCTAATTTTGAGGGATTATCCACAGCTTCCTATCACATTTTATTGCAATAATTCATTCAGAAATGACCTGTGCCACTTTGAAAGGATTTATGTACCCTAGAAAAGCCATGTTCTAATCCTCATCGATCTTGCAGGAGAAACTGTTTCTTCTAATCCCCATTTAGTAGGTTGGAACTTTAGGTTGGAAACTTTAATTAGATTATCTCCATGGAGATGTGACTCAATCAAGAGTGGGTATTAAACCTGATTAGGTGAGGTAAGTCTCTGCTCATTCCAGGTAGGTCTTGATTAGTTTACTGGGACCCTATAGAAGAGGAGACATTTTTCTTTAAGAGAATGCCTTTTGAGGATGACGAGAAAGTCACAGCAGAGCCACAAGGCCAAGAGAACCACAGAGTTCACCAGCCATGACCTTTGGAGATTCTGAGAGAGCAGAGAATGCTGTAGAACCACGAAGCACAGAGTCCATCAGCCAGCGACTTTTGGAGATGAAGAAGGAAGACACCTCCTCAAGAGCTTCATGAAACAAGAAGCCAGAAGAGAAAGCTAGCAGACTGCCATGTGCCCTTCCAGCCGAGAGAGAAACGCTGAATGTCACTGGCCTTCTTGAACCAAGGTATCTTTCCCTGGATGCCTTCTGTTGGACATTTCTATAGACTTGTTTTAATTGGAGATGGAGATGGGGCATTTTCTCCATCTTAGAACTGTAAACTAGCAACTTATTAAATTCCCCTTTTTAGAAGCCATTCTGTTTCTGGTATCTCACATTCTGGCAGCTAGCAAACTAGAACATGACCCAATTGTATGCCAATCTTTATGCGGGGAAATGCAAAATAAACAAAAAACCAAAACCAGCAACCTGCTTGTCCTCCTAGCAACGCTAACAAACACAGCAAAAAGTTTATGTGGCCCTTCCAGCATGGGAAAGTTGACAGAATTCGTATATCAGTGTTTAGAGCAAAAACTCAACAGATCTGTGAGGGCAGAGAGAGCTCTGTGGAATTTGAGAAGGAAAAAGTTGACTTCAGATTTAAAAATCCACACTTTTCAAAGGATAGGTTTGATCTCATGAAACTTTGTATTAAAAGTTTGGCAATCAAAGATATGTTGTGAACTCTGACATGTAAACCTCTGAACATGTTTTGTTTTGCTTTCTAAAAGTTTATGCCTGTTCGTCTTCCTGCTGGTTCATTGATTACTCATGTGATATGACAATTGACATAAAATACTGCCAGTGCTAGGACAGTGTTTGGACTTCTTCCTTTCTCTAATGACACTTTGAATCATGACTTCTCTCCCCTGGTCTTAGAAAGGCTAATTTTATTGTGAGTTAGAATTATCTGGTGGAGTCAGAAAAACTGGGAACAGAGGAAAGCTTGATCCCAGGCAAGAAATATGATTGAAGATAAGAGATGACTGTGATCAGGGAGGCGGACAGTTTGGAAAAGGAATGAGCAAATTTATTGACAGTGGTGCATAACATAGAGCCACTTGTGGAACTTTCCCTCAGGGTAGAAGAATAGGAGACCCGGAGGGTCTAAGCGCTGATCCAGGAGACTGCGCAGGGAACTTGGGGCCCCGGTAGAAAGCTGGGCCCACTTGGGAAACAAGAAGTAGAGGTGGACACTGGGCCCCACACACATATTCGGGAGGTTGGCGGGGCGGAGACTGGACACGCTGAGCCCAGTTCCACATCTGTAAATGACAATCATGTCGCGCTTCTCTAGTTGTGATTATTCCTAGAGATAATGTTTATAAAATATCAGGCAGAGTTGGAGCTTAAAAATTATAGGAACTATTATTATTAATTTATATTTCCAAATAGAATCAAGTTTTCTAGGGCCAGCTCTGGAAACAGTTGGAGAATTGTGGATGTGGTGAATAATTGCAGTGTTTCGGAATGTAATGCATATCGTTGAAATTTTGCTGCTTCTTTCTTGGAGAACCCAAAGATATACGAACTGGAGGGAGCTAGAGCAAATTTAACTCCCTCCCCCTTTTTCATGTCTCCATTAGCGAGCATTAAATATGAGCAAAACCAAAAAATGATTGGAATGATTACAGTGCCACCTGGTAATTGACAGAGGAGAAAAGTGAACTTCTTCAGTTGGAACAGCAAGCAAAATTCTATTTCTAATATACACTTTTGCTTTGTAGTGTATTTTATATGACACGGGATGAATAATTATGTTCAAAAAGGGACAATAAAATTGAAGATGAGAAGGAGGTGCCTGCCATGAAAGCTAGAGTCAAAAACTGCTTTTGAAGCTATAAAATATCATTCCTCTTTGAGGGAAGTGGAAACAATCTTCCTTTTATTCTCACACAGACAGCTTTTAATCATTAGGTGATTTCAGGAAGAAAAATACATTTTGACATGGAAAATGCTGGCGCATTTGGGCGTGTGCAACTGTGTCTAGAATCTAAACGGATTCAACCAATAAAATATTTTTTAAATGACTTTTATTAAAAGGGCTTTTTTTTTTAAGGATATTCAACCGTACCCATGATGAAAAAAAAAATGCTTCTATACCATAGTCATGAATTTTATAAACAGGCATCAAATAAATTGTTTTTCATACCATAAATTGATTTTTTATTTCGTTTTATCATCATCCACATGTAAGTATGTTAAATTTAATGTAGCTAATCTTTAAATGCCAAATACCACTCATGATTTATGGAGTTGCACAATTAGCCAGTACATTTCTAATGTTATGTTTGGTCCTTGATTTAAGTGAAAATCTTTGCCAGAATTAGTGTAATCTAGGTTCATGAACGCATGATCATTTTTCAATTTCCCCAAGTGGATCTGAATTACAGATTTTGCTTTCCCAGCCCAACTCAGACTCAGCCAACTTTTACTCTTGTAATCAGGACTGGGGCCATTGCTTTAGGTCAGAACAGATTCCAGTAAAGCATCGGGAGAGCTGTTTTTCTATCCTATGTTGGACATTGAGAAGTCTTCAGATTTTTTCATCATGTCAGCATAGTTAACACAATACAGAGCCACAGTCTGCAATGGCAAGATTTATTCTTCAAGCATACTTGAAATGGCTACCATCTCTTAAAGGAGAAACAGAACTGACAGGATACATTCATACTCTCTCTCACACACACACATTTCAAGATATTTACTGTAAGGAATAGTTTCATGTGACCATTGTGTCCAGATTCTGTAGGGCAGTTCGGAAACTGGAAATTCTGATAAAGGTGATTCTGAAATCTGACAAGCCCATAGTGCCCAAGGGAAGCTGGCTGATTGAGAAAGAGGCAGGATCTTCTTTTTGACTGCTGAAATGCCCAGTTCTGACTTTAAGATCTCCATCTGTTTGGGTGAGGATGCTCCCCTCATTGCTGAAAGCCATCTCCTTTGTTGATTGTAGATACAAACAGCCATAGATGCAATCAGTCATAGATGCAATCATCTGACTATACATGCAAATCCATCTATGAAAGACCTTCACAGTAACAATCAGGTCAGTGCTTGCTGGACTGAAAAATTGGACACCATGACCTAGCCAAGTTGACACATGAAATTAACCATCACAAATGATATTAGGAAACACATAATATTGAACCATACTAGATAAATGAGTCCCAGCATGGTGAAATGGCATTACTATGAAAAAGAACACCAGGAAAAGTCCTGAGGCAGAGTTGGGAGAACACAGAGTTCCTCAATGTCAGTAGATACTTCCAAAGTCAAAACCAATAACCTTATCATTTGGAACTAGATGGGGTAGACCAGATGGTCTGTGAAGTATCCATGAAGCCCATTTGACATCAGGTTCTGGAGGCAGGGCTCAATGAGGGAATGTAAAGCTGTTCAATCTTCACTGTAAACAGTCTATTGGCATGGGGGAGAAACTTCCCCCATGTTTATAGTCCTCCAACTGTCAATTTTTATCAAACAGAATCAAGACAAGCACACACACATATATGTACACTTTTGTCATGGGAATTTTCTCCCTTACTTCCTACTAACTCAGAGCAAATTCCTTCCCATATAGCAAATTATATATTAGGGGCTTTCCATCAGCAACAAACCTAAATTCAAATTGTTTTTTATTTATTTATTTGATTCCTAGTTCACTTCCCAGCCTCTCAGCTACATTATTCTTAGATAACTACTTAATTAAGTAGGAAACACTGCCCTCATTCAGCTAAAATATCAAATACAATATTTATCAAGAAATAATGCAAGAAAATGGTTGATAAGGATATAATCATCCAAGAGCTCATGAAAAATTCTAGAATTCACTATATTTACCAATAGGCACACATACATATTTGCAAACTATATGTTGATACAACTTGTTGGAGGGCAGTTTGACAATGTTTACTAACATTTTAAATGTGTATACCATTAAACACTAAAATTTTACATCTGATCATTATCCTAGATATGTGCTTTTCCATGTACACAAGATATATGTATATATATATAAACGGTAACCATTACAGTCTTATTTGTGAACATTTAAACTAGTTCTGGATAGATTCACAAAACAACTGTTTCTGGGGAAGGTTTAAGGTGAATAGGGAGACTTACTTTCCCTAAGTAACTCTGTGTAAGATTATCATATGAATGTTTTACTTTAAAAAATTATATTAATCTCCTCTGTTATTTCCAATAGCCAGTAAAATGGTTCATCCGTTTTGTGCTTTTCTCTATAGTAAAAAACTCAAACTGAAAGGTTTTTAACAAAAAGCATGCATTTATGCACTTAGAAAATGTATATTAAGCACTTAATATGTATGAATTTATAGCTATAGATAGATACATTATGCTGTTGTGTCAGTTTGAAGCTATTACGTACCCCAGAAAAGCCAGGTCTTTTCCCTGATCCAAACTTGCGGAGACAGCCATGTTTCTTTTAATCCCAGTTCAGTATTGTAGGGTGTAAACACTTTGATTGGATTGTTTCCATAGAGATGCGACACACCCAATTGTGGGTGAATCCTTTTGACTAGATAGAGATGTGACTGTTCATTCAAGGTGAGCCTTGATTCGTTTACTGGAGTCCTTTAAAAAGGAAACATTTTGGAGAGAGCTCAGCACCAATATGAGATTCAGATGTTTGAAGATACAGAAAGAAAGCACTGCTGGGGAAGCTGCTTGAAACCAGAAGCCAAAGACCCCAGCAGATACCAGCCCCATACGTTCCCAGCTGAAAGAGGTGTTCTGGACCCACTGTCTTTTCTTGAGTCAAGGTCTCTTTCTCTGGATGCCTTATTTTGAGCATTTTTATGGCCTTAGAGCTTAAAACTTATAACTTAATAAATACCCTTTATAAAAGCCAACCCATTTCCGGTATATTACATTCCAGCAGCATTAGCAAACCAAAGCACCTAAATAGTAGCTCTTCTCAGAAAGCAAGTATAAATAAAACATGGTATCTCTTCTGCAAGCCTGCACTAATACCACAGGAGTGGTCTGGCAATTCTCCCCACTGAAAACAATTAAAACATTGGACAAATATTTTTTTTTTATTTTTATTTTTTACATGCGCAGGCACCGGGAATCGAACCCAGGTCCTCAGGCATGGCAGGCAAGCACTCTTACCTGCTGAGCCACCGTGGCCCACCCAGGACAAATTTTTTTTTTTTTTTACATATATAATCAGTAATTCTTAATATCATCACATAGTTGCACATTCATCATTTCTTAGCACATTTGCATCGATTCAGAAAAAGAAACAAAAAGACAAAGAAAAAAGAAATAAAATGATAATAGAGAAAAAAAAAGACTATATGTACCATACCCCTTACCCCTCGCTTTCATTTACCACTATTTCAAACTGAATTTATTTTAACATTTGTTCCCCCTATTATTTATTTTTATTCCATATGTACTACTCTTCTGTCAATATAGTAGCTAAAAGGAGCATCAGACACAAGGTTTTCACACTCACAGAGTCTCATTGTGAAAGCTATATCATTGTTCAATCATCATCAAGAGACATGGCTACTGGAACACAGCACTATATTTTCAGGCAATTCCCTCCAGCCTCTCCACCACATCTTGAACAACAAGGTGATATCTACTTAATGTGTAAGAATAACCTCCAGGATAACCTCTCAACTCTGTTTGGAATCTCTCAGCCATTGACACTTTGTCTCATTTTACTCTTCCCCCTTTTGGTCGAGAAGTTTCTCTCAGTCTCTTGATGTTAATTCTCAGCTCATTCTAGGGTTTTTCTCAGTCCTTTGATGCTGAGTCTCAGCTCATTCCAGGATCTTTGTCCCACGTTGCCAGGAAGGTCCACACCCCTGGGAGTCATGTCCCACGCAGAGAAGGGGAGGGTGGTGAGACTGCTCATCATATTGGCTGGAGAGAGAGGCCACATCTGAGCAACAAAAGAGGCTCTCTTGGGGGTGACTCTTAGGCCTAAATTTTAAGTAGACTTGACCTATCTTTTGTGGCGTTAAGTTTCATGTGAACAACCCCCAAGACTGGGGGCTCAGCCTATAGCTTTGGTTGTCCACACTGCTTGTGAGAATATCAAGAATTCAACTTGGGGAAGTTAAATTTCTCCCCACTCTCACCATTCCCCGAAGGGGGCTTGCAAATACTTTTCCAGTCAATGATCAAATCATTCTGGGATTCATCGGGGGATCACTCTGGACAAACCAACAAAATCTCATGTGCTACCTGAGATTCCAAGTACTCAAGACATTCAATCAAACTATCTACATGAGTTATATTAGGAAATGCTCTAGTCAAAATCTAAATTTTGTAACAAATAAACATTTTTTGCTTTAGTCTTACACATAATGTGACATTTTGAAGTATTAGTTATCATCTATTTTCAGCACCCTGCAATAATGACAATCCTTTGTGCTTCCTCACACAAAACAAGGACAAATATTTTTAAAAGCCTATTTGAAGACACTGGAAAATGACCAAAGCCAAGCAGAAACTTGAGTAGAATATGCTGTCAAAAGTCTGTGTCTTTTGAGAACTGTGAGTTTGTATGTTTCTTGTCTGGGATGCTCCCCAATGCCTCCACTTAGGGAGGCAGAGAGCCGCAGGTTTACCAAATTTTGAAGGCAGATGATGAAGTATAAAACATCTTAGCATTTGGAAACTTTAAGGCAAAATTTTGGAAGCAAGAAAACTCTGCCAAGTCCATGGATGTCCATTAAATCAGAGATGCATTTGGGGGATCCCACAGAGCCCAGGAAAGAGGCAGACACATGGGGGCTTGACCCCTGAGACACAGAACTGCCTCAGTGAGAGGTTCGCGTTTGTTATGCTTTGGTAGAGTGTGTTACCCAACTCACACACAGCCCAGGAGACAGACAGGGGAAGATCTACTGGCTTGAGGGGACAGAGGGCAGAACTCAAGGTTGTCAACACAACGGAGAATTTACTGGGAGAAGCCCAGAGAGCAAGAGAACCACAATAAGGATGAGCTCCAGTAGAAAGTCTTCCAAATATGTGGTTAAAACTTAGACTATGCAAGTGCTGGCTAAAGAAACAACAATTGAAAACCTATATTTTGATCAGAGACCTCAGCTGCCATACACTGAGGAGGAACATATTTCACAATTTGAGACCAAACAAGTTGCAAACTATGAGAACAAAACCAAGCAATCCTCGGAAGAACAAAGCAGTTTCCAGAGTTTTTATGGTGTCTAATTTTCAATATTTATTATACAAAAACCTGGGAATATGTGACCCAAACCCATGAAAAAAAAACCTGTCAATAGAAACTAATTTGAAGTGGTACCAACGGTTGGACTGAGCAGATAAAACCTGCAAAACCACACTATAAATACAATCAAACACCAAAGGAGATGTGACCAAATAATTAAAGAACATGATATTAATTAGTAAATAGATAGAGATACCACCAGAGAAATGGAAATTATTAAAGAAACCTGAAATTCTAGAGACACAATGTACAATGACTAAAATGAAAATTGACTAGATAAATTCAACTGCAGATTTGACATGCAGAAGAGAAAAATAGCATGCTTAAAGATAGATCAATACAACTGTCACATCTCAAAAACAAGAAAAGATTCAAATATATGAACAAAATTTGGGGACAATAGTTATGGGGCAACACACATGTAATTAGAGCCCAAAAGGAGAGGACTAAAAGAAGAGGGCAGAAAAAATTTTTGAGGAAATAATAGACGAAAAGTTCCTAAATTTGTTGATAAGTTCAGTGAAATCCAAATTAGATTAAACAGAGAAAATTACACCAGAAACATCGGATTCAAGCTGATGAAACCCCCAAATAAACAAAATTTGAAAGCAACAAGAGAAAAATTACATATTACAAAGAGAGAAATAATGATGAGAAATTTCAAGCTTTAATAAAAAAATGGTAGAGACTAGAAGATATTGGAATGGCACATTCAAAGTGCTGAAAGAGAAAAATTATCATTCAAAACCTCCATATTCAGAGAATGTATCCTAGAAAAATTTGGGTAAAGCCATATTCAGATTAAAATAATTGTGTGAATTTAATGGTAGCAGAACTGCACTGTTTAAAATGCTATAGAAAGTTCCTCCTGATGAAGGGAAATCACACCAGAAGGTAACTCAGATATTCAGGAAGAATGAAGAGCACCAGAAAATTTAAATATGTAATATACTGAGATGTATGAACAGTGAATTATGTACAATATATATGTTCTTTTATCCTGACCTTTTTAAAAATATTTGCATTTTGAAAGCAAAAATTATTCCACAATACTGTTGGAACTGCAATGTATATAGATGAAAATAGCACAAAGAAGGAAGAAGTACACAGAACTGCACTATTGGATAGTTACCAGATTTAACTGAAAGCAATCCAGTACTAATTTTAAGGAGATCGTGACAAGTTAAAGTTATGTGTTATACTCCCTAGAGCAGCTACTAATAAAATGAAAAATGAGAACATATGTTAAAAGAGCAATGCAGGATGTATAATGATTTACTATAAAACATTGGCTTAACACAAAAGATAGCAGTAAAGAAGAAATAGAGCAACACAACAGAGATGAAACAAACATTTAAAAAAAAAAACAAAGTGGCAGACATATCCACAATATAAATAATTATACTAAATGTGAATTGATAAATATACAAAGTAAAATGCAGCGATTTTTAGATTATGTCTAAAAGGAACATACTTTAATTACTAAGACACAAGCAGTTGAAAGCAAAAAGATAGATGATGGTGTTAGCATATAAACAGCACGTTATTAGAATTCGAAAGCATTACATTATACTAAACAAGACAAAAAAATAGACTTGTAGCCAAGGATTATTACTACAGACAAAATGAAAATTTCATAAAGTTAAAAGATTCATTATAACAAAAAGATGCAATACTTATTAATGCATATGCACCTAGAAACATAGTTCCTTCAGCAGAACTGAAGGAATAAATAGATCAATTTAAAAGTAGAGTAGATTTGAATGTTATTCCCTCAGTATTTGATAGAAAAAAGTAGAAAGAAAATAAGGAAGAATAGGAAAAAACCTAAGAACACCACCAAGTAAACTGATCTAACTGACATTTGAAGAACTTATTGCACAACAGTTTTTTTCAAACACACAGGAAATATTTATTAAGATAAATAAATTTATTACAAGAAAAATAAATTCATGAAGATAAATATTATGTAGGGCATGCAACAATTCTCAAAAGATTTATAAAGATTGAAATTATACAAAATATGTTTTAAGAATAACAAAATTAAACTGGAATTCAAAACATCTATATTCAGAAATTAAACAATATCCGTGTAAATAACTTGAGGTTAAAGAAATCAAAAGAAAATTAGAAAGTATTTTAAGATAAATGCTTATGAACACATGATATATCAAAATCTGTGGAGTGAAACTGAAGCAGGGATAGGGAAATCTGTAGCCTGAATGCTTATATTAGAAAGGAAGAAAACTGTAAAGGCTGGCGGGCCGCGGTGGCTCAGCGGGCAAGAGTGCTTGCCTGCCGTGCCGGAGGACCTCGGTTCGATTCCCGGCCCCAGCCCATGTAACAAACAAACAAACAAACAAAATATAATAAAAACAAGAAAATGTTTAAAAATGTTTCCCTTCCTTCTTTCCATCCTTCCTTCCTTCTCTGTCTTTCCTTCCCTTCCTCCCTCTCTCTTAAAAAAAAAAAAAAAAAAAAAAACTGTAAAGGCGATAATATAAGCTTCGAACTAGAAGCTATAAAAAGAAGGTAGATTTCAACCTCGTCTAAGTAGAATGAATGAAACAAAACAGTGGAAATTAACAAACAGGTAACAGTAAAACAATAGAAAATAGTGAAATAAGAAGGTCGCTTTTTGAAAAGTTCAACAAAATTGATAAAAATTTAGCTAGTCTGGAGTGGTGCGATGGTGGCTCAGTGGCAGAATTCTCACCTGCCATGCTGGAAACCCAGGTTCGATACCTGGTGGCTGCCCATGCTTAAAAAAAAAAAAAGAAAGAAAAGAAAATCTAGCTATTCTGATCAAGACAAAAAAGAAAACCCACAAATTATCAATACCAGGAATGAAAGAGAAGATTCTATAGATATAAAAAGGATAATAAAGAAATATAATGAAAATATCTTATGCCAATAAATTCATTACTTAGATTAAATGGATAAATTCCTTAAAAGAAACTAGATTAAATGGCCAAACTCCCTAAAAGAAATGATCAAATTCTAACTCAAGAAGAAACAGAAAATTTGAATAGCTATGTATCAATTTAAAAATCGAATTCATAATACAAATCCTCTTTACCTAGAAAATTGTAGGCCCAGAAGACATTGTTGGTAAATTCTATCAAGTATCAAAGGAGAAATTCTATCAATCCTACACCAATTCTTTCAGGACGTAGAGAAGGAACCCTTTCCGATTCACTTCATTAGGCCAGTATTATCCTGATATAAAACAAACAAACAAAAAGACATTATAAGACAAATATATAAATATATATATATACAAACCAACACTCTTGATAAGCACAGTCACAAAATTCCTTAACATCATGTGAGCCAGTGTGTGATGGCTTGCAGGCTTCATGGACCCCAGAAGATCATGTTCCTAAAACTCATCCACTCTTCCAGGTGTGTACCTATTGTGGGTGGGGCATTTTGATTAGGTTAGTTCAGCTGGGGCCCCAGGTGGGTCTTAATCCTTTTACTGAGTCCTTTGTAGGAATAGGAAGTTCAGAGAGAAAGGCACAGAAGCCAGAAGCTGGAAGAAAGGAAACCCGGAAGAGAAGGGAGCGACCAGGGGACGTCGCCATGTGCCTTGCCGTCTGACAGAGGAGTCAGACAGATCCAGCAGCAGGTCTCCAGGAAGAAAGCATCGTCCTGAGGATACCTAGATTTGGACATTTTCATGGCCTCAGAACTGTAAGTTTCTCAGCAAATAAACCCCATTTCTAAAAGCCAACCCATTTTATAGTATCCACATTTCAGCAGCTTTAGCAAGCTAAAACAGTTAAATACAACAGGACACATATAGCAAAACATAAGAAGGGGAACACAATCTTTCTGTGTATTCCAACTTATGACCTAGTGGGATGGAATTTTTGAAAAGCACATGAAGTCATAAAATCAGACACATTTGATCATGATGAGATATTAAAAATGTGCAAAGGGCTATAAAAATACAAAGACGAGGGACATTTTCTTGGCTGGTGAGGTGAGGGACGCCCCTGTGAAAGAGGAAAGCATTTGGGGTGGGAGGGGAAAGTTTTCGAACAGCGAGGAGGAGAGAGGAGGCGGCCGGCTTATGGTCCCCTCCACGTGGGTTTCCTTCTTCACCAACAAATCTCTGCAAACAGACCCCAGGGGGCCGGGACCCACCAGCACATTCCGGGTACCGCCGTCTAGCTGAGGAGTGAGCAGAGGCCAGAACTCCAAGAGCCCAGGCGTGTTTGGGGGAAACTCAGACTTTGTCCTTTCCCAAGACGGCCGGATGTGTGACGTGAGGAGGAAAATAAGGTCAATGACCGAATTTGGATTGCGTCCTCCACTGCCACCAGGCAGTCTGAGTCAGGTAGTGAAGTATATGAAACTGTACTTTAAGAAAAGAATTCCTCTGGCCGTGTAGAAAATGGGGTGGGGGGGAGATATATTAAACACATTTACGTGTCTGCTGTCCTCGCCCAGGCAGGGAGACCCATATTAAATATTTTCAGTGAAAATGAACAGTTTGAGCATGGCCAGCGCAGAACTGAGGGATGGTGGATACTGGGACAAGAGGGAATAAAAGGGTCCTAGGGTTTCCACCCGGAAAGGAGGGAGGGAAGGGAGCGCAGGCAGTGTTTTCTAGAAAAGGACCAGTGAGTCATTTGTGACATGAAAGCGCAGTGACGGGACCCCCCCACACGAGGCACCCAGCGCTGTAGCCCAGGGACACCGTGTCACCTGTGAAGACACTCCTGCCGCCACCTCCCCTTGCTCCAGGATGAAACGATGGACAAAATAACTTGCCCCCGGTTTAAGCAAACCTACTTATAAGATCCATGCCCGTGAGGAGGGGCTGACCCACTCGTCAGTCTCCACCCCCTCACGGCCACGTGGAGGTGACCTGGGGCTTTTCCAGGACTGTGCAGGGTGCCGAGGAGCGGGCGTGGGCAGGGGAGAGGCATTGAGCTGGGGACCCTCCTGCCACCCTCCCCGCAAGTCCCCGCAGGCCCTGCATCCTTGCCAGCTGCTCCTCCCACCCTGGCATGTGCCTCTCGTGGGCTTTCGGTTCTCTCGTCAGCCCCCATGAAATCCGCAGCCAACTGCAAACTTGAGCAAGCTGTAAACCAGTGCCAGGACCCTGGGCCCACAGCTCCCTGCTTCCGGGGGCGCTTGCAGTTGAACTTGTAGGGAACCAAGTGAACGATTCCCTGATAACAGCAGTGCAATAATTTACCGTAGGAAGAAAGGCACTTTTTGAGGAGAAAGCCCTTCTCAGCCTGGGGAGCCGGGTCTCCCTGTGGACTTTACGTGGCCCAGAATCCATAGCTATGTTCAAGTTATAGGAAATAGTAAAACCTTTTTGGGTGCCATCCACATAAAGGCCATAAGACAGCGGCTCCTTATTTTTGTACAACAAACCCCATGACAGAATCAATACTGCCTAAGAGGACGTGGGAACAAGGTTAGGAAGGCTTTCCCCTGGGTTCTGTCTGGAGGGAACATGAGGCCGAAGAGAAGCATCTCCCAAGCACTCGACATGCAAACCATGGCACCTGCTACGTAGAGATCTGAGAGCTCGTCACTGCCAGGTCACTATGGAATTCCTCCTTGAAATGTCTTCTTCTGATAGATGCTGAGAATACTTTGCTCGCTGCGTCTGTGCTCGAAGCTAACAGACATATTTCCAAACTCCCCTAAATATGGTCTCTCTGGAGTATCTTGGATTTCATTTTATTTTACTTATAGGAAACTTTATTATCTGGTCACCTGGATCTCATTGCAACACTCATTTCTCTGCAGGCATTTAAATGTCTGTGCTTCATGGCCAATTAATCAATCAAATGGGTACCCTACTTCCACCACCTCCCTGACGTAGGGATGTTGGCTAAAACATGTGGTTTAAACTCATTGTGCACGAAAAACGAGAAACTGGTGGGTGGTTCCTACAATGCAGCATTGGCAGTGGAGCAGAGCAAGCTGGAAAGGTCTATGTGGAAAGCACTGTGCATGTTTTCAAAGGTTTAAAAGAAGAAATGTGACGCCTCCTGCAAGCTGCTGAGCTTCTACCCTAGTTCACAGCAGAAACAAAGTCCATTTATTATACCTCAGAGCAGAATCCTTAATGGTTTGGCATAAAGCGGAAGCAACGACAACCAACGGTGATAGAAGAAAACTTGCAATGTTACAGCCAAGTTTGTCAATGAGTGAAATCAAAGACTGATGGAAGCAGAATAAGCATCCTTGCTTTTAACAATAAGAATGACGACCAGGGTGTAGCTCATCATCCAATATAGCTCTGCCTGGGTGCAGAGACGCTGGATTTACATGCCTATTTTCTGTGCTTGGTTATCTTCCGTTTTGCTGAGTTGAAGGAAGAAACCAGAGTTCCGGCTTCCTCGGTGTCCCAGGCTCCAAACAAGAGTGCAGGCCTGAGCCCCTCGTAGCGACAGAAGGCGCAGCCTCTTTCGGGGTGTGGAGAGCCGGCTGGGGAGTGACCCTGGGGGGCCTGGCTCCTGGAGGACCCCGGGCTTCTGAAGTAGGACATTAGAGAGTGATGGCTGGCTGTGCCATGGGCTCCTGGGCTACAGCAGGTGGACGCACATGCACGTTTGATTGGCTTTAATAGAGAACAGGCCCACAGTGCTCTCTCACTCCAACACAGCTCTTTCCCAATTCCTTTCTTTCTGTGAGAGACAGTCTTTAGTTGCTGAGGTCCCAGAAAAGCACCTGGCGCTGGCCAAGAAGTTGAGGCTACCATGTACCGCTCCAATCTGTGACCACCTGGCTGACCGGAAGCCCTCCCCACTTCCTAGACCCCAGAAGCTGGGTCTTTCCCCAGCTTCTGCCATTGCCTATTAGCCAGTGCCCCCTTCTCCAGGAAGCCCTCCATGATTCCCTTCCTGAGCCCTCATGCACCCTGTGTCTCTTATGGCCCTTTCTCCCCCGTATTGTACTTCACACTGTGCCGATGCTCAGCTTCGCGCCAGCTGAAACCTCGGAGGTGGTCCCGTCTCACTCCTCTGTGCAGTCTGAAGCAGCTGGCTCTGCACCTACACTGGCTGAACATGAGTGTCCGGCTGGGGGAGCAGCCCCAGCCCACGAAGCCACAAGCAACAACGGCGTGAGCAGGTAACAGAGGAGTAGGTGACAAAATGCCTGGTTCATCAACGAGAACACGGGGCTCTGAGAAAAACAAAATCCACATGTGGGATGGAGGGGAGGGTCATGGAGGAGGAGGGAGGTGGGTCTGCATTGAAGGATGGTTGGAAAGGAATGCATGTGAAGACGGTGAGAACACAGGTGTTTATCGTCAAAGGTACGCTGTGGACCGGGGCGTGGCAGACGCCAGCAGGAAGCAGTGAGAAGATGCACCTCCCGACTTCACATGCCAGGGCTGCCCGCTCCAGTCTCAAGACACATCTCAGCATCCAAAAGTCTGGGGCTTTTTGGAATTAAGTGCTGCTGCGAGCCTGGCTAGGGATAAATCATTTCATCAGTGCCGTGCGGGCTGTAAACCCCAAAGCTGGGATCCTGCCTTCTCTTCCTTTGTGGCCTCCAGAGGACCTACTAAACTCCTGGGAACTCAAGGATGGCCGATAAAATGCCTGTTCAGCCTCACCTCCAGGACTCAGCCCTGCCCCCTAAAGAGAGGGGAGGTTGGGCCAGGAGAGTCCAGCAGTCCCCACCCCAGAAGCCCCCCCAGGGCCTGGCTTGTCTGAGAGAGGAGGTGCCAGCTGCCTCTTAATCCAGCTGCCCCTGCACCAGGTTTCAGAACACCCCCAGCTTGCTCCCCCAAGGAGTTCTCTGTGTTACATGGAAAGAGCTGTCCCTGGGCTCAGACTCCACCTGAGAAAGGCTGGGCTATGGAATGTGTCACTAAAAATCTCTCAATTAGACATAAGCATATACAGATCCACTCAAGATCACCAAAATAGTCAGAAAAGAAGGGTCTGGCTGGTTAAAAAGTAGCCCAAAGCAGTTTCCTGATTAAACATGGAGTCATCGTATGACAGGCATTTGGGAGAGAGCCAGGTTTCTCACAGACATACATCTCTTAGAGATGACAAGTGTATTATTTGACCGACATATGTGGCATGAGCTTTTGTGCATTTGGCAAAGAAGAGAGGATTTAAACATTCAGCATGGGACACGGAGACGGAGCTGATCATCCCCAAAGACGCCTGTTTTACGGCTGAGAGGTGAGAGCGCCAGGCCTCCAGGGCTGTTTCTTATGAGGAAATGATCTTCTCCAAATGAGGGAAGACCAGCTACCAGGAAATCGCGAACTTTAAGACAGAGAAGTGGGAAGCTGCTTTGTTTTTGTTGTTTTCGTCAGAGCAAGTGGGCTTGGCAATGACCGTGCCCATGGCTGCAGGGTCCGGGAGGCTGCTGCTGCACCCTGCAGCGCCCTGGCCTGAGAGGAGCCACCGCTGCCCTGCCCCTGTGCGGGCACAAGACCCAGGCTGAAGCCGCGCCTGGCCGGGGACGGAGCCGCACTGGAGGCCGGACGTGCCACTTCTCCACCACACCCCGGGAAGGAACAGCGGCTGGGGACGAGGGAGCTGGGGAGTGGTCTCCTGGGGCGTCCATCTCCCGGCCTTGCAGGAGGCAAGGTCCCAGGGGAACCCCTCGGAGAGGCCGGGCCTGCTCTGGGGACGAGGGACGGCGGGCGATGGGAAAGCCATCCCCGAGAGCACAGACGTCACAAAATTCCTGCTGAAGGGGGAGGGTCCTGATTGCTGTAAGACCATCTCACCAAGCCATTTGTGATGTCACGGGCATTTAAGGAAGCCACCATCCTGGAATTAAGATAGTTGCACATTGCTTGGTTCCGGACGACATCTCTCAAGATGGGAAATGAAAATTGATGCCTGTCCCCCGGCGCTGCTCAGCTCTCACGTTCTGCAGTGGGGCGGTCGCTGGAAGGTCACCTCAGTCCTGGGTGCCCACCGCCTGGACCAGAGGGCACCAAATAGATGACTGTGGGATTCTCTGGTGAGTGTGAAGTCAGCACATGTGTTCCAGTAACGACGTGTGCGCTCCCTCCCTCTCTCTCTCTTCTCTGACAACTGTTCTCTGTCCGTCCTTCCCTTCTGTGCCCCCCTCCCCTCCTCAGCCTTCCCCTCTGCCCCCACCCACTCCTCATCCCACCACCCCAGGTGTGCACACAAGCACATGCACACACATACGCATACAACTACATGCACACATGCCCACGTACATGCACACATGCGCACACATGTGCGCACATACATGCACATGCACGCACACATGAACACATGCGCACATACATACGCATGCATGCACACACACACATGCCTATATATCATCTCTTATATCTGCAGAGGCAAAAAACGATTGTCAGAGTCTGCATGTCCATGAGCCGGCTGATTTTAACGTCATGGAAGTGGTGATTTGATCTACCTTCAAAGACAATACAAGTGTAGGGGCCCTTAGGCTAGTATAAAAGACTGAACCTCAGGAATGAGCATGCTGGGAATGCTCTTTGTCCATCCTTGGTGATTCTCCGAACTTTCTGCATGAGGTGTGTGAGGGGAGGGGGCCAGACCACAGTGACCTACCACCCCAGGTGACCACAGTGACCTACCACCCCAGGTGACCACAGTGAGCTCCCCCAGGTGACCACAGTGACCTACCACCCCAGATGACCACAGTGAGCTCCCCCAAGGTGACCACAGTGACCCCCCAGGTGACCACAGTGACCCCCCCAGGTGACCACAGTGAGCCCCACCTCAGGTGACCACAATGAGCCCCACCTCAGGTGACCACAGTGACCTACCACCCCAGGTGACCACAGTGAGCTCCCCCCCGAGGTAACCCACTGTGAGCTCCCCCCAGCCCAGGTCGGTCAGCAGGGCAACCTGGGCCACTTGCTGATGGACAGGGTGACAAGTCATCCAGGAAACACGGCCCACCACGGAGAGGTAAGGAAAGGATGGAGAAAGGGCCTGTCCTTTCAGGTGTGCTCTATTCACCATACTTTAGAGCAGCTCTGGCACCTGGGGCAGGTTACCTGTGTGCCAGGGGACATTGGCCACCTCAGTCGTCCACGCGGCTGAAGCCCCGAGAATGGTCATTTCTGGCCAGGAGCAGGTGTGTCTAGAGCCAGCGGTTCCCTGGAAGGTGCTGCAAGAGGTGGCAGCTCTCGGCCTGTGCTTTCAGGAATCATGAGGAATGTCCATACAAGGAAGAGGCCTTGGGTTCCTTAAAGATAAGTCTGGCAGTTATAAATTTTCAAGTGGTTAAATCGAGAGGTTTTCCAGTTTTGTCCCTACCCTCTGTAAACGGAGAATCTCTTCCTTGGGGATTCTTGTTACTCAGACCGTGAGAACTTGTGCTCAGGAGAGCAGACTTAAGGTTCGCAGGAATGAATAGGAACTGCTTCATTTTGAAACTGCGAATACATCCAGCTACTACTAGCTCTGGGAGCTTGGATGTTATCATGTTAGGTAATATGAAGAGAGTTAACTTTTTGTTGGCGTGGGCAGGCTCCAGGAATCGAACCCGGGTCTCCAGCACAGCAGGTGAGAATTCTGCCACTGAGCCACTGGGGTACCACCTGGTAATTAACCTTTCTTTTCCCCCATGCCTCTCCAGGCGCCCTGTCCTGCCCAGCGCTTGCCCCGCTACCGTTGAAAGGCTCTGATTGCCTCTTGCGGCCCCGGTTTGAGGAGGGTCAGCAGCGAGCATTGCAGGGGCGCAGGGCCCGGGGTGCACAGACAGGAACTGAGGAGAGAATAAAGTGGGGGCGGGACTGCACGGAGCCCCAGCTCTCAGGACTCCACTGCACAGGGATCTGCACATTTTTTGTGGGACTGGTTCTTGTGCCAACTCTATTATTGGTGGAGAAATGGCCATTTTACCCTGGAGCTGTGCTTAAATCCAGCGAGAGCTGCCCAGTTAGCACCCCAGGCTCCTGCGAGAAGAGACAGAGCTGGAAGACGCTGGAAGACAAGGAAACGCCTGTCTTCGGAATTTGAATTGGAAATACTGGAATTAATTTACATTTTGTAACACTATCCCCCAAAGAGGCCAACACTTAGCGAATAGCAGCGACAGAGTCACCAGGGCCTGGACACTGGTCCCCAGCGCTGTCCCCTACAGCTGACTGGGCAGCCTGCAACGGGGGCTGCCTGAGCTGCTTGGGGCTGGGGCCCCTCTTCACGGGCGTCCACCTGCGGGGTCTGAGGCTCCCCCCCTGCCCCACCACCCTCGGCCCTCACCCCCCACCCCTTTACCCTTCATAGGCAGCCCCCCAGCAACTCTCCCCCACTTTGGCACCTGCTTCTCAGAAGCCCCAAATTGAAACCACCGGTGAGCATGCTGGTGAGAATTAGTTCACCAGGCGTGCTGTTTCCCAGCACTGTAGAGGAAGTCTGGCTTTGAGCAACAGATAAGGAAGCAAATAAGTCACCGGACCAGCTAATAGAAATCACCTTCAAGTGGTTCAGGAAAGAGAGCCTCAAATCTGGGTGAGGACCCGGAGCTTGGGTACCTGCGCCCCGGGGTCAAGAGTGAGTGAGCGTGAGAACAGAACCAGTGGCGGCTCCAGAGGGGCCGTGCAGGGCGCGATCCTGGCGGGGGCAGGCAGACAGTCAGCCAGTGATTAATTCAACAAACGTTCATCCAGTAATTAAGTCAACAAATATTTGAATGCCTACTCTGTCTAGACCTAGAGTCACTGCTGAGAGTTAAAAAAAAAAAAAAAGGTCAAAGAATGAAGATATATCCCAGGGACACGCCAGGTAAACTCCCCACCTGGCACTGTGTCTTAATTTCTCCCCGACCCCCTGGGGTTGAGATGCTCTATTCTCCAGTGCACTAAGGCAAGAGTGCCTTCCTCCTTCTCGGTTTCCAGTGTCTTCTCTAACCCCAAGTCAGCTGAACTGAGCCTGTTAGATGTCCATTGGCCTGCACACCTGGTGCTCCAACTGGACTTTGAGCATCTCCAGACCTTCAGCCTCCACCCTGGTACCTGCTGCACAGAAGGAACCCAACACGAAACAAGTGTGTCTGAATAAAAAGAAGATGGCACTGAAAGACATAGCTGTCTAGGATTCTCATAAACCCCTGAGAAATTCATACAGTAAGAGAGTCCGAAACAAATGGTGGAGGGGGAGTCACGTCACTGTGTCTACGGACCCCCTCTCTAGAAGAATCGTGAATCAGATCAACAAAATAAAGGCTTTGAGAAGTGTTGTAATAAAGAAGCATTAAATTAGTTTTGCTAGAATTTTGCAAAGTTTACCATATTGCGATTTTTGTGCAACTATGAATGTATTAGGAGGCGCTGAGTGTGCTCCCTTTTAGATTTGGTGATTTTCAGGTGTGAGGCGAAAGTGCTTGTTTGTCTTCAGTTTTTCATAACAGTCTGCTGACTGCTCTGTCAGTTGTTTTGAGCGCAATTTTGTCCTAAGTCTAAATTTCTCCACTGACTGTACATATTGATAGATGCCCTCCGTAGACAAACAGGAAACTGCTTGCAAGATGAAATCTCATGCCTGAGTCACATCAAGGTGGGGGGGCGGGGGATGGGCCATAAGTCAGTTGAACAGGAGAGAATATTGCTTTACATTCAGTCCCATAGACCAGGGTTTTCTGTCCAACATATTATCCTAATTCTTTTTTAAAAAGCAATTACACTTTTTTTCCAACAAGGAAATGGACTTTGGAACTTCACACACAAATAGAGTAAGCACACATTTTTAGTAATAAACTGATGCCTTTGAACATGAGCTCACCTTTCTTGTTTAAGAGCAGAAAATTAGATTGACAAGATCCCATGTCACACTCTCCTGTTAGGGCTAAGGGCAAGGACAGACACTATACATCAGCCGAGGCAACAAGACAATCACTCACCACCAAGAATTGTGATGTGATTTCCAATGTATTCCTTCTCTGTGTGGGAGATAAGGGAATTAAGAGAATATGGCATAGAATTTAATAGTAAGAATTAGAAATAAGATAAACCTGAACTCAAACTTCACTTTCGCCTAAGTCCTCTTGATAACCGTGTAAATATTCACCTGTAAGAAAAAAACAGCTACCTCATATTTATGCTAAAACTATAATATTTTATTTTTCAAATATAGAGAGAGATGAAAATGCAGGCACCAATACAAACAATTTTGTCAGTATGGCGAATTTTATTCATGGTCTAATAGTTTATTTTTATTCATGGTCTTGTTTTTCAAAAGATCAGATGTTTTCCTCAATATTTTCTATGGCATTGATCTGAGATTTCTTGTATATGAACCTTTAAGTATAGGCATGTTTTGGTAGATTAGTGTAACTACTGAAATTATCTAATCATTTGGTAGATTAGTGTGTACTTGCAATTACCTATAAAACTGTCTAAAGATATCTGATGTTTTATGATCTGACTTTGGACTGCAAGAATTTTTCCTGCAAACTCTTTCCAAAAGTCTGCCCCAGATTGATGACAAACCTGCTATTTTATTAGCAAGAAGTAAATTCAAATTATGATACATTTCAGAGAAGAGCACATAAAATAATATACCAGTATTATGTATTTAATACTGACCTTAAACTTAGTATTTTGCCCTATTTGTTTCAGATTGCACAACTAGTATTTCATCTTTCCCTTTCCCAGAACACTTACTTGAAGCTATACATACTGAAGTTGTGTGTTCCACATCCATGAACGTTTTCATACATTTGGTGTATCTGCATGTCTCCAAAGTGTGTGCATTGTTATTCTTTGTGTTTTCAAATGCCAAAAAAAATGGTGCTATATTAAGTGTATTCTTTGGCAACTTGATATGTTTCACAATCTTCTATTTCCTAGTCATCCATATTGACATATGCATAAACCATTTAACTTAACTGCAGCATAAATTGTATTGAATGAAAAAGTCACTGTTTATATATCCATTTTCCCACTGAATTTTACCCACATTTTGGACGTCGTACACAATACTACCAGCATACAGCCCAGCACGGTCTCCTAGAGCAGAGGCCCTCTAGGCTGGTTACCTCAACGTGGAATTTCTAGACCATAGGCTTTGGGCAATTTGTTTTTACATGGCAATTACGATACTGCTTTCTAGAAGGGGTCTTCCAGTTAAACTGACAAGAAAATGGTTTAAAATTGTTTCCCACATCCTTGAAAACTTTTTCCCCCACAAATCTTTTTATTTTAAATTTTAAAATCTTGTCTATATTTGGTATAAAATTCTGCATGTGGTATTTGGTATTGTATGGTGACTCATTTTAAAAACCTGTAATTCCCTGATAAGCACTGATGTTGAGCATCTTTTCATTTCTATGTAGACTTTCCGGTTCCTTCTTTTACTTGCCAGTTCATTACTTGTGACAGAGAGACCTGCTGTCAAGTAAAATGCTCGCCTTTGATTTTGCAGAGCTGTTTTTGATAAGTAATACCAGTCAGAGATTATGTTTCCAGGAAGTGCTTACATATACATGGGGCCATTTTGGTCTTACCAACGGAATATGACCAGAAATTACATGTGTTACACCTGGGCCAATGGTGGGTAAGAAGTGAGAGTGCCTTCTCCACTCTTCTCCCTTCTATCCAGATGAGAAGAACTCAAAGCCCTAGGAGATGAACAGCTACAAGGTGGAAGAGGTCTAGGACTGGAATCACCATGGGGAGGAAAGCTGACCAGTAACCAGGACTGTCCCCTGAGGACTGTGATGTGAATGGAAAATTAGGTTTTGTGTTAATCCAACGCAATTTGGGGGTTTATTATTAGAGAAGCTAGTAGGCAGCCCTGCTTTAACTAATATCAATCCTTTGCATATTTTTCTGTTGAATTATCTTTCTGTATTAATTTTTAGTAGCCTTTATATCTGATTGGTATTTGAAGTTTCAATATCTTCTCCCAGTCAGTGGCCTATTTCCCCACTCTGTTAATTGTCTCTTTGTGTATAGAAGTTTTAATTTAAGCCAGTTTTACTAGTATTTTTCTTTTGTGGATTGTGCATTTAAAAAAAATATTTTCTCAAACATTATAACAATCCAGCCTCTATTCATGTTGAGACTTTTAATTTTTTTCTTTCAAATTTTGGTCTTGAATTTTTTCAGAACTTTTAATTCTATTTAATGTGCATAACAGGTCTAATTTCATCTTTTTCTCCCATTAGCAATTGTCCCAGCACCGTTTAGTAAACATTTATTGATTCCCTAGTGATCTGTCATACATCAATTTCCCATTTCCACTAGAACATGGGAATAGAAGAGTGAGATAAGAAACTGATCTTTCCTTATAACAACATAAATAAATTAATAAATAAATGAAGTTTTTATATAAATGAAAATAATTGTCTTACAAAAATCCGATCATATTATATATGATTCTGGATATTTTTTTTTTTCTGTTCATAGATATCTAATGAAAATACCTCCAAGTAAACCAGTCTAGCATTTTTTTAGAGTAAACAGGTGGAAAGTTTATTATGAGTGCATGTGTGAGAACACGCAGGCACTCTCATAAGCAAACAGGGTTGAGGGGCGACAGGCCCCAGCACTGTGCCACAATCTTTTATAGATTAGCTTTACTTACCCCCTCCCCCTTCCTTGTTCAGAGCTCTTTCTCCTATCCTCTCTCCAGGGCAGTGCTCTCCTCCCCTCCCTTCTCTCCAAAGTGGCAGATAATACATTTGGGTGGGTCAGTTGGCTCCATCCTTCCCCACCGATGACTCACTCAGGTGGGGTCCTTTGGCCTCCAGGTGCTGTTTACTGCTGCAGTGCTCAGAGATACCTTTCTCCTTGAGGCCTGACCACTTCTGGGAATTTGCCTCTTGCTCAGCCAAGCCAACACCCTAATTCTAACCCTACCTCATTTCTCCATCAGAGATTTCTAGTGCCTTCAATCTTAAAGGAATGTGGGCTGATATAGCTGCTCAAAGCTGACAGTGGGACACACGTCCTCCTTGTGGGAGCACAGAAGTCTCTGGCTGTGCAACTGAGGACAGCTGGTTGAGCGTGGGAGATAGGAGCATAGCCTGTGATGAGGAGTTTGCTGTGAAAGGCTTCTAACCTGGAAGAAGCAAACTGGGTGAGCAGTTGCACACATGGTCTGAACAGAAGCAGGAGCAGGATGGAACTCAGGGTATTCTTAGAGTTTTTAGGAACATGTTGGGTAGGTCTTGGCATACTGTTGCAGTTTGCAATATCTCGCTGAAATTTGCATAGAAAAAAACTTTAAGAATGACTTCTTGACTTCATTTGAAACTTCTTAGCCAAAGTAGTTTTATTTCTCTTTTTTTGGTTAACTAATTTTATAATTCCAGAACCAAACTCAGTTTTGGAAGTCACGTCTCACATTTCTAGGGAGACTTAAATCCCTGGAAGCCATGTTCCACATAGGGGAAAAGCTAGTAGTTTATTTGCAGAATTTGTCTTAGTAAGAGAGAGTACATCCGAGCAACAAAAGAGATTCTCTGGGGGTGACTCTTAAGCATTAACTATAAGTGAGCTTAGCTTTACCATTATAGATATAAGTTTTCTAAGGGCAAGCCTCAAAATTGAAGGCTTAGCTTATTACATAGGTAGCCTCTATTGCTTAAGAATAGTCCTAAATTTTTTGTAGTCCTCTAAGGAATTTGCAAATTTTAAAATACTTCTTTATTTTCTGATTAGGATTTTATCCTTTATTCTAGGTTCTGTGTCAAATAAAGCTGAATTAGGTTGTTTCTATGATCTGTAACTTTTTCTAACATACAGATCAGTAAGTATTAGAGTATAACATGGATAGTGAGAACATTGTTAAATTTTTAGGACTTTTATACAATTTTTAAATATATGAATGACATTCGCTTATGTAAATTTAGCTTAACAGAAGGATAGAAAATCTAATTTTAATTATTGTAATTCTTCCCAAACACTCCTTTAAGTATTATGTTAAGCTATTTTAGCACCTCAATTTTACAAGGTGAAAGAACAAATATTTTGTTCTTTTTCTTAAAATTTACCTTTTAGAGTAGAAAGAGTTAGTAGTCTTTTGAAATAATGAGGTCAACATGAACCAGGATGTTTTTCTGATATGATATAAAAGCTTTGTTTACTAGACAATACTTAAATGGTTAAGAAAAACATATTTTATAAGCTTTCATTAAAAGCAGTTGAACAGAGAAGCATTGACTATGACAGACACAATTTATTTATATAAACTTTCTATAACTTCTTGTTGTCAGCGGTGACTACAAACAAAACTTATTTTCTCAAACTCTCCACAATTTTCCACATCCATCTGTGGCTTGTAGTCAGCAGTGACTACAAAATTCAATTTCTCAAACTTTCTGCAACTTTGCATATCTATTCAGGGCTTGTCATCAGCAAAGACTACAAGGAAAATTCATTTTATTAACCCTTCCACAACTTTCTGTAACCATCTAGGACTTGTAGGTAGCAATGACTACAAACAATTCATTTTCTTAAACCTTCCATAACTTTCCATATCAATTCTGGTCTTTTGCTTACCTCTCTTTGCCCTCTCCTCCTTCTCCTCATCCTCTGCCTTGTCCTAATTGTTAAAGATGGCCTAAAAAGTCATTACTGGGAGTTTATGGGCCCATGGAGAGCTTTGCAGCTTTCTCTGAATGTCAGGGGCAGACTGGCTGATAAAATGAGTGCCCAACAAAATTTGACCTTCCCAAGAATCCCAGATTACATTAGTAAACCTCTTTTTTTTTTTTTTAAGGGTTTCTACTAACTTCCCCTGGAACAGGGCTGAATCTCCTGAGTGATCTCCTTTAGTTTATTATAATTAACTGGCTTGGTGGTTCATTTTCTCATGCCTTTTAGCAAAGAAGTTTTTAAAAGCAGATTATTAAAATCGTTTTTCTAATGGTATTTGAGATATGACATTACACACACAACAAGTCCTTTTCAGTTCCTTGTCTTGATAGAGAACTATAAATGCCTCAGCATAGGGAATTTCTGACCACTTACCCTGTCTTTTACATACTTGGGGATGATATTGTAACCAAGTCCCAGTGGAGGACTATGCTTCCCCATCTTTTAGCTTCTATTAACTGTTGGCCTTTCCCATTTTCTTTGGAAAAGGAAATAAAGGAGTCCTACTAGTGCCAGTGTGATTTGCGTGGCCTTCCAATCCACATCAGAGCTTGGTGTTTCCTTCTCTGCAGGCCTCATCTCTTGGGAACACGGAGAATAAACTCACCAGGCATCCATGGAACAAGTCGCCAGGAATCTGTGAGACATTCCTCCCCAGGGGATGTCTAGACCTATACTCCCAAGGTGGGGTGCTCACCCCACCTCTGAGAAGTCTAGGATACACTCCCAGGAATACCTTTGTCCTCTACGTTCCCTGTTTCCTGAGGATTAAAAGGGAAGCATGCTCTAGAAGAGAAGCTTTATATGGGGCTGCAATGGTTCTCAACAGAGACTAAACAATCAAGACCTGAAGGGAAGACACTCCCATTAGAAAGTACCCAATTCCCATGGGCCTAAACCAGAGGTGACTCCCTAGAATGTCAAAGTCAACACCTTGTTGGGTTCCAGAATCCTTAGCCCAGAATTCTGTGTTATAAAAGATGGGCTGTCTCAGAAGACATCGAAGGTCAGATAGAAGAGAAAGAGGGATACTCTCATGGAGAAAAGGGAGAGGACCTCTGTGGAGGAGGTGAAAAGAGGAACAGATTTAGCAGAAGAAAGGGCTGAGGGACAAGGAAATCGTATCAAGAGGTGGTTCCCAGAGGGGAGGAAAGGACAGTGTGTAAGGAAGTTTCAGAGAACTGAGGAGAGAGAGAGAGGAAAAAAGGGGACTTGATTTGGCTTCCATTGGACTCCTGCTTGACATGGGGTTAAGCCCCCAGTCAGATCTCAAGGGTGGTTTCACCCACTGTCCTGAGTCTCCTTGGATCTGCACGGCATGGAGATGGGCTCCCATAATCTCCAAGGAGGGAGCCAAAGGACTCAGAGTAGACCCAGCTTATGCCCTAGGGGAGCCTGATCACAGCCCCTAGATTCTTAGAGACACCAGGTTTGCATGAAGACATAGGAGAAGATAACTAAGGGCCAAGAAAAAAGCAAAAGCGTGCAGCCAAGCCTTCAAGTGAATTGCCATGACTTACCATTCCAGACAGTCAGAGAGAAGTTCTCCTGGCTGGCTCGCCAAAACATGTTGCCAGATTTGGCTTCCCTAGGTTCTGGGCTGTGCGGCAAGAAAGAATTCAAGGACACAGCACAGCATAGAGAGTAGGCAGGTAGAAAGTTTATTAAGAAAGCATCTGAGAGAACATGTGGGCACACTAACAAGAAAAGAGGGGTGAGAGGTAAGAGGCCTCTAGCAATTTTTTAAGGGATGAATAAGGGTAGACAAGTGTTTTATAATTTGTTCACCCACTTCCGTATTAAAAGGTATTAACATTTGCTGTTAATACTTTTTATTTCATTGGGAGAGAGTCCAAAGTAAGGGATGGCTAGGTCAAAGGATTTTAATTTCAGTAGATCTTGCCAGATTGCTTTCCAAAAGGTTGTAACACATTGCATTTCCACTGGAAACATATGAAAGTAATCTTTCCTTTCATTCTTGCCAACAAAATATGTAACAGTTCTTGTTAAATTTTACCAGCATGATGAGTACAAAGTGATATCGCTCCATAAATTTAGTTTTAGCATTTTTTTTTCAAATGAACATTTCTTTCAAATGTTTCTTGCTTATTTAGATTAGCTCCTCTATGATTTATTTACTCTAGACTATGCTAGAGGGTATTCTTTTGTGTTTTTGTTCATTTTCTCGACCATTTTTAATAGCTCCTTGTATAGCGTAGATAGTAATCCTTTGAAATCTACATTGCAAATATTTTCCCATCATCATCGTTACTTCCTGACCATACTTCTGACATTTTTTTTTTGCCGCATAGAAACTTAATTTTGAAGTTGTACACAATTCTGGGCTTCCAATATTGGCCAAGAGGATTTTTTCTCTACCCTTGTTCTTTGCATAGGTTCTTACAAAATTATTCATTTTATATTTTACCACTGTCTTGATTTTTAATCTGAAAAAGGTGTAATAAATGCACTATCTTTCTTGTGTTTCCAGATATTGGGGACAGTTGGTATAGCATTTAAAATTGGAGCTACTAAAAAAAATTGGAGTCATTGCTTTAAATTTAGAGGTACTTCGCTTGAAGATGTGCCTGGAGATTTAAAAAAATACATGTATTGATTTTACTGTTGAAATTATAACTAACTAACCGCTTGAACACTACGTTTTTCCTACTTTCTCAAGTTTTGGGACACCTTGCAGAATGCACCCTGACAGACTCTTCTTTAATAGGAGAATGCAGGCCATTCACATTTGGTGCGATGACACATAGCCTTGATTTATTCCTTACCTCTTACGTCAGATTTATTACTTACTTTAGGTTCTTATTTCATCTCTGGTGTGTTTATTACTTTTGTAGGTGGATCACATTTTTATCCACCTCATTTTTCACTCCCTTGTTTTGGCATTTCTACTGGGATTTTACATTTCATCCATAGTTAAATTCCTTTCTTTGCTTTCCTAATCAGTCACAAATGACACGACCATGTTCCCAGAGAACTTTACAGTTTACCCTTCAAGATGCTTTCCCTAATTCTCTATGTTTCCCTAATTCTCCACCATTCCTATAACATGAGAACTTTAGAATACTTTCACCACCCTTATCCTTTTTCTTTATACTCCCATGAGAAATTTGGAGTGCTTTATTCTACCTTTTTCCTAATCTACCTAACTCGATATAATAAGTTGGGGAATTTCAGCACATTTTTATCCTCTGGAACAATTCTCTTCAGATATGTATTATACATTGCCTGAAGAAAAGATAGAATTTGCCAAAGAAATCATTATAGCCTGGCATTTTTCTGGAACTTTTTTTTTCCTTTTACCTTTCTAAATTATGGACATGTTTACAAATACTAATTAAATTTTCTTAATTAAAATGAACAAATAATAGTTTTCTATGAAGCTGTTCACTTTACATGCTCAAATTTGCTAACAAAGTTATTCATGAAGTCTACTATTATTTTAAAATTCTATTATAACTACAGTGTACCTTTTCTATTGTTTATTCTTGATTGCTCCATTGGAGTTTAATCAAGAGTTATGTTGATTAGAGTAGATAGCTTTTGGTTTTGTGGAACCTGTATGTTACGCTTTGTTTCTATTACATTTCTTTGCTCTTGTCAATTTTTTCTTTCTTCTACCTTTCATTGTAAGTTTTTTTTCTAACTACAAGTTGTTGGTTACTCATTATTTTCAACTTTTCTTCTCACATGAGTATTTTAGACTTTACCTTTTTCTGTGAAAGTTTCAATAGAGTCTCACCTGGTTCTCATCTGAGCCTCTCTCTGTTCTAAATAGTTTCTAAAACCTCAGAAACACAATTGTTGAAAGAAGCTTTTAAACCTCAAAAATATGGTATATATGTGCATATATATATGTAATTTCATATTTTTAAAAACTTTTTTATGAATGTTTATGTGTTCAGTGTTTACGTAGGTTCCATGTGTGTTTGAAAAAGGCTGTGTTCTCAGCTGCCGGGGGCTGAATTCTGCATCTTCCCATTAGTTAAGCTTGTTGGTTGAGTTTGACAACAATTAATTGTCTGCTTCATCAATCAATTATTGAGAGAAAAGGGCTAACGTGCCCTACTATGACGAAAGATTTATACATTTAATCAAATAATTTGCTTTTGCATTTGAGGCTGTGTTTCTGAGCACACGTTCAGCTTTGTAATATTTTCCTGGAGGGTTTTTTCTGTGGCATTACATAAATAATCCTGCTTGCTCATCGTGGTGCGGGGAGGCTGGCCTTGGGAGGAGACATGCCAGGAGGGAAGGGAGCTGCTCCTTCCAAGGGCTGTAGACGTCCCGTCAATTCCTGGCCGGGGCACACCAGACTGACCAGGGCCAAGGTCAGGAGGAACAGTCTAGAGGCAGGGCCGCCCTGTCAAGGGGTGGCAGCAGCCACTCGTGGGATCTGTGGAGGGCAGCCAGGCGGACTGTGGTCTTGCAAATGCTCACACTGTCGTCGGCCACAGGGCCACCGGGTAGTACCATCCCTCCTACCCCTTGGTCTGTTTTTGCAGTTTTTTCCTGAACCTCATTCACTCTCCATTCAGAATGCATACCCAGGCTCTCCGGTCTCAGGTGGCACGTCTGCAAAGCCGATCGGCATCCCTGGGGGGCTGTGGGACAGGGGCTGAGCTGCCCCAGGTGGGCCTCCATCCTGTGCATCCTGAGCCTGTGAAGAGCCTGGCTGTGCCCTGGATTGGATGCTGCAGACAACCGTCCTGTGGTCAAGGGCATGAGCGCAGGTGGAGGAGGGCAGGGGCATGGGGGAGGGCTCTCCACCAGGGGGACAGGAGAGCTGGGAGCAGGGAGGCAAAGGGCTTTAACCAGTGAACTGACCCTGTGCACAGGTGAGCTGATAAATCGCCATGGCTCAGGTCAGTGGGGCCCTGCCCTGCCCGAGGCCTGGAGGGACAGGGAAGCCGCCTTTCAGCCCACAGCCCTGTGAGACCAGAGCTGGGCAGCGGGGAGCAGGGGCCGGAGGGTACTCTTCCCTCCCCCCAGCCTCTGAACTCTTGTCCCTGCCTTTCATTGGCCATACATACCAGAGTGAGAGGGCAGGGAGTCCCCCCACCCTAAGAGCCAGACCGAGGAGGAGGAAGCAGATGGGGTGAAGTGGTGCATGAAAGAGGAGTGGGGTGGGACACATGGAGAGGTCCAAGCACCGGGAGGAAGATGGAAGCCTGAGGGTCAGGGGCAGAAGCAAGACATTAAAAAGGGAGGTGGGGGGAGTAGCTGCAAGGTTGTTTGGAACTGTTTTGCAAAGAAGACATGAAGATTTTTCTTTGCCAACTTTTTAACTCATATGTGCTGGTTTGAAGCCGTTATATACCCCAGAAAAGCCGTGTTGTTTTCCAGATCCAATTTATAGGGGCAGCTATGTTTCTTTAATCTTGATTTAATATTGTGGGATGGAAGCCTTTGATTAGATCATTTCCATGGAGATTGGTCACTCAGGTTTTGGTGTGACCTTCTGATTAGATTACTCCATGGCGATGTGACATGCCCAGTTGTGGGTGTGACCTTTTGATTAGATGGAGAAGTGACTCCACCCATATGAGGTGGGCCTTCATTAGTTTACTAGGGTCCTTTAAAAGGGGAAATATTTTGGAGAACCTCAGATGCTGACACGAGGAGAATCGTTGCTTCGGAGCTGACAGAGACTCAGACATTTGGAGATGTTTGGAGTGCCAATAGAGAGAGCTGACATCTAGACATGGACATTTGGAGATGTAGACATGTGCCTTCCTATGAAATGCTAAGCAAGCCAGAACCCAGAGTTGTGTCCTGGACGAGCTAAGTGAAGGCCCACAGATGCTTAGAGAGGAAACTGCTGGCATCAGAAGCTGGAAGCAATGGAACCAGGAACAAGGACCAGCAGATGCCAGCCATGTGCCTTCCAATGTGACAGACATCGGCATTTCTTAAGTTAAAGTAGCTTTCTCTGGATACCTTGGTTTGAGTATTTCTATGGTCTTATAACTGTATAACTTAATAAATTCCCTTTTTAAAAGCTGTTCCATTTCTGGTATACTGCGTTCCAGCAGCATTTAACAAACCAATACACCACTGTGATGTTTAGATCCTGATGTCAATTTGGCCAAGGGATGAGGCCCACTTGTCTGGCCAGGCAAGCACTGGTCTGAGCTTTGCTGCCAGGATATTTGTGGCTGGTTGATAAAGCAGAAGGCTGGTGTATTAAATCGTCAGTCAGTTGACTGCATCTATGGCTGATCACATCTGTGATCAACTAAGGAGTGTCTCCTACAATACGATAATCCAATCTGTTAAAGACTTTTAAGGAAGAAGAAACACTCTCGCTGCTTCTTCACCCAGCAAGCCTCTCCTGTGGAGTTCGTCCAGACCCTTGATCAGAGCCACCAGCTTCACAGCCCGCCACGTGGATTCTGGACTCTTCCATTCCCACAGTTGCATGAGACACCTTTATAAATCTCATGATTATGGATCTCTCCTGTTCGTTCTGCTTCTCTCGAGAACCCTGACTAGCACAACTATAATATGATTAAGAAAGTAAAAGTGATTTGAGGGTGACCATAAGCCCTGGCTGTCCTCTTATTCTCTGCCGGGTGTCTGGACCCCTGTGTCTGTGAACTCCTAAGGGAGCCATGTTCAATGCGAACTGTCGGGATGAAAGACATTCATTGTTCAGTGACGGATGCAGCGGCTCCGGGCGCTGGACTGCAGAGAGGACGGGGGCAAAGGGGCGTATCCATGGGGTTGGACTCGGACACTTCTTTCGCCTGATGTGTGCAGCCCCCTTGCCCTTTCTCCTGAAGGTTGTCCTGCAGGGGCAGGGCTCCGTGGGGTCAGACCTTCCCCCACAGTCATCAAGCTCTCAGGGTTCTGTCCCAGTCCAAGGGCTTCCACCCATGTCTAATATCCCACCAGCTGTGTGATGCCATGTGGCCATTCGTGTGCTAGCACTGGGGCTTCCCAAATGAGAAAGTGAGCGACTTCAGCTGTGCCAGGTGGCCTGGCCGGGGCATCTGCCTCTCTGCACTGGCCCTGGCTGCCTCCCTGGATGAGCCGGAGGGCTTGGCCAGGGCCAGGCTCCAGTGGTCAGAGGACAGCCGCAGCCAAAGCTGTCTTCTTTGGCTTGATCTTGGGGTGGAACAGAGGGTAGTAGGCATTCCCAGAGCTGCGTCTGCCGTGCGTCCACTCTCCCTGGAATTCTAATTCCATGTCGTCTCCCTCCTTGTCTCTCTCCCAGGTCCTGCTTCCCCTCTCCAGGCGTCCGGCCCCTTCTGTCCCTTTCCCAACAGCCAGGGGAGGAGCCGGTCACCACCCACCACTGTTTATATTTAAATTAGTTAAAATGCAATTCAACAACAAAACTTCAGCTGCTCAGTTGCCTGGTCCCATTTCGAGTGCTCCGTAGCTTCAGGGGATATTGGATAGCACAGATGAGGGACAGTCCCAGGGTGGCAGGGACGTCTGTGTACGGGACAGCATGGCAGGGTCACTCCCTCGGGAATACCGTATTTAACTCAAACGATCAAACTAAATGGATCTGACTCTGAGACCAGTCTTTGTTGCAGGAGATGCTTAGGAGCCCCTGGGTCCTGAGAGCCCAGCGCCAGGGCGAGCAGTTCTCAGCCTGCTGTGCGGAGAATCACCAAGGAAACGTCATCATAGTCACCGGAGTGGTGAGAATATCCCCATCTGCCATCACCAAAAGCCTTGCGGGGCTCTGTCTTCAGCAGGCTGGGGAAGCACAGAGAGAAGTGACTGTTCGCAGGGCTGCCCTGGGGGCTCCTGATTGAGCCGCCTCCCACCCCGCTCCCCCCCCCCCCCCCCCCCCCGTCACCTGCTCTGTCCCTCGGGTAGAAAGTGGCCTGTGCCCCCAGCTTCGTCCTGGCAGAGCCGCATGCCCACCGCAGCCGCCCTGTCCTGCAGGGGCTTCCCCAGCGCCCAGCCAGCAGCTGGGACCCAGGCCTTCCAGCCCTCCGCGTGCTGATAAAGGGGCTCCGGGGCTGCAGAGGGGAGACGGGCGCCTGGGACGCGGGGCGTGGGTGGAAGCCCGTGGACCGGGGCAGAACCGGGGGGCCTTGATGACCACGGCGGGAGGCCCGGCCCCACGGAGCCCTGCCCCTGCAGGACAGCCTTCCCCAGGAAGGGCGGGGGCCAGTCGGCCGCGCTGAAGCCGGGCCCCTAGCGGGGACAGGAGGGGATTTCTTCCACAGAGCGGCCAGGGAAGCTGCAGGTGGGAGGATGGCAGGAGAGGCTGGATGAGGGCGAGAGGCAGGACGGGCCAGGGTCTCCGCTGGCCTGGGGCACATAAACATTCCAGCAAAGCTGCAACCTTACAAAGCCAAATCCGCCTAGCCGAGGCCGTGCTTTCTTCCAGACAATCTGGAAGAATTGGGACAGCTGAAAGGATGGCGTTCAGAGTGGGAACAGGTCCAGGTCTTCTGGATTCTGAATCTTAAACAATGTGTGGAACCCTCATTAAGGAAAAGAAGAAATTAGGCATGAAGACAAATATTTATTAAGAATAGGAAAGAAAGTAACAGCAAATTCCTGTTTGAAACAATGGACAGATACCACATGCCAGGAAATCCAAAACTGTTTATTAATCAACTGCCGACTACACTTTTTATCACACTCAGGACTACTTTTTTTTTTTTTTGCTGCATATAACAACTCCTAAATATCACTTTTTTTAGCGAGAATGGAAAGAAAATTTTTTATTTCCACCATCAGAAGAGACTAAAATTATTAATCAATAATTATCCTTATTGCTATAGTTTTCAGTTAATAATTGTAGTTAAAGAAACTTTACCTGTTGGTAGCTGAATTTACAGCTTCAAAACTCATTATTGGGAGAGTCATAAAAAATTGTAGGCTTGTTGTCAAGTCTGGAGAGTCTCAAATTTTGTTTGTTTGTTTATTTGTTTTTCCTTTTCATATATAAGCTGTAGGATTTTCAGACATTTCAGGTTTCCTTGTCTCACAGCTCATTTTAAATACCTGTTGAGCTGCCCACGCTCCTTCGCCAGTTTGACCTGCTGTCCTGAGGAGTTCCCGCTGGCTTGGCTGATGACTGATGGCTGCGTTTTGTCAGTTCAACAAGAAACTAAAAAGAGCCTGTGCAGATGTGGCAGGGCGAGGCGATTTGGGTCCCGGAAAGAGTGTGGGAACCCAGCGTGGAGAGCTGGGGCAGGGCACGAGGGGTCAGGATGGGACCTGGGGAGCAGGGTCAGGTCTGCGGGGCCTCGACGTGCGGGGTCAAGGCCAGTGTGTGGACACGAGGCCCAGAAAGGCAAACCAGGGCGAGGCCCGACTCCAAAGGCGTCAGACACACCACCCAGAAGCCAGACAAGGCAGTGGCCGCGCGGCTGGGAACCAGAGCTCACCCAACCCCAACCCAACATGTGGGCCACTCAACTCGCCCTTAGGGAGCTTTCAAAACCCACACGACACTCCCACTGGCAAGGGGGAAGCGTGAGGATCTGAAGTTGGAGCCGAAAGGGACAGTGTTCTTAGCCAGTGGGTTAGAATATCTCACTCTGGCAAATTTTAGAAAGACGCATGGTCTGGTGGAGTCTCGGGGGCCCTGAGGCTCGGAGGGGTCCGTGCAAGCGAGAAGGCCCGACATCTTGGCTTCCTTAGCGCCAGGGGGACCTCCTGGGCTCCGAGCCGGGTGTCTGGGTGGGCAGCTCAGTAGGACCCTGTACCACTTGCCCCGCCGAGGTGGGTCTCGGTGTCCTCACTCATGACGTGGGAGCAATACTTGTGCCCATTTCATTGGGATGGGCGATAGCGGTGCTTAGCTCACAGAGGGGACTTTTTATTCAGAGGTGTATTAGTAATAGAACACGTCTAGGTGGCATTCTCAGCTCTTTGGATCCTCCCCTGTAATAATAATCCACCAGATTTCTCCAGCCCCATGTGCTGTAGTTACCCTTGTTTCCATTTTTCCGGTGGAAAAGTCCAGGCCGCGGAGGTTAAGGGATTTGCCTCCCAGCACGTTTGGACGTCCCTCCTTGGGGCTCTTTAGCCTGTTCCTTCTATTGATTGCGCAGATGACTTTGTACTGAAACCCACGTATTTGTCTGTCTGTCTCCTGCACTCAGCTGTCATGGGTGGAAAGGCCCAGGGCTTCTTTGGCTCCAAATCCCCAGTGCCCGACTGCGAGGGGACAATCAGCTCCTGCCGGCTCCTCGCCTGCCTGCAGTTCCCAAAGGACCGACTCTTACTGGCTTCACTTGACAGCTCGTGGATGTGTCCTTCGAGATTGGGGGTTATGCTCCTCGCTGGACATGCTCACGGTAAGGACTGTTTGCAGTTCCTGCGGTTTCCTCCAAGAAGCCAGACCCTCGCTACCAGGTGGGGGGGACACATATAAATGTTCTGACAAGGGGAGACTGGGAACCCCCACCAGGAATTGGGGAGGTTAATGAATGCTCTTCCTTTTAACTGAAGCCAGGGGAGAGTCAGAGAAGCCACATTCTGGAGCTCTGGCCGTTTCCACCTGCTTTGCCGGGCTCTTTCTAAGCGTTGCACTTTCCTCTGAAATCATTTATCACAGACAGGCTCCCTCCACCAGGCTGCTATTCTCAGAACTTGTTTACTTGTAATTTTCTTGCCAGCTTGCAAATCCTTTGTAATCTTTTCCACCATCAAGGGCGCCTGTTGTGATTTATTTTTAATGGACTCATTGGCTTTTCCCACTGGACAACTTATATAGTGGAATTTATAGCGACTCAATTACTTTCGTCATGTGTTTTGTATTTTTAAGCCTCCTCAGAATAGTGGATAGACACAGGGGTTCGATTTGGTCTCTGATTTTTACCCTGTTGTCATGAAGAATTTCTTCAGGCAGCCTCAGCTCCTTCCCGTTATGGGCTGTGCTGAGCCTAAAAAATCAGGAACTTTAATAAAAATCAAATCTGGACGTTCTCCTTTCAAGTCAATAACTTTCTCAGTTCACCTCGAACTTATTCCCATGGCTGCTTGGTAGCACCTCAGCTGCCTAAGGACATACCGAAGTGAATAGGGGCTCATTTAAAATCCAAGCAGATTAGATTCTTCTGGTCCAAAGTGTGGATTTTCTTTGTTTTTTTTTTTTTTTTCAAAAACATTTTCATTCTTTTGAGAAAATGATGGCAGATTTAAAAGGGGATAAGAATGAAGACATGCACCTGCTTTGCAAAATTAGAAAGGCTGGTTTGGGAAAGACCCAGGTGAGTTAGAACTGCCCTTGGACATACATGTGCCTCGAAATGTGATTTTTTAATTCTTCAAGGAGCAGATTTTTTTCCCTTCTTTACTATTTTATTTCTGTGCTCATCTAAATTTAGGTTTATTTTTATTTTCTGATATTTAGAAAGTGAACACTGACAGAAACTGAGGCTTTTTTGAACAGGATAAACCTGCTGGCAAGGAGCAGAGAGTGAATACGGGAAGTGAAAGAGCCTCCGCCAGCAGCAAATACGGCACCCGAAGGCCTGATGGAACCTGCGTTTCCTGCCTTCAGAACTCTTCCCGTCTTTGCCATCGCCTGGTTTCTGCCGATCCACTCGAGAAACCGGGACCTCATGGAGAGGCCTGGAAAGAAGAGAAGACTTAGCTCACTCCTGCTTCCACCCTAGTCACAGGAGAGAAGGGAGAAAAGGAAAGAGAAAACACACTGGATTCTTCATACCAAATGGATTGACCTTCCTTAGCACAGATGTATTCCAAGGCCCTGTTTCGTAGAGTTTTAAAATGAGGGAATTGTCTTCATTATTAGTGGAAAGCTGCAGCCACAGACGGGACGTATCATTTGGGAGAACTTTAATGAGCTGGGATGCCTTAGTCATTCTCCCACGGTCTCATTGTTAATGACGACACTTCCAGGGCACCATCACGGTTTAAGGAAGCCTCCTCCACTGGGAGTTAAGATCCTATTTTTCTTGCACACTCAAGCAGGGAAATTAAGAGCCTGAAGGACATGGGGGAAAGGGCATGGGGGCATGGGGTGTTCTCTTGAGGTTTTTTTTTTGGCATGGGAAGGCTCCAGGAGTCAAACCCGGGTCTCTAAGGCGAGAACTCTGCCACTGAGCCACCGTTGCCCACCCTCTCTTGAGTTTTTACTCTTTATTAACTCACCCATTGCAGCTTGTTTTTTATCCTCTTCTGAATGTCTGACAGAACACCCAATGGTCTTTCAGGAAAGACTGGAAAAGGTAGAATAAGAGGGAGAATGATTTAATAAGGATCCCACTTTGAACGTCATCCCTCTGGAACAGCCCAGCTGCCCAGCTCTCATCTCCTCCACGAGGTCCCAGAACCTAGGATAAGGGAACCTCTAGGTCCTTGAGCTGTCTGAAGTTATGCTAAAGAATTTAGCTTCACACTAATGGGCCAGGAAGGGCAAAAATACAAATATAAAAGGTCCCTCAGTCAGAATGTAAAGTCAAACTAGGTTTGCCGCAACCTACTCTCCAAGAAGGTATTGTCCAGCTGAGGAGGGAACAGACAGAGCCCTTTCTCCAGGTAGGTGACATTTCAGCCTCACCCCATGCCACAGCCCAAGGCACACTTGGAATCTTTCTCTTCTGAAGCTAAAAAGGGTCCAGTTTCTTACATACCTAATTGCATGGCTTATTCCTCTATTTGAGGGGTGGGGGGGGGAACGCGTTATTGGGTATTGGACAGTTATAGGTTATGTTCATTTATTGCCATTTTGTTTAAGCAGCACTCCCTCCCGTGTGCTCACCTTATCCTCAAAGCTTATCCTGAGTTTGGTTTCCTAATTCATGATTTCTTAGTGATTTTTTCATGTCCTTTCCCCCTTTCTCTCCAGTCCTAATGTGTTTTTCTCTCTCTGGACCTTTTTATTTACTAAAAGAAAATGCATTTGGAGGTTGAGAGACCTTACTGAAAAGCTGAACATAGGTTAAACAAAGTTAAAATCTTTAAAAGACACTGTATAAAAACCTAACTTTTTTTTTGATGGGGAAGGGAAAACATGATACTTCAACTGTATTCATGAGGATTTATCTCTTACACAAAAAATCAGAAGGAAAATTTCAGAAAACGTAAGCACTTTTTATTTTAAGGGTCAGACTCATTAGTTTCTGCTATATTTTCTTTCATAAATAAAGCTTTTTATTTGTCACTTTTAAAAGTCTGAAGTTTAAACAGATTCTTGAACTGGTGGCTCATCTCCAGCCTCATCTCCAGCCTCATTTCCAGTTGCTTTGGCAGAACTGCAACCCTCACCCTGAAGCCTTATGAGTTTCGCCAGTTCAAACGTGGGCTTTTCAGCATGTCACCTTTCCTAACGAATGTGTCATGGAGAGGATGGGTAGGTTGGCGAGTCTTTTCTATGTCTTTACCAGTGTCGAGTGGGATCAATTAACTGACCACTTCTTTCAAGTCAGTTGACTCTTGAGTTACAATTTCCATCATCTTCTTCTGGATTTTTGTGGACCTGTTGGTGCTGAGTGAAAGAGGTCTTCCAAATCTGATTATTGCATTTTTTTTAGTAAAACCAACACCAAACAGAGAAAGCAAATAACCATTGGTAGTTTGGACAGCAACATGAGCTTCAGGCATGGTCTGCCATTTCTTGACCACGGGACACATTTTGCTGTGGGTAAGATCTTGGCCATGGAAGTCAGATAGGCAGCTTTTCCCTGCATATCTTCAGTGATCAGTTTGAAGTTTCTAAACGCAGCTCCATCATTCTGCAGGTCAGCAAGGCTCGCTTCACAAACACCACCCTTAAGGTCATCAGATGTAATTCTGGTTCCTTGAGTCCTGGTAACTAGTGTTTTCCCAGTCTTTCTTATATTAAGCATTGCTGGCCCTTTCATATCATGCCAATGTTTCTTAGATAAAGGATCGGCCACTTTCTTCCTGGCTCCCTCTCTGCCACCTTTTGGAAGGCGTTTGTTCTTGGCAACTTCCACAGAGCTGCTCAGAGAGCCAAAAGGACTGTTTTCTTTTGAGGCTTCTCTTTTGCTTATTTTAGAAATCATACACACATGATTATTGTAAGGATAATGCAAAAAACCTCATCATCGCCTGTGAAATAAAATTCAAATTCTTAGTCCTAGAAATGGTCAGCCCTGTGCTTCACCTCCTTCCTGGCCCCCTTTCCCTCCCTACTGTCAGCTCCCACCCAGTTGCTTACTGACAGCTCTGTGCTTTCCTGTGTTCATGAACTTTCCCCACTGCTAGACTTTTCTGGAACCTTCCCTGACTTCAAGTTCTTCTTCAACCATGGAGCCTCAAAACACATCACAGGCCATGGAGCAGAATGAGTGATGACACTCATCATAAGAGCAACTACCATTTGCTTTGACACCTGCTCAGGGTCAGGCACGGAGCTAGTTGTGCTCAGTATATCACCTTGTTTAATCCTCATGACAGCTTTATAAGGCTGAGGAGTCAGAAGTTTAAAAATGTTCTCAAATTCATGAGCTAGTAGATGAGGAGCTAAAATTAGAACTCATGTTTATATCACCCCAACCTGAGCAGAAAAAATCACCAGGAGCGCTCCGTAGCAAGACTTCAGGCCGTGAAACAAGTTAGAAATTTGCAGAAATACTCCAGGTGAAAAGTAAGAGCTGGATTCATGGGAGTGGGAAGAGCGAACAGATGCTACAGACATCCCAGTGACAATATCACTGACCCCTCTTGGCTGACCGACTACGAGGGGCAAAGGAAGATGTCAAAGGACGTGCCACCCTTACCAACCTTGGTGATTACGGCGGCCTGCACCACCTGAATCTGAGGGAAGTAAAGTAAAACCACTTACTTTAGGGTAATTTTCCAAATATCCCTGAGGTAGTTTTTGCTTTTGGCAATTGAGATTTGCCCCTGGCAGCCCTCTGCCATCGAGGGTCCCGTGCCCAGTGCAGCCCAGGGAAGATGCTGCTGGACAAGGGGAATCGATACTCTGCTTTGAGCTCAAAATAGAGATTTTTGAAGTCTCTGGGGAGATAATAGTTTGAAACAAGGTTGTTATGGTTTGTAAGAGCCTTGCTTTATGATGGATGAAAGGTGTTTCTAAGAATTTCCAAAGCTAGGCTTTGAATATTGAGTCATCTCCAGAGGATTGTAGCATGAAAGTTTTATATAAACCACATAGTAGGAAGGAGGTGGCTGGGATACAAGAACCATCCCTGTGAGGCAGGAGGAGGAAATCAAAGGCTTTTCTGTGTCTGGGAGAGGAGTCGAGGTGGGCAGGCTGCTCACGAAAGCAAGAAAGACAGAGCAAGTGAGCCATGAGCACAATTAAACATGAAGAGGAGAGACCAGGAGTTGAGTCAACGGGGGACCCAGCAAGGTGGCGAGTCCAAAGAGCCACTGTTGTAAGGACACATGTCTGGGACCACATCATGAATACAAAATGACCCCTGATGACTCAGAGTCAGAAAACTGTGAACTTCTTTTTCTATAACTCATAGAAACAGTTATGAGTTATGAGAGAGAGGGGCTGGGGCCACTCAGAATGGTAGAAAACCCAGATAGGTTTGGGACCATCTCAAAGCCAGAGGACTTCCTCCTTCTTTCCCGGGCATGGCTCCTTCGAGAAGGCCTTTGAGAAGGTCAGAGTAACATGGCACCCTGGCAAAGAATTACCAAGACTTAGGTGAGTGGGCCTTAGATGCCATTGCTGGTTCGCAAGTCTTGCATCTGAGGTCAAGGATTCTAGGACTTCCTAGGTTCCTGGCAAGGAATATAGAAGAAGTGAAAGAAATGGAAGAGGCCAGAGGTCTGGGGGCGGAGGCTGGAGTGTACGGAGCACCACCACTCAGAGGCCCCTGCAGGAGGTCCCTGTGGGAAGAAGGATGGAGCCCAGACAGCAAGGCGGCCCCAGCTGGGCCTCGTGGTATGAGGCCACTCACGGTACTCAGCAACCAGCAATGTCCATCCAGGCCACGGTGGCAGCGCCCGGGAGAGGAGGGTGGCAGAGCTGACATCCTCTCTCCTTGCGCCACGGGGCACACAGCCTACCCGAGACAGTCTGTAGGATACGAAGGAGAAAAATTCAGGGCGATATTTATTCAAGACACTGATTTAATTGGGAATATGGGTCTAGGGTTTGAACTGGAAAAGACCTGAATAAATTCGCATTTCCAAAATAAAGTGCTTTTTCTTCCAGTAGAAAAGGCAGAAGTCCCTGGGTGGGCTGGCTCTTATGAGGCAGTTTAGTTGAGTTATAGAAAAAGAAGTTCACAGTTTTCTGATTCTGAGTCGTCAGGGTTCATTTTGTATTCACGATGTGGTCCCAGACATGTGTCCTTACAACAGTGGCTCTTTGGACTCTTCCTATTTTAACTCATTTTTCTTGCCACAGAGGTCTCAACTCAGACATTAATCTCAAAATTAATAAAACATCATTCACTAAAATCTGTGTGCCTTATAAATTTTGATACGAAGAGCAAAATCCTGGTTATCCCACCATGATACATTGACAGAAATAGGGCACATCAGAGAAGAACAAGGTTTGGGAGGGAAAATTATGAGCTCATATTAATTAAGCTTTTTATGTTAAAACAGTTTGAGATTTACAGAAAAATTACCAAGATAGTGCAGAAAGTGCCCATCTACCTCTAAACAAATTTCCCGTCGTTACCATCTCACCTTTGCTGTGCCATGTCCATCACAATCAATGAGCCAGCATTGATCCATTGTCATTATAGAGTCTGTACTTTACTCAGATTACCTCTGTTTCTGACATCCTGGGTTTCCGTCCCAGGATCCCTCCCAGGCTCCCATGTTCCCTTCAGTTGTCAAGTCTCCTTGGGCTTCTCCTGGTTGAGAAAGTCTCTCAGACCTTCTTGGTGTTTGATGACCTGATGACCTGATGGTCAGGCATTCTGTAGAAAGTTCCTGAGTTGGGTTTGCCGGATGGTTTTCTCCCGCGTAGCCTGAGGCAATGGGTTTGGGAGAAAGGCCCTGGAGAATGCAGAGCTCTTGTCTTGTCCCCACATCCTACCGGGCGCCGCCTCCAATGCCACCTGCTGCTGTGGACGTTTACCTTGACCACCAGTGGGGGTTGGGCTGGGAGGCTTCTCCACTGCACAGCCCCTTCTTCCCCCTCTCCCTGCTGTCCCCTGCAGAAGGAGGGAGGAGGTGTCTACCTCCCTGAGGACACCACGAATCCATTGACCACGAAATCCTCATTCTTTCCATTACACCATGGGCTTCCTCCGGATCCCTTCCATAAAGATCTTACGGCAGATATCTACCAGTTTCCCCAAAGGGTTATTTCAACACTGACTCACTTTAACTCAATAGGGCTGGAGGGAAAAATATCATCATGATCACTCACAGTTTGGATACTGTCCAAGCAGATACACTCTCTTCCCTCTAAATTACTATATTCCCTAGAGACAGCTCCCTGCACCGGCACGGAGCTTGCAGGCAAAGCCCTGTACCTTGTGCTTCTTAACTGATGGCCAGATTGTGGTCAGAGGCCCTGGAACCCAAAAGGCACAGCTTTTTACTGAGATTTTAAGACAAACATTTTTATAACAAATAAAAAGAATATGATGGAGAATATAACATTTGCATGAGACGAGATGTAACTTCTGATTTCAGAATGACAGCTCACCTCCAGACCACTGGGCAGTGGTCCATTCAGGAGGGGGGCATTTGAGAAGCATTACTTTAACTCCGTTTTCAAAGAAAAAGAATCCACTGCCTTTTAAAAATTATACCTCTGTGCCAGTCAGCATTCCCCAGAGGAAAAGAGGCAACAGGATGTAGCGGTATGTATGTATGGGTGCGTGCGTGCGTGCGTGTGTGAATTAAGAAATTTAATTCACATCTGAAGCCTTAGGCTGGAAAGTCAAGTTAGAGTTGATGCTTGTGATGGTTGGGCTCAGGTGTCATCTTGGCCAAGTGATGGTGCCCAGTTGTCTGGTCAAGCAAGCATGGCCTGTAACTGCAAGGACATTTCGTGGACTTAAAGCATCAGCATGTTGATTGCAGCTATGGCTGGTCACATCTGCAGTCAGCCAAGGGGAGCGTCTTCCACAACGAGCGGTACTTAATTCAATTATCGAAGACATTTAAGAAGAAAGGTGATGACTTCAGCAGTCAGAAGAGAGAACTTTCATCTCTTCTTCAGCCAGTCAGCCACTCCTGGGGAATTCATCGCAGACTTTCATCGCTGTTGCCAGCTCACGGCCTGCCCAGTGGAATTTGGACTCATGCGCGCCCAGAGTTGCATGAGACACTTCTATAAAATCTCATACTATTTACAGGTGTCTCCTGTTGGCTCTGTTCCCTTCGAGAACCCTGATTAATACAGCGGTGCGACGTTGAGTCTGAAATCTTCAGGGAAGACCAGGAGGCTGGAAAGTCAGAGAAGTGGTCCTGAGGCAGAATTTTCTCTCCTTCCGGAAATGACAATTCTGGCTGTGAGCCTCCAGCTGAGTGGACAAGGCCCACCCACACTGCGGGGTCAGCATCCTTCAAGAAGGCAACTGACGGTAGAGCCGACCGTCCACGAGACACCTCACAGCCACGCTGATGCCAGAGTTTGACCAGATACTTGGACACCACAGCCCAGCCACGGTGACCCGGCAAATGACCCCTTGCACCCCCCACTTTATTTAGACATTCCTTCATATTTTACTTTCTTTTTTTAAGATGCTACAGTTCTGTGCATATCAAGTTAACATCCTTGAATAAAAACGGTGCACTGCTGTGCTTTCTGTTCTCTCTGAGATGCACACCGCAAATGTGCAACGCTCTTTCCCCATTCACTGATTATCTTCAACTTAGACGTCCAGTGACGGGAAGGGCTTCCAGGCCCACCCACATGACCCACCCCACCCAGTGCCTGTGGACATGTACATTTATAACGTACCCCTACCCCTCTCTGATAGGAGAGCTTAACATCATAACATTAACCTCTACAAAAATATATGTACACACACTGACAGGCATTTTTAAATGTTAAATGTACAATTCCGAGTTACTCTTCTGACAAATCAATTCACTCAGCCACTTTGGTGTACTCTGCAGACGCCTCTTCCCGGCATGCCCACCAGCCCAGAGGGCAATGAAAGTAGGTGTTCTAAAGAATTCTTACTGCAGGCCTTTCAGGGTCACCAGGGCACCTGGCATTGAACTTTCCAGGCAAAACCGTAGCGTTATTATTTTATGACAGGAGTCAGCAAACTTTCTGCAAGGGCCAGGAAGTGGATATTGCAGGCTCTGTGGACAACACCGTGTCTGTCACGGCCACTCAGGGTCCCATACAGCGTGACGGCAGCCACAGAAAAACTCTGAGTGTGACTGTGCTCCGGTAAAATGTTATCCACTGAACCTGGCGATGGGACAGATTTGTCCCACGGCTCAACTGGTTTGCTGACCCCTGTTCTGTGACGCAGAACCCTGGGTCTCTTTCTAGGCCTGCATTGTTTAGGAGCTTGACACAATCAGTGCCAGTTTGTAGTGGTGAAGGGTAGGGTTTTGAGTAACAAAAATACTGTTAGTGCACTTAAGTTTTATAATGAAATGTAGAAATTTTACTACTTGAATAACCTATCTAAAGGGTAAGAAACACACTACTAATAAAACATTTGTGCTGTAATTTGTCAAAGAACTCTAAAATCTGAAACTGGGAGTAAAGATCCTCTATGTATGTGCAAAGGTCCTGGGGTGGGAGAGCCTGGGGTGGCTGAAGTGCTGCAGGCAGGGGAGAGGGGGGCATGGATCCGAGGATGCTGCATTTCGAGGTCCTGTGATGGATGCTGGTTTTTATCCAGAGGGGGCAATGGGACCATAAGGAGGGGATTTCAACACCAGGGGAGAGAAATGCAACTGAGGGATTTAAAAGGTGGCTCTGACGCGTGAGAATAGCTGGATGGTCTCGACTAGTCCAGGTGGGACAGGCGTGGAGCTGGGATTCAGGTCACGGTGATCGGAGCTGAAGAGCCTTCCATGCACAAGTCAGAGAGCTATGCAGGGGCTCACACGCAGCAGGACTGGATGTGAGAGTAGCGAGTATGTGACTCTAGGTCCTACTCTTAGGTCCATCCCCTGGACGCTTGTGGGCGGGCCGGTATCGGGGTTTTGGGTGTACAAAGAAGTTCAGCTTTGACCCGGGGAGTGTGTTGGCATCTGGAGACATTCCAGCAGGAAGTGGTGCCTGGATTAGTGGGTGAGTGTGGGCCTGAGGACCTGGATGAGCCGTGGCCAGCAGGGAGGGGGTGATAGGGCAGGGCGGCAGAGGCCAGGCAGCGGGGGAGAATCCAAAGGGAGCCCGGGATCCCTGCCCATGGCTGAACAGTTAAGCCTCAGGCTCGCTGTCCCCCCGGGAAGAGGGGGGACAGCAGTGCACGGCGGGTGGTCTACCTGCGTGATTTTTCCATGGGCAGTGGGAGGATGGGGGATCCTTACTGTGCATATACTTTCCCCCTACATTGTCTTAATTTCCCAAAATGCTGAAGATGTATATAGAGAAAAATCTGTTATCAAAAGGAATTCACCTGAGGCATGTGTGTTAGTTAGATTCAGTTGTAAACTTGGCCAGGTGAGCATACCTAGTCTTGTTGCTGTGGACATAAGCCAATAGTACGTGAACCTCATTTGTTGCTAATTACATCTGCAGTCGGCTAGGAGGCGTGTCTGCTGCAATGAGTGATGTTTGACTTAATTGGCTGGTGCTTAAATGAGAGAAAACAATGTAGCACAGCTAAGCAGCCCGGCATTCCTCATCTCAGCACTAGCAGCTCAGCCCAGGCCTTTGGAGATGCACAAAGAAGTCACCCTGGGGAAAGTTGTTGGAACCCAGGGGCCTGGAGAGAAGACCAGCAGAGACCATCTTGTGCCTTCCATGTAAGAAAGAGCCTCAGTGGAAAGTAAGCTGCCTTTCCTCTGAAGAACCAACAAAATAAATCCCCTTTTATTAAAAGCCAATCCGTCTCTGGTGTGTTGCATTCCAGCAGCTAGCAAACCAGAACAGCATGTCACACCCCACCAATAACCACCTAGCTAAACTGGAGGAACTACAGGGAAATCCCAACCAGACCTGGTGGGATGAGAAGCGGTCCTGAGCCCCTCGCGGCGACGCCTTCCTCGCCAGGACCTGTCGGGGACACCCTGTGACGGGGCTCAGAGCTGCACATTGCAGGGCTGGCCTGGAAGCCACAGGGCTCAGGCTCCGAGCCTGCCCCGCGTCCTTCCTCGGCCACCCAGCCTCTTTGGTGCGCATGCCCCAGGGTCAGCAGCACCTGTCCCACCTTGCAGAGCTGGACAGCGCCTCATGTAGGGGCGAGGGGCCTGGCACAGGCAGCGCCACCATCCATAGACGTTGTCATTACAGAAACCCACTGCTCACCCCAGGCCCTGAAAAGATGGACAGAGGACGGTCTATTCCACAAGCGCTTTGTAACCATTTAGAGGAACAGACCCCACTGGGTCCAGCGGGCTGAGTTGAGCGGTGGCCGCCTGGCGGTGGTCACCTCCCTGCAGCATTTCAGGGTGACGGGAGGTCCCTGTTCTATTTAGCCTATTCAGAGAGGCAGGGATTCCTGCAGTAATTTTAATTGCTTTATCCATCAGAGTTCAGAACCATGAATTAAAATTTGCGAACTCATGCCATATGAAATCTATTTAAATGAGGTTTCCCCTGAAATACGTGATTTTTTTGGAAAAGTTTATTTCTAAAATATGACTTGATTGCATCTCATAATTAAAAGAATCCAAGGAGGAATTATGTACCTGAGAATATAAATATAAATGAACAGGAATGCGTACCTTGACTGTTTTTTTCCATCATTCCAAATACACCTGTGTTAAAAAAAAAAAAGTCTCTGGGTTCATTTTTAACATCATCTTTATTAAACAAAACAGGCGTTAGCATAGCACACAAGCTGTATTTTATTCCACAACTAAACATTTGGTCATTCAAGAAAATAATCAGTTAAATTTGAGGTCTGACCTTACGGAAACAAACACCTGGACGTGTTTCCCAGGCCTCGGCGCATCCCTGTTGTGGGAGACAGTCTCCATGCACCCCGGAGAAACACATCCTCAATTGCTGTTCACTGTGGGTGTGAGCCCATCTGCGGTGGGACCTTCTGAAGATGTCGTATTTCGTTAAGGTGTGGCCCATCTGGATCAGGATGGGCTTAACCCCTGGGGCCATTAGAGAGAAAGCCACAGGGAGAGGCCACCAGGGAGAAGCTGCAAGTCAGCGGGTGCCGGGAGAGGAAGGAGACGCTGCCATGGGCATCGCGAGTGATGGGAAAGCCAAAGACTGGAGTCGCTGGCAGCTAGTTTTCGGGGAAAAAACATAGCCTTGCTGATGCCTTGATTTTGGACTTCCCCTAGCCTCAAACCCATGAGCCAATGCATTGTGGGCTAATTGTTTCAGCAGCTGGGGAACTACACCTTGGTCCTAGTTTAATAAACTAGTTTTTAGTCTTAGTCCTTCCTTTCACTGAAGTTTGTTGCAGTGTGATGAATCAACATTGAGGTTTAATTTTTTTCTGTTGTTGGGAAAGCAACCAAGTTGTACTATTTAAAAACTTGAATTATAAGATCTGTTGTAATGAGTATTTTTACGTCTAATGATGGAAGGCTTTCTAAGCATGTCCCAGAACAACAAACAAAAAAAGGAAAATAAAAATCAAATTTAACTCTTGTAAAATTCACATTTTTCCTTAATACTACATACAAAAGCATGACTAAGGATGATATGCAAACTGGAAACATATTTGCAATATATATGAGAACCAAATGATCAATAAGCCTATGCAAAGAGCTTGTGCAAATCAGTGTAATGAAACAGTCTCCAGGGACAACGGGCGATGGGTAACACCAGGAAACACATCAGATGGGGAGACAAATGGCACCAAAAGGACTGAAAACAGCCAGCTTCACCCACAGTGAGAGAAATGCACGCAGAGTGAATTATGGGACAAGTGCGCAGCGCTGTGACGCAGGTGCCGGGAAATGGTTCCTGTCATAGGCCACTGGTGGGGCTGGTAGTTCCTGGCGCGTGGCCTGAGAACACATTTCAAAATATAAAACGTGCACATTCCCTGATCCAGTAACCCCACTCATATAAATCTGAGCTGAAAAAAAAAACCACCTGAAGAGCAAAGGTTACATTTACAAATGTTTATTAAAAATTGTTCATGATCGCACAAAGGGCAGAGATTAAGTTACAGTACACACATAAAACTGAATACTATGTGCCATTAAAACTGATGGTATAGTTTTTTTAGTGTCGCATTTGATAGACTTGATATGAAGAAATTGTATAATAGTTAAATTTCCATCAGGATACAGTTACGTGAGTAGTATTATGACATGATGTAAACACCACAAATGAGCATGTAACACTGAATATATTTCCTGTGGAGCGGGAACTTGTGTTTCAACATGTCGACAATGATTACCTCTAGCTTTTGGTGATTTTTTACTTCCTCCCTTAAAGTCTTAAAGTGTTTGGATTTTTACCACTGAAAACAGGTTATTTATCCAAGACGAGAAGCTCTATACCTCATCCCATCAAAATCAACCTAAAATGATGTGACTCACAGGAACTGCCCTAGGCAGAGCTTGCCCACCCAAACCGGCTTTCTCATAGCCTTGTGCCCACCTTCCCTTGCAGTCAGGAGTGGCGTGTGGCAAGGTCTCTCCAGTGGGATTTGAGTGGATGGACGGACACTGCTAATGGGGGAAGGCGCCAAGAGGTGGCCCCCATTTGAGTCTTCCTTCCCATCCCTCCAGCCAGATGTCGATGGAGAGAAGACTCCAGAGGTGGTGGAGCCACAGGGCAGGAGGAGGCTGGACCCATCCATCACCATCTGCAGATGAACCCCCTTTCACCAGCAACACCCCTTAGAGATGTTCATGTGAGCAAGAAACAAAGCCTGCCGTGCTGAAGCTAGGGGCATTTCAGACCGTGCTGCCTGAGATAACATGGACCCCTCCAGATGTCTCATAATAGCATAAAATGAAATTATATGCTCTAGAGTAAGATTAGCTTAAAAAATCATATCTACTATGTGCAAATGATTGGTGTTACCAAAAATCGTTTTCTTTTCTGTGCTACCATTTGCCACCATAAAGCACAAGCATGGAGGGAGAGCTGTTAAGAAAACACCAATAATACACTGGTCTCAGCTGAGGGTGGTTGTTAAGACAGAGGGATTATGCAATTGCTTTAGTGAAAACGTAATTTAAAACTATGAAGCACAATTTAAATTTTTATGTATTTTTCAGCTGAACTTTCACCTTTTAGAAAACTCTCTGCAAGACATTCTGAACATCTCCCACGTAAAAATAGGTATCATTTAACACAGCTTCATGTATCTGAGGCCAGAATGACTGTAACCTCTTAAGAGAAATATGAGTTTTGATTTCCTGAAAACACATCAAGGTTCATGTGCTTATCAACTGAATTAGACTGTGCACAGTGGAAAGCTGGCAACATTTTAGTTTTGGCATTAAATTTTGTCCAAGGTCCAGATATCATACTTTATTACACACCCATACTCCTGACCTGGGTAAAACCAACTTGTCTTTCATTAACCAAAGGAGCCAGTCCTGGAAAAGACTGATGAAAGTGTCTCATTTATATTTTCAATAGCAAATTGATCAATAATTAACAATCTCATAAAGTTCGGACTGGCAGTTTAATTTCTTATTTCTTAAGATTCAAATGCACACATCTAACAAGACTGGACATGATGAGTTTACTGCATGGGTGCCACACTGCTGCTGAGAAACGTTCAGGTTTGGCTGCTTACGATTGTGGTTGCGAGAAACATCTCTTCTTTTAGAATTACAAAAGAGGATTTTTTTCTTTCCTGGCAGACTCCTAAAAAACAAGATAAGAATGCACCGGTAAAACTGTACAAAACATTTCTCTGAAACTTCACAGAACCCAAATCTCACAACAAATTTTAATTAGCCAGAGACTAAACTGTTATTTGCATGTAACAGATAGGAAAAGGGAAATTCTTTTTAAAATTGGTGTTAACACATTGCATCAGGACTAGAAGTTGATCCCAGGAATTCCAGCAAACTGGTTATCCGGACACCCTACTACTGGGCGCTGGGAGCACTTCCCCACTGGCAGGCACCCCTTTGCAGGGTCTTCCTTTCCTCTGACAGTTCCCTCCAAGGACATTTTAGTAGCTGCTGGGTTCATTTGGAAGCTCATAAAGTAATACTGTCAACTAGTGACATTAAAGCCACTCTCCCTCGCCTGTCATTCCTGCGCGAAGGAGGTGCATGTGTGAATACGATCCAGATTTGGGAATGGTGGAAGCCAGAAAAAATAAGCAGCACTGAGAAAGGAAGTGGGGGAGAAAGCCAAACTTGAATGAGAACTACGATTGTGACTGCGCTACAAAAAATTCTACTAGAACACTTGGATAATTGTGAAAAACATATATAGCTTTTCCTACGGGTCCCAGCAGAGGCGGGCTGGACTTCCCTGCAGCCCATGGCCTTCCTCCCAGTTGGAGCTGGACGACATAAGGCAGGGTCTTAATCTCCTCCAGGCACGAACAGCTTTGACTGACAAAGTTCTCAGAGCAATGTTTTTAAATGCTTAAAATAAAATTTACTTCTCTACTGCTGCCATAAGAAATTAACACAGACTTAGTGGCTTAAGAAACATCAGTTTATTACCTTACAGCCCTGGAGCTGAGAGGCCGGGCATGAGTCTCACTGGGCTCTAGAGGAGACTCAGTTTCCCTGCCTGTCCCAGTTTCAGGAGGCTGCCAGCCTTCCTGCTGGTGCCCTCTCCTCCGCTGTCAGGGCCTGCGGGAGGGGGCGGGGGGAGCGCTCTCCACTGCCACCCTGCTCACCACAGCAGGGAACTGCTCTGGCTTTCCAGAACTTGTGGGATGACATGCCGAGGCACTTACTGATCCCTTCTGCAAAGTGTTTTTGCCCTGTAGCGTATTCACAGGTCCTGGGATCTGTGGACATCTGTTTGCGATCAGCAGGAGGATGGATACAATAATTATGTAGAAATCAGGAGTTAAAATACACAGCAAAAAACAAAGTTTGTGACCTATTAGTAACTCAGTGACACTCATAGGAACCAAATAACCCATTCAGCAAGATCTGGGGCTAATAAAGGCCCTAAATTCGCAGTAGGGCTGAGCAGAAACCATTTTTCAGTATATCGGTAACAACTGCAAAAACTGAAATCAGGTAGGAGAATATCTGTAGTTTCATTTGGTGACGAAGCCACAGAAATTGCTAATACTGGTTTGCTGTGTATATTCATAATTGAAGGAAATGATAAATTTCAGCAGGAGGTTAATACACCGAAGATGGTATTTCTTCACCCAAAGTCACAGTCCCATCTCCCAGCTAAGCAAGCAACCCCCCTAAGGAGACATCATGAAATGAAATACACTGACACTGGGGTGCCCCGGCAGTGCCAGGGAGTGTACAGACCCTTTTATAACAGCCATTCAAAGTATGCAGGACAGCAAGTCTGAAAGGAGACGGCAGGGAAGGGGGAGCTCTTATAATACTCCAGAAAAATCCTGTTATCTTTGTTAAAAGAAATAAAATAGAGTTTCTATGGCTAAGAGATGTGAAATGGAGTGGGAGGTCACTCTGGAGGTGACTCTTAGGCAGGTTGCAGCTAGAGGATCACAAACCGACAAAGTGTGCAAAGCCTCAAGCAACATGTTCCTCAAAACCCAAAGGACCTCCAGATATAAAAACCCACAAGGTATGAACTCAGTTAACCATCTAACCGAAGGACAACTGAAGTACCCCATGTATCCACCAACCACAAGCAACTTCTTTTCCTTTAAAAACCCTTGCCTGGAAATGCCAAGACAGGACACAATTTGGGCTGGTCCCTGAGTCTGCTGCTCCACAAACTGCAATTCTAAGACCCCAAACGAATGCCCTTTGATGCCTGGAAGCTTAGTTTTGTTATTTCTGTTGACATCTTCAATCTGCTTCCCTCACAAGGCCTCCAGGATACTTCTAGCCCTTCTCGGCCTCTCTCCCACCTCTTGCTCTCCCAAGCACTCTTCCATGCACAAAGGACAGCCAAACCCTCCTTTTCCCTCTCATTAAAAACATCATGAAAAACAAAACACAAACAAACAAACAAAAACCTTCATGACACTTGTCTTGGGACATTGGAAATCTTTTGTGTGCACCCGTGTCCTGTCATCCCGTCAGTCTAGGGCTCCAGAAGAGGAGGAGATACCTATCTTTGCTCTTTTGTGGAGCTTGAGGGTTTTAAGGATAATAATGACTGTTTATGAAGTGGCTGACATTATGATTCCTGTGGCCTTACATATATTTTAGTGAAAATGCACTTTTTGAGAAGGCGCTCCATTAGCTGAGGGAATTTTTGAATTAGTCTTCAGAACAAGCTGTGGGCAGTTCCTTGGTCTGGGTGTCAGGGGTGGTGGCGGCAGTGGTTTGTTCTTCCTTCCTTCTTTCTTTCTCTGGCACTAACTAGCTGTGTGATCCCAGTCCAGCGGCTGCATCTCTCAGGTCCCACTGCCCCCTGGTGAGATGGGGGCCAGCCGAGGCCATCTCCAGGCTCCCCTCCGGTTACAGGAGCACAGGGGTTCAGGATTGCAGAGCTGAAGGTACCTTCTAAACACTACTAAAGTTTTTAACACTTCAATAAGACCGAATTCAAGTTTCCAGGATTACTCAGCTCCCAAAGCAGTTTCAGAATTTAAATTCCTAAACACTTAATGCTTTCCTGTGAAGGTAAATTGCGACTATCTCTAACACACACTAAATAAGACGTATTTCTGCTTGTTCAAAGACTCATTTGGAGTGATCCACTATGTCCAGTCCTAGTCAAACCCATTCACACCCAGATGGAAGAGGAATTAGCTTTGGGGTCCTGGGAACCCTTTCTGTGAACACATGAATCTGTCTACACCTTTCTCACAGAACTACAGCCTGGTGCTAACTTTCCCTAAGCACTCGCTGAACCAGATACGATAACCGCTGATGAGTCCTGGGACCTCAGGAAATGTCACCACCACTTCTAACATTCCACCCCTCCATCTGCCCTGGGCTTCCCTCCTCCTCCTCCACAGCTCCAGAGCACACGCCATCCCCACAACCTGGTCAGTCTGTCCCTCCCCTTCACCTTCAGGTGTCCCGATGAAGTCAGGCTGGGAGATCATTAAGGGGCCGGGAGCTCCGAGGAAGCTGGGATCTACAGGTAGACGGACATTCAGCTACAGAAAGAACGTACCCAACCCACCCCGAAGTGCCTGCTGCTGTCTGTCCACTTCCCAAGAAGATCGGACTACACCTGTTCTGCCAGCACTTTCTCCTCCTGGCCAACCACACAGCTACTTCGCTGCAGCTGAAAAAACCCATCATGTACTTTCCCACAATTATGTTTTCCCTCTAACGCTTCCTTTTTACCTTATTTGCCCACCTTACATTTCTACTGGAATCCTGTTCCCTCTAACAGATGTCGCTCAGGCGTCATGCCCCGGGACATGCTCTGCTCCAGCTCCCCCAGCGTGAAACAGAACTTTCAGTAGCTGTGTAGTGACCACTTCTTCTCGGCACTTAAACTGCACCTCTGACTGTGTCTCCTGTGCATGGCCCCCGAAGGGGCAGCCTCCGGGGCAGCACGGGCATTGTGCAGCTCAGCTGGACCGAGTGCCTGCAGCCTCCAGGCCTTGGCTCCGAGCCCCTCACCCGGCTCTGCGCTGCCTCCTCGGGGGAAGCCGACCCACCGCACGGGCAGGGACAGGAGCTCACCTGCAAGCCCAGCAGGAAAGAGCTGCCAACAGCAAACAGACCGCTGCGGCCTTCTCTGCTTTTGCTTCACACGGTTTTAAAATTACTTTCATAAAGAATTCTTTCATCACACACACACACACACACACACACACACACACACACTCTAACTATAGGATTCCCTGTTTTTCTACCTGCAAAACTAGGATTTTCTTTTTGAAAACAAAAAACAATGAAAACAAAAGCCTGCTGAGCTCTGCTTTCCTCTCTGAACACTAAGGACCTTTACCACATTCCACCACTGGTAAGTGTGAGAAGTATCTCAGGGCTCTGCATTTCCAGATGCAAATGCTGAACGTTTACAAATGGACGAACTTACTTGTGAAAGACATGAAGACACTTTTCAGGAGTCTTAAAAATGTTGCTTTGAAAATAGAAATGGATCCAGAATTATCACCACAGCATGCTTTTCTTTCTTTTGGTGGGGAGGAGGGCTTTTTTCCCCTCAATAACTTAGAATAGTTTATTCTGTCTGACCATGCATTCAACTCAACCCTGCATTATTACACTTATGCAAACAATATTTGGTAGACAAATGATTGTGAACTAATGATTCATTTTCTTTCAAACAGACTGTTAGAAAAGGGTGGCAATATGTTCCCAATGGGTCAGGTAAACTTTCAGAGCTGTGGGCCACACAACTGCTGCCCTCAGAGTAGAGGAGTGGGGTGGTCACATCCAGAAAGGTGACTGACACTGGGCAGTCCCCACGGGCCACGACTGTTGACCCGTGTCAGATGATCCACTAATCTTAGTGGAGTGAATGAAAAGGACCAGATCAATTTCAGGTAAATTTTACCTTTTTTAAAAACTTGTCTCAGTATAGAACACCCATTCATATTCCTGTAACTAAAAAATATGGCAATTCTGGCATATGAATCAAAACAGACATTTAGCTCTATAAAAAGGTGAACTGGTCACAAGAATCCTTGCATTCATTTATTTTTTACACAGCACAACCAAATAACATAATCAGTCCATGATTCCTCACAGGCTTATCAATTTGACAACCAAGAATCTGAACTCATATAGCTTCCACATCACTCATGGCTGCAAACTGAGTAGAATACACTACCAGTAGAAGAGAGCTTAACTTAAAGCACCAAGTTTCCAGGCATTTCTATGGACATCTTTTTTCATTCTCTAATCCATGCAAATCTCTATGCAGCAAACACTGATTCCCATTAAGCTGCAATGCATATGGCAAAGCAGTGGGGGAAACAGTATCGTTCTTAAGCCTATAACAACTGTGACTCTACCACATTACCTTGGTATATTTCCTTCAGTGAGATTTTAAACGTTTACTCTAGTTGTACTTAACAATATAAATTAAGTTTTGAACAAAATCCTTTTCCCATTCAATGAAGGGGAATCAATTAGGACATTCCTATTTGTTTTACAAGTTCTGAGGAAAACAAATACATGATTGCTAATCTAGAATATTCTTGCAATCTTTATTAAAAGTTAAATTTAGAGTTTTTAGCAAAGAAAGAATGGTCTGCTTGTTTAAATAAATTCCCTTCATGTCTGTAAATTAAGATATAAAACTTATTCCCAATATACATTTTATGGAAGTGTGTTTTCCTTTTTGAAGCAGGGTCCAATGGGCATTTTTAGGATGTTGCTAACATCAGCCCCATACACCCTGAAATCACTGGATGGACTCAGGACAATGAAAACTGGCTGAAGCTGCTGGCTAATGCCCCAGAGGCCTGTGCTACCCAAACACAGATTTCATTGTCACGTTCAACAGAGCTGAAGGCTCTCTGACGATGGAGCTGCTGAGAGCTGAGGACAGAGTAATAGACTGTTAGTTCTTTAGGCCAAAAATACCCAAAGCTGCCTCACAAGGACCTCATTCTCTGCCTGTGGTCAGCAACTGCAGGGCCTTCTGCAGATTCTGCACGGCAGTGCCCACGTCTTCGTACTGCAAAGCACTGCCGGCATATTTGCAGTATTTCTGTGCTCTCTCAAAGTCCTCTGGTGTTAGACGGATGTCCCCTAGAAGCAGAGAATAATGAGGATAGTTATAAGATTAGGGAAATGCTTACATTCAAAACTAAAGAAGATATTTAAAGTTTTATAAAAACTTTAAGCTTAATTTGTTGTATTTAATTTTTTAAATATTAATCCCAGTTGTATTTTTCTTCATGCTTTTCAATTTCATCACTAATATAAACCATATATTATGTTAACACAAAAACAAATAAGCAAGACTTGCCTTTCAGAAACAAACTGAGAAGCTCTTCTATTTTACAAAAGTGATTGTAAAAGATTATAATCTGCGTAAGATGGATGCCGCGGCTGTGGGAACCACTGAGCCTCTCCGTGGTAAACCAGTCGGCCTTCATTTGAACCAGAATATAAACATAACCCACAATTAAAAGTAAAATGAAAGACAAACTCTCTGTAAATAAAATTACATAGCCATTGAATTTTTTTTTAGCATGAAAACGCTTTACATTTTTGTACCATCCATATCAAAAACCTTTAAGCTTAACAAAATTTTATAATATTAAAATCCAAAATTAAACATGTAAACAATCTTTACAGATTAGTTTTCCAAAATTTACTGTTACCAAGTTTTCAGGTTACATATTTGGTATATATGTGTAGGACCCAACTAAGAAGTCTGGGCCAAAAAAACAGACTAAAAGCAGTTTATTTACTCAAAGATTTGAATACATTTGAACATGTTTCTGAAGACAAAATTTTAAAAATGACATTGTATCTCTTTTCTGTAACAACTTAAGGTATTCTGATACTAAACTGTGAAGCACATTATGATTTTCTGAAACCAGCAGAGAGAGCGAAAGTGGCACGCTTGTCCCCACCACGCCAGGCAGCGACTCTGGAGTGAGCAGAACAAGCTGGTCTGTACCTTCAACTGTTCCCACACAGTTAAACAAATGAGGTTCTCCTAAATTAAACATCAAAGTTCAGACTTTAAGATGATACCCTTATCTCTACATGCAGTGTGGGCCATACAGTAAGTCTTCAAATATGCACTGAGTTGATATCACGAAAGACAATGGATAGCTGTGCTCTTACTGCTGCGACTCAGAGGCTGCACGTTTCAAATTTACTCACAATCATTTTAATTTCCTTAAATCTGTCTTGTTAAAAAAACGCAAACAATACAAATCAAACTAAAGTAATTATAAATTGAATCAAAACCGCTTTAGTGACTCGGCAGGTGCTCCCTAGTCAACCTAGAACGTGGCCATCCTGTAGATCTGCTCTCACGTAGACTCGTCCCCTTGTACATTTTCCTGAAAATACCTGCTGAAATCACTGATGACTCTTTAGGATACACTGAGGTTTAGTCACAGAGATGTATAGCTCTTCAAGTTCACCCTAACACAGCTCATTTTTTTACTTCTTTCCTGCAATCTCAGGAAAATGTGGAGCTATAAAAGGCTCAGTCTCGACTTCAATGGGCTTGCTGGAACAACGTGCCAAGGCCCAAGACCAAGGGGCTTTCACAGTGCTGAGCACTGCAGAGGAGGACGGCTCTGCTGACATGTCATTCATTAATAGGATAAAATGTGTGTAATGGCAAGAATTCTGTTACTATTTTAGTTTCCATAAGCTAAACTTATCCACCAATGATAAAACTACCTTAAACCACTAACGTTGTATTTTTACATGAAATAATACTTTCACTGTTTATAAAATGCAAATGAAGAAAATATAACAGATATTTTGTAGGCTTTATAGCTACAAGCCTATATGATGAATTATGTAACTCAGATAATACGCAATAATGAGATAACTAACAGATTTAGACACTCTATAAAGATGTTAATTTATTTTATACAATAAAAATAGAATTTTAAAATGTATCAAATAGGTTATATTTTTGCGATTTTGCAACATAAGGTTTTCCTTCATTAAAAAAACAGTCTACAAGTCATAAACGTGAATTAAAATTTTAAACTGAATAAAAGCAAAATCCATCCAATAAAAAATTAGCAAAGACATAAAAATAAGAAGGAAAAGCGTATTTCAGGAAGAAAACAGTTATTCCATTTCAGTTTATCTGATTTTATATTTACAACAGTAAATTCAGGCTTAATGTACCCCCCAAAAGTTGCTTTTCCCTTAACATTAAAATTTACCAGAAGCTACAGCCAGAACCAAAGTAAGCGAAATATGGACCTAAAAGTTGCCTAAAAGGTGTGCGGGGGGTGGGGGTGGGGGCTGTCTGAGGTGTGGGTAGGTAAGTTCCCGTGGGCGGAGGCCAGGCCATCCTTGGTCACCAGCTCTTCTTGCCCTCGGGGGCAGCCGGGCAGAGGGGTGGGGAGAGTCGCGGCCGCGGGCCCACTCGGGACTGCGGAGCCAGGAGCGGGGAGGCCGGCTCAGAGGGTGTGTTTCCCTGAGGGGCGCCCACTGGCGGTCCTGACAGAGGGTGTCCCGCTATTGGGAATGCTTCCCAAAGGGGTCCCAGGAGCGGGGAGGCCGGCTCAGAGGGCGTGGTTCCCTGAGGAGCGCCCTACTGGCGGTCCTGACAGAGGGCGCCCCGCTATTGGGAATGCTTCCCAAAGGGGTCCCTGGAGGCGCGTTCCTGCACGACCAGGTGCCTCTGAAACCGCGGGCCCCGGCTGATGGGTTTCTAGTGCCCCGAGGCTCCAGGGTGGGTGGCCATGCCTGGGCCGCAGTACGGGCCTTGGGTGCCAGGCGCTGCTGAGACACGCCACCACAGCCAGAGCCTGCTCCTAGTGGCAGGAACCATGTCCAGTGCTGTCACTATTCTGCCATCTACTTCTCAAAAAACCTCCCATGCTTAGTTGTTGTTATTCACACTCTAACACTACCCAGAGGTGTACCAGGTAGAAAGGTACCCTGAGTGAGAGTGCTTCCACCCCACGCCGTTTCACCCCTAATCCCACCCTGCTCCCCAGGGCTGGCCATAAACTCATTGCTCGTATATTTAATTCCTGCTACTGTATACCAGGCAGGTGCTGTCCTGTTTCCGCTGCCAGGACATATCAGAGCACAAAACAGTCAAGAAGCTTTGTCCTTACGGAGCCTGGGTCCCAGGCAGGGGGAGCAGACAGAGTAACAACCTGCTGTAGGCAGCGTGGGGTGGGGACGTCCTCAGGGAACAGGCAGCAGGAGAGGACCCAGAGAGTCCTAAGGTGGGCGGTGGTGGGCGGCCTGTGGATCTGTAACCACTGCTTCTAGTCCGGGTATTCTCCAGACTGTTCCTATGTATTCACACACATGGGAACATACTCACAGAGAGCAGTTTTGTTTCAAATGTTCCTTTTTTTTTTCCCTAAATGTGAAACACACAAATACTTTACACTAGGCCAGGTAAGATTCAAACATCGATGTAGCTCTGGATTTCAGGCTTCATAATTCATTCTGCTTTTGATAAGACCAGGAAAAGTAGAATAAACTGATATACCTCTTACACTTAAACACATGCAATTGATCCTAATTCTCTGCTTTGTGATAAGCCCTGTGCCATTTGAAGAATGACCTCTGGTGTTCAAATCAGATGACATCTCTTTTCTTATATTTCAGAATTCCATTACTGTTCAAAATCATGGCATATTTTACTTTGCTTCTTTCTTGAAATTCCTTTTACCATTTACAGTTTTCCTTGGATATTTACTTTAATTGCTCTTCTTGTTGGGAAAAAAACTCTGGCTTCTTATCCATGTCTTGAATATTCTACAGCCTTTTACTCTACTACATGGAATCCATTCATTACCTTTTTCTTAAAAGAGGAACACTCTTTGATGCCCTGTTCTAATTTCAGAGCAGTTACTTCTCAAGCTTATGGGAAAGCTATGCATGAACTTATCCCTCTTCAGTCTACTTAGGTTAGCGTCACCATTTTCATATCTCATCTCTCTCTTTTTCTTGGTTATCACCCTCATCTTGATGGAGTACAGCCTCAAGTAACTTCCTTAAAGAGGATATGCAGCAGGCAAATTTTCAGAGCCCTTACACACTTAAAAATATTTTAAGAAAATAAAACTGACAGCTTAACAGGGTAAAGAAAACAAAACAACATCCCCAGACTGGAGATACACCGTGTCTCACAAAACAGTCAGCAACCTACCCTGGCAGACGGTGCTGAAAAGCGCTGGGTCAATGGCGGGGAGAGGCTGGGGGGAGGGCTGGAGAGTGTTACTTGTTACACCTGTAAATGAGAAAACCACAAATGAAGAGGGTACCCCTTACTTATGTACTAGGAAAGCACAGTGGGAGCACGGAGGAATTCCATTACTTAAATTTCTTAAATCTTTATTTCCTTAAAACCTCAGTGGATTCTAGTTTGATATCTCATTTGTTATTGGCAAGCAAAACATACATCATTTTGTATGTTTCTATAAATATGTTTTCATACATATACTGGCTACCCATTTCCTATTAAGCATTTTGCTGTATTTAAGGCCTCAACTTGCCTCTCAATTAGAGCTTTTCCAAATGTCTGTAGAAGGAACAGACATTCCCTTCCTACCTTTTAACTGCTTAGCCAATTAAGTAATTTTGGGGACAAAGGTGTAACTGTTTATTTTAGTTTAATTTACAGGGATAATGCCATCTATCTCATCACTGCATGCAGTTATAAATTACACATCCCAAATTTTCCAGTTTAGCAGTGTTTAAAATGATATTTTTCATACTCAATAAGCAGTAAGTTTTAAAATTCCTGTTAGAACTTGTCATAACTCTCATAAGCAGTGAGTAATTGGCATTCCTACGTAATGCTAAGTAATGTACTGGTGTTAAAGATTACCAGCCATCTAAAAAATTAGCAAAAAGGAAACGGTGAAACTTCCTCAAAGAGCTTAAATGATTCCATCAGCAGAAAGGCAAAGAAGAAAAGTTGTTTCCTCCAAATAAATGCAGTGTCTCAAAACAGGATACATTTGTGCCAAGCAAATAGGTGAAATTCAAATGGGCAATCTGTAAAGATGGCGGTGAGGAAAAGACACTCGGATAAGGGGAAAGAAGAAAGAAAGACAACAGACGAGGAAGCTGCTAGGGGCACAAATACATATCCAACAAGAATTCTAGAATGATGGTTCTGCAAAGGCTCACTGAAGCTTTAAAATACAGTTCTGCAGGTATGAAGTTTTGACTTTGATGGGCCTCTATTCCCAATCCACGGGAGAAAAAGGTTTAAATATAGACCATTTAATTCAATTTTATTTTAATCTACATTTGATTTAGCTATTATCAATTACTGCCTTTGGACTGCTAAAAGTCAAGAAAATCTAATTTTTTAAAATCAAAACACAGACTAATAAAATTTTAAAGAGTACAAAAAGATACAGATGAAAAGTCTATAACATTTCAAACAGCATAAGAAATGTAGGTGAAAAGCGTGCCTTTCCTCCCCGCCCCCACCTTTTGTGATCCCCTTTAAGGTTCTTCCTAGTTTCTAAAGCACGCTTCTGTGCAGATGCAGCTGTGTGCCTCTCACTAATCCACACACAGCAGAGCTGTTACTCTCTGATATGTGTGTTCTTCACTAAATTTAAATGCTCCCAGTGAATCTGTTCTCTGTGGAAAAGGGACATTTTGTGTGTGTTTTGCAAATGATAACATGTCCTGCAAACTATACTATTCTATGCAGCTTCATGTACCAGATGCTAGCAATTAATTAATTCCAAATTAAATCTATATAAACTTGCCTTGCTCTTTCAAATGGTTACACAGTGTCCCAGTGTCTAAATCAAAATTTATAAGGACATTAAGTGCAGTGGGATGGGCACTGAGGTTGTTTCCAATCTTTTGCTACTATGGATAATGCCACAGTGAATAGTCTTATATATTATGTGTGTGTGTGTGTGTGTGTGTGTGTGTGTGTATAGTTAGTGGAAACATTGATGGAAACAGAATTTCAAAATCAGGAGGCATAAATTTTAAATCGACCAATTCAATAAGTATCTTTAGCTTGATTTTGCTGAGTGCTAAAAAAAGATTAAACTATTACTAGCAATGTTTGGCATATTTTTCACCATAATATTTGTCAAACATTTAAAGGCTTATAACTATATATTTCAAAAAATGTTAGAACATGAGATCTATGAGGAATCTTGGAGACCATCTAGTCTAGTGCTGCAGAGGTGCTGTCCCTGGCACATAAGCAGACAACTGCATGCACTTGTCTTCTAAAACAAGGGAGACCACCATCCTCTAGGTCTGTCAGTGCCGCTCTTTACTAACTGACTTGTATTCTTGCTGAAGTTAAACGCCTCGAAGCAAACCCCTTTCTCTGTGGAGAAGGTATGTTACCTGGTCAGCATCCTGCAAGAACTTTTACATGCCTATCTGTGAATCTCCATATGATTAACTAAATAAGTAATATTAATAGGAATAAAACTTAGAATCTATAGAGGAAACATTTAGTTATGTAATAAAACTCTATCTGAGTGGTATTTCAAATTCAGGTGGCCTGCAGCTTGTTAAGTACAGGTGGTCACAGCCACTCAGCTGACCTGGAAACCAGGGTTCTGACCCAGGAACCGCTGGGGGCCAGGCTGGGAACAGGGCAGGTGACAGTGTACACACACAGTGGTATGTGGGCAATGGTTTTATTGACATTTTGAGATGCTTGAATCTACTTATTTATCTGTTCTGATTTGGACAGGTCCCCTTTATGAGCCTGCAAATGGGCTATGGCCCCTGACAACTATGTGTTGGGGTATGGAGACCACAGAAAAGCCCCTGGGGACAGCATGTCAGGCTGGCCCTTTTCTTCTTTCTATTATTTAACATCAAAGACATGTTAATGAGTGTGCTGGTTTGAAAGGAAGTATGCCCCTTAGAAAAGCCATGTTTTAATCAAAATCCCATTTCATAAAGGTAGAATAATTCCTATTCAATACTGTATGTTTGAAATTGTAATCAGATCATCTCCCTGGATAATGTGATTTAGTCAAGAGTGGTTGTTAAGCTGGATCTGGTGACGACATGTCTCCACCTATTTGGGTGGGTCTTGATTGGTTTATTGGAGTCTTATAAAAGAGGAAACATTTTAGAGTATGAAAGAGATTCACAAAGAGCAGAGAAGAACAACATAGCCACTAGAAGCAGAGTCCACCAGTCAGCAACCTTTGGAGATGAAAAAGGAAAACATGAAACAGGGAGCCAGGAAAGAAAGCTAGCAGATGACGCCTTGTTCTCCATGTGTCGTTCCAACTGAGAGAGAAGCCCTGACTGTGTTTGCCATGTGCTTTCTCACTTGAGAGAGAAACCCTAAATTTCATCGGCCTTCTAGAACCAAGGTATCTTTCCCTGGATGGATGCCTTTGATTGGACATTTCTATAGAAATGTTTAACAGGGACATTTTCTCGGCCTTAGAAATGTACACCAGCAACTTATTCTTTTTAAAAGCCATTCCGTTTCTGGTATATTGCATTCCAGCAGCTAGCAAACTACAATAATGAGTACAGCCAGACAGTGGAAAGCACCTGGTTTTATAGTACATTAGGTGTGATCTCTACACAGTAAAGAATTAAACATGCCACGATTTCCAATTAGGTACTAAATTGTTCTTATTGAGCAGCTGGTGTAGGGATTGAGAAAAGGGAGAAATGGGTGTTGGTTAAAAACAGAGAGCGTTCAGAAACCAGGACTAAAGAGAAGGCTGGAGGAGGAGAGCATTTGGAGAGGCAGACAAAAGGGGAGGAAGACAAGCTCCTCAAGGAACGGCCTCAGACAGCTAATAAAAGGGGGGTCTGGGATGGCTGAAGATGCAGCGTGTGCATGGAATGGTCAGGCCAGGTGTGGCCACCAGCAAAGCCTTACAGGAGAACTCAAATGACACTTAAAAAGACAGAAACAACAAAAAAAAAACCTAAGTTCCTATGTCTTTTTGAGGTAGAGTGGCATTTACAATTAAAAGGCTAGCATTAGTTATACAATAATTCTGTAATTTTAACAGATTTTAATTTATTGCCAACAGATTGTAAAAAGGGTATGTTTCAGGAGAAAATAAAAAACAGCAGGCTATCGCCTACATCTGATATTTACATTGTGGTTGAAGAACTGGAGGTGAACACTGTGCTCGTTTAAACAATCACCATCCCTGCCTTCCCTGCACGCCCTCTGCTTTTTGTGGAAGAACTCAAAACTGTATATTAGTACACACTATTCTTTTCAGCTATCTGAAGGATTTCCCTTTGATAAAAGTGCATCCTGGACCTTTATATGAGAGAAAGTAAATCATTCCCAAAGTGACTGAGAGGGGAAACATCTGCTATATTTATAAACAAAAAATGTGATTGCATTTTCTATTAGGCAACTATGAACTTCTTTTTTTTCTTAACTGTCTTAAGTATAATAGAAAAAAATCTGGGAGCTAAGAAATCTGGAAGCTAAGAAGGGGAGAGTCTAATATCATGAATAAACCAACTTTCAAGAAAAATATATGACCAAAAAAGTAGGTTTTGATTTGACAGGCTTTTAGTTCCTTGGAAGGCACACAGAGGGGAGTTGGCAAAAACATGAAATCAGAGGGATGAAGTGCAAATAAATTTTTAATTCTGCCATTTACTAGGCATGTTTGTTTTCTTTAGTTTGTAAATCAGGGATGCAGTGTCTGAGAGAGCTGCTGCAAGAATGTAATATGTAAAGTAACCATGTCCACAGGCCTACACACTCTGCCCTGAGACACATGTCTAAAGCAACCTCAGGCAACTTTCCTGAAGATCAGCACACTGCCCCAACGAGCCACTCTTCTCTGCATTCACAGAATGATTTTAAAAGTTCACTAAGTTTCAACAAAGCGAGTTGCCTTTCTTTGAGACAAGAGGAAGCTAATTCCAGGTGGTTCTCTGGTAGAATGTTTGCCTTCCATGTAGGAGATCTGGGTTCAATTCCTGGTCCATACACAACCCTATCCCTCCAAAACAGGAAGCTAATTCACTGGACACTGTTTTTGTGCAAGGCATAATAGGAGTCAACTTTCATATTTTCTCCCCTTTACTAATTAAAACAACCCTGAGAAGTAGGTATGATTGATTTTATTTTAGAAAGAGAAAAACCTAGGTGGAGAGAAGATGAGTCTAGGGGTGGGATACATTTCCCATTGACTAGGAAATGCATGCCATTCTCACCTTGCTCCTCTCGAAGTTCACGTGTGTGGCTCTTGACCAGTGGTTAGAACCACATGGGGCTCTTGACCAGTGCTTTCAAACTGTTGAGTAAAGTTCTCTTCAGCAGTATTTACTTTAAGGCAAATACACCTTAGATAATGGCTTATGCTATTCTAGACTAGAAATACTGAAGATTTCCTAAAAAGATAATATTTAAAACAGAGTACCATGAAATTTTACTTTTCAAATTGGTGTGCTTATTAATGCCATTTAATAGTCCATAAAGAACTGAAAAGTCAGGTTAGGACACAGAGGATGATGGCACAAAGATTACTCTCACTATGCGAAGATTAAATACCAGCAAGACTTGCCGGTCCTGTATGTTTGAAAGTTTTAATGTAGGAGGAAAGAAGTTAATCATAATTGCTGACAAAATGGTCAAAATAAAGAATTTCTAAATGTAATGCAACTCATGCAAAATAACTGAAACGGCTGGGGTGCAATGATGTTGACAAGTAAAAATAGATGAAGCATGCTTGCTTCGGTAGCACATAAACTAAAATTGGAATGATACAGAGAAGATTAGCATGACCTCTGTGCAAGGATGACACGCAAATTCGTGAAGCGTTCCATATTTTTTGCTTTCCTCCCTGCTTCTCCCTGAGGGAGAAAAAAAAAAAAGATGAAGTAACAGTAGGTTCTCCGGCAGAAGTGGTGCCAGAGAAATCTTCACAAAGAAATGTTGTTTTTTTAGGTCTGTGTAGTTTAGTACCACAGATCACCCTTACACTGGAATAAAAGCAAATGTTTGAAATATTTCTTAGGAAAGAATATTTCTTGGGAAGAAGAAAAATAAATATAAGATTTAAACTATGATTTTAAATGTCTTCTATTTAGAAGGGTGACAATATTTCAAGAATGCATAAATGAAAGAGTACCTGCAACTTACTGGGTGCATTTATTGATTTTACTTTTACCTGAAAACTATTCTGTCAGATCTTTTCCCTGTGAAAACAGAGATGCAGTATTGATTTATTCAAAGACAGCAGATATCTCTCCCTGCCTTTTCTCCCCTGAATAACGTAACACATCTGTGATGTGAAAATAATGGCATTCCCTCCCCATCAGCAATAATGCCTGTGCCAGGGCCTAGGAAGCACCCTAAGGGAAGGGGACAAGAGCCCCCACCTTGCCACGCCAGGGGACACATCCCAGAGCAAGTCCCACTCACCTCAGTGTGATTCCTGGACAACAGGGAAGGGAAGAAAAACAGCAGGAAATGGGAGACTTTAGAAACTGCTGACACTCGTAAAACCTAAGGTTAGTAACAATCATGTGCATACTCTGTCATTTCTCAGAAGACTGGCTGACGTACAACTGATGAGGAGACGCCGACGGAAAGCGATCCCACCTGCACTGTGTGGCACCTCTGCAGGGGTGTTGGCGGGGGCGTGGGCACCAGGGGGGATCCGCACTCCCACCGAGCCGCCGGGCGCGCTGCTGGGGTCGTAGGTGGCAGGCCAGGGTGCAGGAGGCTGGCTGGGCAGCGAGGCGGCGCCAGCGTCGTCCTGCTCCTCAAGTGCTGTCACAAAGTACAGGCACCAGGTTAGACCAGGCGTCTCCAAGGAAAAACACCAAATAAGCAACATCAAACCATCTATGGGGAAGGAATAATGGGACTGTTTTGATAACTTTTAAAATTGAGGCTTTTAAAATATACTATTATCATTAGCTGAATTTCACAAAAGTTTGAGAAAACTAAACCTTGTGAGTTTATTTAAAATAGCAACAATTTGCTTTTGGGAATCTCAATAATTTAAAATTAAAAAACAAGGAAGAACTACAGATTTCTGGGACAGGAAAGATTTTGATGTTTTCTAACTAATTTTCACACAATTTTTTTTCTGATTACAAACATAGTTCATGCTCAGTGAAGCCAAATCTAGCTAAATGAAAAAGAAAATTAACATTCCCTGCACTCTAATATGCACTTTTACTGGCAACCTGGACCTTGTAGATGTGTTTATAATTTACATACACTAATACCATTTTCTCCTACTTAGAGAGTTTGAGGTTTTATTTCCCATTTCCTCTCTTTTCTTTTTAATCATCAAAATTTCTACAGAAAGTAAACACCCATCAGAAAGAATGTGGATATACAAAAAAGAAAAGCTTAATTAGTGAAACTTTCTCTTCACAGCTGTAAAGCAAATCATATTCCTTTGTAAAAATACAATTAATGGTACATATACTGACACTCCAAGTAATCAGATCCAAGGAGTACTAGACGAATAAAAACAAAGGAAATGGTCTGGAATGAAGTCTGACACTTTGGTTAAGTATGACAAAATTCTAAATAAACACTGTAAGATTTAAATATTTTTTAAGGAAGAAATAAGAGAATTAAAAAAACTTGATTATTGCTGCTAAACCAATCCTACAGAATCACTTTGTCAGTTTAATCCATGACGTTTCCTTTTAGAACATTAATTCCTAACCAACGTGCACAGCGTGAAACCTCCCACTTAGCACATCGTGAGTCAGTGATGCAGAATGAGTTTCCCTCATGTTTTAGAGGAGGAAAAAACAAGTCCTGTTCCTATCAAGACACTTCCAACTTGCCCTAATTTAAACTTGGGGAGTTTTAAATACACATCATCTTACTCCTCAAATCACATGGGAACACACCTAACAAAAATGCTCGAAATTTGTTTTAAAAGGAATAGTTACATGAAAAAAGAGTTGTCACTGAAACAGTACCACAGAATCTGATTTAACATGTTGTTACCATGCTTATCACTCTGAAATTTCTACACCACAAAATAACGTTCACATTTTAAAGGAATGGGAGGAGGTAAAGAAAAATGTGGCTTCACGGCGTTATCTCTGGCTGGCTACTGGAGAGGTTCTAATGCAGGGTAGCACCTCGCGACACCCAAGTCATTAGCCTCGAGGATGCCGGAAGGGGGCCAGTGGAGGTCCTGCATGGAACGCTGAAGGGTGGCAGGGCACTACATGTTGTCTGACATCTTACTTAATTACACAACACAGTAAGGAATGTAGAGAAGCAAATACAAACCTCTTTGGAAATTTACAATTTTATTTTTAAGAGGCCAAGAGGCTATCTTTAAATATAAGATTTAATGAAAACATCCAAATACCTAATATTAGATGTCAAGTTTTAAATATACCACTTTTTAATAAACAAAAAGTAAAAAATTCAGTGTCACTGCCAAACAATAATGGTGCTCCTTGGGCTTCTGCCTCGCGAGGGAGCCTGCTCGCAGAATGCTGAGTGCTGGCACCACTGCAGTACTCTGGCTGTTGCACCCACTGGGTGCTGGACCCTGTACTGGAAGAGGAGCTCCCATATATTACAGCTCAGCATGATAAGAACAGTGAGGTTCAGTGATAAATAGTGTAGAGAAGCAAAGACACATGATCTGACTTTCTTTAGAAAGGTCAATAAATAGATTTCTCTGAGAAAATAGCATCTGAGCTTGCTGTTGCACAATGGGCAGGAGTCCTCAAGTGGGGAAGGAAGAGGAGGCTCACCAGGCAAAGCAGCTGCAGGCACGATGCTGAGTGCACATATAAAGGATCTCATGGACTCTCACACCACTAGGGGAGGTGCTACTAGTGCTGTCTCCTGGGGAGGATACCATGGTTGAGAGTAAATGCATCATGTCAAGGAGGGCATGCATTAAATAGCAGAGCTTGTGGGGATTTCCACATGAGGCACTCAGTCTGGACCACATCTGGCAGCTCAAACTTAAGCCTATGCCACCATCTTCCTGGATTGAAGACGCCAGAGCAAGTGGAGAGGGAGAGTGAAAAGGGGATATCCTGGGAAAGTCAAGGGGCCTGACAGAAAGCAGCAGCTGGAAGGGTGAAAGGATGGGCAGAGTCTGGGTTCAGGCAGTCAACTCCCTGAGTTAATCCAGAGTAGCTACAACATGTTATAAACAGTAAAATTACTAGAGATATGGAAATATAAGGAAAATGTGATCACAGCAAGAGAAAAGTAGGCTACAGACCCAGATATTAAAATTAGCAGAAAGGAACTTTAAATATGTTCAATATCATAAATTAAAATACAGTTATAATAAATGAAAGACGGAAAACTCATTAGATAAATGAAAACTGTAAGAGGGGATCAAAAACAGAACTAAGAGAAAACAAATGGAAAAATAGTAGGCTTAAATCCAGCTAATGCAATAATTACATTAAATGTAAATGGACTAAAGTAACTATGTAACATCTGTTACTCTGAAGGCAGATGTAAACAGAATGGATAAAAAAAACCCCACCTATATGCAGTTTGTAATAGATTCATTTTAAATAAAAAGACCCAGATATGTTAAAGCAGAAGAAGAAAATAGATATACCAGGTAACTATGGAATAGAAGAAAGATGGATGGTTAATTTTAATAACAGACAAAACAAAATTCATGACAAGTACAATTAGCAGGGCTCGATTGGGACATTTCATAAAAATAGAAGGGTTATTTTATCAAGGAAAAATAAACATACTTTCAAATATTTATGGAACATTCACCAAGATTATATGTTCAGCCATGAAATAAAATCTTGGTAAACTTCAAAATACTAAAATCTTGGAGATGTCCTCCGACTAAAATAAAATTTCATTATAAATCAGTAACAATAACATATCTTGAAAACCTCCAAATATTTTTGAAATTAAGCAAGATATTTCTAAAAAATCAATCAATGAACAAAATCACAAAGGATATTAGAAATATTTTGCAATGAACGGTGTCAACATTTGTGCAGTGCATCTAAACCTGCACTCAGAAAAAAATCGGTAACTTTAAATACGTAGAAAAGAAGATTTAAAAATTAAAGATTTAAATTTCTGCCTTACGAAGCTAGAAAAAAAAACTAAAAGCAATTAAATTTCAAGTACAGAGAAGAAAAAAAAGATTAAGAATAGAAATCAATGACATACAAGCAAAAAAATTCTAAAAAAGGGCAAGCTGGTTTATTGAAACAATCAATACAATTGAAGAGGCTCTATCAAAACTTAGTAGGGGGAAAAAGAAAATAGATATTATAAATTAGGAATGAAAGAGGTAATATCAATACATATCCTACAAAAATATTTAAAAATCTCAATAAAATTGCATTAAAAATGAATGAATGAATAAATAAATAATGGGGGGTAAGGAGAATGGGATGATTTGGTTGTTCTTTTTCATTTTTATTTTTACATGTATTTTTTGGGGGGGAGTAACGAAAATGTTCAAAAATTGATTGTGGTGATGAATGCACAACTATATGATGACACTAAACCATTAATAATATGCTTTGGATGATTATATGGTATGTGAATAAAATTGCTTTTAAAAAAATACAAACCCTACAGACATTAAAAGGATAAAGAGGACAACATGGAAATAGTAAACTTAAAAGCTGAAGAAGTAAAGGGAATTGGACTAACTCCTTGAAAGACACAAACTACCAAAACTCTCCCAAGAAAGACAATCTGAACAGCTCTACGTCAATTTCTGTAAGAAACAGAATTCATACCTTAAACCTTCCTTCAAAGAAAATGCACGGCTGGGATGGATTAAGTGGTAAATTATATCAAACATTTAAATCAGAAAAAAATACTTATCTTATGCAAATACTTTCAGAAAACAGAGTATTTTTGTTTTATGAGGTCAGTGAAACCCTGATACCAAAACCACATAATGACTTGAACACAAATGCAAAGATCCTTAAAAAATATATAAGAATTAAATCCAGCCATATATTATAAGGATAATACATTACCACCAATGAGAGCTCACCAAGGAGTGAGAGGCTGACTTAACACTGGAAAACTAATCAATCATCATACTAACATAGTAAAGGAGGAAATCATATGATCACTTCAATAAATGCAGAGGGAAGAAGAGAGGGAAAGGAGGAGGAGGAAGAGAAAGAGGAAGAAGAGGAGGAGAAGCAGCAGGAGGGAACAGAGGCAATATGGATGAACGGGAGAAAGTTGAATCTGGGCAAACGGTATACTAGAGTTTCTTAAAACATTCTTGCAACTTCTCTGTAAATTTGAAATAATATCAAAATAAAGTTGCCATATGAAAGGAGTGGTCTGAATTTCAACTATTTATTTTCCATTTCCTTTACATCATTAGTTGTGTATAATGTCTATTCAAATGGCATGGTGTGGCATATAGCTGGTACTCAAAACCAAGCCATGGAACCCAGACACTGAGGATATGAGATAATATATGTGAAAATACTCCGAAAGCTTTAAGGTGCTATATGAATCTAAGGCATTTACCATATAAAGTTTCTCTAAGAAGCACTCTGCACGCGTCAGTCTGCTTTAGAGCCAAACATTAACTTGAAATCCTGAGTGATAGCTCAGATCTCTGGGAGACACACTACTAAATAACTTACACACAATACTCAATAAATTCTAAATAGTCTTCTGACAAGGTAAATAAAACACAAAGGCTTTCTGGTCTTCCTCATTCATTCTTTCTTACACTGGGCTTACTGAGGTATAGCTTACACAGGTAACATCCATGCTTTTCGGGTGTCCAGCTCTGCTAAATTATACAGCTGTGCAACCACAACCACAGCCACCATATGGGGTATCCCTGCCACCTCCCCAACTCCTCCTGTGACCCCCTGCAGTCCCTCTTCTCCCCTCACGCCCTGCGTGCACTGATGTGAGCTCTCTCCTGACAGCACTGACTTTTCTGGGGGTGGGGGGTGTACAGAGGGGGGTCACAAAAATGGGACCACATAGTAGTAGCCTTTTAGATTCCATTTAGCTTCTGAGATTAGTCCATGTTGCTGCACATCTTAGTCGCTCACTGCCTCTGACAGCCAAGTAGTATCCACTGTACACGTGTTCCAAAATTTTTTGATCCATTCCCAAGTTGATAGCCTCTGGATTATTTCCAGCTTTGTGCAATGAAAGATATAGTGGCCATAAACATCTGTGTAACAGGTCTTTGTGCAGACGTGTTCACATTTATCTTGAGTAAATAACTACCAGGACCAGGGCTGCTAGGTTTTATGCTAAAGCATGTATTTACTTTTTTGTGTGTGGACAGGCACAAGGAATTGAACCTGGGTCTCCCGCATGGCAGGCAAGAAGAATTCTGCCACTGATCCACCACTGCACCACCCGCATGCATTTACTTCAATAAGAAATTGCCAAATGCTTTTACTCTTCTTCTCCAATGAGCAGAGTATGAGTTCCAGCTGCTCAATACCCCTTTCAGCACTTGGAATTGTCAGCTTGTTTATTTCAGCCATTCCAGTTGGTGTGTGGTTTATCTTCTTGTGGTTTTAATCTGCATGTCCATAATGGCTAAAAGATTTCAGTATCTTTTCATGCGCTTATTTGTCACCCATTCTTAAATGACACAAAGGAATAATCAACATAGGGTCATATTTCATCAATGGATACTTAGGCATTTTTGTACTTATTGGTATGCCATGCAGAATGACAGCAGAATGTCTTTTTGAAAAATTGCAAGCAATAGGCAGACCACTAAAACAGGCCAAATATCATTCACATGAACCTAAAAATCATTTATTTAATCAGCCTGCCCCAGTGAGATGCAGTATTAGGAGGACAGAGGGCACCAAGATATTTAACATATGGTTCCTATTTTCTTCAAAGAATTTACCACCTAGTATAGTTGATCTGAAACAAAATACTTTAAAATATGTTTGTTACTGAATTGAAAGATTAAAAAAGTAAAAGACACCATTCGCAGTTGAGAGTTAAAAATGGTTATCTTCATTTAACTGATTGGTGGGGAGCTTAGATGACTGGCCTGAAGTTACAGGACCAGGGGTGTATTTCCTAGCACAGGTTCTCATGGACACACTTAAAAGAACAGATTTAATGACTGGCAAAAAACAGCAGCTGTCTAAAAGTGTCGGGTGTGGCACCTGGATCATGAATGGGAAAATCCCAGAATTAATTTATACGGGCATAACATCAAATGGATTAAAAACTATAAAACCTTTGATGAGGATAGGATTTTATTCATAAAATCCATTTGTTATTCTAAATGCCAAAAATACTTTGGAATGAAGTATCACTAATAAATCATGCTTATTATTTATGGCAATAAACATTTCACAAAAATTAAGGGCTCCAAAGTTTTGACACAACAGTTCTGGATTTTGACATTAAGAAAAGGGTTTAGCCTCTGAATTAGTTCTTGACTAGAGAAACATAAACATATAAAAGCTTAAAATTTCTGGTAGGGTTTTCTGTTTTTGTTTTTTTAACCTATATAACTTTGAATGCAGTGATGAAATCTCTACAGAACTCATGGTTAGCCCTCACAAAGAATGCTGCTGTCACTATAAAAGTATAAGCAAGAGATGTAGAACAGTTTATGAAATATAAACAAAGAAAATCCTAGAGAAACAACAAATCAGGTAAGTTATATGGGAATAAAATGAGTAAGCAAAAATAAATGGAGTCAATAATAAAACATTTAATAAGGTTTCCTTTCTTTCAAAAATGCACAGTAGGAATTGAATTATGACACTTTCTTTTTCTAAACTTCTCTGCAATTAAAGTATCTGCATATAACGTTTGCTTCTAAAGAACTTTAAAACGATAGGGTATATATGCCATAGCTCCAGAGGTACATGGACTCAATCTGGGGCAGGAGGTGAAAATCCAAGGCTTTCATAGCTAAAAGTGGTGATTCTGGAAGGAATGAACAGTGAAGCCCAGCTGTGCTATGGTACGGATTGGACAGAACTCTAGCAGTGAGGAAGCCACAGCTGGGCTGGGTGAGGTCTTCACACATCCCTAGTTGACTTCAAGGAGAAGGTGGACAGAGAGCAAAGGGGGACCTGAGAACAGACTGAGCTGTGCATGGTTCCTCAAACCTCACAGATGGATCAGAGAGGATGGGGGCCTCTCGTGCTCAATTCAGAGATGCAAACGATAATCCCTAGAGCAAATACAAAGAAAGTAACAACAAAAAATAAAATTATATACTGAAAAAGAAAAGAAAAAGGGAAACCAAAACACAATGAAAAACATTAAAAAACAGCCAAATTGCAGACACAAATCCAACCATAAAAATAATTACATTACATCTGAATGGACCAAATCCTGGTCTAACCAAAAGGTAGATGCTGCCAGACTGGGTGACAAAAGCAAGATCCAATTATGCTTTATATAAGAGCGAAACGGGACTCAAAGACCCAAATACCTGTAAATAAAAGGAAGAGGACACACCATGTAAATGGTAACCATAAAAGATCTAGAGTGGCTAAATTACTATCAGGCAAAATATACTTTAAGACAAGGAATATTAAGAGACAAAGAGGGACATTTTCATAATGAAAACAAAAAGGTGCAAAATGAATCTAAGTATAATAATAAAAAAAAAACCCCATATCATGGCCACATGGAGTTTATGACAAGAATGCAATGAGAATTCAAGATTTCTTCTAGGTTTTTGAATTTTTCAATGAATTCTATTAGACTAATAGATATATGGGAATTTTTAAATAGAATTCATGCTATGAATAGATCGAAGGGAATCTCTTAATATAATTCACCACATCAAAAAGTAGAAGAAAATACTTTACTGGCCGCCTGTCTTTGTAGACAGAGCTTTCCCGGAAGACAGCCACGCGTGGCTGCTGACGCTGTACCGCTGAGCTTTCCCGGAAGACAGCTGCGCGCGCCTGCTGACGCTGAACTGCAGAGCTTTCAGGGAAGACAGCCGCGCGCCTGCTGACGCTGTACCACACAGCTCTTCTGGAAGACAGCTGCATGCGCCTGCTGACGCTGTACCGCAGAGCTTTCCCGGAAGACAGCCGCACGTGCCTGCTGACGCCGTACTGCAGAGCTTTTCTGGAAGACAGCCGCATGCACCTGCTGACGCTGTACCGCAGAACTTTCCCGGAAGACAGCCGAGCGTGCCTGCTGACGCCGTACCGCACAGCTTTTCTGGAAGACAGCCGTGTGCGCCTGCTGACGCCGTACTGCAGAGCTTTTCTGGAAGACAGCCGCGTGCGCCTGCTGACGCTGTACCGCTGAGCTTTCCCGGAAGACAGCCGAGCGCACCTGCTGACGCTGTACCGCACAGCTTTTCTGGAAGACAGCCGCGTGCGCCCGCTGACGCTGTACCGCTGAGCTTTCCCGGAAGACAGCCAAGCGTGCCTGCTGACGCCGTACCGCAGAGCTTTTCTGGAAGACAGCCGCGTGCGCCTGCTGACGCCGTACCGCAGAGCTTTTCTGGAAGACAGCCGCGTGCGCCTGCTGATGCTGTACTGCTGAGCTTTCCCGGAAGACAGCCAAGCGTGCCTGCTGACGCCGTACCGCAGAACTTTTCTGGAAGACAGCCGCGTGCGCCTGATGACGCCGTACCACAGAGCTTTTCTGGAAGACAGCCGTGTGCGCCTGCTGACGCTGTACCGCTGAGCTTTCCCGGAAGACAGCCGAGCGTGCCTGCTGACGCCGTACTGCACAGCTTTTCTGGAAGACAGCCGCGCGTGCCTGCTGACGCCATGCTGCAGAGCTTTTCTGGAAGACAGCCGCGTGCGCCTGCTGACGCTGTACCACTGAGTTTTCCCGGAAGACAGCCAAGCGCGCCTGCTGACGCTGTACCGCTGAGCTTTCCCGGAAGACAGCCGCGCATGCCTGCTGACACTGTACCACAGAGCTTTCCTGGAAGACAGCGCGCGTGCCTGCTGACGCACTCCCTGCGACGGCCTGTGTACTCAAGAGCAGAGCGGAACCACAACACTGACCACGTACGTAGTCTGCAAACCTAAATATTTACTATTTGATTTTCTAAGAAAAGTTTTCCAAACCTGCATTAGAAGATCATCTTCACAGATTCTCTGAAGCTGCATAACAAAATGGAATGGGGTAAATCTCAGGAACAAGAATAAATGGGTATTTCTTTCTGTCTCACTTCAAAGCCAGCATCGTCCTTAATGGGAAGACACCAGATTCATTTTCATTCAAGTTAGAAATAAACAAATTTGTCCACTATCACCCACTGATTTTTAAAATTTTATGTGAAATATTAGTTTAGAGTCATTTGACTGAAATTAGAGGAATAAAATTAGAACAAGAGAAAAAGCAGGTAATATGGGTGAATGCTAATACTGCATTCTTTAAAAAACCAAGCAAGTCAAGTGAAAAACGACTTTGATGAGTGCTAAGGTAGTAAACACAAAATTAAAATATAAAAATAAAAATGTTTCATATATTCAAACAACAATTGATGAGAAGGCACGGAAGGAAAAGTTTCCACTTGCAGCAACAATTAAAAGCTATGTTTCCCTGATTACATTAGCAAGAAATGTAAAAAGAAACAAAGGCTTTACAAAAATCCTATGACGGACAAGTTGCACCAGGTTCTTGTATTGGAAGACTTGATATTATACAAACAGCAACTATAAGCAAGTCACTTGATAAATTTAATGTGATCACTGTAAAAACAATAGTTTTTTCCTTTTTACCTAAATCACTCTATTCATCCTTAGAGCTCATATGAAAGAATAAGCAAAGAACAGCCAGAATAACTGAGGATTAGAAATGGAGAGGCAGGAATAACTACAAGTATTAATACCCCCAACAGAAGTCTCTCCAGTTAAAAGAGCGGAACCAATGGATGGACAAACAAACTGATGTTCAGAAAAGAAAGTCCAGAAATTGACTCCAATACAGCAAAGCTCTGTGATAATGTACATTTCGGTATAATCGAATGGTTCCTGTCTGCCACCCAGCACCATTCTTAAAAGGGGCAGGTTAAAGTTCTTACGCTTCTGGAAGGGTGGGTGTAGGAAGGAGGAGGAGGGGGAGGAGGAGGAGGAGGAGGAGGAGGGAGTGGAGATAAGGATGTAATAGGAAAGGTTTCTCAATAATCCCAGCTTAACTGGCCAGATGAGGCTGAATAAATAGGCACCGGCACATTCAGAGAGTTCTGGAATCTTAGCCCTTTTCAGAAAGTCCCACCCCCCTGCAGAACTCAGACTCGGCCCCACTAATACTCAAGACAAAACAAAAAACCACCACAAGATGGTTCAATCAGAATGGACTGGGTTGCTGTGGCCAGACTGTGGTAGGCCCTTGGAGCTCCCTGCCAGTTCACTGTGGGGTCGGCCCCAATGATTTCACATCCTTTCCAAAGCACCAGGCATTATCCTGCAATTGGATCTTCTGGACTCCAATTACTGAGTTATGGTGATGATAATGAAGATACAGGTATAACATCTTCAGCAACTGGGGAGATACAAAGCTGGGATGGTGAAGGAGCAAGGCTAAGAAGTAGCTGATTTTTGATCACTGGAATTTTCTCAGTTCAGAGAAGAGTGAATGTTGTTTCTTTAACAGTCAGTAATTTCCTACATATCTAGTAAATGAAACCAAGTAAAAAAGGTTTTTGTTTATACCACATTAAGTGAAAGGCCAAATGAAATAATAAGACCCTCAGCTTGCATGACTGTATTTTTAAAACCACTTATAACATGAGGGTAAAAATTTCCTATATATAGTAAGTAAAAAAATAAAAATAAAAAGCCAGTGCAGGACAAAATATATAACCAATTGTGTAGGAAAAGGGAGGATGTATGTTCCCTTTCGCTTTTAAGTTTCAAAAAAAAAAACCTCTAGAAGGACACACACAAAAACTAAAAACAATAACTACTTATTTGGGTGTGGGAAGGGTATGGGAAGAAGGGATGGAAATGATAATCTTACTTTATATATATATATTTTTTTAAAATTTTTTTATTAATCAAAAAAATAAAAGAAATTAACACAACATTTAGAAATCATTCCATTCTACAAATGCACTCAGTAATTCTTAGTATCATCACATAGATGTATGATCATCATTTCTTAGTACATTTGCATCGATTTAGGAAAAGAACTAGCAAAACAGCAGAAAAAGATATAGAATGTTAATATAGAGAAGAGAATTAAAATAATAATACTAATTATATATATATATATATATAAAAAGGAAAAAGAAAAAAACAAAAACAAAAGATACAAACACACAAACAAACAAACAAAAAACCATATTTCAGGTGCAGCTTCATTCAGTGTTCCAACCTAGTTACATTACACTTAGGTATTATTGTGCTGTCCATTTTTGAGTTTTTGTATCTAGTCCTGTTGCACAGTCTGTATCCCTTCAGCTCCAAGTACCCATTATCTTACCCTGTTTCTAACTCCTGCTGGTCTCTGTTACCAATGATATATTCCAAGCTGATTCTCGAATGTCGGTTCACATCAGTGGGACCTTACAGTATTTGTCCTTTAGTTTTTGGCTAGACTCACTCAGCATAATGTTCTCTAGGTCCATCCATGTTATTACATGCTTCATAAGTTTAGTCTGTCTTAAAGCTGCATAATATTCCATCGTAGGTATACGCCACAGTTTGTTTAGCCACTCGTCTGTTGATGAACATTTTGGCTGTTTCCATCTCTTTGCAATTGTAGATAATGCTGCTATAAACACTGGTGTGCAAATGTCTGTCTGTGTCTTTGCCCTTAAGTCCCTTGAGTAGATACCTAGCAGTGGTATTGCTGGGTCGTAATCCATTCTGCTATTCTATGTCTTTTGATTGGGAAAATTCAGTCCATTAACTTTTAGTGTTATTACTGTTTGGATAATATTTTCCTCTACCATTTTGGCTTTTGTATTATATATATCATATCTGATTTTCCTTCTTTCTACACTTTACTCCATACCTCTCTCTTCTGTCTTTTCGTATCTGACTCTAGTGCTCCCTTTAGTATTTCTTGCAGAGCTGGTCTCTTGGTCACAAATTCTCTCAGTGACTTTTTGTCTATAAATGTTTTAATTTCTCCTTCATTTTTGAAGGACAATTTTGCTGGATATAGGAGTCTTGGTTGGCAGTTTTTCTCTTTTAGTAATTTAAATATATCATCCCACTGTCTTCTAGCTTCCATGGTTTCTGCTGAGAAATCTACACATAGTCTTATTGGGTTTCCCTTGTATGTGACAGATTGTTTTTCTCTTGCTGCTTTCAAGATCCTCTCTTTCTCTTTGACCTCTGACATTCTAACTAGTAAATGTCTTGGAGAACGCCTATTTGGGTCTATTCTCTTTGGGGTGCGCTGCACTTCTTGGATCTGTAAATTTAGGTCTTTCATAAGAGTTGGGAAATTTTCAGTGATAATTTCTTCCATTAGTTTTTCTCCTCCTTTTCCCTTCTCTTCTCCTTCTGGGACACCCACAACACGTATATTTGTGCGCTTCATATTGTCATTCAGTTCCCTGATCCCCTGCTCAAGTTTTTCCATTCTTTTCCCTATAGTTTCTGTTTCTTTTTGGAATTCAGATGTTCCATCCTCCAGTTCACTAATTGTAGCGTCTGTCTCTTTAGATCTACCATTGTAGGTATCCATTGTTTTTTCCATTTTTTCTTCTTTGTCCTTCACTCCCATAAGTTCTGTGATTTGTTTTTTCAGATTTTCTATTTCTTCTTTTTGTTCAGCCCATGTCTTCTTCATGTCCTCCCTCAATTTATTGATTTGGTTTTTGAAGAGGTTTTCCATTTCTGTTCGTATATTCAGCATTAGTTGTCTCAGCTCCTGTATCTCATTTGAACTATTGGTTTGTTCCTTTGAGTGGGCCATATCTTCAATTTTCCGAGCGTCATCCATTATTTTCTGCTGGTGTCTGGGCATTTGATCAGATTTCCCTGGGTGTGGGACCCGGCTGGTTGAAAGGTTTTTCTGTGAAATCTCTGGGCTCTATTTTTCTTTTCCTGTCCAGTAGGTGGTGCTCGTGGCGCTCGTCTGTCTGCCGTGCAGTCGGCCCGGGAAACCGCGTGTGGAGGGGGGGTCGCCGGCCGCGGCTTGGGGGAGTGCCGGTCCAAATTGCCCAGCTGGCCCGAGACGCCAAGTGTGACGGGAGGGCCCCGCTAACCAACGTTCCCAGTCAGATTGGGGAGCCACGTGCGTGGAGGGGTCCCCAGTCGCCAGCCGCCCCGGCCGGGAAAACGCGCGCCCTCGGGTATCTCACCGCAGCGGATTCTCCCTGCCCGTTCAGCCGTTCCAGAATGGGGTACGCTGTCTTTTTGGTCTCTGTCGTGACTCCAGGAGCTGTTTTGTATTGTTTCTGTTTCTTTAGTTGCTTTTCTGGAGGAGGAACTAAGACCCGCGCGTCTTACTAAGCCGCCATCTTCTCCGGAAGTCTTACTTTATATTTTTAATATATTCTTTAATTTTTGGACCACGTGAATGTATTACATACTCAAAAAAATCTCAAATAGACACTAAAAAACAACCCTGTTATTTGTGATTTAGATTACAAACCATAAATGGTCCGCAGTTCCTAAGCAGGAATGAAAGCATTAGAGGCAGCAGACAGCCAAGTCACTCTGCTGACATGGACAGATGCCACACGTTGGCTCTAATTTCTCTCTGCCCCTAAATTTGTACACCTAGTTTTCAGGGATTCTGGACCTTATGAAGGGAATAAAACTGTATTGTCCCTTCCTGAAAACTGTAAATGATAATATACTAGACAATGATGAGTCTATGACACAGTTCTATTGAGAACAAATAAGTAAGTACGCACCATCATCTTCGTCAATCCCCACAGGTCCAGCTTGAGGGGTCTCTCCATTCTTTAAACAATTATGGATATAAGTTGCCTTCCACCGGGCATACTTTCTGTGTTTCACATTCTAAAAGAGAATATTTTTTTATGTCAGTATTAGACTGTGGCAAAGCAGTCAAATAAAAACATACATTTAGGATGACCTATCCCATGTTCTGAGACAAAACTGATTTTTGCAGACAGAGCTCTGAAAGCCTGGACGTCCCCCAGCAAGCTGAGTGCCAGAGCGCCCGGGGGCACCTACTTCCTCAACATGTGTGCTCAGCTCTCCTGGATCCATCCTTCATAAAAGATCTGCAAGGAAAATATGGGGGTGTCCTGCCAGCAACATTTACAACTACCATGCACCCGGGGGAACTAGGCTAAAAAGGATTCTAAAATAAAATTTGTAAGATAACAATAGATTGAACTATTTTTACTAGAGATAAAAAAAAGGACTGATGTGTATACATTTGTGAGAATAAAGATCACAAACAACTAAAAACACTATGCCGAGACTGAGAGCTAGGTGTACATCACCTTTAGCCTGTAGTATGAGCCCCGGCTGCCTGGATTTTAAAAAGGAGCAAATAAATACCTCCGTGGGTTGCTGGAGGAAGAAATGAAAACATCACTGAAGAACCTGTTAGGTGCCTCTTCTTCTTCCCTGCCTTAAAATTCCTGCTATATGCTATAAAACAGAACTTTAAAAAAATACAAGAGTAAAATCTCAGAATTCTCAATTCTGACACAGGGCAACAATGCTGCCTGCGCCCCAGGCACTGACTTGAAGATTTGATGTGAGATTCTGCAATGTCCTACAGAGAACATTGAACTCTGAATTGGCTCACAATTCATTTCCTTTTAAACATTCCTCTTAGATATTTCATTTCTAAAAAATGTTCTGCACACTGAGTCTCACTTTCCTCCAGGCATGAGCATATGTTGTTTCACGTCACAAACAGCTTTTCAAAAGAGGGTCCACACTTCAAGTCTTCACTTCTGCACCATTCAATTCACTCAGCGGTGGACGTTCTTTTCCTGTCCCTGGCCAGGCTAACAAAGGCCAGCAGATCTGTGCCTTTGGGTCCATTAACAGCAGGCCAGGCTCTGGATGTCACCTAGAGCCTCTCCACACTGGAGCACCCAAGGGACCCTTCTCAGGTGTCACCTAAGCTGGACCCTGACCCCTGCAGAGGATGCATGGGCCATGCTTTTCTGGTGCCATCTCTCCCAGCTCCCCTCCTGTCTCCTTGGGCAGCTCATCTCACTGACTCCCAAACAATTTTGTACTACCTTACTTAAGGCTAGTGGGCCCAATCAGTGCAGGCTCATTCAGGATTTAAAATATGAATTATGGTTTCCACATTTAAACATTGGGCAGGGCATGGAAATAACCCAATTTCTAACTGCTCTGCAGCAGACAGAAGATCAATCTGGTTGTGGTCACTGGCAGTGAGGGTAGACAGCCCCACTAGGCCATGTGCATCTCTTGGTGCTCACTCACCCTCTCTTCTCTTAGTTCATACACCACGCCCCCACCTTGATTCTCTTGCAAGGGGCCAACTGCCATATCACACTCACTAGATGCCTGAAGTACCCTGACTGTGCATCTCTTCACCCACTCCCCTGCTTTAAAGGACTATCTTCATTTTTGTTATTCTTCAATTTATCTCTAGTCAGACTTGCTTCTGACAAGCATCCAGCCAACACCATGACATCTCTACTTGAGAGGTCTCATGTACAAGTCAGATTAATTTGCTCTAACTGAACTCAAATCATCTATCAGCCTGGTCCCCCAAGAAACCCCATTTGCCCAGTGCCCCTCCCAGAAATGTGAGTTCACCATCAGCACTGCCCTCTTGTCCTCTGCCCTTCCACTCACTCTCTCATCAAATCTGCCAGATTTGGGCTCTGAAACATTATATTGAACTGGTCTGCATCTCCCCATTTTCAATCGACAGTCCCCTAATCTGTCTCCTTTCTTGCAGTCTTGCCGCCAGACATACATGGTCTTCACCCAGGATTCAGAGCAGTGATCTAAAATGTACATCAATCCATGTCTCACCTCTGTTTAAATATTTTCATTAGGTTCCCAATGCACTTAAATGACAATACAAACTCTCAGCAACTCTCACCTGGGCTACAAGATTCTATTCTACCTATTCCTGACGGTCCCACTTTCTCATCCCCTCTGCAGTACCTTCTCTGTCCCTAAACATGCCAAGGCCCACACAAGCTGCTTTCATGCCTGTGTCTTTTTCCTTCATCTCGCTAACGCCTTCTCAACTCATCCCTCACTGCTCATCAAATGCTACTTCCTCTGAGACGTTTTCCTGACTTTCCCAATCTAAGGTAGGACTCTGCAGAAATGTGCTCGTCAATATCACAAGTTAGAATTATGTATTTATATATATGTTTGTGTGTAAGTCTCCCTAGCTCTGCCCTGATATAAGCGCATTACACCAGTCTATCTCTGCCATTCATGGTACCTAGAGCACTTGGCTCTGTGATCAGCACACAGCTGTTCAACAAAATACTTGGGTTCCAAAGACACAAGTGAAATTGAAGCATGACGGTGTAAATCTCCTTAAACACATCTCCAATGTATGATGGCACGATCGATTCTGATGATGTTATTCTCTTGAATACACAGATTTACTATTTCTGTAGCAGTATAATAACTATAGGCTTTAGGAAGTTCAAGTAAGTTTATCATATAATTAGGTAGAACAATCTGGTATTTCCAGTATTTGAATGTTTTAACTTTAGAAAGAGCAGTATTATATGGTTCAACTATTTTTTTACTTCCTTACCATTCCTTGAGCAAAGACTATGCTAAAGCACTGGGTTTTCCAAAATACTTTTGGAAAAAAATTTTAATTTTTCAAAATCCTGAACAGTTGGGATTGCAGGTTTACACATTCATTTGAATTGGGTGCCTGCAGAACCATGCTATTTTTAAATACTCATTATTAATCTGTAGCCTGGCAATGAGAATTAAGTTCCCAATCTTAAATTTTTAGTGGCTTAAAGCTGTTCTTTCCGGGAAAATCTAAGACACAATTAAACCTAACATATTTTAGATCCAATACATACCTGCTATTAATTGACAATCAGACAATCTGGGAGATATAAATAAGTCAACACACTATTTCTGCCATAAGGAGTTGATCATTTTGTTATGACATTAGAAGGCTCTCTACAAAACTTCATAGGACGAATGATGCAGACAAACTATACCATCTTAGGTTTCATTAATATGCAAAGTTTAAAGCACATCCCCTAAGCCGCATTGTGTTTCTTTTAGTAAATACATTTCTAAAGAATTTCCAAAGCAGAAGTTAGGTATGGTTCTTATTTCATGCTGTTTCTAACCCACCCCTTTCCGTGCAAATTGGTGCTTATAATTTAGCAGAATTTTTTGGCAGCTGTAACTCCAAACTAATTCACCTTTCAATTTTGTTTTTCTTAAAATAAGGGATACTAATCATTAAACAATATTTTAAGAGGAAAATTTCAAGATGCCAATATTATTGAAACACACTGACTCCTTCTGGCTAATCAGACATCCTTTCTGGGAAATAGGAATTAGAGAAAGAACTTTTACTTTTGTTCCTGGCCTCTAAGTTCCTGTTTTGTAACTGGAATGATGAGAATCAATGACAATTGTAAATTCTGGCCGCTAGACTCAGCGGTGTATTTTCCTTTCCTTGTCAAATCATTTGCACTGGCTGCGCTGGAGAACAGATGGTTAGAGCACACCAACCAGAAGCTGGAGCTCAGGTCTCAAGCATTAGTGTACAGAAGAATCACGAAAGGATGCAAGGGAAAAAATATAAATCGCTGACCCAAACTATGGAGATTCTGATATACTATTATTCTTCATGAACAAAGACGCCATCTTGAAAGAGCAGCTTTATGGTGATGGTCTCCAATTCTTTCCTTCACTTTTCTCTTGAACCTACTCATTGTGACCACTTTTGTCAAGGTTTACTGATTATTTCTGCAGTGCCCAATCCAATGCTATCACTCCCTCTCCACATGAAGAGCTGCTGCCTGCCCCCTCCTCGAGACCCCTTCTTCACTGGTATCCTGGTACTCAGGGTCTGCTGGTTCTCCTTTCATGTCCCTGGGTGCTCCCTCCAAGTCCATTTCACTTTCTTTGTTCCTTCACATCCCCAGGATGGGAAGTGACCTTGAGTCTGGTTCTCAGACTTCCTGTATTCTCTTTCTCCATTTCACCTTGATGATCTCATCTAGTCCAATGGCTTGAAACAGCACCCGTGTTTCTGCTCAGACAGCTCTTCTGAACTCAGAACCTCTCTTCTGAAAGTCTGAAACTAGACTTTTCTACCTGTAGGTTCAATAGGCATCTCAACATTTAACCTGTTCAAAACCGAGTCCTGGTCTCCCCCTACCAAATGTCATCCTTCCGTCTACCCACCTCAGTAAATGGAAACTCTATTCTTGCTGTAATAAAAAACCCTGGAGTTCTTCGAAAGTTTTCTATTTCTCTCACACTCCATCAACAAATCTTTAAAGTTCTGTCAGTTCTACCTTCAAAATATATCCAGAATCTAGCTACTTCTCACCATGTGTTCTATGGCAAATTCTGGTACAAGCCGGAATTTTATTCTGAGAAATTCTCATCATGCACCTTGATTATTTAATAACATTCTAACGAATATCCCTAGTCCCACCCTTGCCCATTAGTGGATCAATAAGGAACAATATTTTAAAAACATGAGTCAAATCTTATCAATCCCTGTTTGAACCCTCCTCCCCATCCAACCCCTCACCTTTGACCTCATTTCCTACCACTCTCTTACTCATTTACTCATGATTCAGCCACCCTGTCCAACTTGCTGTTTCCTGAACATGAACAGGTGGCCTCATCTGTCTCAGAATCTCTGTACTTTCTCTTGCCTTTCTGGGAACAGCTGCAGGATTCATTTCCTGATCTTCTTTAAGGCTTTGCTAAAATGTCACCTTCTCGGAGAGGCCTTCTCCACCACCCTAAGTTAACCCACCTATTTTGACACTTGAATTTCTCAATGACACTTACCACCTGACATACAGTATTTATTCATTTGTTTGTTGTTCCTCCACCAAGACAATGTGATCCCCATAAGGACAAGGGATTTTATTCACTGCTGAATCATTAGTGCTGAGAACTGCTTGGCAGAGAGTACAACTCGGCAAACATTTGGTGAATGAAAGAATGGAGAGCAGACACTGGAATTCATGTTTGTTTTTGTTTTTTAAAATAAATCAAGTACCCCAAATGATTCTGAAACCAGCTCTTCTGAAACCACAATAAAAAACACTGGGCTGGAGTAAAACATTTTTTAGTAAGGAGTAAATGTCAGCATTAAACTTGAGCACACAGGTGAGGCAAGCTTTCAGGAAAGGAGTAACAGATAGGGTGAAATCTCAAAATGCTATGCAAAAATGCATTATCACAGGAAAGAATCCAGAGCTCTCATAACATTTTCAAAGAGGAATCTCTAACATGGTGTATCACTTCTTGGAAACAGCAGCCCAGTTTTCACAGATGAGACCTTTATGCCCTTAACCTCTCAATTCTTCCATGTATCTTATACAAACAACAAGAACTCTTTATAACTCCCAAGAACATCAGGATGTAATATAATGAGAAATATTTGAAAAACAGATAGTATAGAATCTATTATCACAATGATTCAAATATTCAAGTACTTATAATCATGAGTTTCAAGTATTTTCTGATGGAAAAATAATTTTATTGTTATATAATTTCTATATTTCTCAAATCAACCATAACTTCATAAAACAAGTTTTGAAAATGAAGGAACAGAAGACCAAAATCATAATTATAACTTAATACTCAAATACTTAAATTTAATTACACTGTTTTCATTATAACACTTAGAATGTACATGCCAGTTAGTTGAAAAACTTCCAAAAAAATCATAGACAATGACTGTTTAATACTTAATCCCTTGGGGTAAGAAAAGAAACCCAAAATTATCTTTTATAAAAAAATAAAAACAAAGTATAGTTTTATGAAATAACTCTGTGTTTTAGATAATTTCAAACTTACAGGAAAATCTTAATAAGTACAAGATATGCCCATTATACCTTTAACCTAGATTCCCCAATTGTTTCTCTTTCTCTCTACTCTTAACATGGTGCACTCTATTTTACAGAATGTTTAAAAAGCTGGAGACACTGTGCCTCCTTACTTTCAGTGTGCATTCCCTAAGATAAAGGACAATCTCATACACCAGATACTGAAATCAGGAAGTTCAACACTTACTCAGCACTACTGCCTCATCCACAGCCCCAACAATTCTGTCAATTTTCCAAATAATGTCCTTTGTAGCTTTCTCCCCGAGGTCCAGATCAAATCTAAGAACAGGCATCATTTAGCTGTCATGTCTTCTTAGCCTTCTTTAATCTAGATCAACTTTTTTTAGTGTTTCTTGACGCTGACATTTAAAAAATTACCAGCTTACCTGTAGACTTTGGATTGGTCTGCTATTTCCTCCGATTAGATTCAGGTTATGCACTTTGGGCAAGAATAACAGAGGTGATGCCTGCCTTTCTAACTTCATCTCATGAGGAGGAACGTGATGCAGGTCTGTCCTCATGTCGGTGGTGCTGGGTTTGATGACTTGGTTGAAGTGCTGCCTGATAAGCTTCTCCATTACATAGTGTGCCAGTTTAAAAGGATGCAAGTACCCTAGAAAAGCCATGTTTTAATCCTAATCCCATTTTGTAAAGGCAGCCGTTTCTTCTAATTCCTATTCAGTACTGTATGTTTGAAACTGTAATCAGATAATCTCGCTGGAGATATGATTCAATCAAGAGTGGTTGTTAAACTGGATTAGGTGGAGATGTCTCCACCCATTCAGGTAGGTCTTGATTAGTTTACTAGAATCCTATAAAAGAAACATTTCGGACAATGAGAGAGACTCTGAGAGAGCAGCACAACATAGCCATGAGAAGTCTAGAGCCCAACAGCCAGGAACCTTTGGAGATGAAAAAGGAAAATGGTTCCCAGGGAGCTTCATGAAATAGGAAGCCAGGAGAGAAAGCTAGCAGATGACGCTGTGTTCACCACATGCCCTTTCAGATGAGAGAGAAACCCTGTGCTCACCATGTGCCTTCTCATTTGAGAGAAAGACCCTGAACTTCATTGGCCTTCTTGAACCAAGGTATCTTTCCCTGGATGCCTTTGATTGGACATTTCTATAGATTTATTTTAACTGGGACATTTCCTCAGCTTTAGAACTCAAAACTAGCAACTTCTTAAATTCCCCTTTTTAAAAGCCATTCCATTTCTGATATATTGCATTCCAGCAACTAGCAAATTAGAACACAGAGCTACTATTTTCTCCTTTGGAGCTAATAAAAATTTAGAGACTTAAATACCCAGCTCATCATTTGACTTTCACTCACTCTTAAAACCTAGTGATGACTTCTAACATGATCATCTCTTCATCAGTTAACATTCTATTGTAAAGTTTTCTCTTTTCCATCCTTCATTCATTCATTCATTTTACTGTATATTTCAGGATGGACTCATGGATTTTTATTTTATTCAATGACTTTTCCAACATGACTACCTTCTTATAAATCAGGATCAAACTGACCCTGATTTAGCCAGTGGAAACTCTTTTATGGTGGCTTCTGGGTTCTTCCGACATGTCTCCATGATTATGTGAGCACTTCCTTACTTTCTGGCACAAAAAGGTCTGGATTCATCTAGTACTTTCACTGATCCAATCCTAGATTCAGCCTCTTCTATAAGGGCTGTGGTTCCCTATAGAGAAGAATGTGCTCCTTGCAACTGGTGCATCATTGCTTCTAGGTCCTTTCAGCATTCAGAGAAAGGAATTAAATATATACTGTGCATGTGAACATATACATGAATATATGCATTTATATGCACAAATGCAGATTATATATACAGATCCATACAAAGTACAGGCCTATACACTATATACACACATATACATATCTTGCTCTATTCCTCTAAAAGAATATATTTAAAAGCATGAATTGATACTGATACCTCTAATCCCCATCCAACACCACAGTACATTCTAGTTTTCTCTCACTCTGTATTTATAACTCCTTTTCTAACAGTGAGATATCTGGTGCCCATCATCCTAAATACATTTACTCATTTGTTCAATCCTAAAATACAGAGAAAGTAGTTTCAGAACTGCCAACCCATATACCAAGAAAAACAAAATCTACTAATTATACAGTTCAATCATTAACTGTGGGTGTTTTTCTTTCTTAACTAAAATTGTATACACCTTGAAATGTGAATGTATAACTCTCAAATGTATAATCTGATGCATTCTGATATCTGTGTAAACCAATCTATCAAGGTATAATACTCCCATTTCTCTAGGAAGTTCCTTTATGTCCCTTCCCAGGTCAATCTTCCCTCACTGCAAAGAGGATGTTTTCCTAATTTTTTTTACTAGATAGACTTTTATCTATTGTAGCATTTTATCTGAAGAGATTCAAGCGGGATGCACTCTTTTCTGTCTTCCCTTGCTCAGCATAATGGTACAGGCTCCATCTATGTTGTAGGGTGAATCAGCAGTTAATTCTTTTTTTTTTTTTTGCATGGGAAGGCACTGGGAATTGAATCCAGGTTTCCAGCATGGCAGGTGAGGAGTCTGCCTGCTGAGCCACTGTGGCCCACTCGTTAATTCCTTTTTATGTGTGAGTAATAACCACAATTTTCCCCCCAATTCTCCTGCTGGTGGACCTCTTTTTCAGCTTTGGACTATGAGCAGTCTTGAACAAGTCTTTTTCAGGACACATGTTTTCATTTCTCTTGGATAAATACCTAGAAAAGGAATTGCTGGGTAAAAGGGTAGGTGTGTGATTACTTTATTAAAAACCTGCCAAACCTTTTCCCAAAGTGGTTATAATATTGAATATTTCCACAAAGCAGTACATGAGAGTTCTTATTTGTTTCAGATACTAGGCAACATTTGGTGTGGTCAGTCTTTTAAAATTTCATCTAAATTGACTGAATTTTAAAAATTAGTTATTCTATCAATTACTGAGAGGGAGTATAAAATCTCTAATTATGATTGTAATTTTTATATTTTCCTTTTACTTCTGTCAGTTTTTATTTCATATAGTTTGAGCTCTATTACAAGGTGCGCAGAGGTTTATAACTGTAATATCTTTCTGATAAACTGACTCTTTTAATCATTATAATATGTCTTCTTTTAATATGGCTTCTTGGAATTTTATCTACTTGGTATCTGCATTAAATATATTTTTCCGTCTTTCAATTTTCAAAATATTATTTGTGTCTATAGTTTGAAGGGTTAACTTATATGCAGTATCTACTTAGGGGTTGATTTCTTTATCTAGTTGAAAACCTACTTTTGGATTAGAGTGTTGAGTTCATTTACATTTAAAATATTTATTGACATACCTATGTTTGGACCTAAAATTTGCTACCTGCTTTCTGTAAGTTACATCTGTTTTTCCCCTCTTTTTTGTTTACCAAGTATGTATGCATAGTTTTAATAATTTTTACTTAGCTATACATCTTTTAAATAAAAGGTATAATCTTTTATACATGCCCGCATTTTACTATTTCTAGTGCACTGCATTCTTTCCTATAAATTCAAGTTTACAACTGTTTTTTTCTTCAGACTAAAAAATTTTTTCTTAGCTGTTCCTTAGATGTTCAGTGCAGAAATGGTAGCAAAGAATTAGTTTGCCTAAAAATATCTTTTATTTTACCTTCAATTTTAAGGCCCAGTTTTTGCTATACATAGAATTCTGAGTTGATAGTTTTTTGTTCTTATTATTTAAGAAATTTACGTCATTTCATTGTTTTCTGGCCTTTTTTTTTTTTTTTAAGGCAGCTATCCTTCCAATCATGTTGATCTGTGTGTGATGTGCTATTTCCCATGAATGCTTTCAAGATTTTCTCTTTTCACCAGACCGCAGTGGTCTAACTATGATGTCCTTAGGGGTAGTTTTCTTTGTCTTTAATCTTGCCTGAGGCTGACTGAGCTCCTTGGACCTGTAAACTTTTTTCTTACCCAACTTGGATAACCTACGGTCATTATTTCTTTAAATATCTTTTTTCTTCATTACCCTTCTTACTCTTCTTTTCAAACTCTGCACACATCAGTCTCTCAAACACAATGATAACACGCAATGCCTATCTATTTAACCCACATACAAAGTAAATAAATGACATCAGTTTAGGACAGTTCCCATTACGATTTCCACGCATCTACTTACATCTTCTGTAAAAACAGTACACTACAATATATGAAAACATGGTTTATACTGTTACACAATAGAGCCACACTTCAGACTTGGGCCACAAGGCCAAAATCAGGAATGGGGACAGATATATTATCTATAATTTAGATTGGACCATAAGAAATTTCTCTTTTGTGGGTCAAAAATGATCTAATAATAGCAATTTCATATGATTCAGTCTGAAATATTTTCTTGGCTCCAATCCCACTCTCTAATCTTTGTTCAAAATCTCAACTCAGACTCCTGATAGGTCTTCTCAATCACCTTCTGGGTATCAGAGTCTCTCTGTCACCCCAGAGCAAGCATCTCCTATCTGCCAGAGTCTTTGTTAAAGGTTTTATGCCCAGTTTCTTACATGATCCCCATGGCAACACAATGAAGCAGATACTATAGTTTTCTTTATGTTACAGATGAGGAAACAGGTTAATGGAAGTTAAATAACTTATCCAAAGTTACACAATTACGGAATGGCATGAGGGGATACTGATGTCAATGCCTGGATTCTAAAATCACATTACACCAACCTGAATGTAAAAATCTTCCACTCATTCACAACTAATGGAGTGACTGTTACATGCAAGCCTCTGTTCTTGGCAACAGCAATAACACAGAAGTGAAAACTAGACACATGAGGTCTCCACTCTGTTAAGAGACACACCACTCTCACATTTTTCTGATTATTTATGTGGTTGGGTGCTGAGAAGGAGCTGTCCAGGTGCACAGTGAACAGAACGCCTGCTTTGTCCTCCGGGGAGGGTCTCCTGCTCTGTGATGGGTTACTCAGGCAGCACTCTGGAGAGCAGGACAGCCACGGCCTGCACTGGGAACCACAGCCTCTACAGCCAGTGCTTAGCTCAGGACCCTCCAGGGCAAACAGACACCTTCGCCAGACCACTTCCTCCCAGCCAGCTCCACGTACATTCCCGCCCCAGGGACTGGGCAGCCCTATTTCTTGAGCGGGGAGAGTCTGAGGTAGGACCCCACAGGTGCCCAGGGGCTGTCACTGAGGGACCCGGATCAGTGTCCACCACAGGTGGTCCCACAATCGGCTGGTCAGTAAACTGTTGGTTTGCAGTTGGTGAGAAGACATATAGCAGCAGTGTATTTAGCAAAGTTATAGAAATTAGGTTTCTATCTCATGTCTTTCAAGTTTCATTTTCCTAATAACTCAATTATTACTTGTATTTTACAGAATGATCAGTTTCAATATATGAAATTATTTTTAAAAAGGTGGAACTTTGGGCGGGCCACGGTGGCTCAGCAGGTAAGAATGCTTGCCTGCCAAGCACGAGGACCCGGGTTCGATTCCCGGTGCCTGCCTATGCGAAAAAAAAAAAGGTGGAACTTTGGGCCTTCATGACAGAGAGTCTGAGAAACACAGACCTGAATTATGTCAGCTTCTCACATGAGGACGAGGTATGACATTCTGCTGACCCTCAGTTTTCTCAACTATAACTAGAGTTGTGGGAGGTGAGGTGAGATCAACCTGCAGTACCTACGCACAGCACTAGGTTCGTGGCAGGAAACGCAAGAGAACCCTTACCCCATAACTCCTCACTGCCACACCACTCACCCCCAGAGATGGTTATTTTACTTCTCTTTCCAAGTGAGAACACATGGTTCTTGGAGGTAGGAAAGCATATCACCTTCATTTTGAATCCCCAAATTAGTAGAAATGCAATAGATAAGAAGAGTACTATTTTTTACCTGAAATTTGCATATCCTTCATAAATTAGCAGTTAAACCTAAATTAAAGATTGAAGGTAAGAAGATATGAACTCCTCAAACACTACTTGTACTAAAATAATCCTAAAGTACAATAAAGTCAATCAAAATAAGCATCTACATTGAGCATTATACAAGAAGCTATAGTAGGAAAATAAAATACTTATGCTTATATTTAAAAATTTTCATATGTACACTGGTGATACTATGCCTAACCCTGGGACACTGATTCCAAGAGAGCTACAGGATGCTAGAAGTCACATGATAATAAATTTAACATTGAACAGCATCACAGGAAGTACAGTTAAAAGAGTAAAATACCTAAACCAGGGAATGGAGAACTGAGGAACAGGAGAGTGGCAGATAAATATTTTAAAAAGCAGCTGAAGAGTAAGGAAAACAGAGACTTTATTTATTTTGCACAACTATGAGCAACGATGTAAAATTAAAAGGGGAAAAAAAGTCAGGCAAGTGACCAAGAAAAATGCTATGAGCAAATGAGATGTATTACCTTTTAGAAGAGTTAGAAAGGAAATTCTATTTAAACAAGTCTGAACATTATTTCCATGTACAGAGAGAAAAATGGAAAGCTAATCAGAGCAACTTTTGAAATATAAACTCATCGGCCACTCTTTTACTCCAAGCCCTTCTCAGTCTGTGACTCTGTACTTGATGCCAGAGCAGAAACAAAAGCCAGGTCTCAAGGGCTTATGGTGTAATTTACTCCAAAATATAAGACAAACCAAGCCACTGCCTTGATTGTACGATTTTCATATATTCAAGACTAAAGGCAGAGAAAGTCGAGAGAATGGAGAAACCCATACAGGGGCCAGAATAATGTGGAAAGCTTTTAGGGACAGACAGCACTTGAGCCAAGACTTGAGAGAAGGATAGATGCAGCAAAGCAGGATGGAGACCCAAAGTCCCAAAGGTGAAAACTGCATGCACAGTGAGCAGTCTGGTCTGGAAAAACATGAAATGCAAATGGCACACTTGTGGCAGTACATTCTGGAAACCTAAAAATCAGTCAGGGGTCTAAACTTGCAATGCCAGGAAATGAAAAAGTCCCAGAAAGTTCTTCAAAAAAACACAATGATGGAGGCAGAGAGGACTGTAGGGAAAAAGAACCCAAAACAGGAAGAAAAATGAAATGAATCAAGTAAATTGCAGTGACTAACTCATGCACCAGTGGCCTGCAAAGGGCTAGAATTTAATTAAAAGATCACTGATCTGTTTCTGGAAGATTCAAAACTATCATACATAAATACCATGTTGAAAGCTTCCAGAAGGTGTTCAGGTTGCCTACACTTACGTGCAAGGCCCTACATGCTCAGCGCCCTGGCTGTCATTATTTTCAGAGGTTTTACTCATATAGTTCATCTCCTTTTCACCCTTCCTTTTACCATGTCATCTTTTTTTTTTACAGGTATCAGAGCTTACTGAATTCCAATTTTTAAACACTAACTTAAACACTTGATTAGCTATAAAAACTGTACATTCTCAAAATATCAAGTAGAAAATAATTAGAAACATCAACTTTGCTGTAGTAATGACCTATGCTACTCAACATTTTCAAGTTTTTACAATTAATGTGAAAATCTTATCTCTTAAAACATTTAAACTCTATTTTATCTAATATTACTATAGCTACTTGTGCTTTCTTTTGGTTACAGCTTACATAAAACATCTATTTCCATTCTTTCACTTTCAATCCAATTGTATCCTTGAGTCTAAGACAAGTCTCTTATGAGCAGCAGATAGATAGAACGTATTATTTAATCCGTTCAGTCAATCTCTGTTTTTTAATTAGTGAGTTTAGTCCAGTAACATTCAAAAGTACTACTGTAAAGGCAGTTCTTGGGTCTAGCATCTTATCCTACAGTTTTTTTAAAAAATATTTTCATTGACACATCTTCACACACATACAGTCCATACATGGTATACAATCAATAGCTCACGAATCATCACATAGTTGTGCATTCATCACCATGATCATTGTTTCAGAACATTTACATCACTCCAGAAAAAGAAATAAAAAAGAAAAAACACATACATCCCAAACCCCTTACCCTCCCTCTCATTGACCACTAGTATTTCTATCTATCCAATTTATTTTACCCCCTTATTTATTTACTATCCATATTTTTTACTCATTTGTCCATACCCCGGATGAAAGGAGCACAGACACAAGGTTTTCACAATCACACAATCACACTGCAAAAGTTGTATCTTTACATAATCGTCTTCAAGAACCAAGGCTACTGGAACACAGCTCAACAGTTTCAGGTACTTCCCTCCTGCCACTCCAATCCTATAGATTTTATTTGTCAGATCTATACAACCTTTTCCCTCTCTCACTTTTTATCCTTCACGTTTTTCTTGCTAATACTCTTCAATTCTGTACTCTCCTCCAGACCTCCCTCTACTTTTTTTAGTCAACAGAACTCCCTTTAATATTTCTTATAGGGCAGGTCTCTTGGCAAATCCCTGCAGCCATTGTCATCTGTGAAGATTTTAATCTCTCCCTCAATTTGGCAAGACAACTTAAAAAAATAAAGAATTCTTGACTGCAAGTCTTTCTTGTTCAGAATCTTAAATACATCAGACCACTGCCTTCTTGTCTCCGTGGTGCCTGTTGAGTAGTCTGAGCTCAGTCTTACACAGTTTCCCTTGTATGTGATAAATCTCTTTTCTCTCGCTGTGTTCATGACTTTTTGCTGCTCTTCACGACTTGACATTCTAAGTCCATGTCTTGGAGTAAGCCTATTCAAATTTATTTTATTTGGGTTTCACTGGACTGGATTGGATATTTATGTCTCTTATAAAACTGGGAAGTCTCTCCCCCCTTTTTATCTTCAACTAGACTTCCTAACCCTCTACTCTTCTCTTTTCCCCCGGGACACCAATAATCCTTGTATTTGTTTGCTTCATGCTATCTATCATCTCCTTGAAGTTAAGTTGCATTTTTTCCATCTTTCTTACCATTTGTTCTTCTGAATATTCAAGTTCATTTGTCATGTCTTCTAATTTGCTTAGTCTTTCTTCTGTCTCTTGAAATGTACTGTTGTAAGCTTCTAATATGTTTTTAATTTGGCCTACAGTATCTTTCATCTCTGTAATGACTGATATATTTCTATCTATTCTTTCAAGTTTTTCTTTATGCTCCTCTAGTGTCTTCTTGACATCCTTTATATCATTATGAACAACCTTAATTAGCTGTTCCAAATTCTGAGTCCCCTACGGATCATTTAATTTGGTCATTTGGCTGAACCATATCTGCCTCTTCCTTATACTCCCTCGATGTCTTCTTGATGTCTTTCATTTCGTTCTGAACAAGCTTAATCAGCCGTTCCAAATTCTGTGTCCCCTCGGGTGATTTAATTTGGTCATTTATTGCTGTTTCTAATCTAAAACTATTTTTGTTTCTCTAATCCTTTTTTTTTTTAATTTTAAATAACTGCATTTCCATTTTGTTTTTAATTCTCCTTTTCCATCCCTTCTCGCATGCTTGGGACATGAAATCATAACACTGGCAGAGCTGCAGAGGACCTCAGAAGGTCTCTTGTACAGCCACTGACTCCTTATTACTAGAATAAATTTTTACAGCTGAAAAGAGACAAAAGCCAAGTTTCTAGAACTTTAAGAAAAAGTTTTAAACTTTAAATTTTAAAAAGCTTTAAGAACATAACCACCATTTTCTTTACAAATGAACAAATAGGTTATAGCAAGTCCTGAAATATAACTACAGGAGAGTATACACTAAAGAAAAATAATCTGCCTACTTAAACTCAGACTCTTCCCCCACTTATCTCCTCTCCCTGTCTCTGCTAGTATCTGCAAGTACAGAAGGACACTAAAGAGGAAGGGGAAGAGAAGGGATGAGTAACAACTGCTAAATGCTTGGAAGTAACCAGTTTATAGTGATGGTTTTTTAAACATCTAATCTTTTAATTAGCTTTTTGAAATAAGGCATGTTGCAACAGTTTGTGTCTTGTTTTAGGTATATAGTGCTTAAACCGCAAGTGAATACCCGCCTTAGACGTTCCTGGCCCAACCACAGTGGACACGTGGGGGGCTGGCATGGTGGTGGTGCTGGCGACCTGACCGCAGTGAGTACATGGGGGGCTGGCGTGCCTCAGCATCTTGCTCCTGAACACCTGTAAGCGTGGCAAGATCAGCTCATTCGAAACAACCCCCACTACACTCCACAGGAGCTTTTTTTTTTTTTTTTTTAACAATTATTTAACATTTTAAATCATCAGTTTTGAGAAACCAGAGTGTCGAAAGAAACTGTGAAAGTGCCATTTCTAAAAACTGAGAATGATGGAACACAGTATTAGAAATGAGAAAAAAGAAGATTTGGAACAAGGCTGATCAAGTTGGTTGGCCCGGGGACCGTACTAATGGTGTGGCCAGTCTTACTAGGATTTACTTCACTCTCCTTGCTGGCTGACTCTACTGTACAACTTTAGCCAACCTCAGTCCATGGTCAAAAAGTGCAACAGCCATGCAAGGATAAAATCACTGCACATATTGGTAATGAGAAGAGAAGAGAATTTACAAAATAAAGCAATTTGTAAATTTCAATCTGCACAACTCCTGCTGCAAGTACAAACCTTGTGCATCATAATGAATGTTCATAAGTCAGTTAAGAGCACTGACATCACACATTAACCATGCAACACACCTTTCTCAATTGATACAGGCAGGACTGACATGATGCCCTGAGAATAAACCTCACCCCAACCAGCTGCGCAGGGACACCCCTACACCCTGGCCTTGGAGACTCCTCCACTCCAGCCTTGGGACAGCTGATTTCTTCCTGCTGGACCCTAGAGCCCTCCGTAGACACTGGAATCCTTCAACCACCAAAACTGATGCCGCTTCCTACTTGATTCTAGTGCCAGTGCAAGGCAGGAGGAGGGCTTGGGAGCAGCGGATACAGGAAGGTGAGACAGGGAAAAAAAAGTGACAACGTTTTGTGAAAATCTCCATCTGATGCTCACTCTGTGTTCTTTACTGCCCTGAGCCTCAAGACACCCCCCCAATACCTCGGGAAGCCCTAACATTTACCTCACTGGAGAGTCCCTGTCCAAACTCCTATGTTCAAATAATAAGGAAGCTATTCTTTGTTGCAGACACCAATACATACATCTCAAGGTTTCTTGTGAAAAGCAGGTGAACTGCACCCTCATTGTACAGTGTCCCCAGTATTCACTCAGGACTTCTGGAAATTTTGTCTGTTTTCCTAGGTCTATTACTTTACCTACTGCCTTAGACCCCCATTATTAGCAGTCCTGACTTCAAAGGACCATATGTTTGCTTCTGAGACCCAGGAGCAAAAGCAGTTTGTCTCAGGAAGGAGAAGTGAGGAAGGCAAGGGCCCTGGAGGCATTCGGCATCCTGGTGTGCCCCTGCCTTCTCCTCACCCGCTCTGACACTCTAACTTTTCAGCCTCTCCTCAGACTGTCTTTACTCCTTTATTCCACTTGCCAATGATAAATCTTCAGCTATCCTTTCTCTCTCAAATCCCAAGGATTTGTGTGACCCCATAACTTTATCTATCACCTCCATTCTGCTGATTCCTCCCATTTATTTTTAAGGATTTTCTGGTCATTTCTTTTTGGATGCCATACTATAACTCAAATTTTAAAGTCCAAGACTGAATGTATTATTTTTCCTCAAAACAGAAGCAGCCTTGCACATGCCTGCATCTCTCACCCTTCTTGCACAGCACTCATTCATTAACTAGGTCCTCTGCCAAGTGCCCCCAGTGCCCCTCGCCAAGTCTGTAGACTCCCATCACACCAAGTACCCAAAGTATAGCCCTATAGCAGCTCTTTACTCAAAAGTCCATAATCTCAGACTGCAAACCCTCTGCTTGTGGTCTGAATTCTCACTAATGCCCTTCACCACCTACTGAAGCACTCAGAGCTTTCTGCCATGTGGAATCTAATCCACGGCTGAGCACAGAGCCTCACAGCAGAACAGGAAGCAAACCCTGATCAGCAACAGCGGGCTATGGAGGTGGGAAGGGGTACAGCGCGCAGACGGACAAGGCCTTCGGAATGGCAAATGGAGACTTGGGAGGAAGCATTCACAGAAGACATAGATTGGAAAGCTCTGCAGAGCTTTGCTACTCACACTGTAGTACAAAGGGGACAGCGGCCCACGATATAAAATTATGCTTCATCCTGCACAACTTTGAAACGTCCCACATGATTTCATGCTGGTGAGAACCTGCACATCATGATCAAGTCCAGCGATTCACTTCACTTCACTTCACACACAAACGTAAAGAACTTTTTGTCCGGTTTTGACATCCATTGTTTTACAGGAATATAAATACCTCATGCCTGGGTTGTACTTGCATTGTCGGGAACTTCACCGTGTTGAGTTGCCCCATCACAGAAAGCGATGCTCCTCATGCTACCTGAGTCACCAACAGAGCGTCCCACTTCAGTCCCATGTGCAACTGCTCTCCCTCTCCCTGCTTGATTAGTTTCTGTCCTCCCAGGAAACAATTTTCCATGCCAGCGAGTAGGAAGATAGGGCCCCACAACACCTGTCCGTGTGTAGCCTCATGGAGAGGATGAACATGCACCCTCCTTACCTGATGCAGTTGCACTGAGAATCCAACTGATAAAATGCATAAGACTCTGTAAACAACTGAGTCCGTGCGTATTTTACAACAGAACAAACCATAAACAATAATACTGTCTGGAAATCAAGTAAGGAAAACAGCCTCGAAAAACCTTGTCCTCTGGTGTGTTTATCAAACGAAGAGTAGAAACTTAACAGCACCCAGGGTTGTCCATGTCTGAACTCACACTCCACATCAGTACTTTCCGATACAGCAGCTGCACAAGTGCTGAAGTGCAAGCTGCAGCACACTGAATTAAAGAGCTTAGTACAAAAGTAAAAGACATTATTAAAAATAATCTCACCTGTTGTTTTTATGTCCTTAAATGAGGTACTAGAAAAATCTAAAATTACTTTTGTGGCTTGGCCACATTTCTGATGGATGCACCGCTCTAAACAAACAATGCAACAACCAAAGTGGCAGACAGCACTCTTACTTCAGCCAAGGAGACAATAAAGAATGTACACTCACTTCCTCAGTGAGTTCTCCAAACACTGTTATGACATCTATTAAAAGACTTGCAGTATAGAAGGACTTGATCATGTTTCTGGAAGAGAAAAGAGAGCTGGTCTCATAAATGGAAAACATTAAAATGTAGAATTAGTATACAGCTAGAAGAAAAAGATTCCAATGCTTAAAAAAGCATTCTGAAGTTAATTTTTAAAAATAAAATCAGATTTCAAGAAGACAATGGAATTCCTTTTCTAACCTGATATCTGGAGAAAGTAACACCATCCATATCTTGGTAAATGTAGCTGTTTTCATTGTATGCTTTCTATTTTAGAAAGTGTACTTAAGAGTATTAGCTGACTCCATATCAAGTGATAACACATTTCTTAGTATTTAACTATTCTATAATAATGACAGCTCATTTTAATGAATTGTTGTGTTTGGTGAATACTTTTTAAACGAATAGGGTACATTTACTGAGGAAAAACAAAAATCTGGGTATTTCTTCTCTTGCACTTGTCACCCAAAATCATTATGTATGTCTACAAACAATTTTGCAAAAAATACATCCAAATCGTTAATCAGGAGGTCAGAAAGCATTCAACAGAAACTGGATGATGGGATTTACTCACTTGTGAAAGCGTCCAGCTCTGTCTTCGTTGTCTGCATATAAAAACATCTTCAAAGCGTAATTCTCCAAATGGGCAGAACCAACTATTTCTTGAGTAACAGCTTCATTATCACACAAATGCTTCTTAAGCTAAAATAAAATCAGATGCAAAGCTTTTGATTTTAGATGCACAGAGGTGTCTGCTTAAACATAATCCTAAATTCTTATTTTCCATTCTGTCTTATTAGAATAAAACGACTCTCTAGAATATAAGGTCTGAACACCACATTACTGTTTAAAAAAATAAACCATAAAAAGGCCTCCAGATTTCTCAAAAAACAACAACAACAAAAATGAAACTGTAATTAGCACTGTCATAATTACAAAAGAATAATTTAATGTCCAGAGTGATCGAATACTGGAATTTAAGGAAAATTTGGCTATGCTTAGTCTGAACAAAAATGAAAAAGCACACAGATAATGCTATTGACTGTACCCACAGTGAGAAATGATTGGTAAAGGAAGATTTAATTCTAGAAATGTTCTAGTGGGAGTATGCAATCTCATCTTGAGCATAAAATATCCGGCAGCAAAATCATAATATACATGAAGATTTTAATACAGTACTGTAAATGCTATATAGCACATGTAGATGCGCTTGCACTAGGATATAAACTTAGCCTGTTTTTTATTTTAAGTAACAATAAACTGCTAATCGGTCCTTCTATATGTGAGATTTTACACTTAAACCCCTCCTCTCACCCCACAGAGGTCCTGGGCAGACAGACCCAGGGCGTGGCTTGTTGGCTGTCCTCTCACTGGTGTGGGACAATCCCCTCTAGGAGGTCAACAGAGGGGGGTGGCAGGGCACAGGCCAGCAACCAGAGAGCCGTAGCAGTTAGAGAACGCCACTGCCCAGGGCTGCTGCCAGCAGGCAAGGCCTCTTGGTGGAGACCTGAATAATAGCTTTGATACTGTAAAAGCTCTGGGTTGACCAGTACAAATATCCTGAGCTTATACGTGCCTGAATTTTGACTCCGTAAATAAGACAATGAAACTGACCCAAAAAATAGGTAGCTATTTCTCAGTCTCCTGAGCAGGTCACCGCAGTCTTAGGGGAGGCAACCTCAACACCGTAAAAGAGAAGCCAGGGACGGCTGGGGTGGCAGGCGCCCTGTGGAGCCTGATTGCCAGGTAGGGCCCTGGGCTAGTCCGGCCCTCTTGAGACTCTCACACCTCCAGAGTGGCTCATGGGGCACCATCAAGGCCCAGGGGTCTGCCCTCCACTTACCAGGGTCATGCCAGAAAAGACTGGGGGGCATAGCATGGACTAGGAGAGCATCTGCTGGGACCAAGCCTGGTAGGAGGGCCACCAGCCAGCTGCTTCAGTTCCTTCTCTGTCTCTCCACTGAATATTTATCCTAAGAGCTAAATGCTTACAGACTTTATGGGAGGGGAGGTTAGAAAAGATTCGCCACTTAGGAGGGAAAATTCAGAGGCCACCTACAATAATGTGGAAGAAGATGCAAAAATATTTCAATTCTTTTTAAATTTATGCCTACACTTCCCCCAGAGATAGGAAGTAAATAGTAAAAACAAAACCTGTGTGTTTTTTCAGCTATGCTGACACTGCTGGTGGCTGCTAAGGAAAGAACCCGGCCCATCCCCCATCCCCCCAGCCTACCACAAAATACATAAAATGGCATCTTAAACATTAATCCCCAAATAAATATTCTGTGTTTAACTTACGGCTTCTAATTGATCCATTAGTTTTAACAAAAATTTACGACATTCAGGAGTTTTACTATCAATCTTCATTCCTGTTTGCATTGCATATAAACGACCTACAAAGACGAAAAATAAGATGATTGGACACTTTCATTTATAAACATCCTTTTCTATGACTCAATGTTTAAAAGTTCTGTTGAACATATAATTTAAAATTTAAAGCAAATTTAGAAATAAAACAAATTTTGATTTACTATTAATTTTATTTACAAAAATAAAGATACAAAAAATATTATGCAGAGAATACAAGAGATCCATGATGATGATAACGAATCTTTATCAAGTAGGACCTTCTGTTTCAAAAAAGGGACTAGGTCCTAACCTGCCAAAGGGACTAACAATTTAATTCTGTACAAGAGTCTTGCCCAGGGCCAGATAAGTGACACGGGTAAAGTACGGGCTATATGTTGGGATAAAGGTGAGACTTAAGCTGAGACTTATAGCAAGAACTGCTTTAATCATATATATGTAAATAAATAGAAATACTGGAGATAAGGCTAACATATGGGGTCTTTCCATTACCTTGAAGACAAGGTGATATCACTGTTCACATGAATAACTGACCTGGGCAGAGGCTGCCAGCTGCCCAACATACCTGCTCTTTCCATCTTCCTTACCAAGAACCTATCACTGTGGGTAGAGGGTGCGAAGGCAAAAGACTACACTTTCCAGGATTCCTGACCCCATCAAAGAGCCTTGTAACTGAGCCTAATACCATATAACTAGAAATTTCAGGGAGACTTCTAGAAGTCTCCTTCAAAGGGGCAAAGATCTTCCTGTCCTTTCCTCCCTTTCTCTTCCCTGGTGCCTGGAATAAAGACGGGGCAGCTGAAGCGCTCGGAGCCTTCCTGTTCCAGGAGGCAACCATGGACAGAGTAACATGTACTGGCTGGTCGAGGTAAAAATGAAAGCGGCTAGGCCCTGATGACTGCACAAAGCTGGCACTGGGTACCCATGACATTAGACTTTCTTTTTCACACAAAGGGGTCAGTCCGTACTTTCCTCATCCATCATCGTTTGGAATTTTCTGTGATAAGCACCAAAATCTAATGCTATTAATACATAGTTACTAGTACACAAAATCTAATACTACTAATTATCCACCCCAACCTCCAATAAATGGTGCTCTGAAGACACCAGTCAGGCCTTAAGTAAACTACATCTCACGCTGCTCTCCTCCCAAACCAGTACCTGGACAGCTGCCCCAAGCACACACTCCTTGTCTCCCGCCATTCAGCTGTGCCTATTTCAGCAGGATTCCAGCCCACTGGCCTCCCTGTCACCCTCTCTCTGTGAACCTCCCTCTGCAACCAGCTTTCATTCTACAGTATATTTTTCATGATTATTACTACTGCTCATCTTCTATGAAATTCTTATCTTACTATATTCAGTGTCACTCTCCTGCTCTGTGCCCACCACTCCCACATGCCACCCCTCCTCTGTGCTATCAGTCACATGCCACCCCTCCTCCATGCCCATCACGCCCACATGACACCCCCACCTCCGGGCTTACCACACCCACATGCCCCCCTCCTCTGTGCCCGCCAAGCCCACATGCCACACATCTCCTCTGTACCCACCACCCTCCTCTGTGCCTACACCAAGCAACAGAAACCACTGGAAGATGAATATTACTATCAATGTTACAATTATCAACCTCAAGTGGGCCTAATACGTGTTTTCCCAGTATCTCAAATGACTGCTTTCCAGAGCACTTCAATCTTAATATAACAGCCCCGCTGAAATGCACACCAGAGAAAATGATGTCACTGTCCACATGCACTGACCAAGGTGGCAACACGATAATGGGTGTATGTGTGTACACGGCTTCCCTCCCCAGCAGACCCTTCCCTGTGCTGTCTCCCCACACTGTGAGCATGACGTGAACCCCACCATCGTCAGGGCATTAGCTACTAAGTAGGTCATTCTGGAGGATAAATGGGAATTCCAACACAGAGGATAACTCATGTTATGAAGGAGTGAAGTTAATTTATAGGTTCCCATTCACTTTTATGGCAGTTGTCTCAGAATTTAACAGAGACAGGATTAATCTCAGGATTAAGCAGACACGCAGAAGATTAATACAACACTTTTAATTACAGTCTTTTTTCTTCTTTTTTGCATGGGCAGGCACCAGGAATTGAACCCGGGTCTCTGGCATGGCGGGCGAGAAATCTGCCGTTGAGCCACCATCGCACTGCCCAACACTTTTATATTACCATACAAAAGTGATTTATTTTTATGCAAAAAGTCTAATTCTCTGCTGCTACTTTGGTACTCTTAACTGCTTTTACATTGCTTACGATAAAAAATGTATATATATATGTACATACACACATGTATATACATGCAGGTGAGGGCAGATATCTATTTTTTGAGGTAAAAATCAAAATATTCCAACTCACTATCACCAAAATGATTACAATCCTCCCCACAAACAAATAGAAACAAACATCAACTCTTGTCCTTCAAAAAGCTAAACACCACACAGATGGGTGACCCCTGAAATATAGTGAGTAATGACAACACAGATCTTCGGTTTGGTGGACATGCACTTTCTTTATCTCAGCCTATCAGCCTGTTTAGTCTTTGCAAAGACATAATTATATAGCAATACCTGTAACTGAAAAACCCGATCATCTGAGAACTGGAAAAATTTAAGATTAAAATTGGTCTGGCTTTATACTTCTGAATATCTTCTGTGGTTTGCAATTCCAAATACAGAATACGAATCCCAAGATACGTTCTCCAATATTAATAAAAGTGAAAAGAGCTTAGATCCATTTATGAAAATTAGTAAGTATACTGAAAGGCCTTTTTACCATAAAGGATGGAATAAAGGACCCCTTTCATACAGAACTCTGGTTCAAGACAAGCAATTCATTGTGGCAGCAGCAGTATGATGAAAAATTGATGTCTAATACGGAAAAATGCTTGTTAAAACAGAAACTTGTAGCTAAAATCATCTATAAGAAAATATATTGGCTTTATTTCCTCAAGGAAATGTGTTTATTTTTATGAATAAATATTATTTGGTGATGAGTAATGAAGTATATTTGCAAAAGGATTAAATGCTTTCCTAACCGACTTTAATTTGACGTGAGGCATTTAGGAGACAAACATTCACTTATCCTGAAGTTATGTGTAATTCAAAGTTCCATGAAAGCTGAACTTGAACATTCTAACATAGTCTTGCTTATCTATGAGAAATATACAAATATGGAATGCACAAATTAAATACCCAAAACTGGGCAAATAAGAGACAGAACTGAGCAGCACCCCACTCACAGATACTACACAGGTGGCTCGGCAATTTTCCATTTCAAATTTGTAAGAGAGTATTAAAATTTTATTTTTTTATTTTTTTGGGGTGCATGGTCCAGGAATTGAACCTGGGTCTCCCGTATGAAAGGGAACATTCTACCACTGAACCAACCATGCATGCTGAGACTATTACAACTTAAGCTGAATACATTGAATATTTTGGAATGCAAAGTAATGTAAGCTTTATAATATCAGAAACTTCTCTGTTTGCTTCATTAGTGAATCTTCAGGTTACAGCAGGTACTCAAAAAACATATGTAGAAAAAATAATAATTTAAAATTATACTGATCCTATAACACGCTTTACAATATAAAACAGATTTTAAAGCCCTTGTATTATTTAATGAGGTCCCTTCATTACAGAGTCTAAAGTAGTGGCACAGATGCACTCTGGAAAGAGAAATGGGGTGGAATTCGGAACAGGGAGATCCAACCGTACAACTTCAGAAAAATCATTTTTCTCTCTTTAACCTCAATTTATTAGCACATCATTCCTACCAAAAAATATGAATAGTGAAGCCCTGGGCTTTTCATACCATCATATTCCAATTCTTCAAGAGTTTATTGATTCTCTTAGTCTCAAAATATTTTCAAACAATTCATGCATGGCTGCCACAAGTCTAAGCCTGAGTGAAGAAAAAAACAGAACAATCTTTTGCAAATAATTCTGAAAATAAGAGAATGTTATTACATTACAGTAACTATTTACAAAATATAAAGAGCATAATACGATGCACAGTATTTTGCAGCAAGTTTTCAATCTGCTAAACCTAATTTTATTAGTGATAATCTAAGACATGGCTTCTATTCAGAGAATTTACCAGCATCACTCCTCACATGGCCATAACTAAACAGGAGCCACATACTGATGCTTACTAATGCCCACCGCCAGTACATGTGGTTGAAACACAATATATTATTTAATCCTTGAATCAGTGGTAAGTGAAATATCTCATTTTAAAAGAAAAAACTGTTTAAATCTGTTTGACATCTGACGTCTCACTTTGAACTGCTCTACCAAACCAATACATTCTATAGTAAAGCTAACCTGAAAATGGTTATTATAAAATTCATATATATAACTCATAATGCAAGGCTTTGCAATGTAGTTCACAGAAACAGATTTTTAAAAAATCAGAAAGCTGAAACACTTCATACCAATTACATAGATTTTCTATATTTAATTCATTAATTCAATCTAATAAGCATATAGAAATAAGATATAAGGATTGATTTTTCAATAGCTTAAATAAATGCGGCATTCAAATAGGAGTCAGCACGACATGTACAGATGTTTGAAAACAAATTTTATTCCAACAAAGATAAAGGAATCTATTACTCTATCAAACTAAACAAATTCACAGATTAAGCAACTAGATACAAGTTATCAGTGGCCATGGTAAGAGTAGAGGATAGGGAGTTAATGCCTAATTGTTACAGAATTTCTGTTTGGGATGATGGAAAAATTTTGGAAATGGATGGTGGTGATGGCAGCACAACACTGTGAATGTAATTAACAGCACTGAATTATATATTTGAATGTGATTAGAAAGGGAAATTTTAGGTTTTATATATATATCACTGAAATAAAAACTAAAAAACAAAACAGGATAATACTGTGAATCCTAATGTAAATTATAGTTAATAGTACAACAGTAATAATACTTTTTCATTATTTGTAATAAATGTACCACACTAAGACAAGGTTTTAATAATAAGGAAATCCGCATGTGAGGTGTATGGGAACTCTGTATTTTCTGCACTATTTTTCTATAAATCTACAATTTCTCTAATAAAAAATATTTTAAAAAGCATATTTAATTCCAAAAAGAGAACGAAATAGTTGATCATCAAATAGTATATTACAAACAACTGTTACCTAGTTAGTATTATCTTCTAAATCAAGAGCTAAATTACAATGTACAGATTTTATAATCAATATATAAATATTTTACTAATTTTGCTTTATTAGAGAAGCTGTAGGTTTATGGAAAAATCATGAGGAAATACAGAGTTCCCCTTTATAACCCCCTCAAATTATTAACACTTTGCATTAGTGTGGTATCTTTGTTATAACTGGTAAAAGAATACTGTAACTGTACTATTAAATACAGTCTATAGTTTACATGAGTGCATTGTTATTTATTTTCCTCATATACCATCCTATTATTAACACCTTCCCTTAGTGTAGTACATTTGTTATCATTCATGAAAGAACATTTATATAATTGTACTATTAACGACACTCCATCATTTACACTAGGGCTCCCTGTGTTGTATTGTATGGTCCTATGTTTGTTCTTTTAATTTTTATTCTAGTAACATACATACAACCTTAAGCTCCCCCTTTAACCACATACACATATATAATTAGTGCTGTTAATTACAGTCACAATGTTGTGCTACCATCACCACCATCATATCTGAATATATTTTACTACGTTCCAATACACAAAATGAATGTGTGTACATGGTTTGGGGAGGGGGAAGAATGAATATCTACTAATAAAGGGGATTTATGTACTCATCCATTCATTAAACAAACATTTTTAGATATCCTGTCATAACATAGCAATTTTAAGGGAAAGCTACTATCCTTGAATTTGTTAAAAATTAAAAATAGAAGGAAAACCAACATATAAAGAAAGAATATCCTGTTTTTTCATTCCCCACCAGATAAGCGAATGCCCCTTGGGATGCTGGACACTAGCAGGGCACTGGCACAGGGCAGGGGCCAGGGGACTGACAACCTGATTCTTCAAAGGAGGCCACAGGCTCTACTTCTGGCTGTGATGGAGTGACTTGGACTAGACTTACCATCTGACTGTAAGAAACTAAAGCACCGGACAAAGTATATGAAATGAGTTCTTGGACACCGGAAACGGACTGTGGGAGACCACAATGCCTGGGTGGAAGGAAACAAATAAGCTGGGAGTAGGGAGGGGACTTCCAAACTAAGCTGAAAAAGACGAGTGAACCTGAGGACATATCAACAGAAACTACCCAAAATACAGCAAGAAGGACAAAAAAATTAGTCTCAGTGAGGTGTGGGGAAATAGTGAGTTTCCTAACAAATGTGTAATTGGTGTCCCAGAAAAGGAATGTAGAGAACGGCAAGAAAGTTCTGAAAGAAGAAAAAATAAAAAAGTAAATCCAGTTCTTCACATTCAGCAAAATTGTCTTTCAAAACTAATGGCAAAATAAACACTATTTCAGAACAACAGTAGCTGAAAGAACTGGCAAGAAGCTTGCATTATAAGTGACAATAAAGCTCTTCAAGAGGAAGGAAAATGATACCAGATTTAAAACTTGGATCTATATAACAAAATGAAGAGTGCTGAAAATGGTAATTCTGTGGGAAAATATTTAAAATTTTTATCACTTTATAAATTTCTTTAAAACAGAACAGATGGTTAAAAAATAACATTGTATTATGGGTTTTATAGCATGTACATCAATAAAATGTATGACATATAAGGCCAAAGGACAGGAGAGAAAATGCACATAAAGTTCTTAAGCTATATGTGAAATGCTATACTATATGACAGAAGACTCTGATAAATTATTTTAAATACCAGAGCAATCACTTAAAAAAATAAAGAGAACTATCTAATAAGCCAATAGTGGAGGTACAATGAAATTCTTAAAAATATTCCAGTTATCAAAAAGGCAGACAAATAAACAGAAAAGTTATGTAAGATGGTAGACTTAAACCTAAACACATTAACAAGTCCCATTAAATATAAATGTTTTAAACACTCTAATTAAAAGACAGAGGTTGTTATATTGGATAAAAAAGTAAGACCCAATCATATTCTGTCTACAAAAATCATATACTATCTACAAGACTTGCTTTAAATAAAAGGCACACACAGGCTAAAAGAACAGAAAAACAGCCAATGCAACCAGTAATCATATGAAATATTACTGTTAATACCATAATCATGATAATATATTAGTCATAATTAGTATCAAAGAAAACTTCAGGGCAGAAAAAATTAGTAAGCAGGATAAAATGGGACATTTCATAACCATGTTATCAAGATGTCACAGAAGTCCTAAATGGCTATTAGCCCAATGACAAATTTTCAAAATTCAACTGACAGAGATGATATAAAAAAGAAAATTATGCACAAAGTGACACTTTGCTTTAACACTTGTCTTCTCTCAGTGTTTGACAGATCAAGTAGACAGAGAATCAAAAGATCTGAACCACAGACTTAACCATCTGACCTAAGGACATTTACAGAACATGTCACCCGACCACAGAGCAAATTCTTTTAAAGTGCATATGGAATATGCACCAAAAAGTTATCAAATTCCAGTTTATAAAACTAGTCTCAATAAATTTATAAAATCAGAAATCATGCAAACAATATTTTCTGGCAAAAATTAAACTAGAAGTCAAGAAAAAGAAATGTATTTAGGGTGACCCCAAATATTTGGCAATTTAAACTCACTTCTATATAACCAATGAGTCGAAGAAAAAAAACCACAAAAGAAAAGTTTTAAATGAAGGAAAACAAAGGCATACCAAAATTCATGTGATGCAGTCAAAGAAAGCAGTACTCAGAGAGAAATTTGTAGTTTTAAATGTTTATATTGGGAAAGGTCCAAAATCAATGATCATATCTTTCACTTTGAGAAGTTAGAAAAATAAGAGTAAATAAAACCTAAGATTAGTAAAAGGATGGAAATAATAACAAATATCAATGAAAGAAAACATGGAAAAATAATGGCGAAAACAATAAAACCAAAAAATATTTTTTCAAAAAGAACAGTAAATTGATAAACATTACAGCTAGATTTATTCAAGGGAAAGAAAAGAAAGGCATGTAACACCGGTATCGGATATAAAAGAAGGAAGATTCTACAGACATTAAAAGACTAATATAAATAGAATACCACAAACAATTCTGGGCAACTTTGACAACTTGATTGAAATGGACAGATTCCATGAATGACACAAATCATCAAATAGCCTCAAGAAAAATCAGAAAATCTGACTAGTTCTACATTTATTAAAGAAATTTAATTTATAATGTGAAATATTCCCATAAGGAAAACACAGGTTAGATGACTTGAATGGTGAATTCAATAAAATCAAGAGTGGAAAATACACATTTATGTGTGTATACATCAGTATGTTCTAACCTAACATATCCTATGTCACCCATCTATACTTTCAGTGCCTAATTCTGAATTTTTTAATAACTTTATTTTCCTTTACCATGCATATGTTTACTGTAAAAACTGCAATCATTTGAGAAAAGGATAAAACAGAAAACACAAATTATCCCAAGATCACCTGAACAGAAATCGCAATAACATTAGTAATAGCTAGGCTTAAATTAATTTTCATCCTGGCCCACTCAATGACTTGAACACTGAAAAGCAGAAAAATCAAGTAACCCACCAAAAATCTCAAATCTATGGAGTGAGTCTTACTATTCCCCCTATTTCAAAAATGAATACACTGAAGTTCAAAATGAGGTAAATTTGCCCAAAGCTGCACAACCAGTGAGTGGTGGCTGGGATGTGACTCCAAGGGTCAGCTCCAAAGTCACACATCTCACTTTCCAGAAGATACCAGTTTACAGGTGCATATGGAATTACACATACCCACAAGTTTTACATACAAGGACCGTGTAACTGGTTTGTATCCTCCTTTTTTATAGTATGCTGTGGGCATCTTCTCCTGTAATGAATGCAGCTCTACATCATTTTCATGGTTTATTGTTGCAACATTTTTTGTAGTTTATTGATGCAACTGAACTCATCCATGTTGAGGGGCATTTAGGAGTTTCACAGTTTTCTCTATTATAAACTAATAATAATAAAACTGCTAAGAATATATTTGAGTATTTTTTTACACTTGTGTCATTATCTCCTTTAAGTAAATTCTAATAAATTGGACTACTGCATTAAGAAGTCCAGTATTCATTCTCTTCATACAGTGATTGTTTAATCAATTTGCAATCATCATAGACCAAGAGTATTTTTAATTCAATAAGAAACTTAATGATCCACTCCTTTTTTTCCAAAGAAGAAACTAAGGGGCCTCTGAAGTTACAATAAATAGAAAATATGATTTTAAATTTTATTTTAAATTTTAATTACTTTGAGAAAATGAACCTCACCAAAGAAAACAATGAAAATATGACAAAATGCCAACAGTGGTGATTTTGAGTGGGCCACTGAGTGCTTCCTTCTTCTTTTCGGTACATGCCAATCTTTCCACAATGAGCTGTATACTCTGACTAATGCCTGTTAAGGGGCAGCCACACTACCTCCCTGGGGAGCTGGAAAAGCCATGGAGGTCCCTTTCTCGGTGTCTTTGGCTAACACAATGACTGGGGGGGGCCGACGGTATTTAGGGCAGTGATGCCCTACACCACATCAGGCAGCCCTGACTACAAAGGGGAATAAGGCTTCCAAAGAGAAACAGATATTGAGTTGGAAAAAATATCCTTGACAAGAGACAGAAAAATAAAGAATGTAAACGTAACGGCCCAGTGGTGACTTTGAGTGTAAGCAGGCACTTATTAGGCATGTTTATGGAAACTATTATATATAACCCTGTGCTGCTCAAGAGTAGGTAAGCTTTGTCTTTGAACAATGAAATGTCATTGTCATAAATAATAATTATACCTTATTAAAGATGTTTAAACCTAAATGAATGGCAACAGAAAGACAACCAAAGTTAAGGAGTTGTTACTAGTTACCACAGACCCTACCCCTCCAGAGAAGTGATGGATTAATCAAAAAAGGAGAATAATGATTAGAGTGACTACTTTTACAGAATAAAATGAAAATATCTGCATAAAATTGTTTGCAAAGACAAACATAAAATAATTGAATGGAATGCTATTGTGACCTGTCATTGCTACAATAAAGTATACAAATCAGCTTACGATAAAAATAATGACAAGTACTTTGACAACAGGGCTTTATGTTCTGTAACATCTCAGAACTGGAGTAACCATAAACATTATCAACTTTCTGAACAAATGTATTTAATTTACCTTTCTAGGATAATATAAATAACAAATGAGGAATCTCAAGAACATTTACACACTCATTGAAAGTCTATTAATTTTACAATGTCACCCCCTAGAGGAAACTTTTAAAACAAACTAAAATTGAAAGTGTATCTTCAATTACTTACAGTAAACTTAAAATGATCTCTCTAAATTATGTACAGCAGCAAACCTGGTAAGAGTCAAAATATCATATGGTATCCTGCTCTGAGTAGGGGCTCCAGTAACTTCTCGTTATACAGAGCTCAGAGATAACGTGAATGGCATTAAGCCTGCCCCCATGCCTGCCCTCTGCTCAGGGATCTCACAGACCATTTCACTGGCTTCCCTCACCTGGAGGTCACCAACTTATCTAGTCCCTTTACCCTCACTCACTCTACTGCTCAATCTGTAACTGGTCCCCCAATTACTACTTACTACCCACAATCTCTCATTCAACCCTTCCCCACTAATGTTCATCTGGCATCTGGCCTTCCCGTCCTGGATCCATAACTTACTAAAAGAACGACAGTGACTGTGGGGATCAAATCAGATTTCCTAAAGGAAAGCCTTTGTCCAAGTTTAAAGAGCTCCAGGAACGGAGCTATTGGGCCCCTTTACTGCATGGTCCCTCCAGGGACCACTGCTGCCTTAAAATTGAGGTCAATGGAACAAACATTTTTAAGCAAAGGATGTTTTTTCAGCATCTACTCTTGGCTGGTAAGCTTCTCTAGAGGTACAATGGGTGAATACGGAGGCCCCCGCAGAACCCAAGCCTTCAAGTGTTTGCAGTCCAGTCAAGAAGACAGGCAAACGAAGATGTAATTAAGATGAAGTCATACAAGGTACAAGAAGGACAGAGAAGATGCACCCAAAGATGGGCCTGAGAGGAGGCCTTCCAGAAGAAGTGGCATTCAAGCTAGTGCCGAAGAATAAAATGGAGTGGGAGGTGGGTGGGTAGGAAATTGAAGCCAAGGCAGAGAGAATGGCAAGTCCAAAGTCTGGAGTCAAGAGAAAGTGAATGAGGTTCCAGAAACAGAATGAAATTCAGTTTGATTAAAAGCACAAAAGATGATTCAGAGTTCAAATCAAAAGATGTGCAGAGTTTTAGACACTGAAGACACTTAAATTTTATCAGAAAGACATACCACTTCTCCTTTCAAAGCCTACAACCGATTGGATGAGACTTCTAGCACTGCTGAAGGCATTTTCCTCAGCTGATTATAGATTATAGATATAATCAGCCACAGATGCACTCAATTTACTAATGATTCAAATTCACAAAATATCCTCACAGTAACAATCAGTCCAAGACTGCCTGACCAAACAATGGGAAACCATAACCTAGCCAAGATGACACACGAACCCAGCCATCAACTTGGCAGCTAGATACATCTCTTTAAACCAAGTCCAATCTCCAAACCAAAACAGTAACTCATTTTTGCATAACAATACTCAAAGGTCCTGCACAAACAGAAACACACTAACCTTCCCCAGAATAGGGTGCAAGTCCTTGGATAACATTCACTTTTAAATTTGATATCCCCCTATAACTTTAATACTATGACACAAAACTAACATAACTTATAAGGGGCTAAGAGAGGAAGGAAAAGAAAGATTCCTGTATATGTTTATATATACAAACATACTCGTAATAAGAAAGAAATAATCATTACAGTCCTCATTTCTGTAACTGGTCATGTTGGTCATAACTCATATTTAAAACTATCTTCTTCTACTATCCATTCTGTATCCCTTTTACCCTCAGCAAAAATGTCGGCTGGCTGTGGTTCTTTGCCTGGTGGGCTACACAAACCTTCATTCCTGAAGTTCTGGGTCATTAGTAAGTCCTGCCTGGATCGGGTTGTTGCAGTTTCCCATTGACTTTAATCACAGGGCACGATACCACCAAGAGATGCCCTAGAGGATCTCTGGTATTCCAGAGTGAAATTAATAACTACAGGAAAATAAAAAATTAATGGGATTCCTTCCAGGAATAGAAGGATGTTTTAAATATTAGAAAACTTATCTTGCTATTACTCACTACACTAAATTCTGAAACCAAAAGCATATTAGCACTTCCTTAGTCAAAAAGCAATTTGATGTACTTCAACGTTCATTGCTGTTTAAAGAAAAAACAACAAAACAACATAAAACTTAGAAATACAGGAATATTAAGGTAACAATTCAAAAAATGATCAAATACTACATAAATCCCATTAAAGTCAGAGATAAATTGTTATTGGAAGGCACAGATACTGGAAAACAGTGGCACAATGTACACATAATTTGCCTGTATACCTGAGTTAGTCCAAATCTATTACAGCACAGAAGGGATGTTATACAGTGCAATGGTGAGGTGGTCTCCGTTATTCCTTCTCACTGATGAGCCACAGCACGTTACAGGGCTATGAATGGCTACATGGCTCCTTTCTCCACACCACAGATAAAATATTCAGGGACCCAGCAGGTTCCAGGCTCTGGAACAGCAGCCAGAAATTCAATGATTATCACCGTAAGACCTGTGCCTTGCTCTCAGAGCCTACATTCCAGTGGAGTATTAGCACCTAGAGAGGAGGTACTCATGAAATACTTAGAAATGTCGGTTAGGTGCCCAGCGGTAAAGGGAAACAGATCCTGACTCCTGTCCTCTAGAGAAGCCCACACGCACCAGAACGTGTGTGGTGAGATGAGCAGGATGCTGGAAGAATTTCTTAACCAGTCTTAAGAAGTCACAAAAGGCAACCCTAAGAAGTGGAATCTGTGCCGGGTCAGAAGGAGTGAGTTAGCCAAGTTAACAGGCAGTCGGAGGGCGTTTCAGGCTGAGAGTATATATAACATCCCAGAAATAAAAGACAGTACAGTGCGCGTTTGTGAATCAGCCAGTAGCTTAGTAAAATTAACTCCGAATTTTTTTCTCACAAAGATTTCCTTTTTGATTTTAGAATTTAGAGTATTATTTTTTGCGCTAAGATTACAGAAATGTGCCTGTTCACACATCCTTCAGCTGACATCTAAAACTTTTCATCACAAGTTTAAGATTGTGATTTCTGTGCTACAACAAATACTGACATATTAAAATTATCCTTTCACTTGTTCAAACGTAAATACCATAGCAATATGGTATCTATCATATCTAAAATACAAAACACTTTAAGAGTCAGAAACTTTGCATTGTTCTTTTTTTAAACAATACTTTCATTTACTTAATCTATAAAATATTATAAAGGAATTTATTTGTACAAAAGTTGATTTTGCTTTCATATTTCTCTGCAACAAAAAGTGCATAAAATTGGAATTTAAATTTTTACAAAATTTCCTGTGAAATAAGGAAACTTTCTCTCTGCAACTGAGTTTTTGCAATTATTGCAATATAAAATTTGTCAAAACAACATAAATATTATCCATTTTAATAATCATTAAAAGTAAAAGTAAAATTTTATTGGAAATACATCTTTATAGAGTTAAAACACATACAACACACTTCATTTCTGAATTCTAAACTAGAGATAAGCCAGAGCCTTACATGAGCTGGTGGCCTGGAGGAAATAAGATAGTACCACCTTCAGCATTTCTCTCTTACTCTTTTTGCTTTGCTCTCAACTCAGGAATGGTGTTCTAAATAGTGATCCAAGAAGGCAGATGTAAGTTTCTCATTGAGAACTTCTACCTACTGCAGAATGCAGAGAGTACTGCAACAGAGCCCAGTCTTTACACCCAGCAGTGCCCTTAGCAAAGACGCATCTAAGCGTAAGACTCTGAAAGGACTGAGATTTCCCACTGTGGTCCGTCCATGTCCTTGCCCCCTCTCATCCTCTCCTGCATATGACCCTGTACCATGTCTCTTGGAAAAATCCCAAAGGATCCCAACAATGGCTGCTAATCTCTAAAGATTAATCCTGTCTCTTCTTAGATCCATCCTTGACCACCTATTCCTGAAAGGAAACAGACTCCTGCCGCATCCTCATCCCCAGTTTATGAAAACTGCATCTTCCTTTCCTATGCCTGGGACATTCTGAATCAAGAACTTTCTCATGCCAGGTATTTTCCATAAAGGTTTCTTCTTTGCTGTGGTTGACTTTTCCCACATAAGACAGCGGAAGATAGGAAGCTCTATCTGATATCTTGCTTCAAGGAGGTTTCACCAGTAATTTGAACTGTCCTTTTCTCTATGAGTCTGCTGGAGGATTTTCCAGGTTCTCCCTCAGGGCAATACACCTTCTCGGTATCCATGATGGTGAAAGGATGCCTTTTTCCTTTTTTTACAGCAGAAGGGCAACTGGGGCAGGGTGGTGGGAAAGGAGAAGCAGCACCACTTGGCTTCCTGACCACAGGAGCTCTGTCAGGAAGATCAAGGGAAAGACCTGGAAGCTGAGAATGGAGAAATAGAGGCCCTCAGAATCACCTGCCCAGCCCATTTGAGGAGCACAGGTTAAGAGATGTGCCTGGGGGCTCCAGAAGCACTCTCGAGACCCACAAATACAGCAGCTACAGGAACTATCAGAGAACACAAACATAAATATATTTAAAGTGCTTAACGAAATGAATATTTTAAAAATACCACTGGGAACAAGAGACTATCAGAAATGCCTAGGCTGATTTCAAAACAAAAATATAACATACAGAAATAAAAGGTGACAGTAGAAATTTAATACATTGGTTAAATAGTAGGATATATGAAAGTGAAGACAAACCTGACAACATTACACAGAATATAGAAAGGGAGGGTACAGAGATACAAAGACAAAACCTATGTAAGAGTTAAGAGACAGGATTTAAGGGAAAGGGTATGACCATGTCTAATCAAAATTTCAGGAAAGAACAGAGATAATAGATGAGAAGCAATTTTGAACAGATAACAGAAAATTTTCCACAACTGATGAAAGATACCAATCTATGGACTCTGGTAGTCCAACAGCTAGGCAAGGCACAAAAAAGAAATCAAGGTCTAGATCAGTCAGAATATAAACCTTAAACGGAGAGGTTGCTAAATCGGCTGCATTTTAAAATTGAAAAATTTGAAAATCAAAGAACTTCCTAAATAGAGTGAAAAATTAAACGATGATCTGTGAGAAGACATTTGCAACACATATAACAAAGGATTAGTATCTAGACTAAGAAAAGACAATGCAAAAGAAAAATGGGCAAAAAAGAATAGGCATTTCAAAAGAATTACAAATGGTTAATTAACATATGAAAAGATGCTCAACCCCATCAAAACTCATAGACTTGCAAATTTTGCTCCAATGAGACACCACTTCATACCCACCAGATGGGCAAAAATTTAAAGGTCTAAAATCCTGAAGTGCGGCAGGAACATCAGTGTAGGTTTTACTGTTTTTTAATTCTGAACATACATTGTACATGTTTTTTTTTAATGCACATGTTTCATTAAGTGCCATCTGGATTTCACAATGGAAACACTGGGTTATGACCCTGGTGCAGCAGTCTCAGTGAAATAATTGGTGTGAAAACCAGATGGCAGTGGGCTAAGAAGGCTGTGGGGATGGAGAAGCAAAGACCAGTACAGAACCACTTACCTATGGAGATAGGCAGATGGAACTGCAATGTTTGGGTGCTGTCGAGGTGAGAGCTTTTTAAAAATGAGACTGGGGCAAGTTCAGACAGAAATAGCAAAAAGGAAGAGCTGCCCTAGGTCCCTGAGCAGTCACAGAGGACAAGGAATTGTTTTAGAGAGGAGCAAGAGTTCCTCTCATGTTCACCCTTGCTTTACCCACTCCAGCCACGATGGCCTCCTTGCTCCAACTTGGGCATTTCAAGTGTGGCCCGCCTTAGCACTTGTGCACTCGCTCTTTCCTCTAAGACTCTACCCCAGACGGCTGCACGACCACCTGTTCACTTCTTTCAAGTCTTGCTCTGAGACCTCGCTGAGAACTGCCCTGAGCACTCTGAACCTGAAACTTCCCAGCACTCTCTACCACCACGGAGGAGCCCAACCTTCCATTATTCTATGCAACACATTCATTTCATAGCCCTCAAGACCCACACACTGTGAAGATGTGACCCCTGCACCTAGTAATACCTCACATGTGGGAGGAGTGCAGGGAATACAGGTTGAATGGTTAAAAGTCTTTTGTGGAGAAACCTGAAGGACAGGTATAATGGAAACAATGCTGTAAGATTTGAACAAAAATGAGGTAAAAAGAAAAGCAAAGAAGAACTGACTTCTCTCTACAGAAGAGGTGACATCTGAGCTGGATCCTGAATAATCAGTGGTGTTCCATTTGGAGAAAAGAGGTGGGTGTTCCAAGAGAGTGAAGGATAGGAAAGCCTGGAAGTTTTGCACATATGGGAAAGGAAGATGGGGTGGAGTACAGTAGGAATGATGCTGAAGAGCCTGCAATTCCAGCTAACCTGAAGGCATCCACAACACAGAACGACACAGTACACTGAACACCTCAAAAATAAAAACCCTTGTCAGAAGATTTACAGTTGTTTTATCATTTATCCTCTTGGCAGTTAGAGAAGTACCAGTAAAAATAAAGTCTAGACACCTGGAACCACTCCCTTCACTGAAAAGGAAAAGTTTGGAACAAATTTAATTTGTGTCTTCCATCAATTGTAGAGTTTATGCATCTGAATCAACCAAACTGAAAATTCTGCTATCCAAGTCTTGAACCCAGGTATTATATAAGGAACTCAAGACTGAAAATTCTCTTTCGGGGAAAGAACAATATGGGTGAAAAGGTCAAACTGAACTTCTCCCTTGGCAGCAGACGCCTCCCACGGAAACCTCCGTGAGTTTCTGAATGGCCTTGCACCTTGTCATAGTTCACCTGCACTTACTACTGCTTCCAACTGCTGCCTATCTTCCTTTTGCTTACGTCGCTACTGTTTTCACTTTACCCCAATTCAATTATGCAGGATCCCTTAGCAAGGACACAAGGCTCTGGCTAAACTCAGAAGGAGAGCCACAGGCAGTGCTTTCCCCAGTTCACCTCAGGAGCAGCGGAGTGGTCGACAGGGTGCTTTAGATGCTTTCATGGCATCCCTGGGCAGGCCAGAGGCCAAAATTCAAGTGTAGCACCCGGAGGACGGGGCCTGCCCGGGAACAGTGCTCAGGTGTAGGGCCCGGGAACAGTGCTCAGGTGTAGGGCCCGGGAACGGGGCCTGCCCGCAGGTAAAGCGCAGGTGAAGCACCCGGGGCGGGGCCCGTCAGAGCGGGAGCGAGCCCGGGCGTCGGTGGTCAGGAGGGGTGTCCGCTTGGGAGGACTCACAGTAGTAGGCCACCACGGGGTCCCGCTTGTCGTGCTCCTGCGCCGTCCGCAGGTGATGCTGGATGCTCTTAAACTGTGGGGGAAGCGGCGGCAGCGCCACGAACGTATCCATCTCTCCGCAGGGATCACCACTTCCTGCTCGCGAGCCACCGGCACTTCCGCTTCCGGCTGCGGAGCCGCGCGCAAGGAAAGCCACGCCCACTCTCGTTGCTTGGCGACATCAAGTCAATTATGGGTCCCCAGTCGGGACAAACTTAGCTCACCTGGCTCACGGCTTGTCAAACCCAGGGAGGATTAAAAGCCTGGACCGTTCCTCCGTGCGGCACCACCGCCCTCTGCTGGTGAGAGCAAGAAGAGCGTGTGATTTGCTTTTTTGGTTCTATCTTTTTCTGATTCCTTTTCCCTGGTTGAAAGGGAAACCTAAGAAGAAAACAAAGAACGTTTTCTTTGGGAGAAAAGAGTGAAGGAAGGCATTCATTGCGTTTGGCACCACTCAGGAATGATCAGTTCCGGCTTCACAGATTATATGAAGAATGTCCATTTCCATGATCTCAGAAACTAAAATTAAATTCTTGTTTAATATGAGAGATGGTAGATTTAGCTTTTTAATTCACATTTTTCTAAGTTGACTTATTGAATTAAATAAACGTTTTCTCAACTTAAACACTGAACACATTAAGTTTAAGGGAGATCAAACTTAGGTACCAAACTGACTAGAGTATATTTTAGTGAATGCATGGTCTATCATTGTTTATTTCTGTAGCATGGTTAACAAATTCCAAAGTTTTTTCACAATCATTATCTTGTATGAATGCACAGATAAGGCGTTCAGCATTCTTCTTGCTCCTGAGTGTTCAGTCGGGCATCAACTTTTCTTTTTACCATCAGTGACTTCAGATCTTTTTTCTCTCTCTCCATCCTATACTTTCATCCTCCTGGACCTTACACCTCATTTACATCCTCCAATGAACTTTATCTTCATTTCTTTATTTTATCTCAGTTTCCAGTTGTTTTAGTTTGCTGAAGTTGCCAAAATGCAATGTATCAGAAATGGGTTGGATTTTACAATGAAGGATATATATATATATATACAGGCTTACAGTTGTGAGGCTGTGAGAATGTCAAAGTCAAAGCATCAATCAGTGATACTTTTTCCCCAAAGACTGGCGACCAGCGATGTTGGATCCTCTGTCATGTGCAAGACACACTTCGTATCTGCTGATCTCTCCTGCTCTCCGGGTTTCTTTGTTTGCACCTTCTGGCCGCTCTACCTGCAGCTTTCTGTCTGCCTGTTTTCTGGGAGTCCCTCTCTCTCAGCACCTGGCCATTCTCTGTGAGCTTCCCTGGCTTTTCTCTCTCAGCTTCTCTGAATTTTCCTGAATTTCATCTCTTAAAAAGAGCTCTGGTAAAAGGATTAAGACACACCTGGGGCATGCTTCAACCAAAATAACCTAATCAAAAGGTCTGACCCACAATAGTTCTGCACCCATAGGAAAGGATTAGCTTTAAGAACATGATCTTTTCTGGGGTACATCACAGCTTCAGACCATTGCACACCACCCTCTGGATCCCCAAAAGACATGTTCTTTCCATATGAAAAAACATTTATTCCATCACAATGTTCCAAAGGTCTTAAGTCATTTCAGTATCAATTAATAGTACAAAGTCTCATAAAAATCAGTTATAGGTGTGGTCTGTCCTAGGGCAAAAATTCCCTCCAGCTGTAGTTCTGTGAAATGTAGAACAAGTTATCTCATTCCAATATACAAAGGAGGGACAGTCATAGGGTAAACATTTCCTTTGCCACAGAGCGAAATTGGAGGGAAACCAGAGGGCACCAATACCAAACAGTTCCAAAACCCTGCAGGACAAATGCCATTAGATTCCAAGGTCTGAGAGTCATCTGTTGAACCAGGGCTTGTCCTCTGGGTTTGAGGAGCAGCAGCCCCACCCTTTCCAAGAGCTTGCACAGTGGCCATGCTCTCTTTTACTCATTTCCTATTTCTCCTTGATTCCCAGCCGTGGTTGCACTTACAGATTAGCGCAACTAAAAAAATACTCGTATCAGGTATCACCCCAGACATTCTGGTTTAGTTGTTTGGGGTTGAATCCTCAATGTCAGTAATTCTAGAAGGGCTTCATAAAGTTCTAATTTGTAGCCCTGCTTGAGGACCAGTGCCCTAGCAAATCCCCAACATGAAGCTGATATTTCAATGAATTCCATTCGTTCCAGTACCATCTAATTACATTGGCCCATAAAGAAAAGAAAAGAAAGCTGACTCTATATAAGTAGGGCAATTTCTGGCCTCTCTGTTCTGTTCCAGTAGTCAATATGTCCATCCTCATGCCAACTCCACACTGCTTGGCCACTGTAGCTTTATAGTAAGTTTGGACATTATACAAGTCAAAATGCAACACCAACACCTTGGATTGTAATGCCAAGCACTCTTCCTTAAAGTTTATGTGTCTCAATTTTCTCATCTGTAAAATAGTAATGATAATTCCTTCTCCATAGGGTTGTGGGGAACATTAAATGAGTTAATCTGCGAAAAGGCCCCTGCTGTCTGTTTTAGTTTCCTTGATGCCCAAAACAAATACCATGCAATGGGTTGGCATAAACAACAGGGATTTATTGGTTCATGCTTTTGCATAAGCAGAAGTCCAAAATCGAAGTGTCAGCAAGGCGATGCTTTGTCCCCAAAGACTGTGTGCTTTGCGTTTGGCTGCCGGCAATCCTTGGTCCTTGTTTTTTTTTGTGACATGGCGGTACGTCTGGTGGCATCTTCCTTCTCTTTCTGGTTCCGTTGACCTCCAACTTCTTGCTTCTCCCCCAGGCTTTCTCCTTGGGTGTCTGAATTTCATTCTGCTCATAAAGGGCTTTAGTAATAGGACTAGGACCCAACCTGATTCAGTTGGGCCACTCCTTAACTGAAATCACCTCATCAGAAGGTCCATTTACAGGGCTTCCCACTAGGAATGGATTGAGGTTGAGAACGTGCTTTTCTGGGGTACAGAGCTCCAAGCTACCAAAAAATTATAAATGATTAAGGCTTCCAAACAATGAATGGGCTTACTGTTTCATAATTTAAAAACTTCTCTAGTTTCTCTCAGCACTGTTTTGTAGTTTTCATTGTACAAGTGTAGCACATACTTTGTTAAATGTGTCCTTATGTGTTTCATGCTTTTTGGACCCTATTGTAAATGACATTTCTTTTGAAAATTTCACTTTCACTTTTTTGCTACCATAGAGAAATATGATCAAGTTTTCCTTATTGACCTTGATAAATTCAATTATTAATTTTAGTCATAACTGTTAGTATGTCCCTTAGAATTTTCTATGTGCATTATCATGTTGCCTGTGAAGAAAGATGCTCTTCCTTCTTTCCCAGAATCTATGTAGTTTGCTTTTTTTTTGTCTTATTGCACTTACTGAGTAAATAGTTGAAATTCGTGTTATTTATCTCTTTGCAGAATAATGTTAAATGGAAATGGTAAAATGGACATCTTCGTCTTTCTTCTGATTATAGGAGGATATTGTTCATTCTTTCACTATAAAATGGGATGTTTCCTTACCTTTTTCTTAGATGCTTTTTATCAAGGTGAGGGAGTTCCCTTTTATAATGACAGGGTTTTTTTTTACCAAATTAATAGATGCTAAATTTAATCAAATGCGTTTATGTGCATTTATTAAGATGATATATATTTTTTCTCCTTTATTCCATTAATACAGTTGGATTACATTACCTGATTTTCAAATGTTAAAAAGAAATAAAACCTTACATGTATGGGTTAAATCCCACCAGATCATGAAATTTATAGATAACGCTGGGTTACATTTGTTAATATAGTGATAGGAATTTTTGATGTCAAGGTTATGCTCATCTCATTAAATGAACTGGTGAGTATTCTTTCCTAATTCCAAGTTTGTGGAATATTGTTATTTCTTCCTTAAGGATTTGATAGAGTTCCCACTGAAGCCATCTGAGCTGGAGTTTGCTTCATGGGAGACTTTTAATTTTAAACTTATTTTCTTTAATAAGTATAGATTTAGTCATATTTTCCATTTATTCTTGTCAGGTTTTAGTAATATGTGCCTTCCAAGGAATTTGTCCATTTCATTAAAGAATTATTTAGCATAACATTATTCATGATATTTCCTTATAATAAGTTTAATGTCTTTAGGTTGACTTATGATGTCCCATTTTTCATTTATGATGTGGTTAATTTATCAATTCTAGTAATCTTTTCAAAGAACTAGTTTTTGTTTTACTGATTTTCTCTATTGTCTTTCAGTGTCCTATTTCAATGTTTTATACTCTTATTTTTATTTCCCTAGTACTTAATTTGTGTTTAAATTGTTCTTTTCATAGTTTCTTATGGTGATAAGCTTAAATTTCTTTTCTAACAAAATGTGTAGAAATTTTAGTATTCTGCTAAGCACTGTTTGAGTTGCTTTCCACAAATTTTGATGAATAAGATTTTCAGTATCATTTTGTTAAAGGTAGGTTTCAATTTCCTATTTAATTTTTTTCTTCGATCCATAATTTATTAAAAGTATACTATAAATTCCCCAAATATTTGGGCATATTCCTAGTCTAATTATTTATTTATTTATTTATTTTTTTATTAATTAAAAAAAGAATTAACAAAACAATTAGAAATCATTCCAATCTACATGTACAATCAGTAATTCTTAATAACATCACATAGTTGCATATTCATCATTTCTTAGTACATTTGCATCGATTTAGAAAAAGAAATAAAAAGACAACAGAATAAGAATTAAAACAATAATAGAAAGAAAAAAAAACAAAAACAAAAAACCTATACCTCACATGCAGCTTCATTCAGTGTTTTAACATAACTGCATTACAATTGGGTAGTATTGTGCTGTCCATTTCTGAGTTTTTATATCCAGTCCCGTTGTACAGTCTGTATCCCTTCATCTCCAATTATCCCTTCTCTTTTTTTTTTTTTTAATTAACGGAAAAAAAGAAATTAACCCAACATTTAGAGATCATACCATTCTACACATGCAATCATTAATTCTTAACATCATCACATTGATGCATGATCATCATTTCTTAGTACATTTGCATTGGTTTAGAAGAACTAGCAACATAACCGAAAAAGATATAGAATGTTAATATAGAGAAAAAAATAAAAGTAATAATAGTAAAATCAAAACAAAACAACACAAAACAAAACAAAAACCTATAGCTCAGATGCAGCTTCATTCAGTGTTTTAACATGATTACTTTACAATTAGGTATTATTGTGCTGTCCATTTTTGAGTTTTTGTATCTAGTCCTAGTTTTTGTATCCCTTCAGCTTCAATTACCCATTGTCTTACCCTGTTTCTAACTCCTGCTGAACTCTGTTACCAATGACATATTTCAAGTTTATTCTCGAATGTCCGTTCACATCAGTGGGACCATACAGTATTTGTCCTTTAGTTTTTGGCTGGATTCACTCAGCATAATATTCTCTAGGTCCATCCATGTTATTACATGGTTCATAAGTTTATCTTGTCTTAAAGCTGCATAATATTCCATCGTATGTATATACCACAGTTTGTTTAGCCACTCTTCTGTTGATGGAGATTTTGGCTGTTTCCATCTCTTTGCAATTGTAAATAACGCTGCTATAAACATTGGTGTGCAAATGTCCGTTTGTGTCTTTGCCCTTAAGTCCTTTGAGTAGATACCTAGCAATGGTATTGCTGGGTCGTATGGCAATTCTATATTCAGCTTTTTGAGGAACCGCCAAACTGCCTTCCACAGTGGTTGCACCCTTTGACATTCCCACCAACAGTGGATAAGTGTGCCTCTTTCTCCGCATCCTCTCCAGCACTTGTCATTTTCTGTTTTGTTGATAATGGCCATTCTGGTGGGTGTGAGATGATACCTCATTGTGGTTTTGATTTGCATTTCTCTAATGGCCAGGGACATTGAGCATCTCTTCATGTGCCTCTTGGCCATCCGTATTTCCTCTTCTGAGAGGTGTCTGTTCAAGTCTTTTTCCCATTTTGTAATTGGGTTGGCTGTCTTTTGGTTGTTGAGATGAACAATCTCTTTATAAATTCTGGATACTAGACCTTTATCTGATATATCATTTCCAAATATTGTCTCCCATTGTGAAGGCTGTCTTTCTACTTTCTTGATGAAGTTCTTTGATGCACAAAAGTGTTTAATTTTGAGGAGTTCCCATTTATTTATTTCCTTCTTCAGTGCTCTTGCTTTAGGTTTAAGGTCCATAAAACCGCCTCCAGTTGTAAGATCCATAAGATATCTCCCAACATTTTCCTCTAACTGTTTTATGGTCTTAGACCTAATGTTTAGATCTTTGATCCATTTTGAGTTAACTTTTGTATAGGGTGTGAGAGATGGGTCTTCTTTCATTCTTTTGCATATGGATATCCAGTTCTCTAGGCACCATTTATTGAAGAGACTGCTCTGTCCCAGGTGAGTTGGCTTGACTGCCTTATCAAAGATCAAATGTCCATAGATGAGAGGGTCTATATCTGAGCACTCTATTCGATTCCATTGGTCGATATATCTATCTTTATGCCAATACCATGCTGTTTTGACCACTGTGGCTTCATAATATGCCTTAAAGTCAGGCAGCGCGAGACCTCCAGCTTCGTTTTTTTTCCTCAAGATGTTTTTAGCAATTCGGGGCACCCTGCCCTTCCAGATAAATTTGCTTATTGGTTTTTCTATTTCTGAAAAATAAGTTGTTGGGATTTGGATTGGTATTGCATTGAATCTGTAAATCAATTTAGGTAGGATTGACATCTTAACTATATTTAGTCTTCCAATCCATGAACACGGTATGCCCTTCCATCTATTTAGGTCTTCTGTGATTTCTTTTAGCAGTTTTTTGTAGTTTTCTTTATATAGGTTTTTTGTCTCTTTAGTTAAATTTATTCCTAGGTATTTTATTCTTTTAGTTGCAATTGTAAATGGGATTCGTTTCTTGATTTCCCCCTCAGCTTGTTCATTACTAGTGTATAGAAATGCTACAGATTTTTGAATGTTGATCTTGTAACCTGCTACTTTGCTGTACTCATTTATTAGCTCTAGTAGTTTTGTTGTGGATTTTTCCGGGTTTTCGACATATAGTATCATATCGTCTGCAAACAGTGATAGTTTTACTTCTTCCTTTCCAATTTTGATGCCTTGTATTTCTTTTTCTTGTCTAATTGCTCTGGCTAGAACCTCCAACACAATGTTGAATAATAGTGGTGATAGTGGACATCCTTGTCTTGTTCCTGATCTTAGGGGGAAAGTTTTCAATTTTTCCCCATTGAGGATGATATTAGCTGTGGGTTTTTCATATATTCCCTCTATCATTTTAAGGAAGTTCCCTTGTATTCCTATCTTTTGAAGTGTTTTCAACAGGAAAGGATGTTGAATCTTGTCGAATGCCTTCTCTGCATCAATTGAGATGATCATGTGATTTTTCTGCTTTGATTTGTTGATATGGTGTATTACATTAATTGATTTTCTTATGTTGAACCATCCTTGCATACCTGGGATGAATCCTACTTGGTCATGATGTATAATTCTTTTAATGTGCTGTTGGATACGATTTGCTAGAATTTTATTGAGGATTTTTGCATCTGTATTCATTAGAGAGATTGGTCTGTAGTTTTCTTTTTTTGTAATATCTTTGCCTGGTTTTGGTATGAGGGTGATGTTGGCTTCATAGAATGAATTAGGTAGTTTTCCCTCCACTTCGATTTTTTTGAAGAGTTTGAAGAGAATTGGTACTAATTCTTTCTGGAACGTTTGGTAGAATTCACATGTGAAGCCATCTGGTCCTGGACTTTTCTTTTTAGGAAGCTTTTGAATGACTAATTCAATTTCTTTACTTGTGATTGGTTTGTTGAGGTCATCTATGTCTTCTTGAGTCAAAGTTGGTTGTTCATGTCTTTCCAGGAACCCGTCCATTTCCTCTAAATTGTTGTATTTATTAGCGTAAAGTTGTTCATAGTATCCTGTTATTACCTCCTTTATTTCTGTGAGGTCAGTAGTTATGTCTCCTCTTCCATTTCTGATCTTATTTATTTGCATCCTCTCTCTTCTTCTTTTTGTCAATCTTGCTAAGGGCCCATCAATCTTATTGATTTTCTCATAGAACCAACTTCTGGCCTTATTGATTTTCTCTATTGTTTTCATGTTTTCAATTTCATTTATTTGTGCTCTAATCTTTGTTATTTCTTTCCTTTTGCTTGCTTTGGGGTTAGCTTGCTGTTCTTTCTCCAGTTCTTCCAAATGGATAGTTAATTCCTGAATTTTTGCCTTTTCTTCTTTTCTGATATAGGCATTTAGAGCAATAAATTTCCCTCTTAGCACTGCCTTTGCTGCGTCCCATAAGTTTTGATATGTTGTGTTTTCATTTTCATTCGCCTCGAGGTATTTGCTAATTTCTCTTGCAATTTCTTCTTTGACCCAGTCGTTGTTTAGGAGTGTGTTGTTGAGCCTCCACGTATTTGTGAATTTTCTGGCACTCTGCCTATTATTGATTTCCAACATCATTCCTTTATGGTCCGAGAAAGTGTTGTGTAAGATTTCAATCTTTTTAAATTTGTTAAGACTTGCTTTGTGACCCAGCATATGGTCTATCTTTGAGAATGATCCATGAGCACTTGAGAAAAAGGTGTATCCTGCTGTTGTGGGATGTAATGTCCTATAAATGTCTATTAAGTCTAGTTCATTTATAGTAATATTCAGATTCTCTATTTCTTTGTTGATCCTCTGTCTAGATGTTCTGTCCCTTGATGAGAGTGGTGAGTTGAAGTCTCCAACTATTATGGTATATGAGTCTATTTCCCTTTTCAGTGTTTGCAGTATATTCCTCACGTATTTTGGGGCATTCTGATTCGGTGCGTAAATATTTATGATTGTTATGTCTTCTTGTTTAATTGTTCCTTTTATTAGTATATAGTGTCCTTCTTTGTCTCTTTTAACTGTTTTACATTTGAAGTCTAATTTGTTGGATATTAGTATAGCCACTCCTGCTCTTTTCTGGTTGTTATTTGCATGAAATATCTTTTCCCAACCTTTCACTTTCAACCTATGTTTATCTTTGGGTCTAAGATGTGTTTCCTGTAGACAGCATATAGAAGGATCCTGTTTTTTAATCCATTCTGCCAATCTATGTCTTTTGATTGGGGAATTCAGTCCATTAACATTTAGTGTTATTACTGTTTGGATAATATTTTCCTCTGCCATTTTGCCTTTTGTATTATATATATCATATCTGACTTTCCTTCTTTCTACACTCTTTTCCATATCTCTCTCTTCTGTCTTTTTGTATCTGACTCTAGTGCTCCCTTTAGTATTTCTTGCAGAGCTGGTCTCTTGGTCACAAATTCTTTCAGTGACTTTTTGTCTGAGAATGTTTTAATTTCTCCCTCATTTTTGAAGGATAATTTTGCTGGATATAGGAGTCTTGGTTGGCAGTTTTTCTCTTTTAGTATTTTAAATATATCATCCCACTGTCTTCTAGCTTCCATGGTTTCTGCTGAGAAATCTACACAAAGTCTTATTGGGTTTCCCTTGTATGTAATGGATTGTTTTTCTCTTGCTGCTTTCAAGATCTTCTCTTTCTCTTTGACCTCTGACATTCTAACTAGTAAGTGTCTTGGAGAACGCCTATTTGGGTCTACTCTCTTTGGGGTGCGCTGCACTTCTTGGATCTGTAATTTTAGGTCTTTCATAAGAGTTGGGAAATTTTCAGTGATAATTTCTTCCATTAGTTTTTCTCCTCCTTTTCCCTTCTCTTCTCCTTCTGGGACACCCACAACACGTATATTTGTGTGGTTCATATTGTCCTTGAGTTCCCTGATACCCTGTTCAAATTTTTCCATTCTTTTCCCTATAGTTTCTGTTTCTTTTTGGAATTCAGATGTTCCATCCTCCAAATCACTAATTCTATCTTCTGTCTCTTTAAATCTATCATTGTAGCTATCCATTATTTTTTCTATGTTTGCTACTTTATCCTTCACTTCCATAAGTTCTGCGATTTGTTTTTTCAGTTTTTCTATTTCTTCTTTATGTTCAGCCCATGTCCTCTTCATGTCCTCCCTCAATTTATCGATTTCATTTTTGAAGAGGTTTTCCATTTCTGTTCGTATATTCAGCATTAGTTGTCTCAGCTCTTGTGTCTCATTTGAGCTATTGGTTTGTTCCTTTGACTGAGCCATATTCTCAATCTTTTGAGCGTGGACAGTTATCTTCTGCTGCTGGCGTCTGGGCATTTATTCAGATTTCTCTTGGTGTTGGACCCAGCAAGGTTGTAATATTTTTCTGTGAAATCTCTGGCTTCTGTTTTTCTTATCCTGCCCAGTAGGTGGCGCTCGTGGCACCCGTTTGTCTGCGGGTCCCACCAGTAAAAGGTACTGTGGGACCTTAAACTTTGGAAAACTCTCGCCGTCCTGGGGGTTCGCTAGCCGGCCCGGGGTCCGAACGCAGGGAGGGTGTCCGAACGCAGGGAGGGTTGCTGGTCGCTGCAGCCAGGGAAAGAGCCCGTCCGAATTTCCTAGTCGGCCCTGGGCAACAAGCGTGGTGGGAGGGCGCCAGCGGCAGCGGCCCGCCCAAGAGAGTGCACGTTCCCCGGGAGTCACGGGTTTGGAAGGGGCCTCCCCCACCCGTCACCGTTCTCCGCGGCCTGGGGGTTTCCGATCCAATTCTCTCAGTTGGTCCGGGGGCTGCGCGTGGTGTGGGCGCCAGCCGCGGTGGTTTCAGGGGACCGCCTCTCCAATTCTCCCAGCTGGCCCGGGAAGGGGGAAGGGAGTAACTCCGGCCGCTTGCCACCCCGCCCGGTAAGGCCCGCGCGCCTCGGCGATCTCACCCGAGCTGCTTCTCTCAGCCAGCCAGCCGTTCCAGGATGGGGTACGCTGTCTTTTTTATCTCTGATGTGGCTTTGGGCGCTTTCTGTATCGTTTCTACTCCCCTAGTAGGTGTCCTGGAGAAGAAACTAAGATCCGCGCGTCTTACTAAGCCGCCATCTTCCAGGAAGTCCCCTAGTCTAATTTATTGATTTCTAATTTAATTCCTTTGTAATCAGGAAACATATTTTGTATGATTTTCATCCTTATCGCCCAGCAAATGGTACTTCTTGGTGAATGTTTCATGTGACCTGAAAAGACTGTATAGTCTGCTATTGTTAGATGGAGTGTTTTCTACATATCAACTATTTGGTAATGCAATTTAATGTTTAAGTCCTTCTATCCTTTCTGATTTCTGTCTATTTTCTCAAGTGGTTGAAATCTTCAGCTATAATTGGATTTATTCGTCTTTTCGATTCTCTCAGTGTTCATTCATGTATTTTGATGCTCTCTCACTAGTCACATGCACATTTACAACTATTATGCCTCCTAATGAAATTATACCTTTATTATTATTAACTGTTTCTTTTATCCTCAGTAATATTCCTAGACCTGAAATCTACTTGAGTTTTCTAAAATTAGTTTAGCCAATCCAGCTTTCTGATGCTCACTATTTGCATGATATATTTTTCCACTATTATTTTTATTATCTAGCTGTAATCACATTTAAATGTTTTAAATAGCAAACATTTAAATATATTAAACTATTCGAAGTGGAGTTCTCATACAGAATTGGGTCTGGCTTTTCTTGTAAATTCTTTTGACAATTTCTGCTTTTTGTTTGGAGTATTAAGGCTTTTTATATATTTAATGTAGCAATTTGTTGTACTGGAGTTTAGCTCTACTGCCTTGTTTTTTGTTTTCTATTTATCCCACCTGTTCTTTATTCCCTTTTTCTCTCTTCTACCATCTTTTGGATCAATTGTGCGTATTTTATGATTCTGTGCAATCTCCTTTATTGTCTTTAGTGTGCCACCATTGTGCAGTTTTTATTTTACTGGTTGTCGTAGATTTTATGGCATGCATATTTGGATGATCATACCATAGTTCAAATAATGATATATAAATTTACATAAATCATAAGAATCCCATAGTACTATTGTTCTAAAATGGACGTGATTTGTCAGAAGCTTATTTATTTTATTGATCTTTTCAAGATTCATCTTCAATTTATTTATCTATTCAGCATTTTTTTCTAATTTTTTTCTGCCTTTATACTTATTACCTTATTATATAATTTTTTGTCATTCTTGGTTTTATTTGGAAGCTCTTAGTTTTTCTTTTTGAATTGCATGTATTATTCTTTAATAACAAATAAACTTTCAGCTGTCTAGTTTCTACGTGTTGAACTTTGGTCATATTTCATGGGCTTTGATATGCAGTATTCAAACTTCTTCATTTAAAAATTGTCTGAGTAACCTCAGGTTAAATGATTTCATTCAACCCAATGGCTTTTGATGAAATGACTTTAAATACCTTTCTAAATGGTTAGATATTTGTATAATTTTGACATTCATATTAATTTTTATTATATTTACATTTTGATGAGAAAAATCAGCTTTTATACTTTAATCTGAATTTTATAGATGGTATTTATTATCCAGGACTAAATAGCTGTGTGGTAATACCCAGAGACAGTTACTAATATAATGGATCATAGAATAGTTGGTCAGTGAGGAACTACAGTTGTTGTCCAAACCAGCTCTCTCACCTGACTGATCTGTACCTTTAAATATAAGACTGTGTATCCTCACTTAAAAGAAGTAGGGGCAAGCAGTGCTCTTTGATGGCTTAGAAAAATGCCATCCTTCTACCTCGTCCAATGGCAGGCAGAGCCCAGGAGGTAAAAGAGTCCAGATTTCAAAGGGAAGCCTATCATGAAAGTGAGAGCTGCAAAGTCAGAGCTCCAGAGAGCTGCAGAGACCCCTTCCCCAGCCTCCAACTGAGTTTTGATCAGTGCCATGTCCTTAAACATCTTTCCAGGGAAAGAACCACCAGAAATGGTTAGAAGGAGCAACTCCCAAGATTCACACAGGGAATGCTAGCTGTTCCCCACCACCAGAGTTGAACACCTTATCGTGAAAGGGGCATATTTTTTACAATGCTCAAGCCTAGAAGATGAGTCAGAATAGAATGAGAATTGATGAAAGGGCTTGTTTGTGATGGGCAGTGGGGTTTAGGAAATCTGCTGCAGGCTTTTTAAAAAATGACCTTCCTAGGTGCATGGGTCGTTCAGCGGTTAGAATGCCCGTCTTCCATGTGGGAGACCCGGGTTCGATTCCCGGAGCCCGGAGAACATCCTTTTGCCCCTTCTCCTCCCTACTTTCCTTGGCAGCGATGACAATCTGCCTCCTGGAACCACAACAGTTTAGGTTGCAAGCATGAGTCCTCCAGGGTGGGCTCCAGGGTGATGAGGATGGTGGGGTGGAAGTATCGCATTTCCAAGCCATCCAAGGGGCACCTGTAGAGTAATTCAGGAAGGATTTGTCTCAGTAAATCCATCTAGAAAGCCTTTCAAGGAAGCAGAAAGGATCAAACTATTTCCAAGTTCCACTGTGTTCCACAGCGTGGTGATTTGAAGCTGTGTGGATCTCAGGAAAACATGTTCTTAAATTTAATCCATTCCTGTGGGTTTATATCCATCATAAGTAGGATGTTTGGATGAGGCTATTTCAGTTAAAGTGTGGCCTACCTCACTCAGGATGGGCTTTAATTCTATTACTGGTGTACTTTATAAAAAAAATGCAGAGGGAGAGAGAGAGAGAGAGAGAGAGAAAGAGAGAGAGAGAGAGAGAGAGAGAGAGAGAGAGAGAGAGAGAGAGAGAGAGAGAGAGAGAGAGAGAGAATTCTCTCTTTGCTGATTTCAGACTTCAGCTCTGGTCTTTGGGAAATGAGTAGCACCTTAAGGATGCCTTGATTTGGACATTTTCTCAGCCTCAAACTGTAAGCTAATAAATTCCCATTGTTTAAGCCAACCCATTTCATGCTGTCTGCTTTAAGCAGCCCAGGAGACTGAAACACAGAAGAAAGTTTAAGAATATTTATACATAGACAAAACTGTCCATCCTCCAACAAGGTAAAATGTGTCCATCCACCACAGCCCATAATGAAGGTTGGGGGGAGTCAGGGAGAGTGGTGGAGGTGTCCCACCTTGGGTGCAGTCAGTAGAGAGTCCATTATCTATACAGAATTTGAAAATAAGAATCAAACTGATTGTGTTGCTTGTTTTTTTAATTAATATATCAAGCAACAGTGATTCTAAACAAAGAAAAAAAATTCTCCTTCCCTTCAGGTTGGGCTATTTCTACCAGCCCCTACTTTCTTAGCATGCAACTGCACTACTCACCAGAAGGCAATCCCATGAAGGCAGAAAGCTTGGCTATCATTGTATGTGAAGCTTTTAATGCAATAAATGCTGTATTACAGGTCACAGCTATTTGCTGAATGAAGGGAAGTTTGATTTTCTCCTGACCTCAGTGATTTTAGAAATCCTAGATCCAGTAACTCATGATATTAACACAGATGAAACAATGCTCAAGGAAAAAATTGAAAGCCTCAGTATTTGACTGATTATACTTTTACTAATAAAGCATCTGTAAAAGATACCAATAATAAATATAAGGCACCAATAATAAATCACCAATGTGAGGATTCAAAATGATATAAGATCAATATCTGCCTGCTAGTAAGGCAGAAAGATTTTTAACACACCCTGAATTGATATCAAATTCTCTGTTTAATAGTTTCATAAGTATCTAGACAGCCTAGGCTAATATAAATAAACTTTTCACTTCAATAATCCTGAACACAGAAGCTACAATCACAAGCTATCCATGGGCACAGAGTTGGGTTTGTTAAACAAAAAACAAGGAAACATGCATATGTCTATAGCACATTTTATTGATGGGATAGCTACATTTCCATATAATTTAATACCAAAAATGTCAATATAAATGAGTCAAATATTGAAAAGGTTTTGGCTCCATTGCTTCAAATTAATGATTAAACTATAGAATGAGCCAATCATTAATTCACATGTTGTGCTTAAGTAAGTTACGTCTTGCATGACTGTAAATAGTAACTACATCTCCAAAGTGAAAGCTGCACACTGAAAGGGAGAGACAAATGAATTCTCTGTAGCAGAAGAACTAGGTTTCTATTCTGGTTGTTTGGCATTAGGGATGCACGTTAACCTCACCGAGCCTCACTTTTCTACTCTGTGAAAAAGAGATAATAACATCTTCTTGCCTCCATGTGCTGTCATCAAGTGAGACTAAGCAAGACAGCCCTATAAAAGAGCTATTCACACACTATTTAACATAAATTCCACGTGTATTTTCTTTAAAATGAATCACAAAATTAAAATGGAATGGAATATTTATGCAAGAATCTTTGCCTTAGAACTTAGTATTATATTTTATGTTGGACATATTTTTCAGACACACTTAACTAAGGTTAAAAAACAAACATTTAAGATATTAATAAATGCCAGTGGCACGGCAGTAGGAACTCAACCGGTCGGTCGTTGATGGATTGATTAGAAGGCATAATTTTCTAAATATGATCTCAAACATCTCAGCAGTACATAACACCACTGTAATTACAGTGAAGGTATACATTGCAGTGAGAAAAATTGTCTTTTCAAAGTGTCCTGGCCCCATACATTTTATGATGCCAAATTTTCCCTCAAGAGATCTAACATCACGCAAGCAAAGAGGCAACCAAAGAGGTGAATTTGAAGCCAAAATGCTATCACCTCCAGGCTAATTCTTAGCAAAATGGAGAGGATATAAATCACAGCGAAGATGGGCTTTTGAAGAATGCATTCTTGACTGATGTTTTGCATGAAGTATAAAGATGGAAAATAGCTCCAGGAACCAGGACAATCACTAGTTGTAATGTCCAGAACCCCTAAGGTATGCCAGAAATACCTGTCATATCATTCATCGATATGCAAAAATTCGCTACCTCTCAAGAGAGGCAAACTAAAATCCCTAAGTTTAATAAAAATCTTATAAGCAATTAAACTAATATAATGAAGGATGTCATGTTGAGCATATCAATTAATTAATAAAGATTTTAAAACTTTAACCTTAAGCATAGTATTCATGAAAATATTATCATATTTTGCTGTTATTTCCTAACAATTTCTAACAACGATGATATGCTTTGTTTTAGTAGCTACTTAATTTCTAGTTTCTAAATACAGCCCTGGAATATAATTCCAACATCAAGAAAGCACAGAAAAGTGACGTCGACAGGAATTCTTGACCAACTCAAATTAATTTACCTGAAACATTCAGCTAATTTAAGAAAATTTAACACCATCCTCAAAATAACCCCTGTTTAGATGATATCTTCTCATATTATGAGAGTACTTGGACTTTAGAAAAGAAACATTTCAAATGGTGTGGAGTAAGGAATGTCCGCACAGAAGAACTTGCCTGTGGGTGATTGGTCTCAGCTAATTGCAGCACAAGAGGTTCATTTCTGTCTCGTCTGGACCTCAGCTGAAGCGCAGAGCCTGGTTCCCTCCCGTACACTGCAGAGCCCAGCACACCGAGGAAAAACACATGGACTGACCCAAGGAAAAGGGTGTGGAAGTGTCCGTTCACTTTTGGGAACTTGACCTGTTACGGTTTTAGGGGGAAAAAAATCACTTGACAACAATCACTGAGAAGGGCATATTAAAACCATGTTTTCATGTTCACATTTTACAAAGTTAGATTCATGAGATTTTAAAGCAAGAAAGACCCTTAGGATCATCAAAACCCAAAAGCAAATCCTGCATTAAGGGATTTCTCAACCCTCTTTTCACTCAAAAAATAGTAAATGCGACAGACAAATAGGAATATCTTTCTTATGAACTATGTAACTTTGAAACTATTTAAAATATTTGAATTCAGTAAATATCTCCTACCCTTTTAATCTGGAATCTTGGGATATCTAGTACCACTTAGAAAATTACATGCTACTAAACCGGTCAGTAAATGCACCGTCTTAATCAAATAGTGTCTACTTAGTATTAGTTGTTATTATAGCTTATTTTTTTCTTCTTAATTTAGAGTTGAAAGAGTGAGCTATTTTACAACACCGGCATTTAAGAGCATGCTTGAGTTCTTTTATTTATAATTTTTAAATTCAGAATATTACGAACTGCATAGTTGATGTTTATATTATTCTCCACATATGCAGAGAACTTTATTCGCCAACACACATGCAAATGAGGTTAAAACACACAGACAGCTCTCATACAGTTGATTCTGTTTCTTTGTTTGTCTGATACTTACAAAACCTTCCTAGAAGTTCTTGATGTAATTTAGGGACATGCCTCAAGAGATGTTACCCTGGCATCACTGCGGGTTAATTCTTGACTCACGGATCCAGGTCATTTCTGCCAAAATCACACTCACTCATATTCTCTCACAACTCATACAGCAGAAAGTACTTATTGCTGCAACTTTTCTCTCTTCTCCTCCTTCTTTTCTTTCTATCTTTTCCTCCCATAGATCTCAGGGGCCCCAGTCTTTCCTGTTTCTGACCCAAACAAATTAGAAACAAAGAAACAAAGCAGAGGTCACATGATCCTTTTAACATGCACAGTCAGCATGGACAGACAGACATCCAATGAGAGTGCCTGCCGGCCAAAAGGCTAAGGGCTCTGGGCACTCAGTGCCTCTGCAATCATTTGAAAACCCCCTTTAGCTTGAAGTTTACTCCTGAAATGTCCAAATAATCTATTTTTTCACCTCAATTTAGGAGTTTCCTAGAAAATAAGCTCATGGGAAGTATTCTGCATTTTTTTCATGTTTACTTCCATGGAATATAACTAATGACTGAGATGTCTAAGAAATTATAATATACTCTGATAGTTATGACATCACCAAATGTTACTGATGCTTTCCACAATTTGTCTCTTTTTTCTGAGTGCTTGCCACAAGCATGGAAAAAATCGGACGTTATTTTTCTGTTCTAAGGAAGGTCGTAGGGGGCTGCATTTAAGATAAGACCAGGATCTAGAACACATCATATATGCGATCCTTTCCCTTCCCCTCCCTTTCATTTGTCCTACAGCGAACACATATCGTAACAGACAAAGTCATGGCTGCGGAGGAGAAGGAGGGACCAAGGGAGACGAGCAGCCGCCTTCTGGTATCCTGCTCATAGTACCATGCAGCCTGTGGAGGAGAGAACCTGCTTTTTCACCTGCCTTTCTCATTTCTGTTTCCTGTGATTCTGCTAAAGGTTGTAACCCCAGAAACATCATTGCTCTCCTGTAGCAAATGGAGAAGTGACTGTGGCATATGATTGCAACCAATGGCAAGGGCCAGTGACCTTGGTGAATGGGAGTGTGTTGTGAGTTCTAGGATTTAGGGCTGATCAAAGAAAAGATATGACCATGAGGTGGCAGTAATATACAACGAGTTTTATGTGGGTGGCGCTTGCATACATTTGCATGAAAGAGGGACATCTCTGACAACGGGAGATTTTCCAGAGATTGACCAGAGACAGCAGTGCAAGGGCCCCCATCCAGAAGGGGAAGAGGACAAGAGAAACTCCCAGGAGAGAGGGGAATCCGGGAGGGGTCTTGCAGGTCGAGGTGACACCTCTCAGCTGCACGGTGGGGAGCGTCTTGGGTCAGAGAGCACCAAGGGGCAGCAGTGGCTTGGGGTCTCCCATGGCTAGCAGATGTCAGGGGCAATTTTGCAGGGAGCACAAAGTAGGCAGGCTCTAAATAGTTACACAAATGCTTATTTGGGCTATTTTAAAAGCAATTGGATGTTGTTATGGTTAGGTTCATGTGCCAACTTGGCCAAGTGACGGTGCCCAATTCTCTGTTCAAGTAAGCACTGGCCTAACCATTACTGCAAGGACATTTAGTGGTGGGTTAATAAACCAGAAAGCTGGTTTATTAAATCTTCAGCATGGTTGCTTGTATTCATGGCTGATTACATCTGCAGTTGGCCAAGGGGAGTGTCTCCTGCAATTAGTGATGTTTAATTTAATCAGTAGAAGTCTTTAAAGAGAGGTCAGAAGAGAGAATCTCTCTCTCCACTTCAGCCAGCCAGTGTCTCTTGGGGAATTCATTGAAAACCTTCATTGGAGGTTTCAGCTCACAGCCTGCCCTACAGAACTTGAACTTGTGCATCTCCAGTTGTGTGAGACACTTTTATAAACTTTCATGTTTACGGGTAGCTCCTGTTGGATTTGTTTCCCTAGAGAGCCCTGACCAATACAAATGTGTGTGGATGTGTACAGATTTGAGTTTGGTACTGGCAGGACTTAGGTCAATGGTCCCAGGCTTCTGTGAAGAAGTGAACAACATCGGAGCCGATTTACAGGGCCATTCTTGGCTCATTTATAAATAGAATGCTTTCCTGGATTAAACCAATCAAATTGGGCCACCTAAGGACTCCTAGGAGCTGCTGTATTGGAGAAGTTGGTGTTGAATCTCTTCTTACACTTCCAGGCATACTCTGTGTTGGGTCCTTGGAAGGGGTGCCCAGATGTCATGGCACCCAGCTGCAGGGAAGAGCCCTGCCATGACTTCTACCATTGCCCAGTAATGGATATCTTTATTTTTGTCAAATATATTCAAGTGTTGGATATGTAGAAACCCTTAATGCCTTCCTCTGACCGCTCAGAGATGGATAAAATTGGTTTGAACTTTAATTGTCTATGCAGAAGAAGGAAATCTTCATTGTTGGGATCCTTGAGTGGTCCAGATAAGTAATATCTCCCTTTCACTTATAGATTCTGATCCAACATGGCAGTAAGACAAAGAAATAAGCAGATGGGAACAAAATGTCACCCATAAAAAATAGGTTGGGGGGATGTCATGTACCATCCTGGGCAGGTGTAGTTCTTGATACTAAATTCCATAAACAGAAGCACTGAGGCAGTCTTGGCCGGTGCTGAAGCCAGGCTTCCACGCATGAGATAGCCCTGTCCCTGTAGGATTTATGTCATGAGGCGAGCAAAGCAGAACTTCTCACCTCCGTGGGCAACTTGCTCCCAAGAGGAATGTGCTAGGCAATGAATAATGTGTGTCAAAACTCACCAGAAAAGACAGTGGGCTACCTGAGAGAGAGAATAGCCTCTGTATGAAAACTGTTAATTAGGGTGACAGCCTGGGCTTCTCTACATGCTGATAACTGCAGGTTTCCAAAAGCAGCGAAAGGAAGCCAGCCTCAGGGCACAAACGTATTTAAGCTTCTACTTACTTCATGTTGGCTAATGTTCCCTTAGCCAAGGCAAGTCTCAATGCCAACCCAGCTTCCATAAGCATCCACCTCTTGACAGATCTGCAAAGCCACCCTGCAGAGGTATGAGTGCAGGGACAGGAAGAATGTCTGACCAATTGTTTGTACAGTCTACCTCAGTGTGCCATTTGATGGCAAATGCTCATTTCCCTCACCCACTGTTTTTATTTTTCAGTTATTGCAGGTGGCAGGTTGTTCAGTTATTTCAGCACTATAAAATAAGGCTCACCATATTTCTAGCCTGCAATAGTAGTTTACTTTTGCTGCTTTTCCAGCTCCCAAAGATGATGCCATGTAACTTAGGTTTTGTTAGAGTAGCACCTAACTTGTGGGACACTCATGGCTCTGCCCCACTGACAGGAAGACATGGACTCACCTTTCCACACCAGTGCCTGCAGGGAGGAGAATTGGCAGTGATTATACACTCTGCCATTGGGTGGGGCATTGATTGATGACATCTAACATACAAAGGTCCTGCCTGTTCCAAATGCGGTTTGGGGATCCTGAACATATGCCTCTGTCTAGAGAGCCTAGAATCAACTGATGAGAACTGAAGTTTGATGTCCTGCCTGCAGGCTGACACACTAAGCCCCTCCTTTCTCAGATGAACATGAGAAAGACTAAAGAAGACAGTAAGACGCTCTCCACCAATAATGCTATATTGTGCATATCGAATGGTTTACATTTACTAGTACGCTAAGCATCTTAGGTCCTTGATCTATATTGAGTTAATGTTTGTGTATGGTATGAGTTTGGGTCCTGATTCATTCTATTCCATGTGGTTATCCAGTTTTCCCAGCATCATTTGTTAAAAAGGCTATTCTTTACCCCCTTAATGTTTTGGGCACCCTTGTTGAAAATCAGTTGGCCATAACTGTGTGGACTGTGCGGCGTGTTTAAACAAATTACTTCACTGAGTTATCATACCTTCATGTGTTCTGTACTAATTTAGGTCCACTTTTCAGGTGAGGTTTAGAGGACTTGGGTAACTTCTCCAAAGCTACACAGTTAGTAGAGGCAAAACCAAGTAGTGACAGATAGAAATAAGTTGCTTGTGGAAACATCTAGAAGATAGTTAATAGATAAGCTGTAGAGCATATGATAATAGTATTAGGCTGATCGATAGGACCCTGAAACATGTGGGGTTAAGGGGACAATCAGCACCGACCTCCCTGCTTTCTCCTGTGGAGAGTTCAGGGTTTGTTGGAGGCACTGTGGCTGGGTGGTGCTGCAAAGCTTAGCCCTTCTCCAAGCTTCCTCTCCTGACCTCCCTGTTATAAGGAAAGGCTGAGCAGAGGATGAACCAAGAACAGCACAAATCAGAGGAAGAGTCGAGACACGCAGAGGACGCCACAGAAATGAATTCAGTTAATGTTCATTTCTTATATGGCCTCAATGGAGCAATCCTGAGGAATCCATGAGGAAGGAGCACATAGCATAAAAAATCATGGGCTGATGACTAGATGTGAGATCTCAAGCAAATTATTTAACATTTATGAATTTCACTTTCTCCAACTAGGGATGAGCACAAAACCTACCTCATGGGGTTAGTATATATGGATTATTAAAAAATTTGCAGGAACATTTTCATTAATTTTTCCTTAAGTGAACTTAAAAATATTTTACAAAGAGATGCCTATTCTTAAGGAAGAATGGGTTACTGGGTTACTGCTTTCCTCATATGAAGAACCTTCATTTTGGCTGGAATAAGGGTGTTCTAAGGAGGGATGAATGACATATCCATATGGTTTAATGTCCTTCCTCCCTTCCCTGATCTCTCTTTAATCTATTTGGGAAGAGGGGCTTCTCTTTCTTTAGATATTAAGACTCCAGGACATGGCTTATGCTCAGCAAGTATTAGTGGGATTGAACCCCAAGAAGGATTTGAGGAAATTTTGTTGTTAAAATCCACTTCTGCTATATTATCTCCAAAGATTAAAAGAATGTACCAAGACATTTCCACTAATTTCCTGAGTAAATGGCCCCAAATTTGAGCCAGCAATACCAGTTTGTTCCCTCAGACTTTCTTAAAATTCTCAACCTTAGATAGAGAAGTGAGGGAAAACTCAGATCTACTATCACTACTACAAATAATACTGATAACAATTGCTGACATTTATTGTCACCGCTATGCTCCATCACTAGTCTAAAACCTGGAACCTTGCCGGGAAGACACAGATATTCTTGGTATCCTAAATTTTCCATCGTATATCCAAAACATTTAAGGCCTGAATGGTCTAATCCAGAAAAAAAATACCTAATATTGTGCGGAATCCAAGACAAGATTAAATGGAATAGAAGGGAGAAGAAACACAACGCATAATGGCTAATGTATGAAAACTAATCCATAAATATTATACAGAATGATTATTTATCATCTGCCCAGTGTTTAGTACTTTAGAGGACATTGCATGGGTGGTTTTAGAACTATGTTTTCCTATGTATCCGATTATTCATCCATTTTTCTTATTCATTCAATGAATACTGAATATCTATGGTCTCACCTGCTGCACGAGGGAACGTGTTATGAGCAGGGTAATCCTGCCTTCACGGGCTGGCGTATGTGCTTGCGTGTTTATGGATGTATGTATGCACATAAGTGCTTGTGTATGCATGTACATCATTGAGATATATACTGCTGAAGATTTGTTTAATATATGGCAAGATTCATGTTTAATTTTTCAGAGTAGAGTTACAAATTATCTTGACTTACTTAACATCTGACAAGAGGGAGGGCTGTCATTAATATAAGTTTCCTCTCTAACACTCTTTGACTCTTAGTATGTTGAATTGTGTTAGAGTAATTTACTCTCATTCCCCAAAGAGACCCAGATTTATAAATCACAGCACTTAACCAATTTGCTACTCATTGAAGTCTCTGTCCCGCCAAATAGAATTGGGTTGTCTTTCTACATGAATAATTTAGATTTTCAGGAATGGAATTGGGGATAGCTTAGTAGAAAGGATAAATAACCAGTGATGTTATTTTAGGCAAAAAAAATATAACCTCCTGGTATGTGTTTCAATTTCCCCAGAAAGATGGTGGGAAATTGAAAGATGGATTTGTATACTATGGTCTGTAAGCTTTTCCTAATTCTATGCTTTATGATTTAAGTCTTATAACCATACTCAAAGCTATTGTGCTGGCTCTGAGATTCACTGTCGGCAATTTGTATAGTGCCAGTATTTGCCTAAGCCAATGGTTAAATTGAAAGCCTCATTTTCCTTCTTTACCAAAAACTTTTAAAAATATTTCTAAACGACGTAGTTTCTAGTTACATGATATACATACCTTATTTCCTTTTCAGATACTCCATGCACAAACTTCCATGGGAGAGTGCAGCTTAAAAAGAAGACCTGGCTTTGTGTCTTTCTCTACCATTTCTGGCTGTTATCTAAGCATTCTATACTAACCATTGTTCAAGTTTCTAACTTGCCGGAATGCGATATACCAGAAACTGAATGGCTTTTAAAAGGAGGAATTTATGAAGTTGCAAATTTACAGTTCTAAGCCTGTGAAAATGTCCAAAATAAGGCAAGGCTGTGAAAATGTCCCCTTCCCTGCACTCCTGAGGGCTCTGGGGTTCTGTTTGGAAAGGGGTGCATTAGGCTGTTTGCACTTGCCAGACAGTCTCTGAGTTCTCTGTGTCCTAATTCTTCAGCTTTTGCAACCAGCACTCCCTTCAGGTCACTTACACCCTGAAATTGCTGTCCCAGCCACCTTCCTGTCCCTTCTCTAGCTGTTCTTTGGAGCAGGGGTGAACACAAATTATCCTATTCTGCCATCTTCCCAGAACTCCTCTCTCAATAAATTTCACTTTCCTTCTTGCTCTGGAGATTAGACTCTTTCTATCAAGCTTGGGAACAAGTAAGAACATGAGTTCTTGAATCAGCAGACAGATTTGAATCACAGATGGAATTAAAATGTCTTGGGGAAAATTATCTAATGAATTTCAGCTTCAGTTCCCTCATCTGCTTGAAGTTCATTGAACTCTTTGAGTCTATGGGTACATTTTGAACAAATTTTGAATTTTTTAAAAAAGCTACTGTTTCTTCAAGTATTTCTTCTGTCCCCTTACTCCTTTTCTTCTGCAACTGTTATAATAACATATATGCTCGTCTGTTTAATAAGATTCCACAGGTAATTCTGCTCTCTGCATTCCTCCTTTTGATCTTTTCTTATTTTATTTTATTTTTAATAGTTACTGTACCTTCAGTTTCACTGATTTTTCTTTTTGCAGGGTCCCATCTGTGCTATTCCTACTCAGGACAGTCTTCATTACTGATATCGTGTTTTTATTTCTAGGATGAGGGTCAGCAAACTAAAGCCTCTGGACCAGGTTTTCTAGTTTCATCATTTCTGTGTTTCTGGGTCTATTTCTAAATGATTGTTTTTCTCCTCATTGGTTATATTTCCTACTTTCTTTTTCATAACTGGGAATTTTTGACTGGGACCAGACAATGTGAATTTTATTTTGTTGGTTGTTGTTTTTTTTATTGTTTTCCTTTAGATCATGTTGGATTTTGTTGTGGCATGCAGTTGGGTTACTGGAATGAGTTGGCTCTCTTTGAAGCTCTGATAAGCTGTGATAAACTGGGTACAGAGCAGCTTGTAGTAAAGGGGGTACTTAGTGTCACTACTGAAGCCATAGGCTTCTAGGTATTCTACCTGACACGCCATTTATAAGAAGGTCATTCCACTCTGTGTGTGGAGACACAAATGGTCCTCATCCCTGTGTCCTTCCACTTCTTATTGGTGGTTCTTTCTTTGGCCTTGGGGAGTTTCTTCTCATGTGTGAGCAGATCAGCACCCAGTCAAAGCTTCAAGGGGACCCTCTGTAGAGCTCTGTGGTTCTCTCTGTTCTGGTCCTGTCTCACCAATACTCTGCTCTGCAAAGCCTAGCCACCTTTACCTGTTCACTTAGATCTGGTCTTCAATTCAGTGAGACACTGAGCTGTGCTAGGGCACCCTTCCTGAACGGGACACTTGGGGTCTTCCTGGCTTACTCCTTTTCTCAGTGATTATAGTTCTTTCCTGATCATTTCCCAAGGACTGCTGTGTATTCGACAATGAATACAATATATATTTTATCCAGTTTTCTGGTTTAAAGCAGAAGATAAAAACAAGCCCTGCTACTCTATTTCTAATGGGACCCAAAGCTTTTAAACTTGCTTCGTTGTTCTTCTCAACATTTTGAAGAGTTAAGATCATTGGACATGTGACTTCTGAATAAGTATAAGGTTAATTTTTTAATATTTGTACTACAGAAGATTTAACCTTATAACTAAACGTAAAGTGTCAAGGCTTTCCCAATCACAGATCTCACCTCCACTCCAATTCTATAATTTTCTTGCAGAAACAACAACAGAAATTAGGAGGTGGTGGGGTTTCCAAAAATTGTGGCCTTCAACAATCTAGGGAAGGCACAAATCCCATCTACTGCATCTCTTAGTTCAAAAGTAAAGATTTCTCAACAGTGATGTCACAAGATTGACCACATTCACCACAGATGTGGTCATTGAATTTGGATTTCTCAGCTCTAGGGACTACATTGTCCCTAGGACCTATTCCTATCCCCTCCAATGATAGGTCAGAAGACTTCCAAGAAGATGATGGAATAAGGACAGGTAGAACTCTCACTTCCATCAAAACAACTAGAGAACAAGCTGTCCAAAGCAGTGTTTCTGGGGCTCAGGTGACCAGAGAAGGATCACTGCAACGGAGGGGCTGGGTGAAAAAGTAGAGAAACTATGACTGAGAAATAGGATGAGTGAACTCAAATGCATCCACCCCTGAGGCTGGTGGCTGTGTACTAACATGGATCTTGTTGGCCCACAAAAAGTGGCACACTCTTATTTTGGCTGCTGGCCAGTGAAGTTAACTCTTTAAATCCTGCAACATAGAGTGTTTCCACACCGGAGCCTGGAAGCCAGCAGATCCATTATATCCATATACACAGTCCTTGCTGCAGTTCCTAGTGCCCACCCTAAGGTGCCCATATCTGGGAGAGATGGAGGGGATGTGGGGATGGGGGACGGGGAGAACAATACTGATCTGATGGATGGTCAGTGAGATAGAAACTTTGGGATCTGCAGCTTTGTTCCTCTCTGCACAGGGGACCAAGGAGCTCATGACTTGGCTGCTTTCATGAATGCAGAGGCAGGGGTGAGGGAGGGAGCACCACTGTGATACCAGGTGCCCTTCACTCACCCCCAAGGCTGGCAACTGTGCATTGAGCTGGGTCTTGCAGTTTGACAAAATGCAGTGCCCTCCTGAGTTGGCTGCCCACAGCCGAAAGACTTTCCAAATGGGAGTCTTGGAACTGCAAGTTCCATTGTGCCCACAAGCAGAGTCTTTACTGCAGAGCACAGTGCCCATCTCTTACCCCTAAGGCTGGCAGCTTCAGGCATGCCCAGATCTGGGTAAGACAAAGTCCTCCCCTTGGGAAAAGAGGGAGAAGAAGAACAGTCCTGAGCTAAAAGTTGGCTGAAGAGTGCTACCTTTTTGGTACCACAAGTTTGGACTGGACCTCGACCCAGTCTAGACCCTGCCCAGTGGGCTGTTATGGTTGAGGGGGAGGTGAGGTTGTGCGAAATAGATAAAGAGTACCATCTGCTGGGAAAACTAAGTGCAGTCTGGCAAGCTGCTTTTCTGCCCATCCTCTGAGAGCTTTTAGAGAGGGTTACACTCCATGCATAAGACTCTAGCCTGGTTTGGCTGGGAAGTACAAACCAAGGGAAAACGAGACCTTCAGCATGAACCCAAGAAACAACAAAATCTTAGACAAGAGAGGATAATTAATTTTCAAAATAATCTTAGCAAGATTAACAGATGCCTAGAACCCAGCAAAGAAAATCATGAGGCATATTAACAAAAAGAAGATATGACCAAGCTAAATGATCAAGTTAAAAAGTTGGAGGAGACACAGAATTTGGAAGAACTAATCAATGATGTTCAAATAAATCTCCTAAATAACTTCAATGAGATGGTTAAAGAGATTTAGGATATCAAGAAGACGCTAGACAAGCATAAAGGATAATTTGAAAGAATACATAAGAATAGCAGATCTTATAGAAATGAAAGATACTGCAGATGAAATAAAAACAAACTAGAGACTACACAATAGCAGATTCGAAGAGGCAGAAGAAAGAATCAGAAAGCCAGAGGACTGAGCCACTAAATTTGAATGCACAAAAGAACAAAAGGGGGGGAAATGGAAAAATTTGAACTGGATTTCAGGGAAATGATTGACAACAAGAAGTGCACAAATATAAGCATCATAGGTGTCCCAGAAGTTGAGGAAAACAGGATAGAGCCATGAGGAATATTTGAGGAGATAATTGTGGACAATTTCCCAATGCTTATAAAAGATATAAACATGCAAATCAAAGAAGCCCAATGTACTCCAAATAGAATAAATTTAACAGACCCACTGCAAGGCACATAATAATCAGACTGTCAAATTCCAAAGAGAAGGAGAGAATCTGGAAAGCAGCAAGAGAAAAGTGATTCACCACATACAAGGGGAGCTAGATAAGTCCAAACACTGACTACCATCAGGCACCATGGAGGCGAGCAGGTCATGGTATGCTATATTTAAGATTACGAAAAAGAAAAATTGCCAGCTAATAATTATTTATCCAGTAATGCTGTCCTTCAAAAGTAAGGGAGAGCTTAAAATATTTACAGATAAACAAAAGCTGAGAGAATTTGTTAACAAGAGACCTGCACTGCAAGAAATACTAAACATAGTTCTGTTGGCTGAAAAAAAAAAAAAGGAGAGAGAGGCTTGGAGGAGAGATTATAGAAATGATGATTACTAGTAAAGGTAACTAAAAGGATAAGAAGGGAGAAAAATAATAGAGCTGAAAAATAAAAGCCACAGGACATAATAGTCAAAGAAAGGATGTCTTCTACAGTAATAACATTGAATGTTAATTGATTAAACTTCTCAAACAAAAGACACAGATAGGCAGAATGAAAAAAAAATGTATATATGATCCATCTAAATGTTGTTTACAAGAGACTCATTTTAGACCCAAGGATACAAATAGGTCGAAAATGAATGGGTAGCTATATTAATGCCAGACAAAATAAACTTTAAATACAGAAATGTTATAAGAGACAAAGAAAGACGTTTTAGTTTGCTAAAGCTGCTGGAATGCAAAACTGGAATATACCAGGAATGAGTTGGCTTTTATAAAGGGGATTTATTAAGCTACAAGTTTACAGTTCTAAGCCCTTAGAAATGTCCAGACCAAAGTATCCAGAGAAAGATACTTTGGCTCTGAAGAAGAGGCCAGTTGGTGTACAGGTTTCCTCTGTCACATAGGGAAGCATATGGCCACTGTCTGCTGGTCCTTTCTTAGCTTCTCTGGAGCAAACACTGGATTTCTTCTCTTTGCTTCCCTTGGCTCTCTCCAAGTTCTGGCTTTTCAGTAACGTGGATCTTTGCTTAGCATCTCATGGGAAGGCACAGGGCGATGCCTGCTGGGCTCTGCATCTACTGCATCTCCCAATGTGTGTTTGCTCTGAAGCAACTGTGCTTTTCCAAAATGTCCCCTTTCTATTTATTTATTTTTTTATCCCCTTTTTAAAGAACTCCAGTAACTAATCAAGACCCACCTTAAATGAACTGGGCCACACCTCCATGGAAATAACCTAATCACAAGGTTCTACCCTACAATACTGGATCAGGATTAAAAGAACATGGCTTTTCTGGGGCACACAACAGTTTCAAACCAGCACAAAGAACATTATATATTAATAAAAGGGGCAATTCATCAAGAGGAAATAACAATAATAAAATATTTATGCACCTAATCAAGGTGTACCAAAGTACATAAGGCAAACACTGGCAAAACTGAAGGAAGTAATAGATATCTTTACAATAATAGTGGGAGACTTCAACACACAACTCTCTTCTATAGATAGAACATCTATATAGAAGATCAGTAACATTAAAAAAGGGAACCTAAACAGTATGCTAAATGAATTAGATATAACAAACATATATAGACTGCTGCAATATACATACTTCTCAAGTGCTCACAGCCAGGATAGACTATGTGCTCAGGCATGACACATGTCTCAATAAATTTAAAAGGATTGAAGTTATACAAAAGACTTTTACTGATCAAAGTAGAATGAGACTAGATCAATAAGACCTAGAAATTTCCCAAATATATGGAGGTTAACCAACACATTCTTAAGCAATCAGTAGGTCAAAGAAGAATTTGCAAGAGAAATTAGTAAATAACTCAAGATGAATGAAAATGAGAATACAACATATAAAAACTTATGGGACACAGTGAAGGCAGTCCTGAGAGGGAAATTTATAGCCCTAAATGACTACATTAAAAAGAAAGAAAGAACTAAAATCAAAGACCTAACTGAACAACCTAAGTAACTAGAGAAAGAGCAGGAAACTGAACACAAAGCAAGCAGAAGGAAAGAAATAAGAAAGATTAAAGTGGAAATAAATGTAATTGAGAAAAAAAAGCAACAGACAGAATCAATAAAACCAAGATTTAGTTCTTTGAGAAGATCAATAAGATCAACCAACACTTAGCTAGACTAACAAAGTGCAAAAGAGATTAGATGCAAATGAATAAAATCAGAAATGCAAGGGGGGTCATTACCATGGACCCGGATGAAATAAAAAAGATTGTAAAAGGGTACTATGAAGAACTCTATGCCAACAAACTAGACAACTTCAATGAAATGGACAATTTTTTAGAAACACATGAACAACCTATACTGACTCAGGAAAAAAATAGAGGACCTCAACCAACCAATCATAAGTAAAGAGATTCATCCAGTCATCAAAACCTTCCTACAAAGAAAAGCCCAGGGACAGATAGAGTCACAAGGGAATTTTTCCAAACATTCCAAGAATTAACACCATTCCTGTTCAAACTCTTCCAAAAAATTGAAGAAGAGGGAGCACTACCTAACTCATTCTATTAAGTCAACATCACCCCAATGGCAAAGAAAGGAAGACTACAGACCAATCTCCTTAATGAATATAGATGTGAAAATTATCAATGAATTAATTGCAAATGAATTCAATGGCACATTAAAAGAATTGTACACAGCAACCAATTGGGTTTTATTTCATAAATGCAAATTTGGTTAAACACAAGAAAATCAATTAATATAATACAACACATTAACAAAGTGAAAGGGAGAAAACCACATGATCATCTAGATTGATGCAGAAAAAGCACTCAACAAAATTTAGCATTCTTTCTTGATAAAAACACTCCAGAAGGTAGGAATCAGAGGAAATTTCCTCAACATGATAAAGAGCATATATGAAAAACTCACAGCTAACATCATAGTCAATGGTGAGAGATTGAAACTTGTCCTTCCATGTTTGGGAATTAGATAAGAATGCCTACTGTCATCACTGTTATTCAGAATTGTGCTAGAAGTTCTAGCTAGAGCAATTAGGCAAGAAAATGAAATAAAAAACATCCAAATTGCAAAAGAAAAAGTAAAGTAAAACTCTCCATATTTGCAGGTGACAGGGTTCTATATATGGAAAATACTGAAAAAACTATGACAAAGCTATTTGAGCTAATAAATTAATTCAGCAAAGTCACAGGACACAAGGTTACATGCAAAACTAAGCGGTAGAGCTATCTGAAGAGGTAATTAAGAAACTAAATTCCATTCACCATAGCAATTAAGAAAATCAAGTATCTAGGAATAAACTTAACCAAAGATATAAAGGGCCTATACACAGAAAACTACAAAACACTGCTAAAGGAAATTAAAGAAAACCTAAATAAGTGGAAAGATATTCCACGTTCATGGATGGGGGAGCTAAATGTCCTTATGATTTTAATTCTACCCAAATGATATACAGATTCAATGCAATACCAATCAAAATTCAAACAATCTACTTTGCAGAATTGGAAAAGCTAGTTATCAAATTTATTTGGAAGGGAAAGGGGCTATGAATAGCCAAAAATATCTTGAAAAAGAAGAAAGAAGTGGGAGGACTCACACTTCCTGATTTTAAGGCATTTTATAAAGCCACAGTGGTCCAAACCGCATGATACTGACATAAAGATAGACACATTGATCAATGGAATTCAGAAAAAGACCCTTAGATCTACAGTCAATGGATTTTTTAAAGAGGCTTCTAATCCACTAATCTGGACCAGAATCGTTTCTTCAATAAATGGTGTTAGGGTGCATGGGTGGTTCAGTGGTAGAATGTTCACTTTCCATGCAGGAGACCTGGCTTCGATTCCCAGACCATGCACCCCATCCCCCCAAAAAAATGGTGTTGTGAGAACTGGATACTCATATCCAAAGGAATGAAAGATGATCCCTACCTCACACCCTATTAAAAAATTAACTCAACATGGATCAAAGGCCTAAATATAAAAGCCAGTACCGTTAAACTCTCAGAAGAAAAATCTAAGGAAGCATCTTTAAGATCTAGTAATAGGAGGCAGCTTCTTAGAACTTACACTCAAAGCACAGGCAATGAATGAAAAAATAGATAAATGGGACCTCCTCAGGATTGAATACTTCTGTGCCTCAAAAGACTTTGTCAAAAGGATGGAAAGGCAGCCAACACAGTAGGAGAAAATATTTGGTAACCACATATTGATCCAGAATATATAAAGAAATCTTACAACTCAACAATGAAAAGACAAACAACCCAATTATAAAATAGGCAAAAGACATACACAGACATTTCTCCAAAGAAGAAATACAGATGGCTGAGAGGTGCATGAAAAGATACTCAGTAATACTCGCTATTAGGGAAACGCAAATCAAAACCACAAAGAAATATCATCTCACAAATATTGGGATGGCTGCTGTTAAACAAACAGGAAACTACAAGTGTTGGAGAGGATTTGGAGAAATAGGAACACTTATTCACTGCTGGTGGGAATGTAAAATGGTACAGCCACTCTGGAAGACAGTTTGATGCTTCCTTAGAAAACTAAAAACTGAGTTGCCTTATACCCACCAATTCTGCTACTCGGTATATACCCAGAAGATCTGAAAGCAGAGACACAAGCAGACATTTGCACACCAATGTTCATAGTGGTATTATTCAAAATTGCCAAAAGATGGAAAGTGTCCAGCAACCAATTAATGGGTAAACAAACTGTGGTATATACATATAGTGGCCTATTACTCAGCAATAAGAAGAAATGAAGTCCTGAAGCATGGGACAACATGGATGAAACTTGAGGACATAATATTGAATGAAAACAGTCGGACAAAAAAAAAAGTCAAGTACTGTACTCACAGCAATAAGTCAGGCTTTATAGGTGGTTTAGTGAAGTTATTAAAACAAAGGACTCTGACCGCCCTATTTTACAACTTAGGTTGTTTGATATTGGATACGTTTCCTGATTTTCTGGGTTCCATTTCTCCTCTGTGGCATATGCTACCTCACAGAATTGTTATGAGGATTAAATAAGACAGATCATGTAAAGTATTTAACATAGTACCCAACTCTGTGAAGACCAAATAGGCATGAAATATGTTTACATTGTCATTGTTGAGATTGTGATGGAGAAGCTGTCATTTGTTGTGTCTTTAAACATTTGAGTCTAGAAATCCTTCAGAGCCTGCAAAGCCCAGCATTTTTGGAATCTGTTTGAGCTTTAAGTTTTAAATGACATTTACAATTTCATTAAATTGGTAATTTACCTGGCCATACGATAGAGCAACTTCTAGGGCACCAGTCAATGATGAGCTTATGTATTGTGTCACGACTAGTGGATGCTCCTTTTTGGTGGGAGTAGCCTGACCTGGTGGGTTCTCTCTTCTGGGGCATGTGTAGTCTTCCCAGAGCATAATGTGTGTCCAGTAACTGGCTGGTGAAGCATTAAAAGGCCCATCCCATGTCAGTTTGGAACAACTCTAACTACCATCCCAGCTCAGAGCTCCCCTGAAGATTATCAAGGCCTCAGTAACAGCTTCTTCCTTGGTCCACCTCTGTCTTCCATACTTCTTATAGGAGCAACTCCTGAGACTTCCTTCAGCAACCTCTGCACACATCTCTTCATCCCAGCATCCATATCCTTGGAAACCAATCTAAGAACTTGAGGTGCATGGATGGGAAACACATATGAGAAGATTACTTGAGAAGCTGCTGTATTTGAATGAAGACCATCCATTGCTCTGCTCTCCCTGAGACCTCATATAGTTGCCTTTTTGAAAAATACTGAATTTAAAAATTTTTACATGCTCAGTTTTAAAAAAATTTCTGGGATCCAAATATCTTTAAAGAAATAACACATTGTCAGAGGTTTTTTGTGGGAAATTATTTGCTAAAGTATCAAACTTTAGTAGTGTATTACTATTCCTTTGACAGAATTTATCCCTGATTCATCCCAAGTGTCATCAATTCATCAATTTGTTGTGACTTTTCAATGTTGAACATAATGAGGAATTGTAAATGCTTTTATTGCATGGCTTTAATGTAGGGGAAATTAATGATCATTTCCGTTTAGCAAAGCAGCATACTCTTAAATGCTTCTTAATTTTGGTATACACTGAACCATATATATTTTTGGAATTTTGAAATATATGACATGACTAAAAATATGTGTAGAATTGAATTTTAGCACATATAATCAGTCTTATGCGCATAAATTCCAGATTACTGATTTAAGACACTGTGCTAAATTACTGGGCTATCATTTGGAACTTCCATTCCTTATTCTCTTTGTGACATGTTACCAGGGAAAATTCATTGCTTTGAATAATAATGAGTTTGAAGCAAATTTAGCTTTTGAAAGCTGATTAATGTCATTCCTGTTATGAACACCTCATTTATAAACCACCTTTGCTCCCTTTTATAGGGAAAATTTAATGTCCATTTTTCCTACAAATTCCTACCTAACAAGTATGAAGATGTGCTAATTTATCTTTGAAATATTAATATAGATCTCAGGATGCAAATGTACCAGAATTGGTAAAATAAGAAACCATATGTGAGATGATTATATTAATCTTCTACTGCCTCTAATTATTTGAGTTTTATGAGTCATATGAACTAAAACCATCATACGTTCTCTGAGAGTTTCTGAAGGAATTCTTTTCCCGGCTTTATATGTCAGGGATTTATTATTTTCAAGGTGTAGTGAAATTTCCTGTGTCTTCATGGCCTTTACTGACCTTATCTTTGCAAGCATCACTGTACATACGAAGGAATGGAAACTGATTCCAGAATTTGTGATAAATTCTTGAGAACAAAGCAATTTAAGATGTGGGTTTATGTGCTAAAAGTTTCTAATAACATTTTTTCCTATGATGTGTGTGTAGAATATCTTGTTATTTTGGGTGGCAAAGTAGGCTTCAAAATAATATTAATCATATTGATATTAGTAGAAGTTATTAATAGTTGGTTAAAAACAATAATAATGGTGAAGATAATAATAATAATGGCTTATTCGGATAACATTTAGAGTCATAATAAGTTGAAAGATGCTTTTATTCCCATAAATCTGTTAGAAAAAATATGTAACACTGAATAATGAATGAAAACTTGTGTAAGAAAATGGGTAAGAGAAAAAAGGCATGTCTAAATAAAATTTGGAAGAAAATGCTTATTGATTTTCAAATGACACAAAGAGATCTGGCAAAAAAGAAAGACCGCTGCCTGTCTGAATCCTGGAGTTGATGGATAGAACAATTTGGAATTCAGTGGCAATGCTGATATGATATATAGTGACATTCCTGCTGTGTTAGGACTCAAAAACATCAACAACCTCACAGGGTTTCAAGATTTTTCTTTAATGGAAGTGCGGCTCTGGTAATTTACCCTGAGTCTTCTATAAAAGGAGCTCTTAGAGGGTGTTTATATGAAGGCTAAAATATATCAAGATTTTGATAACCCTGAATACCCCCCTAGAACCCAATAGTCTATAAACAGCTTCCTATAGTGATTGTAGGCTGGAGAGGTATCTTGGTGCAGATGTGGCTTTGTCTGTCTAGGTAGATGCATGTTTTTGTGAGGTTGAGACAGTGCAGGGAGCAGTGGGTTTGGTTATGGATTGAATCGAGTTCCCTACATGCTCAAGTCTTACGACCCCCTTATTCCCCCGTCCCATGGGTGTGAACCCATTTGTAAATAGGGTCTTTGAAGATGCTATTAGTTAAGCTGAGGTCAAACTGAATCGGGGGCCTTAATCCAGTATGACTGGAGTCCTTATAAGTAGAGGAAATTTGGATGCAGTAGGAGGAGATCAACGGGGAGAGAGACAGCCATGTGATGGACTCAGAGACTGAGTTGTGAGTCTCTGGATAGCCACCAAGGACACTACAGACTTCGGGGAATGCACAGTCCTGCTGACACCCTGATTTCTGACCTCTAGCCTCCAATACTGAGACAATAAATTCCTGTTGTTGAAGCCAACCAGGCTGGGGTACTTTGTTACAGCAGCCCTGACAAACCAATATAGGCATCATGGCTCTTAATTTCATTTACTATTTCTATTAAAATCATAATTCAAGTTCTTTGGATAATTTTTCACAGTCATTGTCCTTAGGTCAAATTCCAAAAAAATGTCAGTGTTTTAATTTGATGCCCACATGGACAAATATTAGACCTAAGAACTGAAAAATCCAACTGACATCCACAAGAAGCAGGAACAATAAACACATTTCCCATGGTTGTTTGCATTCCTCTCCATGCTCACTACTCCCACACTGTTGAAGTTCAGGTCTCCTAGTGATAGCCCCTTAATTATCTTCTTGTTCTATCAGAAAGGTCTACACCCAGTGCCAGAATAACCAAACTGTTCATGGCTGTGCTGTCTCACTTCAAAATTCTCCATAGCCCCCCAACGTTTAAAAACCACAGACCACCCATCTTAATTTTGCATTCTGAATATTCCAAATTGGCCTTTGTGGCCTATTTAGTCTGCTCACCCATGCTTCTCGAAAACCTAAGGTTCAGGGCCGTGGGATGGTGGCTTCTGCCCGAGACCCAGGTTCGATTCCCAGTGCCCATGCAAAAAAAAAAAAAAAAAAAAAAAAAAAAAAAATACGCTTTAGTCACTCCAGACTATTTCCAATTCCTCAAATGTGACATTTTTTTTCACTCGTGGATCCTTTGCATTTTCAAAAAATGCCCTCCTTTACTCTCCCACTGTATTCCCATCTTCCTCATTAAAATCCTACCCCATTATTCAGGCTAAACTGAAATTTCTTTTATGTATGCTCCTGTTTCCAATCAACTTAATTAAAAGCAAACTTTTGCTCATGAATTTTTTTAGAGCATCCGACAACGCACAGGGCTACTGCTCGCCCACGTGACCCCCCCTGATAGATGAGCCAAGAGTCACTCCATTCGGGCAGCCGGTGGCCTAGGCGCGCAGCGCGGGCGCACGTGTGGCCCGGGGACTCAGGACCAGGGAGCTGCCTTAGATCGCTGGCTGCGGAGACACACCACGCAGTGGTGGCTTTGGCAACAGTGGCGGAGGTTAGAGGCTGGTGCCTCGGGGTCGCAGGCTCTGGGGCTGGCTGCAGCATCCCTTGGGGCGTCGCGTCCAGGGTCATGTCCTCCCCAAAGTGTACGAGTTTGCAAGGCCTCCAGGCACCCAGATGAAGCCCCTCCCACGCCGCCGTCCCTAAGCATCATCTTCCAGACGCCCGTTTGCAGTGCTCAGGAGGGCGGAGGAAGGGGGAGCGTGTCCAAGCTGGGCTGCACAATTTACCAGCCCCCAGGCCCTGGCCACGTGGCGCCTCACCTTTCCGGGGGACTCTCCGAGTGGCCTTGGACTTGCGGCTCTGCCTCACTGGGCTCGGCTCTCCTTCTGTAAAGTGGCAGTAATGTAAGTCTTAACTGTCCCGGGGAAGAGAGCGCACGTTGCCTCCTGGACATCGGGCTCGCAAACCCGGGCCAGCCGCCTTCTGCCCTTTACAACCCACAAGGCCCTGTGCTGACTCTCAAGGCTGGGCTGTTTTTCTCCTTAGGGTAATATATTTGTAGACACAAATACACTTTTATGTTTGTTTGGGGTTTTTTTGTGTGTGTGCTATATGGCAAGGTCACATTTCATTCTTTTTCCATGTTAGCATCCCTTTACTGCAGCACCATTTGATGAATTTTTGTTTGTTTCTGTGTTTTGCTTGCTGCTTGTTTGTTTCTTGGGGGAAGCACATGGACTGGGAATTGTACCTGGCTCTCCTGTATGGGCGAGAATTCTACCCCTGAACTACCCTCACATTTTGTGTTTTAAATGAAATGTTTACTGTTTTATCAAGGCAGTACCTAGTTAGTCAATGTCAGCAGAATCACATTTCTTGAACAATATTCTTAACTTCTTCTTCTGTTGACATTAGGTAGATACATACAGACATGCCAACCCAGAGAGGCAAAATAAATACGGAAGGAAGAAGTCTTATTAGTGCCCTGACATTGCTTGATTTAACATAATGATGGATTTTGAGAAAGACATTTGTTAGCTCCATCATTTCCACTCAATTAAGGAGAACAATTTCCATCTTCTAGAAGACAATTTGTGAAAAAATATCAGATCACTGACCACAAAAATGTCCAAATCACCTAGTTATCTTAAAAAAAAAAGCAATAGGGATGATTTGCCACACAATTTCAAAGGAAAAGGCTTTAGAGGGAGATTGCTTTTGGAGGTAACAAGGTAATTTATTTCTCCAACCTAGCCTCATTTAAATTCTTGTCTTCTCTGGCAATAACACTGCAGGTTATATTCAGTGGACCGAACTCATATCAGTCTTTTTCACCTTCCTCAGAGCACGTTGCCCATTTGTAAATGCGGGCATCGGCTTTCAGTGTAGTTTTCCTGTTTGTAATTGAGCTCTTCAGGCAGAGAAGTGCCTGGAGCTCAGAAGGTGAGCCACAGAGACCTGAAGGCAGGAGAGAAACAGGCTAAAGGATGATTTCCGTTAGATACCCGTGTGTTTGCATGAAAAAGTGTGGCCCACATCTATATTTTGGCTTATGCTTGCATTAACAAAATGCCAAAGCCAAGCGGCCATAACAAAATTACAAATGTCATATAAAAGGGAAACATCCCAGACAGTGATCTTTTACATCTGTGACAAATACTGACTGAGATGTTTGCAGATACTTAGACATTCCAGATTTGTTAAGCTGCTTGTTATATGACTGGATGCCAAGGATAAGGAGTCGTGCAATGTCAGTTGTGTTCGGTTCTGCAAAATTTCTGTTCTACTTGCGTTACATGCCTGGTGGGAAAGAAATGGAAGGAAGGAATGTATTTAAACAGACAATTGAAACTATTTTATTTTTCTTTTGTTGTTTACTAGTATTTTATTATTTCAGGCAAGATTTAAAGACAGGTGGTGAGACACCTAGAGGGGCTTTTTAAAAATATAGTAAACTTGTGCTGGTCACAGTGGCTCAGCAGGCAGAGTTCTCACCTGCCATGCTGGATACCCAGGTTCGTTTCCCGGTGCCTGCCCATGATGAAAAAAAAAAAAAAAAAAAAAAAAAGAAAATCATAATATAATAAAAATATATATATAAAACTTAAAACCCACAGTCAAGTCTCAGTGAACTTGATACTTAACTCCATTAAATTCCTCATGCTCTTTATGGATCTCAGTGATTTCAGCAAAGTCAGAAGTTTGAATCAAATCCGCTTTCATGTTTAAAGTCTCCATGTACCATACTCAGAGTTCCATTTTCAGAACCAAAATATAAATATGACTTTAGAGCACAAATATAACCCTTTTATTTTTATAGAAATGAGAAGACAATAAGAATGGCCTGCCAAGCCATCATATGTAAGAAATCTATTTTTGGTGATATTACCTATTAAACCTGAATATTTAATTAGCAGCCTAGCTTGACTTTTAAATGGAGCTGTGGAATTTTTGAAAAAAAATTATATAACAAAACAAAAATGCCATTTCGATTATGGGTTAAATTGTATAGAATATTTTACATTTAAATATAGTTTATATTATATTATATATATAGTATATTATGGTTTGCCAGTTTTTTTCATACTGTGCATTATTTTTATAGCTTATATTGTAAACCTGTGAGATGGAGTAAGACTGGCATAATTTTAAAAATAGTTGCCCTTGTCAAAGCAAGGCCTCTTTTAATCAAATTAAATGTTGCATTTATATAATTGAAGTTTAAAACTAAGTTTTTTATGCCCTAACATACATTTACTGCTCTGCTCAGGGAATCAAATAGCACTGATGAAATAAAATGCTGGGAACACAACCATTTTATTGTTGTGCTTTGGTGATCTGTTACTTTGATTTTGTTCCTTTCGGGTTTACTACAATTGACATTTAACTGAGATTAAGGCAATGTGACTAGCACTCCATAGAGGGCAGTAGTGAGGCATAATATCGAATTGTCCAGTCCTGTTGCTGGGGGAAAGTGTGTAACAGAGTAACAGGACTCTTGGGGTGGTGACAGACTGGTCACACTACATCACAATTGGGGAGTGATGATGCCGTATTAGTTACTTTAGAGATTTATTCATTCTCTGCTTTATATAGCATTTGAAAATAAGGTTTATTCTTTCTTGTTTACTTTGTAATTCGAAAATGTAAAGCATCTTTTTCTGTAGAAAACTAACCCTGGCTATTTGCCTGTGTGAACTGCCTTCTACTCACGTGCTGCAAGAGGGGGGAATGGAACCACAGAGATGAGTCCATTAAATGTGAAATACGGAATTCAAATGAGTTTCCCGGGAGCTGCTAACTCCCAAGAAATTTTAATTCTCCTTATCTTTGCGAGGCACCTAGCTCAGTTTTTACCAGTTTCTCCCATTCAGACCAAGTGTTCCATGTTGGAAAATTAGTTTTTTGGGAGGGCTGTATTGGATATTCAGAATGAAAACCATATGTACTGTCACAGTTAAATGGAATTTTTAGAATGCGAAAATACTATTTAATTAGAAAAGGTAGAAGTACTTATTCACCTTGTCAATTGAAGTATTAAGCTACCTACAGAAGATTCCCCGTTACGTTAGGAAGGGCCTTTGAGTCCCTGAGCAAGTTGTTTGAGCATTAACTCACCGAGAAACAAAGAGCTGCCTATTGAATGGGGGTTGAGAGGAATTTATAAAAGGCTGCAAGTTCTCTGTAGTCACATTTCTATATGGATTATATTAGCATTGATGTTTCCGATATCGTAATTATTTAATGCTCATTTTTCCTCCAACGAAAACCAATTTCATCCAATTCTGCATTCTGATTTTCATAAAATGATCTATTTCACATTTTTCGAATCCCATTTGGAATGAATAGAGAGATAAGCTATTTCCAAGATGTTCTTTCTGATGTGATGAAGGTTACAACACTATATAAGTGACTGTTTTGGTTTGGACTCATGTGTCAGTTTGGCTAGGTAATGCGTCTCAGTGGTCTGGTCAAGCAAGCACTGGACTCACTGTTACTGCAAGGACATTTCATGGCTAGTTAATAAACTGGTTTATTAAATCATCAGCACCTTGATTGTATCCATGCTGATTACACCTGCAGTCATCTTAGGGGAATGACTTCTGCAGTTAGTGATGTTTAATTTGATCAGCTGAAGGCTTTAAAGGAGAAGTCAGAAGAGAGACTCTCTCTCTCTGCTTCTTGCAGCCAGCCTCTCCTGGGCTACTCATTAAGACCTTTATCAGAGGTGTCAGTGAAATTTGGACTTGGGCATCCCCACAGCTGCATGAGACACATTTATAAAATCTCATATTTGCAAATGTCTCATGTTAGTTCTATTGACCTAGAGAGCCTTGACTAATACATTGAAGTCTAGTTAATTTTTGCAGGTAACATTAATAGTCAGAAAAATAATTGGAAAGTTAACACAGTAACTTGTATTAATTAAGAAAAGTACTTACATTGTGTTTGGCTTTTATGCCAACAAATCAGAAATCATAACTCTTAAAATCATTGACCATCCCTAGCAGAAGTGACCTCTTCCAAGGCCCCAGATTTTGTGATGCACAGAGGTATAAACCAAAGTTAGTTCAGGATACAGGTATTTTGTGGCATAGCCACAGATCTACTGTCTCACAGCATTGCAGTGGAATGGGTTATCAAGGGGAGGGTTCTTTTTAGGTAGCCCATCAACTTCCTAGCAGGATTATCTGAGAAAAATTCAAAGTATTTTCTATCCCCATAAACTGCACAATTAGGTATGCCTTATTTTGATCTATCTGTGGACCAAAGCTGTTAAGGAGGCTGACAATAAATTACCATTGATAAATTATCACTCCCATTTCCCTCCAATTCTCCAGTCCTAGGCAACCACTAACTTACTTCTATCTCTATAAATGTGACTATTTCAGACGTTTCATATGCATAAAACCATGCAATATGTGCTCTTTGTTGATTGGATTATTTTACTTAGCATAATGTTTTTTTTTTTTTTTAATAAACGAGCTTTTATTTTCTAAAAGGCCATAGAAGGATCAGCATCTGGGCTGGTTTGAATCTGTTGTGTACCCCAGAAAAGTCAGGTTCTTTAATCCTCATTTAGTATTGCTGGGAGGGAGATTTTTGATTGTTTCTGTGGAGATGTGACCTACCCAATTGTGGGTGGGAACTTTTTTTTTTTTATTGTATAACATAGCATACATACAAAGCAAATAAATAAAAAAGCAATAGTTTTCAAAGCACTCTTCAACATGTGGTTACAGGACAGATCCCAGAGTTTGTCATGGGCTACCATACGACCCTCTCATATTTTTCCTTCTAGTTGCTCCAGAGTATAGGAAGCCAGAGGGCTTAAATACTTCTTTTTATCACAATAGACTTTTTTCCTTCTTTTTTTGAACAATAACATATATACAAAAAATCTATAAGTTTCAAAGCGCAGCACCATAATTATTTGTAGAACATATTTCAGAGTTGGACATGGGTTACAATTTCAGGTTTTTACTTCTAGCTGCTCTAAAATACTGGAGACTAAAAGAGATAAATGATTCAGCATTCATATTCATTTGTTAAATTCTATCTTCTATGTATAATTCCATCCTCACCTTTAATCTTTCTATACCTCTCTTTGGGGTTGTTTGGGCTATGGCAATTCTAAATTTTTGATATTGGCAGAGTCTTCACTAATACGGGGTAGGGAGATGGAACTACATGATGTTCTGGAGAGGCTGGGCCAGGTTTCAGGACTTATCTGGACCAGGGACCCATATGGAGGTTGCAGATTTCTGGAAAGTTACTCTAGTGCCTGGAACCCTTGTGGAATCTTATATATTGTCCTAGGTGTTCTTTAGGATTGGCTGGAATGGTCCAGGTTGGGGGTTGGCAGGTTATGATAGGTAGCAGTGTCTAACTGAAGCTTGCTTAAGAGCAACCTCCAGAGTAGCCTCTTAACTCTATTTGAACTGTCTCTGCCACTGATACTTTATTAATTATACTTCTTTTCCCCTTTTTGGTCAGGATGTAGTTGTCATCTCATGGTGCCAGGTCTGGAATCATCCCTGGGAGTCATCTCCCACGTCGACAGGCAGACTTTCACCCCTGGATGTCATGTCCCACGTAGCGGGAAGGGCAGGGATTTCACTTGCAGAGTTGGACTTAGAGAGACTGAGTCCCCAAGCTTCTTTCTGTCACTGATTTCTATTATTATTCCACCATGATCAGAAAATACACTTTACATGATGTCAATCACTTTTATAGTCTAGCAGGTCTGTCTTGGAAAATATTCCATGTGCACGTAAAAAGAATATGTATTCTGCCCTTGTTGGATGGGGTGTTCTACAGATGTCTGTCAGGTGCATTGGTTGATAAGTGTTTAAGTCTCTAGTTCCTTGTCACTCTGCTGCCTGGTCGTTCTGCCCATTACTGAAAGTGAGGTATTGAAGTCTTCAATTATTGTCGAATTGTCTGTTTCTCCTTTCAGTTCTATCAGGTTTTGCTTCATGTATTTTGGTGGTCTTTGTTATATGCTTAAAATTATTAAATCTTGCTGATGCTCTGTCCTTCTCTCATTATAAAATCTCTCTCTTTATCTCTAGGAACATTTTTTCCTTTAAAGTCTATTTTATCATCTGAAGTTAATTTAGCCACTGCAGCTTTCTTGTGGTGGTTGTTTGCATGGTTTTCTTTTTCCATCCTTTTATTTTCAACCTATTTTTATCTTTGGATTTAAAATGTTGCTACTGTAGAGCTACGTTTTGTTTATTTTTATTTTTTTCTCTAGTCTGTCAATATCTTCTGATTGGGTTGTTTAATCCATTCATGCTTTGTTATTACTAATACAGCTGGACTCATGTCTACCATTTTCCTTTCATTTTCTATAGGTCTCATGACCTTTTTATTTCTCTGATCCTCCTTTACAGCTTTCTTTGTCATTAAGTGAATATATTCTAGTGTACCATTTTTCATTATTTTAATTATATTTTGGTGTCTTTTTTTGGTGGTTGCTCCAGGCACTACCATATACATCTTAACTTACTAGACTTTACTTAAAATATATATGAATAATTCCAGTGAGATATAGAAACATTAATCCTATGTTACTCTATTGCCTCTTTCCACTTTTGGTGTGCTAGTATTTTATGCATATTACATATATATAGCAAGTCGAACAATACATTGCTATGGTTTTATTTTGTATAATTTTATGCCTTTTAAGAAAGTGGTGGAGGAAAGGAGTACAAGTCAATATTTACAAAATTCATTATATTAAACTTTTTATTTACAGCTTTTGCTTCTTTCATTCATTCTTGTGGACTCAAGTTACTCTCTGTTGTCATTCCTTACTTCCATGAAGCTCTGTTCTCATCCATCAACTTTCTGCTCTTACAGTAAAATATTACTACGTTCTGTCTATTATAGATACAACAATATACTGTATACATATTGTTTTATATAATTTATTTCTAATCAGTTAAGAGAAGAAAGGAGGGGAAATAAGCATTTCTACTCTTTTATAATTACATAATCACCATTATTGATGCTCTTTTTTAAATGACTATTGTCTGAGGTCAGTTGCTTTCAGCGTGAAGAACTTCCTGTAGTAATCCTTCTAAAAGTGGATCTGGTAAGAATAAGTATTCTGTTTTTGTTTATCTGAAGAGGTCTTTATTCTGCCTTCATTTTGAAGGGTGGCTTTGCTGGATTTAAGATTCTTCATTGACGGAGAATTCTTCATTCTTCATTCTAATTGAAGAATTAACTTTTAATTCTTCATTAAAAGTTAAGATTTTAACTTGTAGCACTTTGAATACCTTGCCTGTTTGGAGGAAGACGTCTTTGTTGTTTCTGATGAAAAGGCAGCTGGTCATTTTATTGATCTTAGCCTATGTTTTAGTTTGCTAAAGCTGCCAGAACACCACATACCAGAGATGGATTGGCCACTTTAATAAGGAAATTTATTTAGTTACAAATTGATAGTTCTTCAGAGGAAAGGCAGCTGCTTTCACCTGGGTTTCTCTGTCACATGGGAAGGCACACAGCAACATCTGCTGGGCTCCCCTCCTGGCTTCTGGTTCAAACAGCTTTCCCCAGGGCAATTCCTCTCTACATCTCCAGACCTCTGGGTCTGAGCACCGAGTGCTGAGATGAGGGGTGCTGAGCTGCTGAGCTCTCGTCTGACCTCTCTCTTTTAAGCCCCCAGCTAATTAAACTAAACATCACTCATTGTGGAAAGCACTCCCCTTAGCCACCCGCAGATGTAATCAGTCATCGATGAATTTCACATGCTGATGATTTAAGTCCACAGTGACAGAACAACCGGGCATCATCAGCTGGCCAAGCTGACACCTGAACCTAACTGCCATATGCTGTGCATGGCCAGTAACTTTTCTTTTGCTGCTTTCAAGATATTTTCTTTGTATTTGCCCTTTAACTTTTTACCATGATGTGTCTGGGTATAGATTTCCTTGTTTTTATAATAATTAGAATTCATTTAGCTTCTGGGATATGCACATTAATACTTTTCATCAAATTTGAGAAGTTTGCAATCATTAATTCTTCAAAGTTTTTTTTATGTGCCTTACTCTCTGTTCCCTCTTTCCAATACTACCATTATATAGATGCTAGTACTTAATTTTGCCCTGTTACTCTAAGGCTCTGTCCATTTTTCTTTATTCTTTTTTCTCTGTTCTTCAGATTGCATAGGCTCTATCAGTTCATCTTCAAGTTTACTGATTCTTTCTTCTGCCAACCTACTGTGGAGGGTAAATCTACCGTGGAGCCCTCTAGAGAATTGTTCGTTTCAGTTGTTATAATTTTCAACTGCAGAATTTACATTTGTCGAATATTTTAGTGTTTATTGACACTCTCTATTTGATGAGACATGGTCACTACACTTTCCTTGCTTCTGCATGTGTGGTCCTTTCAGGTCTTTGAATATCTTTACAATAGCTGTGTTCAGGTCTTTGTCTGGGAAGTGCAGCTTCTGGGTCTCCCAAAGGCATTTTCTGTTGTCTTCTGTTTTCCTGTAAGGATCCCACGCTAGTGCTTCCTGTTTCTCACCTTGTATTATTTCATTGATAATGGGACATTTTAGTGAATATATTGTAGCAATTCTGTGTATGGACCCCCCTCCCAGAACTGGTTGTTGCAGTTGGTTGGTTTAATTGTTTAGTGACTAAGGGAACTGTTTTAGTGAAGCCTATTTCCTCCACATTGTGCAGTCGCTCGTGTTGCTGTAGCCGAGTCGCTCATGCATCGTGGGGGCACAGGCTTAGGCATAACAGAGACTCCCAGCAGATGACTTCTTCATTACGTACAAAGCTCACGGAGTCCAGAAGAGCATGGAAAAGATCCCCTCATGGCCGGGGGGAGAACAGCTGCTTGGGCCAGCGTTGGCTAAGTGCACCATACTCCACACACCACACTTTGTGTCCGAGATGAGGGACAAATTGTGGCTGTTATGTGTCCCCGAAAAGTTATGCTCTTTTAGCCCAGTCTTGTGGGGGCAGACCTGTTGTTGGGACCTCTTAATTAGGTTGTTTCCATGGAGATGTGACCTACCCAGTTGTGGGTGGGAACTTTTGATTAGATGGAGATGTGACCCTGCCTATTCAAGGTGTGTCTTAATCCGATTGTTGGAGTCCTTTAAGAGAGGAACATTTTGGAAATGACACAGATGATTGGAGGTGCAGAAGGAAAATGCCTCAGGAGACACCAGAACTAAGAAAATCATTTGAAACCAGAAGCCAGGAGAGTAGGACTTCCCATGTGACAGAGCTGCCTTTCCTCCAATAAGGTATCTTCTTCTTGGTGCCTTAATTTGGACATTTTCATGGTCTTATAATTGTAACTTGCAGCTTAATAAATCCCCTTTATAAAAGCTAATCCACTTCTGGTATAGTGCATTCTGGCAGCTTTAGCAAACGGAAGCATGGAGAGACACTAACTTTTTCTCTCTGAGTGACACCCCTGGTTTATGAACTGGACAATGGGCAGGGGCAGTAGCCCCTGGTCTCCTTGGCTTATCTCTCCCATCCTGGAATCTAGCCCTATAAGTGAGCTGGCATGCGTGTGCTCCAGGTTCCAGCAGTCTTGGCCTGTTGCATCTGGGGTAGAACTTCTGCCCTAACTGTGGGAGCTTGGTGAATTTAGGTAGCCTAGACCTCTCAGATGCTTTTGCCCAGAATAGAGACTGAAGCTGGGGTGGGAGTGGGGGGAGTGAGAAATGGTGGTGGCCTGCCCCTACCAGGGAGATACCATGACCTTTCACTGATGGCTGCATGGACAGGGAGCCCTGGACTCTTAGCTGCACCCACCTGGAGAGGAGCTTCTGTCATGCTGAGCAGAGGGTGTTGGGGATTGAGAGAGTGGGTTGACTCTCAAATGCTAGAGATTCATGCTATTTTGCTGAGATTTCATAAATATTATTGAATAAGTGATTTCTCATTTGCTGTATACTCTTAAGAAAATATACAGACACTTTAAACCAGCTGCCATTCCAAATTCACCCCTCAGCCTGGGTACTTCAGCTTCTATTTGCAATAGTACATCTAAAAACCCTGGTTTATTGTGCAAGCTCCTTCCCTCTGTTTTCAGGAATGTTGTCTTAAACCCACATAGGTAAGGCTGCTTTAACAGACCAGTCAGTGGACCATTATATTCCACCTTCCTGGAACATGATAACCTTGAGTCATTGCCTTTTTTTCATTTGCTTTAAAAGTAAATTCCATTTATCCTAATTTCCCTATGCCTGTCCTATTGCCTCTAAAGGTATCTTTGAACAGGTAATCCAGCATTGTTCTATCTACCATGTATGTTGTATCAATTGGGTGCTAACTGCCTGGGGACAATTGGGAAACAGCATGTTTCTGTTTCTGTCTGCTTTAATAATCTCCGTATACTTTTCTTTTATAAAAAACAAAGTGAGGGACAGTTTTGGCATATAACATTTATGTTAAGCTGGGCAAGCAGCGTACATGTTACTACATTATAACCTGGTATTTTTCTTCAAAGGTCATATTAAACTTTTCATTTACACTGTAATCTTCAGCTCCACTATTGAACAGGGTTCTTGAGGATTGATCTGGGGGAAGAAATTCCCATCAATGTTGTCTCAGTAAGACCCTGATAGTAAATATGATCTGTAATATGAAAGCCAAAAATAAATCACGTTAGTGTTTGTTCTAGTTTGCTAGCTGACAGAATGCAATATACCAGAAACAGAATGGCTTTTAAAAAGGGGAATTTTATAAGTTGCTAGTTTACAGTTCTAAAGATAAGAAAGTGTTCCAATTAAAGCGTGTCTATAGAAATGCCCAATCTAAGGCATCCAGGGAAAGATACCTTGGTTCAAGAAGGCCGATGAAGTTCAGGGTTTCTCTCTCAAGTGAGAAGGCACATGGTGAACATGGGTTTCTCTCTCATCTGGAAAGGCATGTGGCAAACACGGTGTCATCTGCTAGCTTTCTCTCCTGGCGTCCTGTTTCATGAAGCTCCCCGGGAGGTGTTTTCCTTTTTCAACCCCAAAGGTTGCTGACTGGTGGACTCTGCTTCTCGTGGCTGTGTATTTCTGCTCTCTCAGAATCTCCTTCTTTCTCTAAAATGTTTCTTCTTTCATAGGATTCCAGTAACTTATCAAGACCCACCTAGAATGGGTGGAGACATGTCTCCGCCTAATCCAGTTTAAAAACCACTCTTGATTGAGTCACATCTCCAGGGAGATGATCTAAATAAAGTTGCAAACATACAGTACTGAATAAAGTTTAGAAGAAACGACTGCCTTTACAAAATGGGATTAGGATTAAAACGTCGTTTTTTGGGCGGGCCATGGTGGCTCAGCAGGCAAGAATGCTCACCTGCCATGCCAGAGGACCCAGGTTCGATTCCTGGTGCTCATGTAAAAACAAAACAAAACAAAACAAAAAAAACACATGGCTTTTCTAGGGTACATACATCCTTTCAAACCAGCACAGCGTTGCTCAATTTAACCAAAAGAGATTCTGAGATTTCATCAAATACTTATGAAATGAGATGCTGCAGTTACAGAGTTGCACAGGTGACTGTTAGGTCACAGGCTTTTGTTTCAGTATTAGGAGAGGCTTTGAGGAACAAAATTCTTTGCCTTGTGAGTCTACAAATCAAATAGAGAACATTTTTCTCCTGCTCAAAGCATTCCACAAGGCACTAGAGTTATGTTTACTTTTCCCTTTTGAATAATCTATTTGTTAGTTCACTTTTCTTCAGGAATTATTTTACCTTCTTCCATTTATCTTCATCATTTATTCCACTAAACACCCCCAGATAGCTAGGTAGATTAGTTTGGTATCTGAACTGAATATCAGTCTTTCTAGTGCCCTCACTCCACCCACTGCCAATCATATGGGACAACAAATCTACACGCCTTTTCATTGCTTGTCTTTTCTTGATGCACTGCCTGGAATCTTGTGTGTAATGTGGATTAGAGGTGGTGAGAGTTGATGTTCTTGCCTTTTCCTCATCTTTAGTCCTTTGCTATTAAAAACTTTTAGTCTTTACCCCTTCAGTTGGGGGCTCACTGTGATTATGTGATCTTTTATGTCATATTGAGGAATGTTCCTTCTTTTCCTTGTTGGCTGAAGGCTCTTATCCTGAAAGATGTTGGATTTTTATCCTATTTGGTCATGATGTATAATCTTTAAAAAAAATCTTTTTGAATTTGATTGCTAAAATGTTGTTAAGAATTTTCATAACGATGTTCATAAGAGAAACTGGTCTATGGTTTTATTTTTTATCTGATATCTTTATATGCTTTTAGTATCAGAGTAATGCTAGCCTCATAAAATGAGTTGGGAAACCATTTGATTCCTTTTTTGTTTTTTGGAAGATTTTCTTTTTAATTGTCATTCTTTCTTTCTTAAATGTTTGGTAGAGATCACCACTGAAGCTAACTTTGTGAAAGTTTTCTCTGTGGGAAGATTTTAAAATGCAATTCAGGGATGCAAAGGTAGTTCAGTGGTAGAATTCTCGCCTGCCATGCTGGAAGCCCGGGTTCGATTCCCAGTCCATGCACTTCCCCCAAAACCAAACAAACAAAAACCAACCAAACAAAAAATTAACAAATGGTGCTGCAATAATGGAATACTCACATGAAAAAATGATTAAATATGACCCCACCATACAGCATACAAAAAACAATCAATTCAATTTATTTCATAGAGATATAGTGCCATTTAGGTCATTGGTTTCTTCTATTTTGACACTGATAGTTTGTATCTTTCCAGAATTCATCCATTTTATCTTTGTTGAATTTGTTGTCATAAATTGTTAATAAAATTGCCTTATTATCCCTTTAATTGCTATAGACTCTATCAATGTCTCCATTCCTGATATTGGTTATTTGTGTTTTCTCTCTTTTTTTTCCTGATCAGTCCAAACATGGGTATATCAATTTTATATAGATCTTAAGGAACCAGCTTTTGATTTCATTGATTTTCTTTAGTGTTTTTCTATTTTCTGTTTCATTGAGTTCTGCTCTTATATTTACTCCTTTTTCTTCTTACTTTGGGTTTAATTTGCTGTATTTTTCTAAACTTTTAAGACATAAGCTTAAATCATTGATTTGAGACACTTCTACTCTGATACAGGAATTCTGTGCTATAGATTTCCTTATAAGCACAACTAAACTGCATTCTACAAATCTGATATGCTATGGTTAGTTTTCATTCAGTTTAAAATACTTTCCAACTTTCTTTGATTTGCTCTTTGAATTATGGGGCATTTAGAAGTGGTTTTTATTTAGGTTATAAATATTTGACGATTTTCCAAAACACCTTCCATTATCAAGTTCTTTTTAAATTCCATTGTAGTCATTCAATGAATATTTATGTTTTAAATCCTTTTATATTCCATGTGACTTGTTTTATTGTCCAGAGTATGTTTTGTTTTATATATGTTCCATATGGACTTCAGAGGAGTACTTGGCTGTTGTTGGGTGAAATAACCCATAAATGCCATTAAATCAAATGGGTTGATAGTGTTGTTAAAGTCTTCTATATACTTTCTACTTTTCTATGTAGTCTATGAATTACTATGATAAGCATGTTGAAATTGAAGAAAATTATTTTGCATTTGCATTTTTGCACAGAAGTTTTATCAACTTTTGCTTCATGTATTTTGAAGCTCTATTATTAGATTAGTAGGTGAACTAATGTTTAGGATTGTTATATTATCTTGATGAATTGATCCCATTATCATAATGAAATGATCAATTTTTTCCTGATGATACTATTTGTTTTCAAATGTATGTTGCTTGCTACTAAGATCACCAGTTCAACTTTAAGTTAGCATGATGTGCACATTTTCATCAATTAATCTTTTTTTTTTTTTTTGACGCATGGTCCAGGAATCGAACCCAGGTCCCACATGGAAGGCATGCATTCTACAACTGAACCACCTGTGCACCTTCACCATCTATTTTTTTTTTATTAATTAACGGTAAAAAAGAAATTAACCCAACATTTAGAAATCATACCATTCTACATATGCAATCAGTAATTCTTAACATCATCACATAGATGCATGATCATCGTTTCTTAGTACATTTGCATCGGTTTAGAAGAACTAGCAACACAACCGAAAAAGATATAGAATGTTAATATAGAGAAAAAAATAAAAGTAATAATAGTAAAAACAAAACAAAACAAAACAAAAACCTATAGCTCGGATGCAGCTTCATTCAGGGTTTTAACATGATTACTTTACAATTAGGTATTATTGTGCTGTCCATTTTTGAGTTTTTGTATCTAGTCCTGTTGCACAGTCTGTATCCCATCAGCTCCAATTACCCATTGTCTTACCCTGTTTCTAACTCCTGCTGGTCTCTGTTACCAATGATATATTCCAAGCTGATTCTCAAATATCGGTTCACATCAGTGGGACCATACAGTATTTGTCCTTTAGTTTTTGGCTGGATTCACTCAGCATAATGTTCTCTAGGTCCACCCATGTTATTACATGCTTCATAAGTTTATCCTGTCTTAAAGCTGCATAATATTCCATCGTATGTATATACCACAGTTTGTTTAGCCACTCGTCTGTTGATGGACATTTTGGCTGTTTCCATTTCTTTGCAATTGTAAATAACGCTGCTATAAACATTGGTGTGCAAATGTCCGTTTGAGTTTTTGCCCTTAATTCCTTTGAGTAGATTCCCAGCAATGGTATTGCTGGGTCGTATGGCAATTCTATATTCAGCTTTTTGAGGAACCGCCAAACTGCCTTCCACAGTGGTTGCACCCTTTGACATTCCCACCAACAGTGGATAAGTGTGCCTCTTTCACCGCATCCTCTCCAGCACTTGTCATTTTCTGTTTTGTTGATAATGGCCATTCTGGTGGGTGTGAGATGATATCTCATTGTGGTTTTGATTTGCATTTCTCTAATGGCCAAGGACATTGAGCATCTCTTCATGTGCCTTTTGGCCATTTGTATTTCCTCCTCTGAGAGGTGTCTATTCAAGTCTTTTTCCCATTTTGTAATTGGGTTGGCTGTCTTTTTGTTGTTGAGTTGAACAATCTCTTTATAAATTCTGGATACTAGACCTTCATCTGATTTGTCATTTCCAAATATTGTTTCCCATTGTGTAGGCTGTCTTTCTACTTTCTTGATGAAGTTCTTTGATGCACAAAAGTGTTTAATTTTGAGGAGTTCCCATTTATTTATTTCCTTCTTCAGTGCTCTTGCTTTAGTTCCATAAAACTGCCTCCAATTGTAAGATTCATAAGATATCTCCCTACATTTTCCTCTAACTGTTTTATGGTCTTAGACCTAATGTTTAGATCTTTGATCCATTTTGAGTTAACTTTTGTGTAGGGTGTGAGATATGGGTCTTCTTTCATTCTTTTGCATATGGATATCCAGTTCTCTAGGCACCATTTATTGAAGAGACTGTTCTGTCCCAGGTGAGTTGGCTTGAGTGCCTTATCAAAGATCAAATATCCATAGATGAGAGGGTCTATATCTGAGCACTCTATTCGATTCCATTGGTTGATATATCTATCTTTATGCCTATACCATGCTGTTTTGACCACTGTGGCTTCATAATATACCTTAAAGTCAGGCAGTGCAAGACCTCCAGCTTCGTTTTTTTTCCTCCAGATGTTTTTAGCAATTCGGGGCACCCTGCCCTTCCAGATAAATTTGCTTATTGGTTTTTCTATTTCTGAAAAATAAGTTGTTGGGATTTTGATTGGTATTGCATTGAATCTGTAAATCAATTTAGGTAGGATTGACATCTTAACTATATTTAGTCTTCCAATCCATGAACACGGTATGCCCTTCCATCTATTTAGGTCTTCTGTGATTTCTTTTAACAGTTTTTTGTAGTTTTCTTTATATAGGTTTTTTGTCTCTTTAGTTAAATTTATTCCTAGGTATTTTATTCTTTTAGTTGCAATTGTAAATGGGATTCGTTTCTTGATTTCCCCCTCAGCTTGTTCATTGCTCGTGTATAGAAATGCTACAGATTTTTGAATGTTGATCTTGTAACCTGCTACTTTGCTATACTCATTTATTAGCTCTAGTAGTTTTGTTGTGGATTTTTCCGGGTTTTTGACGTATAGTATCATATCGTCTGCAAACAGTGATAGTTTTACTTCTTCCTTTCCAATTTTGATGCCTTGTATTTCTTTTTCTTGTCTAATTGCTCTGGCTAGAACCTCCAACACAATGTTGAATAATAGTGGTGATAGTGGACATCCTTGTCTTGTTCCTGATCTTAGGGGTAAAGTTTTCAATTTTTCCCCATTGAGGATGATATTAGCTGTGGGTTTTTCATATATTCTCTCTATCATTTTAAGGAAGTTCCCTTGTATTCCTATCTTTTGAAGTGTTTTCAACAGGAAAGGATGTTGAATCTTGTCAAATGCCTTCTCTGCATCAATTGAGATGATCATGTGATTTTTCTGCTTTGATTTGTTGATATGGTGTATTACATTAATTGATTTTCTTATGTTGAACCATCCTTGCATACCTGGGATGAATCCTACTTGGTCATGATGTATAATTCTTTTAATGTGTTGTTGGATACAATTTGCTAGAATTTTATTGAGTATTTTGCATCTATATTCATTAGAGAGATTGGCCTGTAGTTTTCTTTTTTTGTAATATCTTTGCCTGGTTTTGGTATGAGGGTGATGTTGGCTTCATAGAATGAATTAGGTAGTTTCCCCTCCGCTTCGATTTTTTTGAAGAGTTTGAGGAGAGTAGGTACTAATTCTTTCTGGAATGTTTGATAGAATTCAGATGTGAAGCCGTCTGGTCCTGGACTTTGCTTTTTAGGAAGATTTTGAATTACTAATTCAATTTCTTTACTTGTGATTGGTTTGTTGAGGTCATCTATGTCTTCTTGAGTCAAAGTTGGTTGTTCATGTCTTTCCAGGAACCCATCCATTTCCTCTAAATTGTTGTATTTATTAGCGTAAAGTTGTTCATAGTATCCTGTTATTACCTCCTTTATTTCTGTGAGGTCAGTAGTTATGTCTGCTCTTCCATTTCTGATCTTATTTATTTGCATCCTCTCTCTTCTTCTTTTTGTCAATCTTGCTAAGGGCCCATCAATCTTATTGATTTTCTCATAGAACCAACTTCTGGCCTCATTGATTTTCTCTATTGTTTTCATGTTTTCAATTTCATTTATTTGTGCTCTAATCTTTGTTATTTCTTTGCTTTTGCTTGCTTTGGGATTAGTTTGCTGTTCTTTCTCCAGTTCTTCCAAGTGGACAGTTAATTCCTGCATTTTTGCCTTTTCTCCTTTTCTGATATAGGCATTTAGGGCAATAAATTTCCCTCTTAGCACTGCCTTTGCTGCATCCCATAGGTTTTGATATGTTGTGTTTTCATTTTCATTTGCCTCGAGGTATTTGCTAATTTCTCTTGCAATTTCTTCTTTGACCCACTTGTTGTTTAAGCGTGTGTTGTTGAGCCTCCATGTATTTGTGAATTTTCTGGCAGTCGGCCTATTATTGATTTCCAACTTCATTCCTTTATGATCTGAGAAAGTGTTGTGTATGATTTCAATCTTTTTAAATTTGTTAAGACTTGCTTTGTGATGCAGCATATGGTCTATCTTTGAGAATGATCCATGAGCACTTGAGAAAAATGTGTATCCTGCTGTTGTGGGATGTAATGTCCTATAAATGTCTGTTAAGTCTAGCTCCTTTATAGTAATATTCAGATTCTCTATTTCTTTATTGATCCTCTGTCTGGATGTTCTGTCCATTGATGAGAGTGGTGAATTGAAATCTCCAACTATTATGGTATATGAGTCTATTTCCCTTTTCAGTGTTTGCAGTGTATTCCTCACGTATTTTGGGGCATTCTGGTTTGGTGCGTAAATATTTATGATTGTTATGTCTTCTTGTTTAATTGTTCCTTTTATTAGTATATAGTGTCCTTCTTTGTCTCTTTTAACTGTTTTACATTTGAAGTCTAATTTGTTGGATATTAGTATAGCCATTCCTGCTCTTTTCTGGTTGTTATTTGCATGAAATATCTTTTCCCAACCTTTCACTTTCAACCTATGTTTATCTTTGGGTCTAAGATGTGTTTCCTGTAGACAGCATATAGAAGGATCCTGTTTTTTAATCCATTCTGCCAATCTATGTCTTTTGATTGGGGAATTCAGTCCATTAACATTTAGTGTTATTACTGTTTGGATAATATTTTCCTCTAACATTTTGCCTTTTGTATTATATATATCATATCTGATTTTCCTTCTTTCTACACTCTTCTCCATACCTCTCTCTTCTGTCTTTTCGTATCTGACTCTAGTGCTCCCTTTAGTATTTCTTGCAGAGCTGGTCTCTTGGTCACAAACTCTCTCAGTGACTTTTTGTCTGAGAATGTTTTAATTTCTCCTTCATTTTTGAAGGATAATTTTGCTGGATATAGGAGTCTTGGTTGGCAGTTTTTCTCTTTTAGTAATTTAAATATATCATCACACTGTCTTCTAGCTTCCATGGTTTCTGCTGAGAAATCTACACATAGTCTTATTGGGTTTCCCTTTTATGTGATGGATTGTTTTTCTCTTGCTGCTTTCAAGATCCTCTCTTTCTCTTTGACCTCTGACATTCTAACTAGTAAGTGTCTTGGAGAACGCCTATTTGGGTCTAATCTCTTTGGGGTGCGCTGTACTTCTTGGATCTGTAATTTTAGGTCTTTCATTAGAGTTGGGAAATTTTCAGTGATAATTTCTTCCATTAGTTTTTCTCCTCCTTTTCCCTTCTCTTCTTCTTCCGGGACACCCACAACACGTATATTTGTGCGGTTCATATTGTCCTTGAGTTCCCTGATACCCTGTTCAAATTTTTCCATTCTTTTCCCGATAGTTTCTGTTTGTTTTTGGAATTCAGATGTTCCATCCTCCAAATCACTAATTCTATCTTCTGTCTCTTTAAATCTATCATTGTAGGTATCCATTGTTTTTTACATCTTTTCTACTTTATCCTTCGCTTCCATAAGTTCTGTGATTTGTTTTTTCAGTTTTTCTATTTCTTCTTTTTGTCCAGCCCATGTCTTCTTCATGTCCTCCCTCAATTTATCGATTTCATTTTTGAAGAGGTTTTCCATTTCTGTTCATATATTCAGCATTAGTTGTCTCAGCTCTTGTATCTCATTTGAACTATTGGTTTGTTCCTTTGACTGGGCCATATTTCAATCTTCTGAGTGTGGACCGTTATCTTCTGCTGCTGGCGTCTGGGCATTTAGTCAGATTTCCCTGGGTGTTGGACCCAACAAGGTTGTAAGATTTTTCTGTGAAATCTCTGGGTTCTGTTTTTCTTATCCTGCCCAGTAGGTCGCACTTGTGGCACACGTTTGTCTCACGTGTTTGGAAGGGATCCCCCCGGTCACCGATCTCCCCGGCCTGGGGATTTCCGATCCAATTCTCTCCGTTGGTTCGGGGGGCCGCGTGTGGTGGGGGCATCAGCCGCCGCGGCTTGAAGGGACCCTGTGGCTCTTTTATTAATTTCCCTATTGGTGTTTGGTTGGACCCAGTCCCTGCCACTGTTGGAAATTCCCTCCTCTCCCTGGAGGGGTGTCGGTCGCCGGCCGCAGCGGGCCCGGGGAATTCGCCACCGGACCAGGAAGCCGCCCGCGGGGTAGGGCCACCGCGGCTTGGGTAGCCCTCTGATCCAAGACTCGTAGCTGGTCCAGGAAGCCGCCCGCAAAAGAGGGACGCCGGCCGCCGCGGCTTGGGAAACTTGCCTCTCCGAGACTCTCAGCCGGCCCGGGAAGGAGGGAGGGAGGAGCTCCGGCCGCCACAGCTGCCACTGCTCAGGAAATCACGCGCCGCTTGGGGATCTCACCGCAGCCGAGTCTCGCAGTCAGACTAGCCAGTCCAGACTGGGGTATGCTGTGTGTCCATTCCCTGCCGTGGCCCCGGAAGCTGTTCTGCACTCTTTCTGTTCACCTAGTAGTTTCTCTGGAGGAGGAACTAAGACGCACGTACCTTACTAAGCCGCCATCTTGGCCCCGCCTCCACCATCCATTTTTTAATACCTTGCATTAGTGTGATACATTTGTTACATTTGATCAAGAATATCATAATATTTGTACTATTAACTACAGTCCACAGTTTACACTAGGATTCACTGTTTGTGTTGTACAGTAAATTTTTAACTTTTTTTCTAGTAATGTATATGCAACCTAAAATTGCCCCTTTTAGCCACATTTAAATATATAATTCAATGCTGCTAATTATGTTCACGACGTTGTATTACCACTAACACGACCCATTACCGAAGCTTTGATATTACCCTTAGTAGAATCTCTACATGATTTAAGCACTAATTTCAAGTTCCCTTGACCCACCTGAGCCTCTGGTAACTATATTCTAGTTTATGACTCCATAATTTGTTTATTCTAATCATTTCATGTCAGTGAGTTCAAACATTATTTGTCCTTTTGTTTCTGGCTTATTTCGCTCAACATGATGTCTTCAAAGTTCATCCATGTGGCTGCATGTGTCAGAACGTCATTCCTTTTATAGATGAATAAAATTCCATTGTATGTATATAACACATTTTCTTTATCCATTCATTCATTGGTGGGCACTTGGGTTGCTTCCATCTTTTGGCAATTACAGATGATGCTACTATGAGCATCCTGTGTGTGCCAGTTTGAAAGGATGTATGTCTCCTAGAAAAGCCTTGTTTTAATCAAACTCCCACTTCGTAAAGGCAGAATAATCCCTACTCAATACTGTATGTTTGTAACTGCAATCAGATCATCTCCTTGGAGATGTGATTTAATCAAGAGTGGTTGTTAAGCTGGATTTGGTGACGACATGTCTCCACTCATTTGGGTGCATCTTGATAAGTTTCTGGAATCCTATAAAAGAGGAAACATTTTGGAGAATGAAGGAGATTCAGAGAGAACAGAGATGCTGCAGCACCAGGAAACAGAGAGTCCACTAGCCAGCGACCTTTGGAGATGAAGAAGGAAAATGCCTCCCAGGGAGCTTCATGAAACCGGAAGCCAGGAGAAGAAGCTAACAGATGACACCGTGTTCGCCATGTGTCCTTCCAGATGAGAGAAAAGCCCTGACTATGTTCGCCATGTGCCTTTTCACTTGAGAGAGAAACCCTGAACTTCATCGGCCTTTCTGAACCAAGGTATCTGTCCCTGGATGCCTTTGATTGGACATTTCTACAGACTTGCTTTAACTGGGACATTTTCTCGGCCTTAGAACCATAAACTAGCAACTTATTATAATTCCCCTTTTTAAAAGCCATTCCATTTCTGGTATATTACATTCTGGCAGCTAGCAAAGTAGAGCACCATGTGCAAATATCTTTTCAAGTCTCTGCTTTCAATTTCTTTAATGTATACCCGTAAGTGGGATTGCCAGTTCCTATGGTAAGTCTATACTTAACATTTTCTGTTAATTCCTATTTCCATATGTATTTTTTTTTACTATTTTACCATTTTGAGTTCCTTCTCATTTCTTTCTGAATATATTTTTCATGTACTTTGCTATTATCATGCAGTTAAAATTTAACATCCTAAATCTATAATAATCATATGTGATTTGATACCAACTTATGTTCAATGGCATACACATACACTACTCCTCTGTCTTTCCATCCACTTACCTTTTAATGAGCTTGTTACAAGTTATCTTTGTGCATCGCATGTCCAAAATTATATTGTAGCACTATAATAAGAAGCAGTATTGAATACCAACAACTATAGTATAATACAATTTGCATTTGTAAGTGCTTATAAGATTACCTTTACTCCAGATCTTTATTTCTTTATGTCACTTGGATCCATATCTAATGTCCATTTCTTTCAGTCAGAAGAACTCCTTTCAACATTGTTTATAGGGCAAGTCTAGTGGTGATGATATTTATGAAGGTTTTAATCTCTCCCTCATTTTTGAAAGAAAGTCTTGCTGAGTATAACATTCTTGGTGAGCAATTATTTCCTTTCATCAGTTTAAATATTTCATCCTACTGCCTCCTGCCTCCATGGTTTCTGATGAGAAGTCAGCACTTAGTGTTACTGAGATTTTTTTGTACATAACTCATTGCACTTCTCTCGCAGCTTTCAGAATGCTTCCCTTGATTTTGGCATTGGACGATTTGATTATGGCATGACGTGGCATGGTTCTCTTTCATTTTATCCTGTTGGAGTTCTCTGGGTTTCTTGAATGGGCATATTCATGCCTTTTGTTAAGGTTGGGTACTATTATGACATTATTTCTTTAAATATTTCTCTTCCTTTCTTTCTTCTACTCCTTTCTCTCTTCCTTCTCTGGGACTCCCATATGCATATATTAACATGCTCATTTGTGTCCTACAGATCTCTAAGGCTCTGTTCATTCTTTTTTATTTGTTTACCTTTCTGCTCCTTAATGCTAATCATTTCAATTGTCTTATCTTTGAGATCACGGATTCTTTCTTCTGCCACTTCCAATTTGCTGTCAAAACTAAGAAATTTTTCATTTGTTATTGGGTTCTTCAACTCTAGTATTACTGATCTGTTCCTTTTGAGAATCTTAAAGAGATTTCCATATTACTCATTCATTGTTTTCATCATATCCTAATTCCTTCTCCACATTGTCCTTTACATTCTTGAGAATATTGGGGGTAATTTTTTTAGATCTCTGTTCAGTGAGTCCAAAGTGTGGTCCTCTTCATCGATGGTTTCTGGATTTTTATCTTGCTCCTTTGGATGGACCATCATTTCCAGTTTCTTTGTCTCATAATTGTTTTTTTTTTATACACTATTCATTTTAGTATTTTTAAGTGTTAATTCTGGGTTAAGTTTGCATGTTCCTTAAGTTTGCATTATGTTAGTGATAGGACATAGATTTTCTTGAAAGCCAGGAGTTAATTAAAAAAAAAAAAGCAAAAAGTACATTTCACTGTCTTTGCAAATTGACTCTGTTTGGGCTAGTGGTCTACAGAGCATCGCCCTCCTATCAGAAGATCAGCCCATGGCAAATGCAAAGTGCTGGGACCCCTCTGTTGTAAATGAGCCTGCTTGGAGCCATGAGCCTTGCTTCTTTTCTTGTTCTCGACCTTAAGAAATCTCTATTTACAGTTCATAGGAATTAAAGAATTTGAGTGAATTCATTTGCGTGAATGCCCTCTCTAGTCTTTTTGAAGTTGATCATCACCTCTCCTGGGCACTGTCTTGAATGACTTAATGCAGGGAGTCCTTTGCCCCAGTCTGCTTCAACTTTATTACTTCTTACATTGTCCCAGTTGTCTGCAAGCTGCTTCTCTGTCTTCAGGAGAAGCACTGAAAGAACACAACTGAGATGAGTTCCCTGGCTCAGTCTCTCAGACCTCCACCCAGTAGATTGACACTGACATGTGTGCACCCCAGTGTGCAGGCAGGGGTCTCTCTGCTCCCTCTGGAGTGGGGTGAAGGACACACAGTGGGAGTGCAGGCTGGCTCCACCTTGCATTGTGGAAGGACTCGGGGAGTGGCCAGAAATGGCACCAGGAACTTGTTCTGTGGCTTTAAAGCGGCATTTTCTTGATTCAGCATGTGCCAATTACTGCAGCCCTTTAACTGTTTTCTGTAGTGTTGAGGAAGGGTACTGTCTTTCAGATATCTGTGCCATCTTTGCTTGGGTGATGCGGGTGTTAAAACAACTAGCACCGTCAGAGCCAGGCCCCAGTGATGTGAAGTACTTGATCAGGAGTAGAGCTCTGCGGTCAGACCACACACCCTGGAGTTGGAGGGCCACGTTTTTATGCCCGATCCTGGTGCCAGCATGCTGCAGTCCCCACTGCTGCTGGACACTAGGCTGGGCATAGTTTTACGGCTGTATTTTATTTCCATGATTGGCTTATTAGCTACATGCCCTCTTTTTTGGTTTATTGTATGTTGCTTTATCGGAGTGAACCTTCAAGTGTTATTGTACAACTTTGCATGTAGATCAGAACCTAATCAGGCTACACGTGCCCCCCCCCCCCCCCTGCCCTGGTACTGTGATGGTCACGCATTGTCTCTTCATGTGCTGTCATTCCCACTGCATGTATCTGGGCATATTTATTATTATATAATCAGTTATCTTTTAAAGAGATTTAAATCATAAGCTATTTATTTTGTGTTTACTATTTCCATGCTGAAGAGGATAAGGACCGGGTCATTTTACTTGTGTCTGAGTAACTTCCTTATGCCTTTCTTAGCTTTTCTTATTGTTCCAATCTGCTAGTAAATAATCTTTCAGTTATCATATGCATAGGAAATTATACACCTAATCTCTGATTTTGAAAAACATTTTCCTGGGTATGGAATTCTACATGATAGGTTTTTTTTTTTTTTTTGGTGTTATAAAGATGCTAGTCCACTGTCTCCTGCCTTGGGTTGTTTTTGGTAAAATGTCTATTGCCATTATTTTATTTGTATCTCTGTAGGTAATTTTATTTATTTCCTATTTATTTATTTAAAGTGATTTTAAGATTTTCTCTTTAAACTTGGTTCTAAGTACTTTGATTATGATGTGCTTTTGTATCATTTTTATGTTTTTTTTAGCTTAGAATTTTTTTTTTTTAGCTTCTTTGCTATTTTGGTTTACAGCTTTCATCAAACGTGGAAAAATTTGAAATATTATTTCTTTAAATTTTTCGTTGTCCATTCCTTTCATCCTGTCCTTCAAGAACTCGATTACAGATCTATTAAGCCAAAGAAAGTTGTCCTGAAGTGCTCTGTTCACTTTTTCTTCAGTCTTTTTTCTCTGTGTTTCATTTTGGGTTGTTTTATAACTGTGTCTTCAAGTTCACTTATCTTTTTGCTGCAGTGTTTGATCTGCTGTTAAACATATACAGTTTATTTTCTACCACGGACATTGCTTCTTTTCTTCTGTAAATGTTCTATATATAGTCACTTTTTCCACATCTCTTCTCAACAGGCGGAAGTTTTCCTCTGCCTTCTTAAACATGTGGAATAGTTTTAATGTCCTTATCTATTAATTCTATCTATCCATCTCATTCTGTTCTTCTCATTATTGGTTGTAGTTTCCAGTTTATTTGCATGCCTGGTAAATTTTGAGTGCATGACATACATTTTGAATTTTATCTTGTTGGAATCTGGATATTTTATACATTATTTTACATATTCTTGAGCTTTGTTCTGCAATGTCATTAAGTTTCTTGGAACTAGTTTTATCTTTTAAATGCATGATTTTAAGCTTGAAAGGCAAGTCCAGAGAATCTGTAGTTTATAATTATTCCTAACCATGGGAATAATTCTGCTTAATTTATCTGAAACACTGGATATTACAAGGTTTTTACACTGTGCTTAGCAGAAACACAAAATATTTTAGACCCTGAGTGACTTAAAACTGTAGTTTTTCCTAATCCTTTGGGTGGTTCTTTCTCTAGCATTGGTTAATTTTCTCATATGCATTTACAAATGGGTACTTAGCTGAAAATTCAAGGGGGCCCTCTGTAGATCTCCAGGTTTCTCTTTCTCTATAACTTTTTTTTCTCTTGTACTTTGCCCTGCAAATTCTAGCTGGCCTGGCTCCCCCAAACTCAAATCCGTCTGCTCAACCTGGAGTGGCTGCCAGGCTCAGCCTGTACTCTTTCTCCCATGCCATGGCTGGAAATTCTGCAGGCAGTATGCTGGAGTAATCCTAGCACTCACTTCACCCATTTACCCTCTCACAAGGGTCATGGTAAATGCTGTCTGTTGTTCAATGTCTGAAAGCTCTTGTTTCTCATATTTCATCTGTTTTGTTTTTTAAATTTATTTATGTGTTCTTTGTCATTTTATCTTGGCCAAAAGTAGAAATCACTCCCTTCCCCTTTGACTCAAATCCCTTGAGATTTTGTCTCTCCATACTGGGACTTTCAGTGCACAGGGAAACCTGTGGTTTTACATAGGGACCCAGGGTTGTTATTCTCGGCAATGTGAGCCGGTTACTACTAAGCAACCCATTTTTCCTCTGTTCATTTGTTGGACCACATTTTTATTGCCCAGTTTCTGTACAGACATGCAACTGTCCTTGAACTTTCTATCCTCTTCCTTTGATCTATTTTATGTTCTTATATTACTTCAACCTAATTTTTAATATTATGTCTTTGCATTATTAGAGGCAAACCTTACACTCATCATTTCTTTTTCTTTCACATTAAATGGCCATGATAATAATGGCATCCTGGTTTCGTTAATGATCTCAAATGAAATGTCTATAAAACTCCATGAAAATCATCCAGATTTTTCTTCATCATACATGGCAGGATAGGTACATTTGGAGCAGGTGTGGGATTATGAAATAGGTTTGAATTTCAAAATTGTCCATATACACTTACACAATAACTAGTTTTGAACATTTTTTGTACAAGTACAATGAAATGCTAATGTGAATTTTATACACATCGAATACTTCAGGATTAAAAGTGTATCCTTGAATTATAAGGAAACCATGTTTTTTTTTCCAGGCAGCTTTCTTTCCTTTGGGAACAGTGTGATAGAATGGACATTGAAATAAACCATACTTAGCTCCACAATGCAGTGTTTCTGAGATCTTTATGGAATTAAATTTTCTTACCTCTGTGACTCTCAGCTGTCTCATAGTTATAATCAAGACTCAAATACTTACTTCACAGGATAGCTATCAATATTAAATGAAATCTAATTCTAAGGATCTGGCATGGTGTATGTTACTGGAATTACAATAAAAAAGTTTGCCTCTTGCAATGGTAATTTTATAGAAATGAGACAACACACACGTGCCTATATATTCTTCTGTGATGAATCTGAATAGTACATACTTAATTATAGTAACTGTAAGACCACATTTTAATAAATATCAGTAAAGTCACCATTATTAAAATGTTAATTATACTCTCCACACCTATGAGCCCAAGCCTTTGATTCACTTGAACTGGAAAAAGAAATAATCCAGATGTTTTATTTATACATGCTGGGAAATTGGATATTCATGTAATCCTGTTTTCAGACTAAGCTTTTTTCTCAACTAAATGTTTAGCATCATAAAGACACATAGGAGAATAGAGAAACACATCCAGTAATTTAGGCTTTGATAGATTTTCATATAAAGTAGAATGAAGTGTGATTGTTGAAGTTGATGGTTTGAGAGATTTCATAATTTAGAAGATTGCTTTAGTACTTCAGTTACTTTTTCAAACGAATTTGGTGTTAAAAGAAATAATCTTGAAGATAAAACTTGTAGATACATTTCTCAACTTGTGTACCTCAGGGTACGTGTTGCAAGCCAATTAATATTACATCTAAGTTTCAACCAAGGAAGAATATTTGTATATATGAATGCTACATATAACATATATATTTTAATTTTCTCTTGATTTAAATAAGTATGTATGAACATCCTAAGTAGTTTAATCCAAAAAAATTATACTAGGGACAAGTAATTGAATTAGAAAACAGAAAATTGATTGCAACAAAAATGTTTACATTGACTCATTCAACTAAGATAATTAAACACTGCTCTTGTCCTGCAGTATCTGAAAAAAATTATTCAACCTTACAAAAGGCTTACACATGTACACATGGTCTGGGTTTACGGCCAGACCATTGTAGACACTAGGTGAGAATTTCCTTAACCTGACATCACACAATTGCATCCTTTAATAATGAAGAACTAACCAAATATTTTTCTTACTGAAAAGTATTATCTGGATAACTCCAGAGCTGTAGTTTCAACTTGAGTAGTTTTTATTAGTACCGGACAGTGTTGATTTGAGAAGTTCTTCTACTTATTTAAAGGAATAGATCAGGTATTTTTTGGGTATAGACCTGGGAGTGGCATCGCTGGATAAACACATTCAGTCTCCATAGCTACTGCAAAAGAGATTTCCAAAAGAAAAGAAAAATGTTAATTCGCTTTGAAAAATTTCCAGTTTCCGCTAAAACTGAACATAAACATTGTTACTAAACGTGCCTCAGAAGCCATGTCCAAGGATGTTTATAGAAGTATTATTCAGATGAGCTAAAACGAAAGAATCTAAATGTCATCCAGAGCAGAATGGACAGATTAATGGTGCCGTCGAACCACAGTTACCCGGCGGCTCTCGCGGACCTGAAGCTGCCTGATACCTTTTCTGTGAAGTTCGGGAACAGACCAGCTAATCTAAACTGGTAAAGGCAGGAGGGCGGTTTCTTGGGCGGGGGGGGGGGAATGGGGGTTAGACTGGTGGCCCTGGGTGCTGATTGAACTGAGCTGAGCTCTTAAGAATGATGCTTTTAATGCATGTTGTATTTCAATAGAATGCAAGTGTAAAAATATTGTGCCAGCCGAAGGGAAGAGTTTCCACATTTGGGGGAGGACAGGAGGTGATGGTTGGGGAGAGGAGCCCATATACTTCTTTTCATCCCACGTCACTGTTCTCTCCCCTAAATTCAGGGGTTCCGACTCAGGGAGTTGTCAACGCACCGCTTAAATCCTCCCAGGTTGGCAAACTTGTTGCCCGCGGCTCCTCCCGCGGGGCGGTGGGAGAGGCGGGTGTTCGCTGGGACGCGGCGTGGGAGGGAGGCCCGGCTCGCTCCCCTCCAGCTCTCACAAAGCCGGGGAGCTGCAGGGAGACGCGGCGCTCCCGGCGCTGGTTGCAGCCGCCGAGCGCAGGACACGTGCGCCAGGTGCTGTCAGAGGCCAGGGGGCGAGGCCCGCGGGGCCCCCGAGGGTCAGTGGGGACAGACACTGAAGATGGGAACAAAGGCGCGGTTGCTATGCCTTTCTCCTTTCTTTTCTTTTTCTTCAGTAGGGAGCTCTTTCTAGAAGTGGGCGCCGGGGCTCTGTCCACCTCCAATCGCTGGGGCAGGACGCGTCCCCGCGGGCAGCGAAGCGGCGGGGCGGGAGGGACCCCCTCCCACCCCAGGGGCGCGCCTGGCCTTGCGCGCGGCAACTCCGGCGGCCTCTCCGGGAAAGGAGGCCATGCCTCCCCAGGCCCTTTCCAACCTGTCCCTGGGCGCGGGCGCCGGTCCCAGCGACTTGGTCCCGGGGGTGGCGGAGCGCGACTTCCTGGGCGCCCCCGACGGGCGCGGCGCGGAGCTGGTGATGCGCTGTGTGATCCCGTCGCTGTACCTGCTCATCATCGCCGTGGGCTTGCTGGGCAACGCGCTGCTGTTGAAGACTTTTGTGGCCACCAGCGCCTTGAGGAGCGTCCCCAACATCTTCATCTCCAACCTGGCCGCGGGGGACCTGCTGCTGCTGGTCACGTGCGTGCCGGTGGACGCCTCGCGCTACTTCTTCGACGAGTGGGTGTTCGGCAGGCTGGGCTGCAAACTCATCCCGGCCATCCAGCTCACCTCGGTGGGGGTGTCGGTGTTCACGCTCACGGCGCTCAGCGCCGACAGGTAGGACGCAGGGAGCGGCCGAGCAGCGCGGCGGGACCGAGGATGCACCTGGACCCGAGAGGGAGAAGGAAAGGACGGGGCGGGGTGGGGGGACAATGCATCTGGGAATTGTCACCAGAGCTAAAACGCAGTGAAATGTGAGGCTTGGAAAAACTATGGTGAGAAAAGTATTTTTTGAAACAATTAAAATTGCTGTAGTTTAAAAGTAGCTTTTAGTTTGCCATATCCTAGGTTGAGTATTACCACCCCCCCCCCCCACACACACAACGGGAATCTTTATTATTATGCAACGTCTTGAGTCTGTTGCATAGAAAATCTATAGAATAGGCAGGCAACAGTGCATGTATCTCACGGAAGCGTCTTTGTGCCTGAACCTTAGCAGTGCACTCTCCTTTCCCAGTAGGACAAGAGCCTGACATGTAAGAATGCATGCGTTAATTTGGGGGAAATCATAGATTTTGTTTTCCAAATCACAGAAAACATCACCCACACTTATTAACTGAATTCTACTATCTATTTGAAGCAAAGACACCTAGAATAACACATTTTCTTCAGACAGATGACTTTACATATTCTTCTTAGTTAGTACCTGGAGTCAAGTAATACGCTCTTTTCTTAAACAGGTAAGAACCAAATATTAGAATCTTTAGACAGTGCTGTGAAAATGCCTCTTTGATAGCCACTCTGTTTTTCACATATTCTAAGGGTGTGGGTTTGTTCATCTCTTTACCTTGGGATCCACTAGTTTAACCTTTGCCAGGTTGGACATTGAGATCCCGGCAAAGCTGGACGGAGAATCCGGGCCTCAAGGACGCTGCCCAGTGCCACCAGCCCAGGCTCTAAGCAGGCTTTGGGGCATGTAAGGTGAACCTTAAACAAAACGGAGGTGTGTCCCGGTGAGGGTGGGGCGGCAAAGTGTATAGGGAAGCATCATTACAAGCAGGGGTGGTCTCATTCCCTTGGGGTGGTATTGGTTAAGCCATTCAGAAAACCATTCAACTTGGACAATTAAGGAGGTGCTCATCTCCTCCTCCTTAAGTTACATTATTTGTTATTAAATTATTAATAAATTGAATTTCCTGGTGATTGCAAAAACTTCCCTGGGTGGCTTTGGTATTGAAGAGTTCATCTTTGTTGAGGAAAAGATAATATTGGGTGGAAAGGTGAGAGATTATCTCCTTAAACTGAATACTATTGAGTGTTTTAATTTGGATACTATATGCTCTAAAAATTGGGAGCCTTTCATGAAAATTTTGTTTATCTGACACCAGTTGTATTACCTTGTAAAGTTTCCTTTGATTTTCATAACCAAAAGGAGACATTTTAGTTTAGCTGCCTTTCTTTAAAGGACTCTTTTGATAAGAAAGTTTTATTTCTATTTAGTGATTAAAAAGCCTAATGAATAGCTATCATCGCAGAAGTTAAAATTACTATCATTATTCTTTCCTTCTTAAAGGGTAGCATTAGTAGCAAGACCCAGATCTCTGAGTCTATTTCACACAATTATCCCAATTTATTGTCATGGAGAGCCAGGTAAAACTGTACTGACCAAGGTCAGAAAAAATATGAGTCCTCTTGTTTTTACTGAATTTCTTTGTTTCATATGTGGATTGTGTACTTTGTGAATATAACATGGAGACATAAATCATACTGATGATAAAGAAAGGTCGGCTGCCTCTTCCACTTGATCCATTGGCTACTCTTGCCTATCAGTTGTGTTTTGGAGATATAAAATAAGGAACCTAAGACACTGGTGACAAAATCACACAGCACATTCCAATATTCACTTGGAATGTTGGGAAATGGCTTGTTTTTAAGTTGTCAGTACTCTATTTTTCTTCTGGAAAAGGCAATCACATATTCATTAGTATTTGATCTCATATTTTATCTCACCAACTGTTTTCATTTCCTTGGATTTGGAAACCATTGTAAGGCCAATTGCACTCAGCCCTGTGCAAGACATTTTGTGAACTAGGTACTGTTACTGTTACCATTTTAAAGTTACTACAACTGAGGATTGAAATTAGGCAACGCTTTCATTATATCACAGCTAGTAAATGATGGAGCCAGGATTTGAATCCAGTTAATATTATTTTCTCAGGTATAGGAAATTATTAACAGGCTTGCCTCTTTAATTTAATAGCAGTCTGAAAAGATAGATTTAAAACAAAATACTCAAGATTTAAAAAAATGATGCAAAAGATTATTCCTTAGGAAGAGAGATCATTATAAAATGTAAATTAAAAGAGCAACCTTGAAGTAAAAGTAAAGTAGTAGTTGTAGCAATAGAAAAATACAAGGGAAAAAATCTTCAAATTTAATAAGGTACAAGGACAGAGATTTTTTCCAAACAAAAAGAAAATTGTTTGTTCAACCAAATATCCTATCATCATGTGATGGCTTAACTGCTGTGTCTTTGCCTGAGGAAATAAAGTAGAACATTTAAGAAATAGAGACCACAGCAATGAAAGGAAAAAAAAAAAGAAAGAGAGATACATTAAAAAAATCACACCTTAGTGTGAAGTGGGAATTTGGATTTTGAATGTGGTGCATCACTGATGTGGGAATCACAGCCAGCAGGGACAGAAACAAGAAATTATATACTTAGATAATTAGGAATTTACCTTGCGGCCTAAATCGCCTAAATCACGTGGTCCAGGTGGCCAAAGGGTAGTACTGGCTTTTTTTTTTTTTTTAAACATGGGCAGGCACCGGGAATCCAACCCGGGTTCTCAGCATGGCAGGCAAGCATTCTTGCCTGCTGAGCCATCGTGGCCAGCCCTGTAGTATTGGCTTTTGGTACTTGGAATTACTAACCCCTGACTTTCCAAACGCCTTTGAGGAGTTGCGACTAGACAGGTGTAAGAAAGGACAATGGTGTCCACTCTGGTGGACAGGGTCATCCTCGAGCCACGATCTGAAACCAGGATGGCAAGTTCTGTTGAGCTGCTACTTTCATGTTGATGGATTTGTTTGCCACTGTTTTGAAAAAAAATGAGTCTTTTCCTGCTTGCTTCAATGAAATAACTGGTTTGAAGTATTTCTATCTTTGTTTCATCTCATTTCTGATGGTTTTGTGCATGCGCACACGCATACACCCGGGACGTGGGAACGCGCACGCTGCGACAGAACTCGCTGTGCCTTTCCCCTTGGCTGGCGGTGGCATCAGCTTCCCTCGCTCACCCTTGCAGCGACTGCTTTTCCAAACTTAGAATATCATTTTTTTAGCTCCGGAAGAATTTTTGGCCTTTAAAGGCCTGTTGTTGAAATACGAATAACTCTTAAGGACGGTGTTTCCCTTTTTTCCTTTATAGGAAAATAATTCCTACAGATGTCTAGAGTTAAATTCTGAACTTATTTATTTATTTAAAAGTATAAAACTAGGTGTTATCTCCTTATTCTAGTTACTTATATAACTGTGAACTAAAATGCGTTTATAAATTAAATTAAAAAACACCCAAACTATAAAAAGAATAAAAATGAGATTAATATCAATTAATGTCATTTTGTTGATAGGCACTAGTTGGTCTTATTCTAATCTAATTAAAGTGCAGATTAAAAATTTCAAGCTTTTGTTTGCTAGGTAAGGTACTGAGATATAATTCCATTGCTGAAGTGAGCCTTGAATCACTAATATTTGGATATTCTGATAATGCAAATAGATACACTCTTCAGGAATAATGTGTTAGAATATAGAGAGAAATTGAATACAGACTTCACGGCCTCTCCCGCAGGCATGTCACCTGCTGCTGGTTTCCCACCAAAACCCTCGACTGAAGCTCAGGTCCTGGAGAAGCAGCTGCCCCTGCTTGGAGTTGGAGACAAGCTTCTCCTTTGGCCCAGCACCCTGGACAGTGCCCTGGAAAGCCCTTCCCCCTCGGCTGGTACTGAAATTGGTGCTCAGAGCAGACTTCCAGACTCGTTGCAAGAATCTCGCTGGCCACACAGATCTCAGGGCACTCAAGTGACCACAGTGATGGTTTATTTATCTTCCACCTGTTCCAAAAGAACGTAAGCAGCTTAAAAATAAAGGCACAGACAAGAGACATACGTGCAGCAGGAATTAAAAAGGGAGGAAAACCAGGGAAGATGACCCCTGCTCTTGCAAAATCTGAGTGATAAGTTAATTTGTGAGCTTTCTAGCTGCCGATACAAAAAGGATAATTCATTTTCCACTGTAGTGCTCAGTTGTTATTTTCCGTATAACCACAGAAACAGGATGAATTGTGATTTCTGTGCATATTTTATTAGTTTTCAAATTGAATTCACTTGATTTATTGTTAAGTAGAGTTTGTTAAATTTGACACCAATAATTAGATCTATTTTCATCATTGATTGCAAATATTTCTAGTCCATTTTCTTTCCCCTTCTCTTTAAAAGGAATCACACATATTGCATTAGAATTGTGTAACAGCCTCACAATATTCATAATATTGCCAATATTAATACAGTGCTTCATACTTTTTGAAGAGCACTTTTCTGCCTTCCCCTGACTGCACTCTGAGTAAGGAGGGAATGTGCCTGGCTGGTCTTATTGGCACCTGGGGGTTAGTCCAGTATCTGTTTATAGTCAGGCATTCTACTTGGAGAAAAGGATAAAAGCGCACACAACACGTGTCCAAAAGGCAATATTTTTCTCATTTGAAAAATCAGAATAATATCTCCAGCTGTAACACAAGGGATCCTTAGGAGTGATCCTACTACCTCCCTGTACAGTACCGAGGGAAGAGAGACCCCAGAGGAGAGTGGAGGATAGTAGCAGATGGGGCCCCTGGAGGCTGCCCACCCTTCACACCCTCCCATGCTCTCACTTGATCATTTATGCTACTTCTATTTTGCCCACTTCTCAGTGGAAACAAAGGCCCTCTAAGAGCACTCCTCAATCTTCTGTCTGAAGAGATGAATTTGAAGAGGAGGCCATGGGTTGTGGCTGAGTTGTGAGGGCCAACAGTGAACTTCAACAGTCTCTCCGTATTGCTAGATGTCACCAGCAGTGCAGGACCTCTCTGTGTGGTTCACAAAACCAGAATAAAAAATAAGACACTATGGTCTTCACAACTGCTGATTGTTCAGGAAGCAGGACCAATTTCCAAGATCTGTAATAATTCTAATTGGCATTTTATTTTCTCACTTTCAGCAAGTTCTTACTTAAAATTTTTAGTTCTTATGTATTGATTGGTTTATTTATTGTATTTCTGGTAACATTGATGCTGATATGAGAAGCAGATTTTTTCAAATAAAAATTTTAAAATATGAAAGCATTTTGTTTTAACATCTCCATATTTTTAAAATATGGGAAAATAAAAAAATGAAAAACTCAAAAATATATAGAAAGAAAAAATAAAAGTAAATCCACAATTTAAAATAATGGTTTTGCACTTCACTCCTATATATATGATATTTAAGGTTATTGAGAAAGAATTTCAATGGTAATCTCATTTTCATTTATGTAGTATGCTTTTTTAAAATACCAGACAATAATTGGAGGAAGGAGGTGGAAGAAAGTTTAAAGGAAAGATTGAAAGGGAATAGGCTGAGAAAGAGAGACGAGAGAGAATATGGATTAAGTTCTCTCCAGTCAAGCAAGCAGGACCATCTCCAAACCCAACCCAGATTTGTGAACATTTCTCCTGTATGGACAAATCTCAGGAGATTGATTCTACAGCCAAAGCCTGACCACAATTCTAGTCCCCATTCTTACTTTAGGAGACTCTTATATAAATGAATTATCTTCAGTTGACCATGAAGCTGGTTTTCTCTCTGATCTATTTCTCGATGGGAATGGGTTTTTCTATTCTTTTTTTAAATTTTTTTATTAATTAAAAATTAATTTTTTTATTAATTAAAAAAATTAACTAACACAACATTTAGAAATCATTCCATTCTACATATGCAATCAGTAATTCTTAATATCATCACATAGATGTATGATCATCATTTCTTAGTACATTTGCATCGATTTAGAAAAAGAAATAGCAAGACAACAGAAAAAGAAATAAAATGATAATATAGAGAAAAAAATAAAAATAAAAAATACAAAAAATATATATAAAAAAACAGAACAAACAAACAAACAAAAAAAACTATAGCTCAAATGCAGCTTCATTCAGTGTTTTAACATAAGTACATTGCAATTAGGTAGTATTGTGCTGTCCATTTTTGAGTTTTTGTATCTAGTCCTGTTGCACAGTCTGTATCCCTTCAGCTCCAATTACCCATTATCTTACCCTATTTCTAACTCCTGATGGTCTCTGTTACCAATGACATATTCCAAGTTTATTCTCTAATGTCGGTTCATATCAGTGGGACCATACAGCATTTGTCTTTTAGTTTTTGGCTAGTCTCACTCAGCATAATGTTCTCTAGGTTTTTCTATTCTTTTCTGTGAACATCTTATTACGATTGCTCTTTGTTCTTCCTTCTCATCTTCCTTACTTCCCTTCCTCCCTCCCTTCCTCTTCCTTCCCTCCTTTCTTCTTTCTTCAATACTATTGCCAACTATATACAGTGATTCTAAGGTGAATAAAACAAAGTGGAATTAATGGCATTAATCAGTTTGTATCTCAGTGGGGGAGACTGATGTATTACAATAAAATTTGAAATTTACACCAGTTGAAGAATGAGCAAAGTTCCATGGGATTACAAAGAAAGGAGCAATTATCATTGTGTCTGGGAGAATTGTGGTACACGTAGATTCCTCTCATTGCCACTCCCTGGGCTAAATAATCCAATAAGTATCCTTTGTTCTTTCCGGACAGTACTTTATTAATAATTTTGTAGTTCCTTTAAAGCTCACTCAAGTTCTACTTGTATTTTTGTTCTCTTGAAGGTGAATTCATTAGCTGCTATCTTCTGGAAAGTATTGGTCCATTATTTTGTTTAGGTTTCAGAGAATTTTTTGAAGCTGGCAGATTATTTTTAGCTCTTTGTAGGGCCCCGACCCTACCCCATAGAGTCTGACAACCTGATATTTGGAAAGTTCATTTGTGTATTTTCTACATATGTCTTAATTAAATTTCCTTTAATATTATTTTTTATTTCCATAAGACAAGGTTATTTTCAATTCCAATCCCTGCTTCAGATTTAGTGATAAAGTTTAGTATTGCTAGTTTCAAGTTTGATGAGATGTGTCTACCTATCATTCTAATTATTGAAATAATACCCAATGCTGCTTGGTCTATAGATGAGTCCTTGTGAACACTGCTGGTGTATTGAAGTTCTGGGCATTTTGTTCTGTTTTCAGTTATCAATAGATCTTTATGGAAAGCAGTAATAAGCGTTAAACCTTCACTCATTCTTGGAATTTCCTCTGAGTTATCTATTTGTCATTAAATTAGCTTCATTTGTTCTTATGTGTTTAAATCTTCATTGAAAATTTTTTTCCAACTTTTAATGACCTTCTTCTTTATATTATTTTATCAGTTGTGGAAAATTTCAAAGAATATTTTGAAAATTAACAATTCAATGGTTGCAATTTAAGTCAAATTGATTTTTTGAAAAGAACCACACTTTTTGAGAGACTCAGACCTTAAAATTTTATGAGAAACCTGTTTTAGATTATGAACGCTGAATTTAAAGATGATTATAGATTTTTATATAGAATATATAAAATGTAGGGTTCACAAAGATCTTGAAAATATGAAAAATTGCATGCTAGTACTACGGAAGCTTAGTTTTTTCCCTGCAAAGATGATTGTTCAATTTAGATAACATAATTACAGACATAACTTAAGTCTTCCCAGTTAAAAATACCAATGGCTTTAAAAGGACAAGATCAAATGTTTAAAGCCTGAAAGAATAGGTAAAATATTTAATTGTTCATTGCATTCTTTGCAGTGTGCTATAGCTGAAAAATGCAGAATTTGGATTTACAAGATATATGACTTCATCCTGAGTCATCTCTTTCCTGGCTCTGCCATCCTTTGAACATCATTTATCCCTTAGTGAGGTGCTTTGGAGCTGTGTACCCCAGAAAAACATGTTCTGAGACTTAATCCATTCCTGCAAGTGTGAACCCATTGTAAGCATGACCTTTTGGTGAAGTCGCTGTAGTTAAGATGTGGCACACCTCAACCGGGGCTGATCTTGACCCTATTCCTGGGGTCCTTTATGAGCAGGATGAAATTCAGACACGTAGAGAAAAAGCTAAAGGAAGCAACCCCACGATGAAAGTCAATGGAATGTGAAGATAAAGGAGGAGCAGAGGAGACCACCATGAGCATTTCCATGGCACAGAGAAGCCCAGGACCAAAGCTCTCCGGCAGCCAGCCCCAAAATGCCAGTCTTTGAAAGGAAAGTATTGCCTTGATGATGACTTGATTTGGACTTCTATCCTGAAAACTATGAACCAATAAATGCCCATTGTTTAAGCCAATGCATTGCATGGCATTTGCTTTAGCAAGGAGGAAACTAAAACACTTTATCTCTATTAGCTTTTCTGCACAGGATTATTATATCAAATGAAATAACTAATATGAAAGTATTTTTAACTTTGGATTTCTGTGTAACTATTTCTGCTATACCATCCATGTATCAGAATGACAATGATTCACTAATACAACATTTAATCACAGATGCAGGTAGTTATCAGAAATAGGCATCAATGAGGGAAGCGAATTTATCGTGGGGTAAAATTAATGAAGATGGTCTCTCTACCCACTATTATCTGTCCCCAGTGACCTCACCCCAGACTGGCTGGTTCTTGCCTGCTGCCTTCGTCAACATAACTTACTGTCATTCTTCCTCATGAACTCACTTTTCACTTAAATTAGGGAGCTTCACAGGTAATTCTCACTTTTTCCAAAGTAAAATCCTACTTATTACATTATTATTATTATTATTTGCTTAAACAACTGAAATTTATAAGCTAACTTAAAAAAAATATTTTTATTGAGAAATCTTCACACATGTACGTTCCATACAAGGTGTACAATCAACGGCTCACAATATCACCCCATAGTTGTATACTCATCACCGGGATCATTTTAGGAACATTTGTATCACTCCAGAAAAAGAAATACAAAAACAAAAAAAAAGAAAAAAACAGACATACCATATCCCTTACCCCTCCCTCTCATTGACCACTAGTATTTCCATCCACCCAATTTATTTTACCCTTTGTCCCCCTTATTATTTATTTATTTCATCCATACATTACATAAATTTTAATGTCATTTATGCTTTAAACATTCTGTAATATGATAATGCATAGATATTTCTTAAATTATAAATTTAGCAATTTTGTTAGGAATCTTTTACCGCTAAAAATATCAAGACTTTTAAAAATATAATGTGCCATGGCAGAATGGGCAGGCATCAGATTCAAACACTGAACTTGTGATGGTTCCCAGACCCTCTCCCTGCTGCTGAGACCCACCATGGCAGGAAGAGGGAGTGTGGGAAAGTTCTTGCTGCCACAGTTGATCTTCTCGAAAGGTGGTTTCTAAACCTGATAGTCACAGTCACCTGAAAAACTTATTAAAATGCAGAGTTCCATTTTTCACATCCTGGAGACTCTGCTTCAGTAGATCTGGGAGAAATGGGATACCCTAGCTTCAGTCAGTTCTTTAAGTGCTTCTGGAGGCTGATTCAGCTTGGGCACCGCTACAGGGGACTGCCTCACTTCTCACCTCCACTTCCACCTCAACCCCTAATATACAACTGCCATCACCTATGCTACCAAAACTGCTCTTAATAATGCCCTCCTTTTGTTCAGACCACATGGTCCTCATTAATTGAACAAATATTTATGGTGGGTAGGCAGGCATTGTGTCACAAGAGTGAATGAGACATAGGCTCTGGATTTAAGGATTGTGTTCTTTACCAGTGGGGAGTATTTGGTACAATGTACTACACTTTTCCTTGTGAAATTCTCTCTCTTTCTCTCTCTCTCTCTCTCTCTCTCTACCTGCCCCTGCTCCCCCACCCATAATATCTTCTTTCCTATTTCTCAGATTGTTCACCCATAGACTCCTCAGGTTAAATGACAGTTCAACAAAAAGAAAAAACAAGAAAACTATCGGTAATGCAGCTAGAAAGGTTTGCAGAAATGAGGAGGTGATTCTGAGATGTTCCAATGATTTTATAGGAGGTAAAAAATGATCTAGTTTTCATTACATATCTTGGATTATGATTAAGTTTGATTAGCTACTTGCATTACATCTAGATAGAACACAGATATGACGAGCAAGACTCACAACAGGTGTTAATGAAGAAGCATATCCACTTATTAATGTGAAATACTTGCTGATTGAGTTCTCTTTATCTGATTATTGCTTATTCTCAAATTTTCAGCTTTCATTTAGGGATATCATCCAAGGCTTTTTGTAAGAGAAAACATAACTTCTCCTGCACATATAGAGTTTTTGTAATAAGGGGCTGCTCTATTCTCACATTTACCATAAATATTTGAAGGAAGCATGATGGAATTTGTCCACATCGATTTGCAATATATTGTTTTACTTTTTGCTTCTTCATTTTTCAAAGATGCACAGATAGCATTGATTGGTATAGAAGTTACTCTCTGAAAACCATAAGCTCTATTTTCAGTACTAATAATGACACTTCGGTAATCTGTTGTTTTCAACTACATTGCTAGGCTTTATAGAATTTGCAATAGGGCTTCTTCAGCTGAACGCATTCTGTACCCCTTTCCCTGTTGAAAAGTCCCCTCTTCTCCTTGTTCTAACTACAACTGTGTATATTCCTTTCCCCAACTCAAGAATTCTCTTGAGTTCTACTTGAGCTCTACTATGGCGATCTTGTTGGATGAGGGATTTATAATTTTAATTCTGAGTTGAAGTTTCCGCAACACCTTTCGTGGGTCTGTGCCTGTGCAGTGAACAGTTATGGGGGAGGAGCATGAGGGGGAGAACGGCGCTTCCTCCTTCCTTTTACAAATTTTCCGCCTGAGATTTGTCCACAATCATTTTATGGGGAGGAAGGTGGGGGCAGGGGGCAGGTCCAGAATATCCTTTGTTTCTGACAGTCTAAAAAGGAAGGCTGGTTGGTTGGTCCATCTGTAGTCATTACCAGCCAAAGCACCTCTCTGCCTTTTGCCAACCTCTGTCACATTAAAAAGAATTTGCAATTAGTTCTTTGGTGTTTAACTCTTACATGCGAATTGACCATCATTAATTATCTAACTTTTGAGGAGAGATTCCAGCATAAAGAGATCGAACAAACAAATAAAACCTGGGAATTGCAAGAAACAGAAGAGAGGTAATGATGTGGATTTTGTTTTAATTTAGGGGTGGGAGCTTAGATGTTACAGGGAATTTCGATTTTTTCTTATAAGACTCAGTGTTCTCTGACTTTTAAAACAAATCTTTTTAATGTGTTTATCTGATAAAAAATGTTAAAAGCAGGAAAAATAGGTAATTCCAGTATCTGATTGCAAATCTTTCAGTCTCCTAAAAACTTGTGGGTGGAATGCTCAATGCCAGCTTCTTATTTAATTTGGCTGTTGAGGTCATTTGCTGATACTCTAATTTCTGTATACCTCCTGATTCTCATGGGAAAGTTGCTTAGATTGAAGCATGCACTTCCTTTCCCCTATGCCTCAAGGTGCTGAGAATGACACTGGACACAGGTCCACAGAAGAGAAGAGCTCCAGCACAGCAGGGCAGGGACAGTGAGCTGCCCTGGGGGATGGGACGTCTCAGAAGGAAACCTTAGCTGCTTATTGTATAGCTTGAAATATTCTAAAGTTTTAGAATATTAGGCTAATTCAAATGTGAATAAGGAGATGGTACAGGATCCTGGTGTGTTTAGGACCTACTAATTTCCAGGCACTATAGTAGGTGCTTTCTAATTTTTTCTAATCACACAACTTTGCAGGAGATGTTTTTATTTGCAACTTACCGATGGGAAAAGCCTGACATCACCTGATTTTGCAAAGGGGCAACCAATCAGCTATGTCTGATTAAAATCTCTTTATTGTAAATTGCTACCTCCCAGGTATACTGTAACATGAAATACTTTTAAAGACAAATATATGTAATTTGAGTCCTCATACCATTTTGGGTTGTTTGCATTGTGATTACCTCACCATGTATGACCAAGGTAGCTATAAAAAGGTTTGGGTGCTGGAATGTGTATGTTTGCCCCTAGGAGAGTGGTGGGTGGGAAGAGAGAGGGCTTGATGGGGTCACGGCATTTAAATAAGTCTGAACTATAAAGAGAGGATATTGTCCCATTTTCAGTTCTTCCAGTTTTTATGATGGGTCTACAGGAGAAACCCAGTCTGGATTTGTCTCTAATTAGAGTCTCTAATTAGTCATTATTTTCTAAGGATTAATGTCCTTAGAAAAAAAAGGCAAGGCGTCAAGCTCAAAAGCTATAGAAAAGAGCAGAGGTAGAATTTAGTAATATTATATAGAATTTAGTAATATTATTCTGTGGGAGTTGTATACTTTATGGCTATTTTCTGTTTATAACAATTGGGGTGGAGAAACTTCTTTAAAAATATAAAGTATTTTAATATAAATATTCGATACCTGATGATACACACGCTAGGTGTAGATTTGGGAAATCTGGTGCCTGGTTTGGGCAATGGCAATCCACCACGTCCTCTCTCTCCCTGTCCACTGAGATGGGTGGGGGTGGGGGAGGGGTGGGGGAGGGGGAGGGGGGAGCTGGCCGTCAGCGCGGCAGGGACACCCGGGGCTGGGAAGGGACCGGGGTTGGGGGTGGGGGGGAACGGAGCCCTGTCTGTTGGGATTCCGTGGAGTCATCGCAGGCGCTGCGTCTTCCAGGTACAGAGCCATCGTGAACCCCATGGACGTGCAGGCGTCGGGGGCGCTGCTGCGGACCTGCGCCACGGCGGGCGGCATCTGGGTGGTGTCGGTGCTGCTGGCGGTCCCCGAGGCCGTGTTCGCCGAGGTGGCGCCGGTCGCCAGCCTGGACAACGGCAGCTTCTCCGCGTGTATCCCCTACCCGCCGGCGGACGAGCTGCACCCGAAGGTCCACTCCATGCTCCTCTTCCTGGTCTACTTCCTCATCCCGCTGGCTGTCATCAGCGTGTACTACTACCACATCGCCAGGACCTTGATTAAAAGCGCCCACAATCTTCCCGGGGAGTCCAACGAGCACGCCAAGAAGCAGGTAAGCCGGGCGGGGGCGCGGAGACGCTGCGGGCTGCTCTCACTCAGGGGGCCGACTAGCCTAACCAGAGGGGTTTGGGGGGACCCCTCTTTGTCGTCGTGTCAGAACTCCCTAAAGACCCGCTTGCTGGAGCAGTCCGAAATTCCACCGTTAGACATCAGTGTCTTTGAAGACTTCTCATTAAGTGCAAATATTCGTGTAAAGAACAGCACAATAAACCAGAATCCTTCGCATTGGAAGGATAAATGTGCTTAGTTATTGATTCTTCTCCCATTACCCCAATCAGGACGGTAGGGGCCTGGAGCAACGACGTCCGGGAAAGGACTGTCAGTCCTGCCTGGGATCTGGGGATGGCTTGGGTGGGTGGTGGGAGAGGAGATGGTGGGGACAGAGAGGGAGGGGGTGTGTGCAGAGCAGTCCTGGGTCTCACTCAACGTAGGAACCTTCCCTGCAAAGACTGTCTACTAATTCCCAACACCACCACCCACCTTACACTTCATTAAAGGATATTCTGAATTAATTACAGATAAGCCCCATCATGCTGCTCCACAAAGAGAATGAAATACTGTTCACCGAAAGCAGAGTTTCAAGTTGCATGTCCATGCAGTCCTAGAGATGCACTGCCAAGGAGTTCTGTAGGTACAGGCAGGTCAGGCGTGCCTGCGCTCCAGTTCGAAGGTGAAACTCTTGAATCCCAGATGATTGCAAAGCACTGCATGTGGAGACACGCAGTTGGAGGTTTCTTGCATGGGAGGTCACCACGTTTGCTGAAGACCATCTACATCTGCTTTAACAATGGCTACAAAAGCTCAACCAATAATCAAAGTGAAAGCTAGAAAAATCAATAGATTAATGGAAGAATAATGGAATAGACTAAGGGAAAATATCTCATAGACTACAACTTTTCCTTTATATTCAGTTGATTTATTCAGAGGCCTGTGAGCCAATTTGTGTTCCAATTTGGGTGTTTGAGTTTTTCCTTTAGTTTCTAAAGTCGAATTCTTCCCACTCCCTCCCCCTTCTTTTTGGTTTTGAAAATGGGCCTGCTTCTGCCTTGTATTTGTGAGTTTCCCTCGTGGGACCTGTGAACTAGGACTGGGTGCCTGGGTCTCTATGTCAAACCAGAGACCATCTCAGCGTCCACATGTCCAAGCCCATGAGTCCAGGCCCACTGCCAGGGAGGCGCTGCCAAGTAAGATGGTGTCTGGGCGCCCCTGGGGAAGCGGGTGGAGGACAGTGCTCAGACACATCCTGGTTTCTTGAATGTATTCCGGTTGACAGCAGGTGGTTTGAGCTCAGAAAATTTTTGTTGCCCACTCTCAGTATTTTTTCGTAGACTATATTTCATGTTCACGTTGCCTTATTTAAAACTTTGAACAAGTTAGTCAGATATGAGCTATACTTTGGACTCTAGATTCTAGATGTTAAAGGATTGTTTTGGATTAAATAAAAGATTAATGTCCAGTTTTTGAAATTTGTCTAATTATCACATTCTTGAAACTTTCCTATCAAACAGTAAACACTGTTTGCACATTTTATGAAGAAAGAAAATGCATTTATATATTTTTAAAGTAAGCTAACAGCGATGTTTACAAGATTGACAGTTATGTTAGATGCTTTTGATTTGTATGAATCAGGAGTTTAAATCTCAAGTTCTTTTTGTGGCATAAGGGTTAGAAAAATCATGCCCTACTTTAACAGAGCATTTTTTTTTCCTATTTTAAATGACTAATGTTTGAAAAGTACCTACGCTTGAATACATTCTATGGCTCCTTAGTTATAGTGAACACAATGAGACATTAAAAAAGAAGAAAACAGTTAAAAATAAGAGAGCATTTGTTTAAGATCATAGTTTTAACATGAAGCTATAGCCATTTATTCATAATTTATCATCTTTCCTTGCATAAGTTGTCCAATATTTTGTGATGAAAATAGTGCAGTGACCAAATAAGTTCCATAGAACTGTTAAAAACTCCTTGCTTTGCTGAGGAAAATAAATAGTTTTTGCATTTTGGGTGCCTTTTCATGCTATGGTAAGTTTTACTCCTTTTGCTCCAAGGTAAACTGAGGCCGCGGCTGCTGTTTTCACTTGACCCAGTCCGTGGGCACGTTTCTTTCTCTTTTCAGATGGAAACCCGGAAACGCCTGGCTAAGACCGTGCTGGTTTTCGTGGGCTGTTTCATCTTCTGCTGGTTTCCAAATCACATCCTCTACCTGTATCGCTCTTTCCACTACAAGGAGATCGACCTGTCTCTAGGACACATGATCGTCACTTTGGTCGCCCGGGTGCTGAGCTTTTGCAATTCTTGTGTCAACCCGTTTGCCCTTTATCTGCTCAGCGACAGCTTCAGGAGGCATTTCAACAGCCAGCTCTGCTGTGGGAGGGAGTCCCGCGGAGACAGGTCCTCTAGCAACTTCCTCAGCTCCTCCGCACTGCGTACCACGTCTCTGAAGAGCTCTGCTAAGAACCTGGTGGCCAGTTCTGCTCTCCTAAGTGGGCCCGGCACCAGGCAGGACAGGGCGCTGTGATTCAGCTCACCATCTGGGAGGGAGGAACCAACTCCTCTACCCCCGTTGAGCAGAGTGGAAGGAAACACCTTTCCCATTCTTACGATTGTTCAGAGGATTCTTTAGAGGATTTCCCAACTGACTTAGAAAAACCAAGACAAACACGCCTAGCGTTTTTCTCAGAGCAGGACTTTAAATTACCATAAAAATATATATTGTTCACATTGAAAACTATTTGAAAGGCAGTCCACATCAGTCAATATTGCTTCAGGATTTAGGCTTTTGCTAGAGCTGACTCCAGCATATTTATCTTACATTTGTTTGGTCTTGACGCAAGAAATGAATTCATATATTGACTCAGCTGTTTAAGGAGGGAATATTAAAACTCTATTATTATTTGAAATATAAGTCATATTCTCTGGGTGAATTTTATTCCTGACTAGTGCATGTGTTTCTCTTCATTTTAATATAATAGTAGAAAGTGCAGCATAATCAAAAGTCAATAATATTGAATCTAATTCTTTGCATGATTAATCCTAATTTATAGAAATAGTTTATGTCAATCCCTTCTAGGTCTATGACTAAAAGCTATGATGGTATTTGTATTATGAATAGTAAGTGTTCAATTCCATCAAAGTGAAACAGGTATCATGTGTCCAAATCACAAAGCTATGACTCGGAGAGAAACATGGCCAACTCTGTATGTATTGCTAAATCCCTTACTTTTTGGATAATTCTGTATGAATATGACAAAATTTGTGTAATTCTGGTGCATTCAACAATCTACTCATCATCTCATGCAATTGCTGGCTGACTGTTGTGTGAATTATCACTTAGGAACTTTTACTCTGTGTGACATTTCAGCTTTCCCTGAATCACTGTCTGGGGTTAGCGCACCAACTTGTAAACCTGGTCTCAATTAAATGCTAAAAGTTACCCCCTTTTAAGCATGTATCAATAAATATAATAGTGAACCAATATATTTCATACTATTTCTCTTTTCAAATTTATTAAGTAGAAGTAAACTGTAAGCCTAATTAGTAACTTATATTAAGCTCTTAAACTCCTCTAACCATGCAATTTAAGATATGAGATGTTCAATCTTAGAAACAATGCAAAATGTAAATGGAAACAAATTGCTATAATGGCTAGTAATAATAATAATAATAACAATAATAAACATTAGTCAAATGTTTTTCACATTCTAAACACAATCTGAGAAATATCCTAGTTATGATGTTTCTTGCATAGGTTAGAGTTGGAGGCTTGGAAATATGAAGTCACTGATAATCACATGGCCACGTGGAGGAGCTGGCCTCTAAAACCAGATGCCCCACCAGGGGATGGAACCCACTCTTCCACCACTCTCAATTGTGGCCTTTTTCCGCCTTGAATAGTCTTCTCAACCTGCTGTGCAAAGCTGTCGATCCATGCATCAGAAAAGTGCACATGCAAATAATCTACGCAAATTTTGTCTTGACTTTGCGTATTGTGGAAACTTTTTAAGGCCCATCCATGGTACCTTAAAGAGTGTTGGGCCACAAGGTAAGAATCCTTTCTCAATGTAAAAGCTTTTCCTTGCTGATGGGGTGTATTCACATACACACTCATGCACACATATCTGCATGCAGACATACATATGTGCATATATATGTATATGATGAAGTTTGAATATATATCTTGCAAGATCTTTCTAGTTTCATGTATAGATATATGTAGTTTCATCTTGTACATATCTTGTAAATATATATAGATACAAGATATGCATAAACCTGTATATGAAACAATATCTATATAGGAAACTAGAAAGATGTATGCGTATCATAAGTATAAAGTATTGATAATTTAAGCTTGTGAATCATATTTCTACATAATCTCATATCTGACTTGTTTTACAACAACGAAGAACATTCGCTGTTTAAATATTTTAGAAAATGTTCACTTATGCATATTTTGTTAAAACATTTTTCTGTAATGAAACTAATTGAGTAACAGTGGCACTGTACATTGCAGTTTTTTCTTTTGTAATAAAGGAATTTTAACAATAGCCACCTATTTGAATAGTTTCAAGACTGGCTGTTTACATGTTCCTTCTGGCTCTATATTTTTTATTTCCTTGCTGATTGCTATTATATTGCTATTTATGTTTGTGGCAGATAACATCATGCCCCCCGCAAGTCTTACCCCCAAGTCCTGTGGGTATGAACTTGTTTGTAAATAGCATATTTGGAGGTGACAAGGTCAAACTAAATCAGGGTGGGCCTCAACCCAGTATGACTGGAGTCCTTATCCACACAGGGAATTTGGGCGTAGTATGAGACAGAGATTGTTCTGGATGCCAGCAGGGCAGCGTCAGAACGCTACAAACTTCAAGGGAAGCACGGTCTTTCAGACCCCTTTATTTTGGACTTCTTGCCCCCAAGCTGTGAGCTGAGGAATTCTGGTTGTTTGTCATTCAGTTTGTGGTGTTTGTCATGGCAGCTGTGGGAAAAAAGTCAGAATTTCTGTTAACATCGGGGCCTTCTCTGTGAAGCCTTGGTCAGTATTAATGTCTGTGCACTAATTAAGCAGGTTGAGGATTATCTGCAAAAGCTAGTTTTTGAATCTCACTATTGTAATCTACAGCTTGGTTATAATTCTAATTTACTCATTAACTATTATGATTTCTCATTTTCAAGAAAGTCTGTGAACTGCACCATTTTCTCAAATATGCCCTCTCTTTGGAATAGCTACCTGAGAATTGCAATCATAGCACAGATACGGGGAGGTATGCTCATGCTAGTCAGGGTATTTAATGTTTGCTTTCATCACACACTTTCCAAATTAAACAAAACTTCATGCCTTACGCATACACACCCTCACACGTGTATGAGACTGGCTGCACATCAAATTTAGAGCTTAAACTTCGATGTTTTTATTGTATTTCATATTTATTTAGTTTACAGCTAGTTGTTTTATATATTTATTTTTAGAAATATTTATATTAATTTCTGGGCATTTGGAGATCTTCATAGTTATTATCAAAGAATGAAGTTAAAAGAAAAAACCCCACAATTTATCTGTAAATTATACTATAAAAGGAAACTAATCTAATGATACTAGCCAGAAGTAGAACAACCTTCCCAAATTCCAAAATGTTAAAATAAAAATGCATTGAGACAAATTGACTCTTAGAAATGCAATCATTTATTGATGCATACAATTGCATTAGAATTCTCTTAATTCTGGAAATACTTCAGGAAAACACTATATCTATGTATTACTATCTATCATAATGTGGGGCAATTTTACCAAACTGCTATAATTTTTAATGTAGAAATAAGATATGTATTTTAATGTGGTGCTTTTCTTTAAACCAGGAGTAGTTGAAAAGAAATAAAAAAGGATAGAGTCCTTGGAAAACTTGGGACCAGAGAATGCTCCCTCTAAGGTTTTATCTGTAAAACGGGTTAACAACATTTCAAGGGTGAAATTAAGTAATGCCAGCGAAGTACTCACCTTGTGCCTGTGAACTGATAAATATTCAACAAGGTAGCTTTTTCATCATGTTTTAAGGTAACTTTCTTTGTGCAACATAATAATAATAAAGTTTGTTAAACATTTATTGTGTGCCACACCCCGTCCTATATCCTTAAAGGAATGCATCTTAATAGCTTATAAGGCAGGTACTTTTGGATTCCAGTGGGATGGATGAGGGTACTGGGGCTAATAAACAGTTGAGATAATAGTGGAGAAGCTAGTTGTTGAATTCTTGTCTTTTTGACTTTGAATTCATACATTCAGTAGATATTCAATATCATAGTCAGTGCAGGAATCCAGAGTTCAGATAATTCCTTGGAAGATATAAATAGGCTTGTCAACACTTTTCTCCCCGAAATACAGAAGTTAATTAAAGATGGAGGGCAAAAAGGATGGTTTTCTGAGTTTATGCGTATCATTTCTAGGGCAAAATCAATGGCTTAAATTGTGTGTCTCTCAAATAAATACCTTCAAAAGAATAAATTTCATATATAAAAACATGGGACCATAATTTCTGTCCCTAAATTTCTTTCTCTATTTTGTAATCCTATGTACAAAAGGAAGGAGAGGAATAAAGCATTTTACATGCTATGTGAAAAAGGAAGGAGAGAAATAAAACATTTTTGACACCAAAACATTAATTTTATTTGACTTTGCTTGTTAGAACATGTCTTAAGTGTTTATATGATCCTACAGAGTTGTAAAATATTTAATGGATTTTGACCAAGTGTCATGTTCTCATCTACTAATATTTTATTTCTGACTTCATTACTCACTCAGGTAATATTTCCACAGAATTTTTTGAGAAATGAGATGTTTTGACCATCAGGTTTCTGTGAAAATAGAATAAGCATGTGTATTTCTATGTGAAATAAACTAATTGTTCTCTTTAGAATAAAAAGAAAAAGAAGAACAAGGCATGAGTAACTATGGTTACTTTTGGTGGAGAAAGTCATATTTTAGAAAGTTGTAAAATAAATTCTGGTTATAACTACACCTTTTATGATCATTGGAAGGAATTTTACTTACATGCAATGGCTACAGAATTTTACACAATTTCTTTTCCTAAGTTATTTTGTAGAGTTTTCCGAGTGCTTTGTTTTTTTCTATATTTTGTATTTTTCACCACAATTTCAGGCAGGAAGTTTTCTCCTATGCAGAGCCAATCTTAAACTGTGGTGGGTACTTTGTATTAGTGGTACTATAAAAGAAAACCTAACCAAGATTTTATTTCTGGTAACTAACTCTCCTCTTGAACAATAAACATATACTAATTAGCCATTATCCCCCATAGTGGAAGAATAAAGAAAATTAAACCCACTAAGGTATCTAAAAAGTATTTTACGAAAGTTAATGGTGCTTAATGAAACTATTTAAAATGATACTTAATAGAACTATTTAAAATGGGTAACCTGCAATTATTTGTGGTATTTTGGCATGGCATATAATCAAATCTGAAAATGAAGTGCAAGAATATTCAACTTCTGTTTTCACAAGTTAGAAGAGTTCATTTATACTTAAAACTTTACATTTTCTGCTAAATGTTAGAAATCCACTTCCTTTCTTTGGTATTCTGCTACTTTCTTCAAGTAAAACAGGGTAATCTTCAGAGTATGATGCACCATTTCACGTTTCTTTATGTGTGTGTGCACAAAGAAGCGAGAGCGTGTAAGCGTGGTCCCATGAGAGTAAAAGCAACGCCCCCCAAATAATTGTCACATGTTCCTATTATCTCCACCAGACTTATGCAACCTCATGAGTTCCGTCTGGTCAACATTAACCGAATGGCAAAGCAGGAAGAATTTGGTCAAGTGGTGATATGCTGTCTTTTAGACACATTGCAATTCAAGGACTAATTGGAATTACTGCACACTTCTAACTTACTCTAAAAACATAAATCTATCTGAATAGCAAATTACACACAGCACTGTTATTTTTGCCTATGTGTTTGATCAAATACATCTCTTGGAATTAATGAGAGCTGTGTCAGAATGCACGCTGGATCTCAGGTGTGAGCTGCATGCTTCGCTTTTTATTTTCAGCCAAAGCTGTAATAAGCTTTCTAGAGTATTTAAAAATTAGAACTTGCCTTTCTTCTCCAGGCAGTTTGCCAAGAAGCATATTAGCAGGATGCAGCACTATTTGAATAAAATGATTTGGCATATCTCACTGCACAGACCGGAGGATACATTTTCTTTCAGGAGAATTTATTATTAGAGGATGAAATCAAGAGATTGAAAACAAAGATAAATGTTTGAACCATGTGTTTTTAGGTGTTCATTCTATATTGATCTCAGTTTTAGAATGCAAGAGTGGCTCTTTTTTTTTTAAGAGTGGCTTCTTCTTAATTAACAAAATATTACTTTGTGAAATTAAGGTAGGAAAGTTATATCTTTGAAGACAAAATGACACAGTTAGGGAACGTTAATTTTGCAATCTTCTTAGAACATTAATTTGTTGTCAATTGGACAGACTTCTATTTAAATTTTCACATAAGTATACCTTTTCCTTTGCTAACATTTCCTTAAATCATTCAAAATCTAAGTATAAATGTAAATATAATTTCCTGTTATGATACTTATATCATTTTATAGTTGAAACCTGTACCCTGCTAAATACTTGTAAGGAATATTTTATTCCTCCTCTGCAATGATTAAAAAAATCAAACTAGTAAAAAGCTACAAAATGACCCAATTTCACTACCTACAAGCCTACTTTTCCTTTTCTCTGGTTTTAGTGGTGACGTAAATTTTCTTTTATTAGAAAACAATAATGATTTTGAGGTTTACAAAATTGCAAGTATTCCAATTCACTATGATGGTTTGGAGCTATGTATCCCATCTAACAGATTTTAAAACTTTACACACTCCTGTGCGTGTCAACCCAGTGTAAGTAGGACCTCTTGATGGGTTTCCTTCAGTTAAGGTGTGGCCCAACTCAATGAGGAAGCATCTGAATCTTATTACTGGGGGACGTTCTAAGGAGAATGAGATTCAGACACAGAGAGAGAAAGGCACAGAGGGCGCCTCGGAAGCTGAAAGCCAGTGGAAGCTGGTGGAGCAGGCAGAGACCAGGAGAAGCTGCCATGTGCCTGCCATGCAACAAGGGTCCAAGGACCAGGATTGCTGGCAGCTAACCCCAGAACCCCAGGCTTCAGGAGGAAAGCATAATCTTGCCAACATCTTGATCTGCATTCTCCTAGCCTCGAAACCGTGAGCCAATAAACACCCACTGCTCAAGCCAACCCATTGCATTGTGTTTGCTCTAGCAGTGAGGAAACCAAAACAGGGGCCTACCAACCAATCCTAGAATTATTTAGGGTATTGGTGTGATTGTTCAATCAGATTCTGACGTTTGGATTTCTAAGATACATTTTCTTTTTATATTTTATTGCAAAACTATATTCATAACTTTGGACTTTTGTATCTAAAAAAGAAACTCTTCTTTTCTTCCATGCTTTTCCTGTTAATGGATGAATGGATGGTGGTGGGTGAATGCTAATTTGAACCATTTGTCATGAAAAATAATACCCAAAGGAATAGTTAAACCCATACTTGTGATTCTTACAATTTCAAAATTAGTCGTTCATTATTAATTAATATTCATCCTGTTATTTGAAATCTTACAGAATTCAGTGTCTTGAGTAAAGGATTTGATGGCAGTTTGCTTTAAACCTGTCATATATGATTTGGCAACATAGATTGTGACAACTCAACATGTGTTTTGGGGGGATATAATTCAACCCCTAACAGTATGGATTCCCCTTATTTAAGGGGATAATGAATTTAATTCAAATAAAATTAGAATGAGTTCTAATCTGCACTTCCTTTCTATTCCACTTTAGAATCATGGCATTGTTGGATTACTATTCTTAGATTTTTGAATATTGTGTCACTTTAGTGTACTGCCTGATTTTACCATGAGAGGTCATTGACTTCAATTATTCTTTCTCTTTAAAGCAAGGGTGATTACTTTCTATATTCTTTTACTTAATTTAAAAATCTTAGTGTGTCATAAATAACAATTTTTTCTAGTAATAATACAAATTAATCAAACTCTATTTTAAGGGCCATCATCTGAGGAAAACATAGAAAACGGAAAAAAAACTTATGAAATTTGTAGTTGTTTACAACAAGGAGAAAGGTATATTATAGCACTTAGACGAAAGATAAATGAAATAGGAGGTGCCAAGGTAGTTCAGTGGTAGAATTCTTGCCTGCCATGTGGGAGACCCAGGTCCGATTCCCATTCCATGCACTTCCCAAAAAAACAAACAAACAAGCAAAATAAACAAGAAAACCAACCAAACAAACAAAAAATTCAACAAATGGTGCTGCAGTAACGGGATACTCAAATGGAAAAATAATGAAATGTGACCTCGCCATACAATGATGTCTGCAGCTAGTTCATCATCCTCAAACTTTGTTCTCCCATTCCTTTCACATTTTGGCAGATGTTGGCTAGTCTGGATAATGGCCATAATTGTATACGTTCAGTTTTAACCAAAGGCCATTACAAAGGCTTCATACACACACAAAGGAAATGTAATAAAGCTGAAGCTGCTCTTTTCAGACATAAATGTTTTGACTGGAGAAAAAAGTTGTCTGATTTCAACCACATACTCTAACAAGATAGAAGATTGTACCCACCACTGTATGTTTTGAGGGAGTCTTTACTTGAGTCAAACTTCAATATTTGAGGAGTCTATTCTGCTTTAACAGTTTGGTGTGTCATGAATATAAGCATGCCTTACATGGTTTTCAGTTGAGGTAGCAGTCTAGTAATGATTAAAACTACTGCTGCAGAAAGTATTTTTGGAGCATACTCTTCAGAAATGTATTATAGGGTTTAATGTATTTTGGCATCAGAATCTCTAGTCTCCTCTGATAGAGGAGTGACATAGGAAAGAAAGCATCCCTTAACTCAAATTTTCATAAGGTTATTCATGATTAAGTGAAAGTGCCTGAGTCTGGAATCTTGATGCTAAAATTGGCCTGTAAAGACTATTTTTTTGTTTGTTTTTTGCACACATTCTTTATGATTGGGTAGCATCTGTGCTGGTTTGAATCTGTGGTGGATTTCAGAAAATCCATTTCCTTTCATCCTCATTCAGTATTGCTGGCTGGCAGCTTTTTGATTGTTCCCTTGGAGATATGACTCCCACAATTGTGGGTGGTAACTTTTTTTTGTTTTTTGGTTAGGTGGTAAGTTTTGATTGGATGGTTTCCATGGAGATGTGTCTCCACCCATTCCAGGTGAGTCTTGATTAATTTACTGGAATCCTTTAAAAGAGGTAGCATTTTGGAGTGATTTTTTTTTAGGGCCTAGAAAATCGCAGAGCCTGGGCAGCCAGAAACATTTGAAGATGAAGAAGGAAAATGCACCCTGGGGAGCTCCATGAAACAAGAAGCTGGGAGAGAAACCTAGCAGATGTTGCCATGTTTGCCATGTGCCTTTCCAGTTGAAAGAGAAATCCTGAACATCACCAGCCTTTTTTGAGTGAAGATAACCTTTTGTTGGTGCCTTAATTTGGACATTTTTATAGACTTATGTTATTGGGACAATTTCATGGCCTCAGGACTATAAACTTGCAACTTACTAAATTCCCCTTTTTAAAAGCCATTCTGTTTCTGGTATATTACATTCCGGTAGCTAGCAAACTACAACAGCATCCTTGTTTCCTAGAGACTTACAAGCAATACTGTTTCAACAGAGTGTCAAACATCTGGATCAAAAGCAAAATACCTGCACAATCACCTGCTCTGGATTTTTCAAAGGCATCTCATCATTAACGTGTCTGCAGCTAGTTCATCATCCCCAAACCTGGTTCTCCCATTCCTTTCACATTTTGGCAGATGTTGACTAGTCTGGATACTGGCCATAACTGTATACGTTCAGTTCTAACCAAAGGCTTCACTTGCAGGCCTCACAGGGGAAAGCTGCCCTCCATCACAAATATGCTGAACAGCCAGTGCACTGCGGTCTGGGCAAGGAGTGGCAGCCAAGGACTCAGGTCCCCGTGGACAAGCCGTGTTCTTATCCATGTCTGCATCCCCAGCCCAGACACCTCCATTTCAAGGCCTACCTCCTAGGGGCTTGAAGTTGAGACCCTCCCCGGGCACCTCTGCTGAAATCTTCTCATTGGGAGGAAGAAAGACATGTTTTCCCACTCATTACTCAGTAATTTTCCACTCCTAACTCTTCCCTCTTCCCTTCCTCCCCGGATCCCCAGATCCAGGAAACCAAGAAACCATTTGTTTGGGGCCCCCATCCCCAGTATTTATGCTGAGCTGTCTGACTCTTGCCCAGTGATGCTGCTCCATGGGGGAAATGAACACCTGGGGAACTGGCTCTTCCTCCAGGTTAGCCCCTTGCTTCTACATTGCAGTGAGTGATTAAAGATGTGGCTGAACTGTCATTTTGACTTGTCTAAATTGCTATTCTGATACCTGGCAGCTCAGCTCCTTCAGCTCAAGTCAGCGCTTAAGAAATGTCATGCCTTCCCCTCTTTACTGAAGGAAAACAAACCCAGTGTTATAAATCTTGCTTCTTCTTTCTCTTCCTGTCTACGCTGAAACCATCAACAAGTCTTGTCGATTTTTCTTCCTAAGTATATCGAGTCTTTCACTATTTTGCCATTTCCCCAGTTACCTCATATTCTAAGTCACCAATTCTCTTGTAATGAGCTCTTAACCAGTCTCTCTGTTTTCATTTTTGTATCAAATGAAATCCATACTCCATACTTGAACAGAAATCATGTTAAATTTAAGTCAGATCACATCATGCCCTGTCTCCCATTACTCTTGGAATAAAATAAAGACTTCTTACTTAATCTGCATAAACTGGTCCTTGACCACTTTTTCAAATTCATTTCCTCATTGAACTTCAACCTCACACAAACTTGTTTGCACTTCCATACCGTTGCTTTCATGCATTCTGTCTAGAACACTCCTCTTTCAGCTCTTTGCATGGCCAACTCTTTCCTGCCAGGGAGGTTTCCATGATCGAACTATTTGTTGTAACCACTCTCAAATCATTGATCATATTACCTGGTCCTGATTTAATTCCTCATAGCACTTACATTGTTACGTTTTTTTTACATGCTTGGATAGTCTTTCTCTTTCATCTTGAGTATAAATCCTGTAAAAGCCAGAACTTCTCTCTCTTGGTTTTACTATAACCCTAGAGCTTAAAACAGTTCCTGGAACGTAGTTTGATAAAGTTGGTGCCCATCACATCACTGTAGACTGGATAAATGAAGGGTTGAATCGTGCTCTGCTGAGGAATATAGAGAGTACTTGGAAATAATGAAAGAACTTTTGTATGTGATGTCTCAAAGCATCATCTTATATCCTCCTTTCCTAATCACTGAAACTCTTATTTTGAAGAGGGATTAGATGACAATTGACCCAGGTCTATGGAGTATACCCTATTGTTATCCTCTGCTTACTATATGGAGATAAACACGGATTCCCCCATTCCCGGCAGCCACAATGTTTCACAGATTTGTACTTTGTGTATCCCAAAGTTTGAAGTTTCTTACAAACTGTCTTTAGGTAGTATTTCCCATGGAAGATACTAAAGGTGTAAAGCAAACCTGCAATTCTTTCCCTGTATGTATGCTACATGGGGCACTCATGCCTTTGGATTTGACTTCTTAAATACCTTGGAGTTTTGAGTGAGAAGAGAGCTCAGAGTTGCTCAATTTTTGTGCATCCTGAGAATATGTTTTGCAAATCAAAGCCATGAGTGACCATGAGCCCACTGTGCCTGGAGGGTGTTCTCCCATTGTACCTTCACAAGGGCATCCATTTTGGGGGGCTTATAATTGAAAACTGACTGTATTCTGTTCTGTCTGATGGTTCTGCTAAGTGAGAAAAAGAAACACAATCTGAGATATTAGTAAATAAACTGCTGAATCGGTTTTACATGAAAATGTGTAAAATTTATGAAAACAGCTGTCAAATATTTTCCAGGCCAAATAGTTGTGGTTGGCTATAGTTGACTGATTAGAATACAAAGACCAGAGACTACTTTATTTCAGCCACAGAGATCTGCTATTGTGAATACTTGGTTATCTGATCTCGCTCTTGTATTGAAAAATTTGAAATTCTAAGTGCTATAAATTCCATACTTTAAGTTATTTCCCAGCCTCTCACTCATCAGAATTTGTTTATTTTACCCACTGAGATGCATGCTGCCAGCAAAGGCTGTGATGCAGTGGAATGACAGAACTGAGGAAGCTGAAAACTAGGCATGCTGGTTTGAAGTTGTGTACCACAGAAAAGCCATGTTCTTTAATCCTGATTCAATATTGTTGGGTGGGACCTTTTGATGAGGTGGTTTCCATGGAGATGTGTCTCCACCCATTCAAGGAGGGTCTTAATCCACTTACTGGAGTCCTTTTGAGAGGGAAGGATAAGGGGTTTGATACATATGAGTTTTTTCTTTTTCCTGAAGCAATACAAATGTTCTAAAAAGTGATCATGGTGATGAATAAACAACTATGTGAGGCATTGATTGTACACGATGTATGGAATGTTGGTGTATTAAGATGATGCAGTGAGAATAAGTGTGTGGATTTTAAAGAAGGAGAAGCAGGTTCTTCACTAGGATTGTTGTGCTGTCAGGATGCAGATATAGAGTTGCTGGAGGACATGGAGGAGCATTTGAGGGGATCCTACTTGAGGTTGAAGTTAAATTGATGCAGAGATATTGGAGCCAAGATAGGAAGAGACTATAAAGATACTCTCAACTTGTCTGAGAAACAGGATCAGCCATGCCTGCAGTTAGAGGTAGGCAAGGCACATACTTCATTTTTAATTATTTGCTTAACATCGTAAGAACTGCAAAGAAACTAATTTTCCTAGTCATAGAAACTAGAATTTGGAATTAGAGCATTTTGAGTGTTGGACCCTGAAATGTGGGAATAGAGTCAAGTTAGGTGTGAAATCCAAAGGGCAGAACCAGGGTGATCACACTTGATTGACCAAGAACTCACGGTATCACTAGGAAAAGAAGTCTTTGTTATTCTTTGTCTAGTGGGTATGTTACATGCTATTGACTGGAGACATTGTGGGCTGTTCTCTCTTTTCCTTTTCTCCAAATTTTTTTATTGGGAATATTTCTGTTATGAGTTAAATCGTTCCAATGTGATTAAGTATGCTATTTAGCTTTGGGTTGTTATCTCATCAAGCAAGGTCTATACACAATCCATATATGGTGGATTTGAATCTGAATGTAAGGACTGACATTACTTTGTAATATGCACATAATGCACGTAATATGGCACATTTTGTCAGTAAGGGAATTTATGAATTGTGTGGGAGATTAAATAGTGAATATTTATTTTTAAAATATCTGCCCAGCATTTATTTTCCCTTCTGTACTGGAGCTCTGATTTTCCTCTGATGAACCTGCCCCACCCTCCTTCTCAGTCCATGTGGTTTAGGGGGTCTGACCTTGTGCCTCTATCCAGCATTGGGCATATAATGAGGCCCACCCACCTGGTACCATGTTGGTGAGAGGAAGGCCTGTGACACATGCTGGGATGCTCTGAGTTTGTGAGTCTTCTTGGGAAACAAGACCTAATACCCATCAGAGGTGGAAAGAGTGATAAAATGTAAGTCTAGCATTGCTGCCATCCATTGCTCCCACGTACTGGGAGAGGCTGCCTAAGACTTAAGTCAACAGAGAAGAAGTCAGAGCCTGGAGGTGGAGGGTGAAGTAAATAGCTATGCTGGCTTTGCCTTTAGGCATTTCAGCTATGTGAGCCAACATACTCTCTCTCTATGTCTTTCTCTCTCATGCTTGTTTAAATTATTTTACTATCATTATTATTGCATCATATTTTTTCCTGAAAGAGACTTGACTTTTTGATGCCTACAGGTTTGGTGTTGGGGTGGGGGCAGGGTGATTAGGGAGTGTTTCAGGTGCATGAGAAATTTGAAGAAGAAAAAAGCAAGATATATTTGACAGCCAAATGGATGTCAGTGTGGGTGAAGGAGATGGGGTAAGGGTGAAGTTTAAATGAGACAAGGTTTGGGAGTTTTGGAGGGGTCAGGTCATACAAGACTTTGAAATCAATTTGAAGAGAAATTGGAAGTCTTACCAAGGTGGTAGTATAAGCCAATTTATATTATTATGGGTTATTTTGGCTGAAGTGTGGAGAATAGATTAGAAAGAAGTAAGGAGACAATTAAGGAGCCTGTTGCTATTGTGTCAATGAAAATGATAGCTCTGTATCATATGAGTTCCAATGCAGAAGAGAGAAGTGATCAAATGTAAGAAATAAGGATGCACGATACAAATCCATGTTGATGGATTTCACACTGGTTTTAATATAGGAACCCTTAGTTCTTGAACAGGGAACTTTTACTTATGTGCATGTGTGATATATTGAAGCTATTATGTATTCCAGAGAAGATCATGTTCTTTTAATCCATTTCTGTGGGTGTAGACCTATTGTAGGTGGGACCTTTTGATTAAGTTATTTCAATTGAGACGTGACCCACGCCATTAAGGGGGGTAGACCTGATCCTTTCACTGGAGTCCTTTATAAGAGGATAAAAACAAGCAGAAGCTAAGAGATGAAATTAAGAGATGCTCACAGAGAAAGCCCTGAGATGTCAGCGAGGAAGAGGAAGCTGCTAAAGCAGAATCTGGAAACAACGACCCTGGAGAGAAGGACCAGCAGATGCTGCTATGTGCCCAGCTATCTGACAGCAGAGCCCATGCTTGGTGGTAACCAGTTCTGTGGAGGTATTGTCCTGCTGATGCCTTAGTTTAGAAATTTTCATGGCCTTAGAATTGTAAACTTGTAAGCTAATCAATTCCCATTGATAAAAACAAGTCCATTTCTTGTATATTGCATTTGGTCAATTTTAGAAAACCAAAACTACATGACATTCAAATATTTTCCAGACTTATTTGACTGCAAATGACAGAAATCTAACTAAAATTGGATTAAGAAAGAAAATTACCAGTTCATATAACTGGGCAATCTAAAGGAGACTAGGGTTTCAGACAAAACTTTGTTAAGCCTATAGATGATCCTGGACTTTATACCCATCTCTGATATCTGTTTCTGTCTTGTTTTAAACATGTGTTGCTCTCTTTTCTTCAAGTGCCAAAGAGCATGACCTCAGGCTGTCCCAGGTTAACATCATCAGAGGAAAGAAAGAGACATTTCCTCACCCACAATCCACATGTGTCCTTGAAAAGGACAATGATAACCTTTCTTGTTGTCCTATGGAGGCGTGATCAATCACACCTGAGGCCCAGTGCAGAGGCCTACTTCTACCTGGGGCAGCAGTGCTCACCTGGAATGATGTGATGGAAAATCTTACTGTGCAAACAAACAGACAGAGCCATGGCAGTCCATGGCACTATGCAGAATCACCCGTGAGAAGACAAAACAGCTCTTGACTTTCACTGCTGGACCATAGTGTCCTCCTGGTGAACATGAACATCCGACAAGGCCGCCCTGGGACCATGATGGAGCAGCAAAAAGGAAGACCAAGTGCAATCATGTCTGAACATAGAAAAAAACATGGACATTGTCCAATCCACAAAAATGACCCAACAGTCCCCTATATGGGTCTTGCTCCTTCCGTACCTCTGAAAGTTTTAGCATAGCTCTAGCTTTCCCATCTATTACCAGATTTATTATGATATCCAATCACGGAATTACTCCTGCCTCTTGATGTCACCCCCATGACTTTGCTATCATGTTGATGCACTTGAGCTTGTGTGGGCCTCATGTCCTTTGTGTTCTACACCCATTTGCTGATTCCACAGTGACACGGTGCTTGTCCCCCTTCTCTGATGCATGAGGAAACCATGGTGCCTTACTTTAGTCATCTGCCTGACAACATGATGCCATCAGACTTCCTTTGGTGGCTTTCTCTGACTTTAATTAGTTAGGATTTTCTCCAGATTTTTCTCTAAGACTATATGACTCCCAAATTGACCATAGCACTGAAAAAGCAATCACCCTTTCTTAAGACTCTCTCCAGATCATTATGGTGAGTTGAAGATGCAGACAAAATATGTTTATTTTTGCCACTTGGAAGGGGGATGAACAATGGTGGTGTGGTTTCTGATGAATTTTGTTGCATCCTTTTCTGTGTTCTTTTAGTATCCAGCTATGCCTGAATCGAACATTGGTTGTGTGACTTGTTTGAATATTTGTCTTTATCGAAGGAGAGAATATGAATTGGTCCACAGTAATTTCTCAATAATTAACATTATTCCCCCAAAATATTTTTTTAATTAATTGTATTAGTTAGGGTTCTCTAGAGAAACAGAATCAACAGGGAACACTTGCAAATATAAAATTTATGAAAGTGTCTCACGTGACCGTAGGAATGCAGAGTCCAAAATCCACAGGGCAGGCTGCGAAGCTGATGACTCCAATGGATGGCCTGGATGAACTCCACAGGAGAGGCTCACCAGCCAAAGCAGGAATGCAACCTGTCTGCTCTGAGTCCTCCTTAAAAGGCTTCCCATGATTGGATTTAGCATCACTAATTGCAGAAGACACTCCCCTTTGGCTGATTACAAATGGAATCAGCTGTGGATGTAGCTGACATGATCATGACCTAACCCTATGAAATGTCCTCATTGCAACAGACAGGCCAGCGCTTGCCCAATCAGATGAACAGGTACCACAACTTGGCCAAGTTGACACCTGTCCCTAACCAAGACAGTCCACTCCTTGTCAACTTGGCACATATATATATATATATATATATATATATATATATATATATATATATATATATCACCTTAGACCATACTTAATTTCCAAATGAAAACAAATAAGCACACATTTTTTCTTTTACCTGACAATACTCAACTGTCCTGCATATAACTGGAAACACATTAAATCTCTCCAGAATAGCGTGCAAATCCTTGGGCAACATTCATTCTTAAACTTGATATCTTACAACTTAAATAGTATAACACAAACAAAACAGCATTACAGTCCTCGTTTCTGTAACTGATCACGTGGTCGAAGTTCATATTTATCACTACCTTCTTCCACTACCCATTCCATGTTCCCTTTCCCCTCAGCAAGCACTTCAGCTGGCCGTGGTTCTTTGCCTGGTGGGGTGACCCAAACTTTCATTCCTGAAGTCTCAGAGCCATTAGTGGTCCTGCCTGGATTGTGTTGTTGCAGTTTTCCATTGATTTTAATCACAGGGCATGGTAGTACTAATAGACACCCCAGGGGATCTCCTATATTCCAAGAAAACTCTTCTTTACCTCCATTATGTAGTTGCAGTCCTACTTCCTTCTGATAGTCAGGGTCAATTACCCCAGACAATAATGTAATTCCCTTCTTGGTGTGTTGATCCAGAGGCATAAGTAGCTCAGAGTGGGCAGGTGGCAATCTTAACTTCCAGTTCAGTGGTATCACTGTTGTTTCTCCTGGAGAAAGCACACCCCGTTTTGGAACTAAAACCTGTAGACCAGCAGAACTCAGGGTAGCAGGGACAGGAAGCAAAAATTTTCCTAGTGGATCACTAGGAGTAATAGTGAGTGGCACCACACCCATTTCCACCCCTTGGTTCCTGGACCCATGGATCCTGGCTATGGGAGAAACAGCACCATACAGTGGACGCTGATTCAGAGCATACACAGCTTCCTGGAGAACATTACCCCAGCCTTTCAAGTTTTTGCCACCTAGTTGGCACCGTAATTGAGTTTTCAAAAGGCCATTCCACCGTTCTATCAATCCAGCAGCTTCTGGATGATGGGGAACATGGTAAGACCAGAGAATTCCATGAGCATGTGCCCATTCCCGCACTTCATTTGCTGTGAAGTGTGTTCCTTGATCCGAAGCAATGCTATGTGGAATACCATGACGATGGATAAGGCATTCTGTAAGCCCACGGATAGTAGTTTTGGCAGAAGCATTGCGTGCAGGGAAAGCAAACCCATATCCAGAGTATGTGTCTATTCCAGTTAGAACAAATCGCTGCCCCTTCCATGAAGGGAGTGGTCCAATATAATCAACCTGCCACCATGTAGCTGGCTGGTCACCTCGGGGAATGGTGCCATATCGGGGGCTGAGTGTGGGTCTCTGCTGCTGGCAGATTGGGCACTCAGCAATGGCTGTAGCCAGGTCAGCCTTGGTGAGTGGAAGTCCATGTTGCTGAGCCCATGCATAACCTCCATTCCTACCACCATGACCACTTTGTTCATGAGCCCATTGGGCAATAACAGGAGTTGCTGGGGAAAGAGGCTGACTGGTATCCATAGAACGGGTCATCTTATCCACTTGATTATTAAAATCTTCCTCTGCTGAAGTCACCCTCTAGTGTGCATTCACATGGGACACAAATATCTTCATGTTTTTAGCCCACTCAGAAAGGTCTATCCACATACTTCTTCCCCAGACCTCTTTGTCACCAATTTTCCAATTATGGTCTTTCCAAGTCCCTGACCATCCAGCCAAACCATTAGCAATAGCCCATGAGTCAGTATACAAACGCACCTCTGGCCAGTTTTCCTTCCAAGCAAAATGAACAACCAGGTGCACTGCTCGAAGTTCTGCCCACTGGGAGGATTTCCCCTTACCACTGTCCTTCAAGGACACCCCAGAAAGGGGTTGTAATGCTGCAGCTGTCCACTTTTGGGTGGTACCTGCATATCATGCTGAACCATCTGTAAACCAGGCCCGAGTTTTCTCTTCCTCAGTCAATTCACTGTAAGGAACTCCCCAAGAGGCCATAGCTCTGGTCTGGGAAAGAGAAGGTAATGTGGCAGCAGGAGTGGAAACCATGGGCATCTGTGCCACTTCTTCATGTAACTTACTTGTGCCTTCAGGACCTGCTCTGGCTCTATCTCGTATATACCATTTCCACTTTACAATAGAGTGCTGCTGTGCACGCCCAACTTTATGGCTTGGTGGGTCAGACAACACCCAACTCATGATAGGCAACTCAGGTCTCATGGTAACTTGGTGGCCCATGGTTAAGCATTCAGTCTCTACTAAGGCCCAGTAGCAGGCCAAAAGCTGTTTCTCAAAAGGAGAGTAGTTATCTGCAGCAGATGGTAAGGCTTTGCTCCAAAATCCTAAGGGTCTGCGTTGTGATTCTCCTATAGGGGCCTGCCAAAGGCTCCAGACAGCATCTCTATTTGCCACTGACACTTCCAGCACCATTGGATCTGATGGATCATATGGCCCAAGTGGCAGAGCAGCTTGCACAGCAGCCTGGACCTGTCGCAGAGCCTCCTCTTGTTCAGATCCCCACTCAAAATTAGCAGCTTTTCTGGTCACTCGATAAATGGGCTGGAGTAGCACACCCAAATGAGGAATATGTTGTTGCCAAAATCCAAAAGACCAACTAGGCGTTGTGCCTCTTTTTTGGTTGTGGGAGGGGCCAGATGCAGCAATTTATCCTTCACCTTAGAAGGGATATCTCAACATGCCCCACACCACTGGACACCTAGAAATTTTACTGAGGTGGAAGTCCCCTGTATTTTTGTTGGATTTATCTCCCATCCTCTGACACGCAAATGCCTTACCAGTAAATCCAGAGTAGTTGCTACTTCTTGCTCACTAGATCCAATCAACATGATATCATCAATATAATGGACCAGTGTGATGTCTTGTGGGAGGGAGAAACGATCAAGGTCTCTGCAGACAAGATTATGACATAGGGCTGGAGAGTTGTTATACCCCTGAGGTAGGACAGTGAAAGTATATTGCTGACCTTGCCAGCTGAAAGCAAACTGTTTCTGGTGGTCCTTACTAATAGCTATTGAGAAAAAAGCATTTGCCAGATCAATAGCTGCATACCAGGTACCAGGGAATGTATTGATTTGCTCAAGCAATGATACTACATCTGGAACAGCAGCTGCAATTGGAGTTACCACCTGGTTGAGTTTACGATAATCCACTGTCATTCTCCAAGACCCATCTGTTTTCTGCACAGGCCAAATAAGAGAGTTGAATGGGGATGTGGTGGGAATCACCACCCCTGCATCTTTCAAGTCCTTAAGAGTGGCAGTAATCTCTGCAATCCCTCCAGGAATATGGTATTGCTTTTGATTTACTATTTTGCTTGGTAGGGGCAGTTCTAGTGGCTTCCACTTGGCCTTTCCCACCATAATAGCCCTCACTGCATGAGTTAGAGAACCAACGTGGGGATTCTGCCAGTTGCTCAGTATGTCTATGCCAATTATACATTCCGGAACTGGGGAAATAACTACAGGATGGGTCCGGGGGCCCACTGGACCCACTGTGAGACGGACCTGAGCTAAAACTCCATTGATCACCTGGCCTTCCTAAGCCCCCACTCTGACTGGTGGTCCAGAGTGACGTTTTGGGTCCCCTGGAATTAATGTCACTTCTGAACCAGTGTCTAATAATCCCCAAAATATCTGATCATTTCCTTTTCCCCAATGCACAGTTACCCTGGTAAAAGGCCGTCGGTCTCCTTGGGGAAGACTTAGAGGAAGGTTAACAGTATAAATTTGTGGCAGTGTAACAGGTTTCTTCCCCATAGGGACCTGGCCTCCCCTTCATTCAAGGGGCTCAGGGTCTGTAAACTGTTTCAAGTCTGGAAATTGGTTAAGGGGCCGTGACTCTGTGTTTTTGTAATTCAGGTTAGACTTCTGTTCCCTTGACCTAGAACTCTTTTGTTTATACAGCTCCAACAAGAATTTAGTAGACTGCCCTTCTATTGTATTTCTAGGCACCCCATGATTTACTAGCCAATGCCACAAATCTCTGCGTGTCATATAATTTTGATGCCTCCTTTGAGTTTGTTGTCTATTATAATACCCACGTCTACCCTGTCTTTGGTGATTAAGTGCTGCCACCTGGCTTCTGCCAACTTGGGATCCTGTCATCCCCATTGTGTTTAAGGATTCCAGTTCAGTGACCGCAGTTCCTACAGTAATATCTGACCTACAGAGAAGTGCAACCACAGAGCTCTTGAGGGATGATGGTGCTAGTCTCACAAATTTATTTCTCACTGTTCTGGTAAAAGGTGCATCCTCTGGACATTCCTGGGGTGTAAGAGCAGGCTTTGCATGATAAATCCACTCTAACATCCCAATCTCTCTAAGCCTCTGGATCCCCTCATCTACATTATACCAGGGCAGTTCTGGCATTTCAACCTCAGGTAATGTTGGCCACCTTTTGATCCATGTTTCAACCAACCACCCAAACAAGCTGTTAACACCTTTTCTAACTGCTCTAGCTATAACATTGAATGCAGAATCTCTGCTTAGTGGGCCCATATCAATAAATTCAGCCTGATCCAGCCTTATATTCCTCCCACCATTATCCCACACTCTTAAAATCCATTGCCACACATATTCCCCTGATTTCTGTCTATATAAATTGGAAAACTCACACAGTTCTTTTGGAGTATAATGTACCTCCTCATGTGTGATACTTTGTACCTCACCTTTAGGGGCCTGTTGGGACTTTAGTCTAGTTATAGGTCTAGAAGAAATGAGGGGTGGTGGGGGTGGGTCATGAAAAGAATTAGAAATATCTTCCAAGCCATTTGCTTCAGGGCTTTCATTTGCAGTTTCATCTGGTGAAACAGGATTAATAACTCTAGGGCTAATCCCTTCAGGAGGAGGTTGGGTGGCCAATTCCTCAAGGCAGGCTGGAGGTGGGGTGGCTATGTCCTCAGGGCAGACTATTACAGGGTTATCTAAAGAAGGCTCAGCATGGTCTAGGGTTTCAACCTCACCCCCAACATCATTATCAATCCATATGTCACCATCCCATTTTTCAGGGTCCCACTCCTTTCCAATCAATGCCCTCACTTTAACAGCAGACACCATGCAAGACTGAGATTTCAGTTTACGTTGTAAAGTTGCTACTCTAACAATAAGATTCTGAGTCTGATTTTCAGAGATCTCAAGTCTACGGCTACAGGAAATAAAATTTTCCTTCAGGATACTCATAGAAACCTCTACATCTTTCAGACGGCACTTAAGCTTCTTGTTTGAAGCCTTAAGCCCATCCCTTTCACCCTTTAATGTAGACAGTGTATCTAACAACAACCAACCAACATCTCTATAACTCTTATTCCTACAAAACTCTGTAAAGGTGTCAAAAACATTATCCCCCAGAGTCTGGCTTCGTACAAGCGAAGCATTAGGAGAATCGAATGATGATATTTTGACTATCTCCTTTGCCAACTCAGTCCATGGATTGGGAGTGTCATTCTGATTATGGGAATCAGAGTCCTTAGTGTCTCTGAGCCCAGTCAGAGTAGAAAACCATTCATAAAAACCCATTTTTAAGATTCTGTTCCTTAAGAACCACTCCTGGTACCAAGATGTATTAGTTAGGGTTCTCTAGAGAAACGGAATCAACAGGGAACACTTGCAAATATAAAATTTATGAAAGTGTCTCACGTGACCGTAGGAATGCAGAGTCCAAAATCCACAGGGCAGGCTGCGAAGCTGATGACTCCAATGGATGGCCTGGATGAACTCCACAGGAGAGGCTCACCAGCCAAAGCAGGAATGGAACCTGTCTCCTCTGAGTCCTCCTTAAAAGGCTTCCCATGATTGGATTTAGCATCACTAATTGCAGAAGACACTCCCCTTTGGCTGATTACAAATGGAATCAGCTGTGGATGTAGCTGACATGATCATGACCTAATCCTGTGAAATGTCCTCATTGCAACAGACAGGCCAGCGCTTGCCCAATCAGATGAACAGGTACCACAACTTGGCCAAGTTGACACCTGTCCCTAACCAAGACATTAATGGACACTATTATGAACAAATATCGTTGCCTTCCTATTGCTCCTAAAACAAAATCCAAGTTTTTTAACCATGCACTGCTTGGTCCAGCATGATCTAACAAACCCTTCGACTTCATCTCACTCTCTCAGACTTACGTTCTCCACCCAGACTTCTTAGAACATGCTCGGCCTTTTCCAATATCCAGAACCTTGGTCTTGCAGTTTTTCCAGCTAAAATGACCATCCTCAATGCTTCACAAGCCTGCTTCTTCTCATTCTTCCAGTTTCCCCTCAAATGTCTTCTTTGTAGGGTCGGCTTCTCCAATTCTCTAGGTAAAATGACCTCTTTCATTCACATCACATATTTAACTCCTTTAAAGAATGTGAGGATTTGTTACCATACCCAGGCTTTTTGTATCCTTACCTATTGCGTTGTATGCTCTCTGCCTTCCTACTAGAACGTAAGCTCCGTGTGGGTTAGAATTTTCTTTGGCGCATGTATAACTCCACTCACTGTGCCTGCCAGGAAATAGGGATGTAGCAGGTTCTTGACAAATCACTACTCAATTTATGAATTCAAGATTGAATGAGGAATTGATATGGTGGAAATCAAGGGATCTATCTTCTAGTGAGGGAGATAAAAATAAGCATAGGTAACTATACCATTTTGAGAAATGCATCAGAAATCCTAGGAGCAATACCAATAATGGAAATTCAGATATTGAGGGTTCCTTCATGCTGAGTTATCAGAGGAAGCTCGAAGAGCAGGTAGCATTTAGGCAGATAGTCAGGATTTTGATAAATGAGCTCTAGGGTAAGGTAATATGGAGTCAAAGGAATAGGGTGTGATGAGCACGTCTGGAAATGGTGGTGGGTCTATTTTGGCTGGAGCATAAACTTCACAAATGGAAATATGGGAGCAATAGTTAGGGAGGTATTTTTTTTTTAATTCAACATAACAATATAGAAACACAAACATTCTTACCATATGATCATTCCATTCTTGAAATATAATCAATAACTCACAATATCATCTCATAGTTGTATATTCATCATCATGATAATTTCTTAGAACATTTGCATCAATTCAGAAAAAGAAATAAAAAGAAAACAGAAAGAAATTCATACATACCATACCTCTTACCCATCCCTTTCATTGATCAGTAGCATTTCAATCTACTAAATTTATTTTAACATTTGTTGCCCCTATTATTTATTTATTTTTAATGTTAGGGAGGTAATTTGATACCTAACTATGCAAAATTTGATAGATGTACTAAGACTGGATTCTATGTTGTCAGGTTAAGGCAATTCTTGGCTTTGAGAAAAAGAGTGGCTTAGAGCTTTTTCTTCTGGAAACTAAATGGACGTAAGATGGCTTGTAGAGGGGAGAAATTGTTAGAAAAGCAAGTTAGCGATTACTGCCTGCAACAGAGCATGTGAAAAATTGTGAGAACCTGAAGTAGGGTAATGGAACTGGGAACAGAAAGGAGGTGAGGGCAAGAAATAATTTAAAGACGAATCAGACAAACAGGAAATTTAATAGGGTATTTAGAATTGTGCCAGGATCTTATCTACTTTCATGATTACTTCTATATACAACTTCTGGCTGTTACAATTAGCTCTTTTATTGAGAGTACCTGTGAACTGGAAAATCACTTGATCCAGAAAGAGAGCAAGGAACTCTGACAGAGATGAAAATTTAAGAGAGAGAAACTCAAAGTCTCCAGAACGCGGAGACACACACTGTTTTCACCAACAGCTGCAGAGAATGGTCCTTAGTAACACAGGGTGAGCTGACCGAGGGCAAGTAAGAATGGATCATAGCTGGGAACTCAGGCTGGAATAGAATGTCACACTGACCATGGAGCCAGTTATAGTATTCCAGCTCTTCTCACAGGAGTACTCTCTGGTGGTAAGGCCTATAAAGTCCCATTTTGCTCTATTTAAGCCAGTTTTACTTGAGAGAAGTAGTAGTTATATTGTTCAAATGGAATCAATAATGATCTGTTACTACCATAACTGCATATTTTAACATTGCATAGTTATCTCAATTTAGTCAATTATTGATGAACAGATTCTAACTCACACTTGGGGACAGCCTATACATGGTCTCTGGTCTTCATTCATTAATGAAAGCATTTATGAAAGCATTTTTACTTTGCGAGTCTGAAACACCACAAATGAATTAGACCTTAATCATGGACGAATACATTCTTTTAGGGATGATAATGTCTTACCAATATTGGAATAAGTAAATTATTTATTCCAGTAATTACTTATTGTGCCTAATTTTATAAAGAATAGATATTGCAACAAATACACCATCCTGGCAGAATAAATACCTGTCTTATAAATTGAAGTTCAATTTACTGTTATGTCTATAATAATAAGTACACAATGTTGAAATACATTCAAATCCTAATTAGGTTATTTTTCTTCTCTTTAATCTTTGATTTGGCTGGCATCTTAACATTTTGGACTGATTATTATTTGCTACCTACATTCAGTATTTAATTTAAATGACTTTATCAATGATGCATAGATTTTAATCAGCTCTTGTTCCATGTTGGAGTGTAGTTGAATCCATTAAATAATTCCCTTTGCCATTAAATTCACCTCTCAATGGTGCTGCCAGTTAAATATGGTAGTTTGGAGGAAATCCATATTACTGAACACTCACTGGCGACAAGAAATATCTCCTGAAGATGGGGTTGTGATTCAGTGCCATACGTTATTTGGACAGCTCTTATGGTAACTCTGTTTTACTAGTAACGTCTCATAACTCACTGCTGTCAGCTGAAAGGGGGGGGCAGGGAGCCCCCAGATCCTGAATACCCCCTTCCACTCATGCTCTTTCCATTCCTTCCTAGGAGAGAGAGGCTCTGCTGAAGCACTCGCTGGCGACACTTCCCTTTGAACCTCATGGCTTATGTTGTGAATTGGTTTTATTCTAAAACAAATAAGCCTTTTGGAAAAAATGGGAATATTTTGATCCTTTCAGGACCTGGTGTATTTATCTTATGAATTTCTGGTGTTAACCGTTGTATGAAGACATCCTCACTTCTTCATGTTCCCGTTGGAACAAAAGGTTATTTGCGGCTTGATGAGGTTGTCAAGAACTTTCTGGGAATGTACCATGCCATCATGCTATGTTAGAAATAGGGAGAAAAATGAGGGGGAAATCATACAGTTAGAATACAGAATTGATGCAATTATCTGTCATTTCAGAAAAATGCCAGAGGATGGCAGCCCTATTTGTTCAGGACTTTATGAATTTTGCAAGACCCACGAGTCCTCTTTGGTTTCAACAGAATCATAGCTCATGAAGGAGCCCAGGAATTAGTTTTTGTTACTATAGAAACCAAATGGAATGACTAATCCTCTTTTTTTTTTTTTTTTTAAGAAACAGTCTTAAAAACAGGCAAAATGCAGCAAAGAGTACTTGAATATAAGTGCCAGAGGATACAAAACGTTTTCTCTTATGACAGTATTCTGGAATCCTTGGGCCATTATAAGTTCTTTGGACAGCTTCTCTTTTCCTTCCTTCCTTCCTTCTTTCCTTTCTTTCTTCCTTTTTTCTTCCCTTCCTTTCCTCCTTCCCTCCCTTCCTCCCTCCTCACTTTCATCCTTTCTTTTTTTTACAGAACTGTATTCTAATCGACTTTTGAAATCTATTGCTTTAGCTTTCTTGATAGACTATCACACCAAAACAAATTAGATAAAATCATGTTATGGAAGTATAATAAATATACAAGTAGGAAACAAAATAATTTGTTTCAAAATAAGAAATATACTAGAATGTTTTTCATGCTTTTTTAGTTGAGTAATATAAGGTATTTCCATTTAGGAATATTCTAAAGCAGTGCTGGATTTGGAAAACAAAATTATCCTGTTTTCTCCTCCTCAAAATATTACTAACTCAGATAATTTTGTGATTGTCTCCATCAAATTTATTTACTATCTGATCCATGAGGTAGATTTCTGGCTACTCGAATCTATACCTTCATAAAGCACAGCCAACACTGTAGCATCTACCCACCTCTCCTTGTATGTAGGACTTGATAGGGTCTGTTTTATTACATTTTAATTTCACATGGAATCTTTTGAGTCGTGAGCATAAATGACTCATGCAATTATTGCATTTGAAGAAAACACCTTTTTTTCCTCTCTTGGGAGCAAACCATCCATGGGTTGTGATGATTCTTGAGGAGAGACACTGGTGGGATGGGGGCAGGATAGTCAGAGGGATGAGGGCATGGGAGCTGCATAACTATTTTACCCTGCTAAACCCCTCCTGTCTCCTCATCTGGAATGCATAAGCCCTCCTAAACATGACCCATGACCTGGCATGACCCAACGCAAGGATCTTCATCCTATAACTCTCCATGTCCCTCCCTGCTGGTGATACACCTTTGACCTTGGATGCTGGTCTGGGTAATTAGATTCCAACTCACCTTGAGTCCTACTCCCGACCCAGTCTTTCCTCTATTACATGGACTCCTGCCTGATCCTAGTGTCCTCATTCATGCCATCTACTATCCCTAATCCTTAACGTTAAGTCACTGCTTTGCTGCAGCTACTGCTCTGCTAGGGAGACAAGAATACTGGCCTTGAACAGCAGCTGGTTGTTGAGACCCTACTATCTGATTGCTGGCCTCTACTTCTACCCACTGTGACTACCTGTTCTTCAAGACAACGCCTCCCCACCACCCATCTCTTGGAATCCACACTCCTCCTGCTTTGGTTAATAGTAGGCTCTCTAGACACTGATCATATGTCACAACAGACCCTTGTCTGTGTTTTGCTTGTCTGCTTGAACCTTACGTCGGCACCTGCCTCTCCTGTGGCTCCGACCTTCTTCCCACCGCTCCTTTAGAGCAGGCCCCTGTGGCCCAGGATTCGGCTTTGTGTCTCTATGGTGGAAACATTACCGAAATGGTATGCTGCTGCACACTACTTCCCTCTTCCTTATGTCATATTGGCACGTCAAAAGCTGTCATGGTGGCAGTATTTGCCCCATGTAACTTGGTAAGCACTACAAACCAGGCTTGTCTCCAGAGAGCAGATGGTTAAATCCTTACTAGAATCCTATTACCCTTCAACCTCAGCTGTCCAGCACCATCCTTGCCCTGAAAGTGGTTCCTTCTCCAATTACTCATTGCAAAAGATGGCATGTCCATTCACCCAGGTGTTCCAGCCACAGCCTCTAGAACAATGTCTGACTTCTACCTGTAAAGAGGCCCTGACTACCTGCTTTCTTCCTTCTTGTTGCCTTGCCTGTACCAAAGCATACTCCACACATCTTCCTCTCTATTCCTCTTTCCAGAAAGAGGATTCTCTGAAAAGCGAAACTATTTCTTGTTGCTAATTCTTCAACAGAGGTTTGAATGTGTGATTTGTGGATCAATGCATGGTCATTTCAGGAATCTGCCAAAAATGCAAACTTTTCAGGCCCTGGCCAGACCTCCCAAATCCAAGACTTTGGATGTAGCATCCAGAACTGCTTTAATAAGCTCCTATGTGCACTCAAGTCTGAGAGCCACTGACTTAGGATGAAGGGCCTTTAGTGGGTCATAGAATCTGTAAGAGCTACCTTTGCTCTAACTTTTTCCCTAATCTTTCCTTAATCTCTCTCCAACTTGAACTCTTTGCGTTGGTAATTGTATTAATTGAGGTTCTCTAGAGAAACAGAATCAACAGGGAATACTCACAAATATAAAATTTGTAAGTGTCTCACGTAACCATGGGAATGCAGAGTCCAAAAGCTGCAGGGCAGGCTGTGAAGCTGACGATTCTGATGGAGGCTCTGGACAAACTCCACAGGAGAGGCTCACAGGCTGAAGCAGGAAGAGAGCCTGTCTCTTCTGAATCGCCCTTAAAAGGATTCCAGTGATTAGCCTGAGCATCACTCACTGCAGGAGACACTTCCTTTGGCTGATTACAAATGGAATCAACTGTGGATGCAGCTGACGTGATCATGATCTAATTCTATGAAATGTCCTCATTGCAACAGACAGGCCAGCACTTGCCCAACCAGACAAACAGGTACCACCACTTGGTCAGGTTGACACATGAACCTGACCATGACAGTCATATAGAAGCTTTCAGTTCCTGTCTCTGGAGCTCTGCTTTCTTTACCCAACCTCTAGCTCTTACCATTGGCTCTTTGCATACTCCGGGAGATGTCTCTGCTTCTTTAACCTCTCTATCTCTCTCTATGCTACGCAAACACTTTTCTTTCAATCTCAATGTTCCCCATTTCCTTTTCAATAGATCTTATTCTTTCTTTATTTTTTTATTGTATGCTGTTTGATGGAGTCACACTTCATTCTTTTTCCATGTGAGTATGCCATCATTGCAGCATCATTTGTTGAATTTTTTGTTCTTTTGTTGTTGTTGTTGTAATTGCTGGTTTCTTTGCCTGTTTGTTTGGGAAGTACATGGGGGCAGAAATCGAACACGGACCTCCTGCATGGCAGGTGAGAATTCTACCACAGAAATACTTTTTGCACCCCCAGATCTTAGTCATTTTCGTTATCAAGGATTTAAGGACAATTCCATGTCCAAATATAGCAAGGTGGATTATGACCTAGCATTATCTTACTTAGCATAATGTTTAGGCTTCTAGCTTGTATGTTTCAAATAAATTGTAATTATAGTCTTATACATCATTTTGATGCAGAATAATTTGAGTGATTAAAAACCACTTCCTTCTTAACATCACATAAATGATTCACTAAAAATAATTTAAAAATATATGACTTCCAGTGTGGGCCACAGTGGCTCAGCAGGCAGAGTTCTCATCTGCCATGCTGGAGACCCAGATTTGATTCCTGGTGCCTGCCCATGCAAAAACAAACAAACAAACAAACAAACAAACAAAACAAAACAAAACCATGTGACTTCCAGATATCTTTAAGCAACAGTAGATAAACTTAGAAATGTTGTATGCTAAAAAAATTAATTATCCAATGAACTGAAGTTAATTCATGCAGGGATGTAGATACTGGCAAGCCAGTAACACAGTTCTAGTTTTTGCATTAGTGTATTTCAGTTAAAAAAGAAAAGCAACTAAAAATGGACTTCACACTTTTGTAAACAGAATAATCATGTACTGAAGAATCTGATAGGAATAAATAAAAACTATTATGAGAAAAAGAAGCATTGTCGTCTTATCATATTAGAAAATTTAATATATAAGCCTTTCAAAGACTGTTTATTTAGAAAATCATTGTACATCGTGGCAATTTTATTATTTCTATTTTGAGATACTTGTTTCATTATGTTTCAAAATGTACAAATAAGATAAATGCTGCTTGTTCCTGGAAGATGATTCAATAGCATTTTCTGAGATTCTCATTCTGTAAAGCAGAAAAATAATTTGAATCCCAGCATTTATATAATAGCTAGAAGTTTAGTGGGGGTGGGGGAATACAAGAAGGATAGCTACTTCAAAGGTGAAAAATGTCACCAAACGCTGATGAATGCTCTCCACATGAGCCTGCCTTTATTTGCCTCTTTCTTTGATATCTCAGAATGAGATCCTTTTAATACTTCCAACTAGCTGAGAGCATTTGTAAAGGACTATAATAGCCATCCATGTTAAAAAAGAGAGAAGTTCTTGATTCAGAGTCTGTACTAAATTGAATGAGTGAAAAGCAAAAGGAAGAAAATTTTCCTTTGCTCTTTATAATCCCCAGTGATTTATGGAAAAGTTTGGATTTATGGTCCTGTGATTGAGTTAGGCTGACCTTTCTGCTTCTTCCTTGGGTACTGTTTTTGGTTCCAGCTGTTTCCTACCTCTTTTAAACAGCCACCTACCTGGACCACTGCTATGCAAGCCCCCTCCTGGACATGACATGATGCCCTGTACCCTTAAAATAAACTAGAGTTAAAGGGATGCAAAAGAATAGCTGTACAAAACTAGGTATCTCATTATTTTAGTAGCATTTCTAAGACACAGGGTTCTATCTCTTTGTCGCTTATTGCTTAAAAAGAGGGCTTATAGGCACTGAAAAATAATTGCACTCCTTTTTGATTAGTTTATTATGTGGATTAAGTAGAGGTAATGCACTTATGGTGCCTGCTATTGTTTTTATTCAAATCAGTAAAATTTATCAAATTACTTCTCTTGCATTATGTGGACTTTGTATCAGCTATGTGCCAGGGCTTTGGGGCCATATATCCAATGGGGGCCAGGAGAGCGTTGTCTGGGAACAAATGCCCAGGGAAGCAGTACCCTCCATGCTGGCTCAGGCATGAATACTTAGGTTTATGTGAGAGTAGAAATTAAATGAAGAGTTCTGGAAGGGCCTCCATATTTAGCTGTAGTTTCAGCCATCAATTCTGAGCACTTGCTCTATGTCGAATCCTAGACAAGCCAAGTTCACTTTCACTAATTCACAGAGTGCTCCGTTGAATCCCACAACAGCCCTGTTAGGTGAGAACATCCTTGTTTTACAAGGAGGAAACCGAGGCTTGGAGGATGGGACAATTAACTCGCGACTTTGCATGTAGAGCAGAGGAGCCCAGGATTTGCGACCCATTTGTGGGGTTGTTCCCATCGTGCCTGAGCTGATGGAGTGACCTTGCCACAAAGTGGTGCTCCTGGGATAGTGACGTTCTGTCCTCTGAATGATGCTCCAGCACAGTATTTGACATGGTGGAAATGATTCTCAGGGACAATTAATATCATGCAAGTTTCTTAAAATGGACTAAGAAAAAGAGAGTCATTTCTGCTTCATTCTCATTCAAGAGCTGACTCCTTTCACATCTCTGATTTTTAGTGTTCACTGAGTCCCACTTTTTTTTTCTTCTTGATATGAGTTTCTTGTCATTCTTTTTTGTCCACTCTGTACTTCTTAAGTTTTGCTCCACAGACTTTATGCCACTACTTAGGTTATTCTCCTAAGTGAAGCAAATTGGTCGCTGAAACTTGCAAGTCATTCACTGAAACTCCCTGCCTTCAGTGATTCGGGGATGATGGATGTTATTATCTGAAGCTCTTTCATCACTGCCCAGGTAACTGGCTACATTGAAACTACTATCCTTAAGCACCATTTAAACATGAATGCTTTTAACAAACCCAATGAATGGTCTGTAAAACTCTAAGCAAATATTAAATCATTAAGAAAAATTCAATGAGCGATAAGCAATTTTGGGGAAAAGGCATAATCTTCTGCATATAAAAGCTGATCATACACTTGAAAAATCATACCATTTTCAACCATGGGAATATTAACTTATTGCAAGTTAAACATGATTAATATTTCTCTGGGAACTCTTTTTTTTTTTTTTTTTGGTAATTCTTACTCAAATTTTGCACTCTTCCTGAACTTTCTGAAACATTAATCCCTAGAATGGTTCTCTAAATTTTGTGGACCCATTGATATGTGGGATTCATTATTACCAGGTGGTGATGACAGGAAAAGTGATGGAAGGAGATAATAAGTGCAAGCAAAGACATCTCTGCTGGCTAAATGGAAAAGTGGACAGTTTAATTCATATTTTATAACATATTGGTGATGACTCTTCTAGCCTAAAAATCTCAATTAGTGTAGCATCATTGCGTATATGATTTGGATATGTCTTGGAGGTATATTGAAAGCGAATGCCCACATATGTTTGTCTAAGTATAGAAAGATGTAAGGATTTCTCCTCCTTCCTCCTGAATCAGCCATTCTTTAGTGAGGAGTTAGCCATGGGAGGTGAAAGTACAAAAACTATGCCCCAGACTTTTGGGATCATTATGGTGAGACACTACTCAAACAAGGAATTGTAGATGCCCTTCTCCGACGTGAAGAGTACAGCTTTATTGGATTTTCTTGCTAACAGTTCACTGTTTATCAAAGCTCTTTTTGATTTAGGAATTGAAAATGAGAGAAGAGATGGCTTTGAGGAAGAAAACCTGGACTCTGAAGCAAGGATTCCTCAGAATGGAGAAGAAAAGTCATCTCCAGACTCTGCTGGGCAATGAATGTGGCTATTGGTTTAAGCAGCTGCCATTACAGCACAAGCAGCATTTCAAGGTCTGTCTACATCTTCCCCCCCTCCCAACTCTGTTATCTGATCCATCTTAATCTGAGAAGTTTGTCTTCTTTATACTTTCCATAGGGAACCAGCCACAATTATAGACAACAGGTACATTCCTTTGTGCCTCTCCCTTGAACAATATTTCTCAACATCTCTCCTTGAAACTACCTGTAAAATAGTCACTTTTAACAAGGTTTCTTGGTCATTCTTGTCCACATTAAAAGCTGAGGGCCCAAACTCTGACACCTGCATCAGAAAGAGCCCACCGATAGAATATGTATTAGGACAAAGTACAAGCTTCAGAGAGACATTCCTAAAATTATATTTATAGATTAGATAATATCACATGGTAAAGCATTGTTTCAATAAAAGAGAATTGTGAATTACTTTAAACAGACATATTCATGCTGGTATATACCTTGGTTGGGAAGTCAAAGGAATCAGTGGACTTTAAGTGAGGCAATCTTTGGAAATAATTGAAGTAGAAATAAAAAAATAAGTCTCTGAGACTGCTTGGTCACAAGCAAATATGAAAACATTTTAACTTGATTATTTTTCACAGTATCATCAACAGGTCAAAGGGGAGAGTCCCAATAGTGAGGTTGCGCAGAGATTCAATGATGGGATACATCTGAAGCACAGCAAAGTGGCTGCCACTAAATAATAGGATGCATTTTTGCCTACTGTGTAGTTGCCACAATTCTAGGAACGTTATATCATTCACTCTCTCCTCACCACGGTTCTATTAAGTAGTTTTTATTATTGTCCCCATGTTACAAATACAAAGCTGAAGCAAAGAGAGGATGTATCACATGGTCAAAGTTACAGAGCTGGCATGTGATGGAACTGGGATTTTGAAACTTTTCAGGCTGGATTCATAGCCAACACTCTCAAGTACTGTGCAGAACTGCAATGAAAAGGTGGACATTATTCTCATCTGGAAGAATAAAGAGATGTGAAACATTTTAAAATTTTTGGAGAGGAAGAATAATAAGTTGGGACTAGTCCTACAAGAGCGGAAAGCTTTTGATAAAACTAGAATAATTAAATGTGCAATTTAAATGATTAAACTGCCATAATTACTAGGTGAAAAATGGACTGGCAGATCAATAGAATAGAATAGCTATCATGATCCAAACCTTATAATATAATGCATGATGAATGAATCTTAGTGAATCAGGCGAAAGAGATGGATCATTCAACATGTATTGCTGAGAGTATTGATGGACTAGTTCAAAAAATCCATTTTGATTTTACTTCACTCCACTTCATCACAATAAATTATAGAAGGTTAAAAGAGCTAAACATTGAAAAAGGAAACTTCAAAAATAGCAGAAAATATAGGTGAGTAATTAATTTGTGGATGGAGACAAGCTTTGTGAATCTGAATAATGTCAACCCCCTAAAAATGATCAATGCATCTTATTTTATGTAAAGTAAATGCTGCCACTCAATAAAACTAAAAAAACTGAATTAAAAGAAAAAATGTGGAAATGTTTTCTAAATAAAATTGAGATTGCTAGTAAAAAATAGATGCTGGTATTTTTAATTTCTAAAGACATTGAGCCACTCCACAGAAGGGAAAACACCCTCAAGTAAGCCACAGGTAACAGGACAGGAGGCACAAATTATTTACAAAAACAGAAAAGCAAATGGTTAATTAACGTTTGAAAGAGATACCTCCTCCTAAGAAAGAGGAATAGATAAATAAGAATGAAATGTACCATTTTTTCAGCAAATTCCCAAATTGCTTAGTGCTAGTGGAAATATAAATTATCAAAAAGATTTTTGGAGAAGCAAACTGTCACTATGAGCCAGGGCCTAACATTGTACTCGTGCTTTGACAAAGAATTTCCATTTCTATATATATGCTCCAAAAATAATCCTATAAGCAGACAAATCTCTGTAAAATACAAATTAGGATGCATTTTTATAATGATTAAAAAAGAAAATCAGAAACTACCTAAATGACCACTGGGGATGGAATTATGCCCCCCACAAAAGGTGGATTCAGGTCCCAAACCCTGTTCCTGGGGGTGGGAACTCATGTGAAAATAGGACCTTTGAAGGAGTAATTAATGAAGGCATGCCCCAACTGAGTGAGGGCAGCGTTAATCTGATATGGCTAAAGTTCTTTTAAATAAAGGAAATTGGACACAGGAGAGAGAAGCCATGGGGAGCAGTGACAAAGTAAAAGTCAACAATACCAGTAAGAGGAAGAAGATACTTCCCTGTATGCTCCTATGCGACAGAAAAACCAGGGACCGAGGATCCCAGGCAGCCAAACCCAAAACGCCACAGTCTTTGGTGCAAACGCATCATCACCTTCCTAGTTGATTTTGGATTCCTCCTCGTCGCAAAACCAGGAACTAGTCAATTCCCTTTGCTTAAGCTAACCCACTGTACAGTATTTGTTTTAGCAGATGGAAAGCTAAAACAATGACTAATATTGTGAGAGTAATGAACTCAACTGTGGAATATCCCACAATGAAATAGATAAAATCTTTACAACAGTTATGAAATTTTATTATCATGAGCAAATAGTAGTTGTTATCATTTTAAGTGCAAGTTTTATATATATATATAGTTTCTTGTTTGCAAAATAGATTGCATATAATGCAGAGATCTAAACTGCAAAGTTGACTGGTGGGAGTTGGAAGGATTTTCTTCTTTTGTTTTAGCCTATATTTTCTAGTATTTCTTTTGATAGTGAATTCTTATTCCTTTTGCACCCAGGGACAGGCTTTTTGTCACAAAAAAGGAGAGGTATCCAGCTGTGGTCAAGCAGAGTGGTGATTCTAAGGAGAGGAGAGGCCAGCACTGCCCTTTCAAGGATCAACATCTGTTGGAGAAATTGTATGTGGGAAACATGGGAAAGCTAGTGTGTATACTCAAACACAATCTGAGATATCTCAAAGTCTTGTAATGAAGAAATACATTGTCTTTTCTGGGTATAAAACCAGTGATATGGTAATCCAACATTTTCTTACAAATAATACAAAAGTAGATGCCCACAATTAGAATGAATACTTCTGACTAGATATCCTACTAAAGACACATTTGGAAAATGAAAAGAAAACATTCTGAAACTGTCTCAAGAAGGGTGGGAGATGTTGGCAGAGGCAAAGAAGGACTGAGGCATAGATTTTTGGAGAAGTGAGCCAGAGATCAGGAAAGAGAGTCACTAACCATGGCCCAACAAAGGTGGCAGCAGAATGCAGAGTAAAGATTAACAACAGAGATAAGACAGAAGGAGGCTGTTACCAGGGTCCTCAATATTGACAAACCCAATGGTCATCTCCCAGTCCTCCCACTCCCCAGCATTACATTAGTTCCTTTCTGCTATTGTCACTGGACGACAGTAGTGGATTCTTCTGTCCATGTGCTCCAATGACCAATCCCTGAGACACAAGGAGAGAGAGTTCATCGTTAGGCATGAAATGGAGATCAGATGGCCTAGTGGCCCCCAAATCTGTCTCCCTGAACTGCTCTAATTCTGATAGATTTATAGCATTTAAAGATTCGCAGATTTTATGATAATGAACACAATGGTCCCAGGTGATTAGAGGTGATTTAATTATTGCTCATGTGGAGACTGATTACATGCTTAGTCATGGAATGTATGTAAGAAAATGGCAACCTTAATACGATGGTGAATATGATTTTTAGTATTATAATGAGGTATAGGTGACTTATAGGTTGATGTCTAGACTACCATGTGTGTCAGGCAGGCCCATTTTGATTAGGACTAGTTTCAGTGGGCTTGGGTGGGTTAGTTCTGGCTGACCTAAGACCCTTCATTAATAAACATTAGGGGCTGTCTTGAGTGATCATGAGACTCCAAAGTAAAAAAAAAAAAAGAGGATAAATGCATACAAATGAAGGTTAATCACAAGGTTTTTACAATCATAAGGGCACAAGATAAAGGTAATAACATCATTATCAGCAATCAAGGGAGCTGGATTATATTTAAAGATTTCAGGTATTTTCCTCAGCCTGCTCTAATATGCCAGAAGGTAAAAAGGACTATCTATGTAGTAATTCAATGGTTACATTGAATTTGATGATTTATTCTCTATCTTGAGGGATATAAAGGTGATGACTCTTCTAACTACTTCATGGCTATAAAAGGGTGTTTAAGGGATGGAGGCTGAAACTAGTTGTTGTGCTTGGAGAGTTTGGTATTTCTGGGTTTCACAGCTTATCTGGCATTGGAAAAATATGGAGGTTTGAAATCTCTGAAAAATGAACTTAATAAGTAAAATTTTCATAGAGCCCAGGATATTTTTTAGGATTTCCAAACTGTGGCAGTTTGCAATTCTGGCTGAAACTTGTGTTAAGTGTAACCTCCAGAATGACTTCTTGCCTCAATTTGAAATTTCTTATCCATTGATGTTCTATTTCTCTTCCTCCTTTATTAACTAATATAACCATGCCAGGGCCAGGTGCATCCCTGGGGGTCATGTCCCATGATGCCAGGGCTAGGCTTACATCCCTTGAAGTCATGTCTCGCACAGCGGGGAAGGTCAGAGGTTGGCATAGTGATAGAGACCACATTTGAATGGCAAAAGAGGTTCTCTGGGGATGACTCTTAGGCACTAGTTATAAGTAGACTCAGCTTTGCCATTTCAGAAATAAATTTCGTAAGGACAAGCCTTAAGACTGAGGCCTTGGCTTATTAAATTGGGAGCCCTTATTGCTTAAAAGAATATCAGGAATTCTCCAGGTGGGGAAGTTTAATAGTTATACCTTTTCTCTAGTTCCTTAAGGAACCTTACAAATACTTTTTAATTTTCTGCCCCAAATACTGTAAATGCATCAGGGTATAACATTAACTTATACAGAATATTATGATTTTATTACTTAGTTAGGCCCCATATCAAATAAAGCTGAATTAGAGTGAATAAACTTACCATACAGGTTAAATTAGACAGTGTGCCACAGAAAATCTAAATTTTTGATGGAATAAACACTTTTTTCTTTTGGTCTCACACAAAAGTTAAAGTTTTAAAATACAGACAATGTTACTTTTTTATTTGTATATTGATTGACCTTAGTTTTAATCACGTCAGTTTCAGTCATATCTTTAATTGGAGTCTGATTTCTTTCTCAGCTTATTAACCATTGCTGTATGGAGTGCTGCTGATCTTCAGAGCCGGAGAACTAAGTCTGAGTCTCAGGTATTACACAGGTACTTAAAGTTCCAGGGAACTACCAGTTTATACAAAGAGCAAAGCATTTCAGAATTTAGAAATAACAGTTAAAGTTCATAATCTAAGCCCTAATTTTCTTTTAAGCATTTTTAAATGAAGCTGTTTTCAGAAATAAAAACATTTGACTGTTGTCTTATAGTGACAAACCGAGCAAAGTTTGTGTTCTGTTTCACTTTTACACATTTACCAGAGTTATGTTAATCAACAGATAAAATATAATTCATATATTTGTCCTGCCTCTTTTCTAAAGTCTCTTTTTGTTGAAGATGATGCTCTGATTTATAGTTGACTACATATACTTTAAGAGGAGCATTAGAGTAAAACAAGTGTGCCCGACAAATAAATTTGGCAGTTTCTGTGATCTGTAACCTTCTTCTAAGAATAAGTAAAACCATGACTAAACCATCATACCATTGTTTAACATCATACAGATTAGTGTCAGGATATAACATGGACAGTAAGAACATTATCAAATCTTTAGGAATTTTATACAGTCTCTAAGTATATGAATAATATTTTGCCTATACAAATTTAGCTAACATAAGGATAGAAAATCCACGTTAGCCACAGTGATACGTTCCAAACACCTCTGATGCAATTTGACTTTTAGCACCTCACTTTTATAAGGTGAAAGAACAAATTCTTTGTAGCCATTTTTCTTTAAAAGTGAGAAGACTTATCTTCTGAAATAAAAGATAAGGCCTACATAAACATTAACAAGGATGTTATTATAATGTAAAAATCTTTATTTCTGAAAGTACTCAGACGATGAAGAAAAACTTTTTAAAACATTACATTAAGAACAGACTAACAATCCACAATATTTTAACAAGGAGAAAATTAAAATTTAGTTTTTCATGAATTTGATTTGTAACAATAGCTTTCTTTTGGAAATATATGATAAACAGGCCAATTAAATTTTGGTCAGCATAGACTATGACAGACAGAATTCACTTTTATAAACTTTTTACAATTCTCCATATTCATTCAGGGCTTATAGGTAACAATGACTACAGCAAGCAAAATTTACTTTCTTAAACTTTCTGCCACTATATATATCCATTCAGGGCTTGTAGTCAGCAATAACTATAAAAAACAAAATTCACTTCCTCAAACCTTCTATAATTTTCCATATACATCCTGCTTATAATTTTAATTTATCCAGACTGTACGTAATCAGAAACAAAATTGATAACATTCACAAAACTTTTTGAACATGCATACATCCTTCCAATGAATTCATGAAGGGGAGAAGACAGAGCTACTAAAAACTGATGGAAGAAAGAAGAAAATTATGCTTGCGTTTAGAACACAGCCAGACATTTATATACTTTATACTCACAAGGAGCAAATGATTAGTTTACAATATGCCTAAAACCTCTCAGTCCAATCTAGCACCATCTTTAAAGGTGAGAAAGCCACAAGTTTGAAATATTATTAGTTTTTCAATATTTAAGAGATTTATATCCAGAAAAAAAATTTTCTCAACACTATTCCCAAATGCTAAATAATACCAGGAATATGTTAGTTCACAAAATTAAGTTATGGCTTCTAAAATAAAAGATCTATTTATCTATCAGAAATCTATTTATTCAAATGCTACTTTCTTATTTAAAGGTCTTACAAGTGTCATCTCTTCTATGAGGTTTTCTAGGTTATTCTTTATTTATCTGCTTTTTAAATTCTTTCAGGGTTTTTATTCTTTTATGACTACTATCATATACTATGACACCACATGTGTACTTTCACTAGAATAAGAACTCTTCAAAGGTAAGAATTAGGTCTTCCCTATTCATGACAGCATTTACTAATAAAAATATACTAACTAACATTAACACTATCCCCCAAAATTCAAATTCCTTTACATACTGAGGTAACAAATGGCAAAGTAACTAAAAAGCCAGATTCTTTGAAATAGATAATCAAGGTTATAAAAATCTTATTTATATTTCTTAAATAAGATATATGAATTTTGGGAATCTATTTATAATATTAGTTTATTTTATTCATAAGCTTGTATAAATTTAGGGAGAACATACCTAAGTAGAATAAAATCATTTTAGCTAAATTAAAAAATTCATCATGAAGTTCCTTCCATTGAAGTTTAAAAAGATTTTTTGTTTGCATGATATCCAAAAATTACAAACAACCTTAAAAGTACATTGATTATCAAGTTCTGGAAAATGTAATGCGATTGTTAGTTTGTCCTAAGCTTAAATTCAGAAAAACTTTTCCATAGCTCTGAAGAACCTTTCATTTTACTTACTGAAATTTGGTAATTAGATTTTATTCAATTACTCTTGTTCCAAGGCTATTCATATTTTAATAATGATCTGATTATTATGGTTACCTGTTTTAGTTTGCTAGCTGCCAGAATGCGATATAACAGAAATGAAATGGCTTTTAAAAAGGGGGAATTTAATAAATTGCTAGTTTACAGTTCTAAGGCCAAGAAAATGAATGTCCCAATTAAAACAAGTCCATAGAAATGTCCAATCAAAGGCATCCAGGGAAAGATACCTTGGTTCAAGAAGGCCAATGAAGTTCAGAGTTTCTCTCTCAAGTGGAAGGGCACATGGTGAACACAGAGCTTCTCTCTTATCTGGAAGGGCACATGGTGCACATGGTCAGGGTTCCTCTCTCATCTGGAAAGCACATGGCGAACACAGCATCATCTGTTAGCTTTCTCTCCTGGCTTCCTGTTTCATGAAGCTCCCTGGGAAGCAGTTTCCTTCTTCATCTCCAAAGGTCGCTGGCTGGTGGACTCTGGTTCTTGTGGCTATGTTGTTCTGCTCTGTTCTCTCTGAATCTCTCATTCTCCAAAATGTTTCCTCTTTTATAGGACTTCAGAAACTAATCAAGGACCACCCAAATGGATGGAGACATGCCTCTACCTAATCCAGTTTAACAACTGCTCTTGATTAAATCACATCTCCAGGGAGATGATCTAATTACAATTTCAAACATACAATACTGAAGAGGGATTAGAAGAAATGGCTGCCTTTACAAAATGGGATTAGGATTAAAACATGGCTTTTCTAGGGTATGTACATCATTTCAAACCAGCACGTTACCCATGCAAAGGTATAACCAAAAAAGTATTTTTAACAAAAATGGTCTATTCTATACTTACCATGTCTAATCTCCAGGCCTAGTAAGAAAAATTCTAAACCATACTCCCCCCATCTTTCTGCACCCATCCCTTCCCCCATAACTGCTTTAGATGGTTAGACCTTGGAGGCAGGGTAGGTGAGGCAAAGAATGAAGTTTGGCTTGTTGACTTGTATTTAAAAGTTTTAGATGAGGGTAGGTTGTGATTTGAGTGTTCCTATGCCCTTCTCTTAATTAAAGAATTATCTTTAATAAAAATTATGTTCGGGCGGGCCGCGGTGGCTCAGCGGGCAAAGTGCTTGCCTGCTATGCCGGAGGACCTCGGTTCGATTCCCGGCCCCAGCCCATGTAACGAAAACGGAGAAACAAAATACAATAAAACACGAAAATGTTTAAAAAAAAAAAAAAAATTATGTTCAACATAATATGATAACACAATGTAATAATATATAATATAAAAATTGGAGTGTATATTTTCAGTGATTTTAAATTTAGAGACAATTCTAAAAACTAACCTCTTTCCAAAATTTATATTGCCCTTCTGTTTTTAAAATGTTTTATTTCTCCGTTCCAAAATGCATAGAGCTTTAGCAAACAAAATTAAAAAAATGTCTGTCTAAAATATTTTTATTATGTTAATCTCTTTGTATTAAAATACGTGAGTAAAGTACAGATTTATATTTTGCAATTGTCTTCTCAGGGAAAAAATTACATTCCTCATTGACATTAGTTAATACCCTCAGTAAGAGCCTATCATATCATTAAATATTGTCTCCTGGGGTGAATGAGAAAAGACTCTCTAACAATCTTTTAAATTGACTGTTTTACATTATAAGCAGAACAACCATAATTATATAACTCTAGACTCATTATTTTATGTAGTTCATATCATTTTAGACAACTGATTATTCAAGTTGAAGAGGTATTGTTTGCTATGTGAAGCAAATTATCAAGAGCCAGCACTTAAAAAAAGTACTCATCAAAATTATAAAATGGTGCTCTCTCCTTGTGAAATTATGAGTTCCTATGTCAGTCCTTGCATAATGCATGAAGGATTTGAATTTTTTAGGAACTGTACATGGATGGGGGAATATGTCTGAAAGTCAAATTATCCATATTTGTTCTAGGTAGTGTGCTCAGATTTGTCCCTGCCCAGTAGTGTTTAGGGATGGGTGAGGCCGAGTTTACGTTTCCTTTTTAACCTTCTTTGTTTTAATTTTAGCTTACCAAAATAGGTATGTATCACTATTTATTATTGAATAAGAAACTGCCCCAAATTTCATGGTTTAAAGTAATTATTTTTTTCATGTCTGTAAGGATGGATAAGCTAGAGTTAAAATTAAACACTTCTATTCATCAAAAGATATTTAGAAAAATGAATAGTTTTTTAGACTATACCACTAGTCTAGGTGAAAATATTTGTAAAACATAACTGCAAGGTGACTAACCTCCAGAATATATAATAAACTCTTACAGTCAATGATGAAGAAGACAAACAATCCAATAGAAAATAGGCAGTATATTTTGACAGGCACATCACAGAAGAGAATATGCAAATGTCCACAAATTTCTTAATAGTTTTAGTTATCAGGTTATTATAATTGTGTACATACCAATTATAAGTGAAATAAGATACCACAAATGTGATAGCTTGAACTAGCTCTATGTACCCCAGAGAAACATGTTCTTAAGCTTAATCCATCCCTGTGGATGTGAACCCAATATAAGTAGGACCATTTTATGAGGTTACTTCAGATCAGGTGTGACTCACCTCAATCAGCATGGGTCTTAATCCTATTAATCCTACTTCTGGAGTCCTTTATAAGCAGAATGAAATCCAGACAGAAAAATAGAAAGCCATGGACAGAATGAAGCTGAAATACAATGGAACCCAGAAGAAAACTGAGAGGCCGCCATGTGCATTGTACCATGTGCATTGTGTGAGATAGAGGAGCCAAGTACCAAGGTTCACGAACAGCTAGCCCCATAACACCAGGATTCAGGAAGAAAGCATCACCTTGATGTTGCCTTGATTTGGACTTTTGCCTGACCCCAAAACTGTGAGCTATTAAATTCTCATTTTTTTTAGGTTATTCCTTTGCATGGTATTTGCTTGTGCAGCCAAGTAAATGAAGACAACTCTATGCCACTGAAATGGTTAAAATTAAAAAAAGACTGACAGCAAAAAATATTCACAAGGATGCAGAGAAATGAAACTCCCTTACATTATGGATGAGAATATAAAATGAAATGGGCACTTTGGGAAAAGTATTGACAGTTTCTTATAAAGCTAAATATTTCCCATCCTTGGTATTTACCCCAAATAAGTGAAAACTTTTACAATTGTGCTCAAACAACTCTACTCCTAACTATTCCAAACACCAGTAAGAGATAAATAAACAATCTGTGGTGTATTAATACAAAAGAATATTAAAAGGGATGAGCCTCAAAAGCATTATGCCTAGTAGAAGAAGCCAAACATGAAAGAGCACAAACTGCATGGCTCCACATATTTGAAGTCCTCCAATAGAGAAATTGGTGGAAACAAAAGACAAAACAGAAAAATAGTTGCCCTGGGGGTAAACCAGGGATTGACTGGGGAGAGATGTGGAGAAACTTTCTGCATTAAGAATAATATTCTATATTCTGATAGAAGTATGGATTTCCCAGGCGTATCCTTTCACTAAAATTCAGCAAATACACACTTAATGTTTGTGTATTTTATTGAATATGAGGCAACAGTTTCATAGGATTGATTATTGGAAAGAATTCATGGCTCTTAACAAAGCATTCTCAAGCAAGCTTCAGTCAGGACAAAGAGTAAGGCACAACAGGTGGAAGAAAGCATAGCTAAGCTTTCAAGGCTAAGGGGCTTCCAGATGTGTAGCCCCAGGGGCCATTCTTGATGCCGTAGAATGCACTTAGTCTGTGGATTATAAGCCTCCAACACAGAAGTGTGGAGTCTGAGTTCAGGAGAACATGAGGGAAAATTTCCACTGGGGTCTTTTCTACCCCTTGGAGGTGGATTCAGGAATCCACTCCAGGCAGGTCAACCAGTTATACTAGGTGTAAGCAATCCATGAACAAATTTATCTTGGACTTTAAAGTTTTAAATTTAAACACCACATTATGAATCTTTAGTTGGCCCACTCATTCTTATCTTGGATCTGAGTCATCTAACATTTCCAGAGATAAGCATAGACCTATCTAGGTCTAGTGTATGATAAAACTCTCTTACACACTAATTGTCACATCAGAATTTGAGCTCTGCTTTATAATATGCATTCTGAAATACTTAAATGACAGTGTGCAGAGTCTGCAATTCATCTTAATATACATTAAAATTAAGATTGATGGATGGATAGGTGTATAGATATGTGATTAGAAGAAGAAGTAAGTTAAATGTGAGTGGTGGAATCTGGTAGATGAAATTCTTATATTTGCTCTAATATTCTTTTACTTTGTTGCATTTTTGAAGATTTTTCATAAGATATTGGGAAAAAAACCCATCAGTACACATATTTATTAGGTGTCTTATAGCTTGAGCTTTGAACCTTGTGTAAGGAGATTGCCCCAACAAAAATGTGAATTAAACTAAATATGTGGTCCTCTCTCTCTCCCCATTTTTAATTTGCTCCCTGTTTTAGTTTCCTCACTGCTAAAGAAGTACCATGCAACGGGCTGTCTTATACAATGGAAACTTATCAGTGCATGGTTTTGAAGCTTAGGAGAAGTTCAAAACAAAGCCAATCACCAAGGCAACGCATTCTTCCAGAAGGCTGATGCTTCCAAGGCTGGTTGCTGGGGGTCCTCAGTCTTGGCTTTTCTGTCACATGGCAGTGCACATGGTGGCCTCTCTTGGCCTTTCATTTCTCTTCCAGGTCCCCTAGACTTTCAACTTCTGGCTGCTCCTTCTGTGACTTTTTTCTCTTCCCTACAAGGCCTTCACTAATAGGATTAAGACTCATCCTGGGCCCCACCTTGCCTGAAGTAATCTTATCAAAGGTTTCTACTTACAAAGGTCACATCCACAGAAAAATTAAGTTCAAGAACCTGTTTTCGGGGTACAGAGCTCCTGGCCACCACACTCCGCTCTCTTTCCCTCCCATCTGCCTCTGCTTCCAAGGGCTCCTTAGCTTCCTGCTCATCACTAAATCTGTCCATTAGGGTTTCTTTCAAAATTACTCTTCCTCGAACTCTCACATTTTCATTTTCTCATTGCACTAAAAGCAGTAAACCGAAAGGCAATTCACTCAGTTGTGCTAACAACCATGAATGAACTCTCAATGAGGTCTCCCCTGCAGCTGGGCACTGCTGACATGCATGTGGCCATGGAATTATAAGGATTTGCCATTTTCCTGAGGTAATTTCAATTTGTGGATAAAAATACATATTCACATCTGGAAGTAATTCACAAAAAAGGATAAGTGCCCAAACCAGTGATCTAACCAAGAAGGATTTTGTTACAGAGAGGTTAAGCACATGCTTGATTAGGAGGGCAATACAAAGTTTCAAATCAAAGATGGATCTTCTTTTATGCAATTTTATTGAGATATATATTCTCATACCATATGATCATCCAAAGTGCACAAACAGTGGTTCACAGTATCATCATGTAGCTGCGTACTCATCATTACAATAGATTTCTGAACACTTTCATTGCTCCAAAAATAAAAATAAGAGTAAAAATAAAAAATAAAAGTGAAAAAGAACACCCCAAACTTCCCATGCCTCTCATACCCCCTTATTATTTATCATTTTTTGTCTTTTTTTTTCTAACTCATCCATCCATACACTGGACAAAGGGATTGCCAGTCACAAGGATTTCACAATCACACAGTGACATCTTAAAAGTAGTATAGTTATACAATCATCTTTAGGAGTCAAGGCTACTGAATTACAGTTCAACAGTTTCAGGTACTTCCCTTAAGCTACTCTAATACAATGAAAATTGGAAAGGGATATCTATATATTGCACAAGAATACCTTCAGAATGGCCTTTCATCTCTGTTTGAAATCTCTCAGCCACTGAAACTTTATTGTGTTTCATTTAACTTCACCCTTTTGGTCAAGAAGGCTTTCTCAATCCCATGATGCCAGGTCAGGCTCATTCCCAGGAGTTAAATTCTACATTGCCAGGGGCCAAGATGGTGGCTTAGTAATGTGTGCGCGTTTTTAGTTCGTCCTCCAGAGCAACTACTAAATAACCAGAAACAGTACAGAACAGCTCCCGGAGCCACAACAGTGACCGGACACACAGCATACCCCAGTCTGGACCAGCTGGACCGGCTGCTAGTATCCCGAACAGTGAATTCCCCAAGCCGCGCGCACTTCCCCAAGCCATGCACACTTCCCTAAGCTGTGGTGGCTGGCGCCCCACACCCCTCCCCCACAGGCGGCGTCCCGGAGGGAAATGAAAGAAACTCTAATAGTAGCAGAGACTGAGTCCAACCAAACACCAATAGTGGCATTAATAAACAAATTCTGATTACTAAAAATAGGCCCCCAGCTCAGGCGAAACTGGTCAAGGCGGAGGTCGCCTATGGGGCTAACCAAAAAAGAGGAAAGGGGATGAAAGGAGCCTTCTGAGGCTGTTTCTACAGAGGCTTGGCTGCCTCTGGATTCAGCGGTGAGATTACACATGCTGCAACTGCCCCAAACGCAGAAACAGGCTGCTTTCAGGGCTGTCTCCCACCTGAATCTTCCCTACGGGAGGGGTGAAACACAACTCAGGTGAAATCCCTCTCTCAAGGAATTCAGACCCCAGGGCTTCACCATTTGAAGCAATTAAAATCAGCCTACAAGCTTTCCTCTGTCTCCACCACGCCCCCAACAGGGAGAGCCTTCCAAAGTTAAAGGAGCCACAACATCTTTTGCTGGTGGGACCCGCAGACAGACAAGTGCCACATACTGGGAAAGATAAGAAAAACAGAGCCCAGAGACTTCACAGGAAAGTCTTTCAACCTGCTGGGTCTCACACTCAGGGAAAACTGACACAGGTGATTCCGTCCCCCCGAAAGGAGGCCAGCTTAGTCCGGGAAAACCTGGCTGGAGTCTGTAATACCTATGTAGACCCTCCTAAGGGTGGGGAGGGAAAAGGCACATTACAAGCAGGACAAGAAACAAGAAAACAAGAACTAAAAAATTACCCTCTGATAAACAAAACTTTTAAGCTAGAGGCCCAGAAAAAGCTGAACTGAAGGTCAATGAACAGATAGAAAACAAACTCATTGTCATGGTTAGGGACAGGTGTCAACTTGGCCAAGTTGTGGTACCTGTTCATCTGATTGGGCAAGCGCTGGCCTGTCTGTTGCAATGAGGACATTTCATAGGATTAGGTCATGATCAAGTCAGCTACATCCACAGCTGATTCCATTTGTAATCAGCCAAAGGGGAATGTCTTCTGCAATTAGTGATGCTAAATCCAATCATGGGAAGCCTTTTAAGGAGGACTCAGAGGAGACAGGTTCCATTCCTGCTTTGGCTGGTGAGCCTCTCCTGTGGAGTTCGTCCAGGCCATCCATTGGAGTCATCGGCTTCGCAGCCTGCCCTGTGGATTTTGGACTCTGCGTTCCTACGGTCACGTGAGACACTTTCATAAATTTTATATTTGCAAGTGTTCCCTGTTGGTTCTGTTTCTCTAGAGAACCCTAACTAATACATCTTGGTACCGGAAGTGGTTCTTAAGGAACAGAATCTTAAAAATGGGTTTTTATGAATGGTTTTCTACTCTGACTGGGCTCAGAGACACTAAGGACTCTGATTCCCCTAATCAGAATGACACTCCCAATCCATGGACTGAGTTGGCAAAGGAGATAGTCAAAATATCATCATTCGATTCTCCTAATGCTTCGCTTGTACGAAGCCAGACTCTGGGGGATAATGTTTTTGACACCTTTACAGAGTTTTGTAGGAATAAGAGTTATAGAGATGTTGGTTGGTTGTTGTTAGATACACTGTCTACATTAAAGGGTGAAAGGGATGGGCTTAAGGCTTCAAACAAGAAGCTTAAATGCCGTCTGAAAGATGTAGAGGTTTCTATGAGTATCCTGAAGGAAAATTTTATTTCCTGTAGCCGTAGACTTGAGATCTCTGAAAATCAGACTCAGAATCTTATTGTTAGAGTAACAACTTTACAACGTAAACTGAAATCTCAGTCTTGCATGGTGTCTGCCGTTAAAGTGAGGGCATTGATTGGAAAGGAGTGGGACCCTGAAAAATGGGATGGTGACATATGGATTGATAATGATGTTGGGGGGTGAGGTTGAAACCCTAGACCATGCTGAGCCTTCTTTAGATAACCCTGTAATAGTCTGCCCTGAGGACATAGCCGCCCCACCTCCAGCCTGCCTTGAGGAATTGGCCACCTAACCTCCTCCTGAAGGGATTAGCCCTAGAGTTATTAATCCTGTTTCACCAGATGAAACTGCAAATGAAAGCCCTGAAGCAAATGGCTTGGAAGATATTTCTAATTCTTTTCATGACCACCCCCACCACCCCTCATTTCTTCTAGACCTATAACTAGACTAAAGTCCCAACAGGCCCCTAAAGGTGAGGTACAAAATATCACACATGAGGAGGTACGTTATACTCCAAAAGAACTGTGTGAGTTTTCCAATTTATATAGACAGAAATCAGGGGAATATGTGTGGCAATGGATTTTAAGAGTGTGGGATAATGGTGGGAGGAATATAAGGCTGGATCAGGCTGAATTTATTGATATGGGCCCACTAAGCAGAGATTCTGCATTCAATGTTATAGCTAGAGCAGTTAGAAAAGGTGTTAACAGCTTGTTTGGGTGGTTGGTTGAAACATGGATCAAAAGGTGGCCAACATTACCTGAGGTTGAAATGCCAGAACTGCCCTGGTATAATGTAGATGAGGGGATCCAGAGGCTTAGAGAGATTGGGATGTTAGAGTGGATTTATCATGCAAAGCCTGCTCTTACACCCCAGGAATGTCCAGAGGATGCACCTTTTACCAGAACAGTGAGAAATAAATTTGTGAGACTAGCACCATCATCCCTCAAGAGCTCTGTGGTTGCACTTCTCTGTAGGTCAGATATTACTGTAGGAACTGCTGTCACTGAGCTGGAATCCTTAAACACAATGGGGATGACAGGATCCCGAGTTGGCAGAAGCCAGGTGGCAGCACTTAATCACCAAAGACAGGGTAGACGTGGGTATTATAATAGACAACAAACTCAAAGGAGGGATCAAAATTATATGATACGCAGAGATTTGTGGCATTAGCTAGTAAATCATGGGGTGCCTAGAAATACAATAGAAGGGCAGACTACTAAATTCTTGTTGGAGCTGTATAAACAAAAGAGTTCTAGGTCAAGGGAACAGAAGTCTAACCTGAATTACAAAAACACAGAGTCACGGCCCCTTAACCAATTTCCAGACTTGAAACAGTTTACAGACCCTGAGCCCCTTGAATGAAGGGGAGGCCAGGTCCCTATGGGGAAGAAACCTGTTACACTGCCACAAATTTATACTGTTAACCTTCCTCTAAGTCTTCCCTAAGGAGACCGACGGCCTTTTACCAGGGTAACTGTGCATTGGGGAAAAGGAAATGATCAGATATTTTGGGGATTATTAGACACTGGTTCAGAAGTGACATTAATTCCAGGGGACCCAAAACATCACTCTGGATCACCAGTCAGAGTGGGGGCTTATGGAGGCCAGGTGATCAATGGAGTTTTAGCTCAGGTCCGTCTCACAGTGGGTCCAGTGGGCCCCCGGACCCATCCTGTAGTTATTTCCCCAGTTCCGGAATGTATAATTGGCATAGACATACTGAGCAACTGGTAGAATCCCCACGTTGGTTCTCTAACTCGTGCAGTGAGGGCTATTATGGTGGGAAAGGCCAAGTGGAAGCCACTAGAACTGCCCCTACCAAGCAAAATAGTAAAGCAAAAGCAATACCATATTCCTGGAGGGATTGCAGAGATTACTGCCACTCTTAAGGACTTATATTTTTAAATTAGTTATGTACATTCGTTTCTTAGACATAATGTCATTGCATATTTAGTAGATGCTTGTATAGCACACTGAGAAACCAAAAAACAAAAAGCAAAAATAAATTGTGTGACTCATATCATTTCATTATTCACTTTATTGCAGTGGTCTGGAAATGGATCTGCAATATCTCAAAATTTGGCCAGTGATAGTGCAAGTAGATCCTGCCAAACGTTTTTACAAAGCAGTTTATAAATTTGCAGTTCCATCAACAATGTATAAAAGTTCTATATGCTGCACATCCTTAGCACTGGGCATTTTGACCACTCTTGTGATTTAAAGGGATATCTGAGTGTTGTTTCAATTTGAATTTTTCCTGATGAGTAATGATATTAAGTACCATTCCATATGCTTATTGGTCATTTAAATATTCTCTCTTTTGAAGTGCTTCTTCAAGATTTTGTCCATATTTAATTGGGTTTGTATATTTTATTATTGATTAATAGGAGCTCTTTACATACTTGATGCAGGACTTTTGTCAGATCCATGTATTGAAATTTTCCTTCCCTATATGGGGTTTATTTATACACTTAAAAATGGTGTCTAGGAATGAACAAATATTCCAAATGTAATGAACTCATTCTTAATCTCTGTGTTTTTTGTTTAATGTTATCTGACCCTAATTAAGAAACTTTGACTTCTTCACAAATTGCTATTTAATTAATTTGTCTGCTCTCATCAGAACTTGTTATATTTTTATTGATTGTTCTAAAAAAAGGGCAGATGATAATTTGAATATTTCCTTCTCATTAAATCAACGTAAAGCACAAATGAACGCAACAGATTAAGAATATCACACTTTACCTATTTAATTCTGTCAGTTATAGAGAGGATGATATGATTGTGATAGGTTCTTGCTAAGACAAGTAATAGTTTGTCTCTGAAAGTAAAGATATTCTAAAGCATTTCCGGATACAGATCCATAAAACTGAAAGGTAATAATATGATAATGCTATATTTTACTTGGAGTTTTAAATGATTTTTCCAAGTACTTATGCTGATTATTGTTCTTTCGTGGAAATGCTCTTAACTATTGAGACAATAGAAGAGTTATTTCTACACTTGTCATACTAAGTAATAGAGTTCTCCACTGGAATCACAGAGCTAAATCTATTCTGAACTATTTAATCTAAGTTGGCTGACAAATCTCTTTTATGATTAGTGAACAAGTCTGAATCTTTTAAATGCATCATGATATCATTAGTAATATTTGAATATAGGATTTTTACTGGTTATTTGTATTGAGGCCCAGCTAAATTAAAAATTAATACATTCAATGTTTTATAGTAAAAATAAAAATGCAAATAAAAAGTGGTGGCCAATATGAGAAATGAACTAATCCTCAAAATGCGGCTGGGACATATGACTAGAATTTCAAGATGCTTTGCTTGAGAAGGCTCAAGGAGGGAAATGAACAATTAAAAGGAGAATCCTATTGGTGTGGCAGAATGCCCGAGATGCAGGAAAACTGGGTCCAGGCACTATCAATAGTGTCTTTTTGATCCTAAAATAAATCATTTAAATCTTGAGTCTTTTTCAGCAGTAAGGGATCTGGGAAAGCAATGTGCATCTTTTGCTGAATTTCTGTCAGCTCTGAATTTTATCATTATATTTTTGCCCCAGTTTTATTCAATTTTATTAACTCAAACAAGATATTCACTTATGTATAAATGCATAATTTATTTTATCAATTATTTGATACTTATTTTATGTGCCCTATAGTCTAATACTTATTAGAATTATCAACAAGAGATGTCCCACTTTTGCAAAGCAGTGGTAACATGAAAGTCAGCTATACTTTGTTTTCATAGAGTTGTAGGTAAGGCAAAGGCATGAAAAGGATTTCTTCATTATGATAACCATGACACTCGTCTAGCAAGAAAACCCTAGGTAAGATAAGTGAAAGCAATCTCCAGAATAAACTAATTAAGGTAATTAAATGTCTAGATGCCAACAAAAAATAACAAATCACACCAGGAAAATTGAAGATATGGCCCAGTCAAAGGAACAAACCAATAGTTCAAATGAGATACAGGAGCTGAGACAACTAATTCTGAATATACAAACAGAAATGGAAAACCTCTTCAAAAACCAAATCAATGAATTGAGGGAGGACATGAAGAAGGCAAGGAATGAGCAAAAAGAAGAAATGGAAAGTCTGAAAAAACAAATCACAGAACTTATGGGAATGAAAGATACGGCGGAAGAGATGAAAAAAACAATGGAAACCTACAATGGTAGATTTCAAGAGACAGAGGTTAGAATCAGTGAACTGGAGGATGGAACATCTGAAATCCAAAAAGAAACAGAAACTATAGGGAAAAGAATGGAAAAATATGAGCAGGGGCTCAGGGAATTGAATGATAATATGAGGCGCACAAATATACGTGTTGTGGGTGTCCCAGAAGGAGGAGAGAAGGGAAAAGCAGGAGAAAAACTAATGGAGGAAATTATCACTGAAGATTTCCCAACTCTTATGAAAGACCTAAATTACAGATCCAAGAAGTGCAGTGCACACCAAAGAGAATAGATCCAAATAGATGTTCTCCAAGACACTTACTAGTTAGAATGTTAGAGATCAAAGAGAAAGAGAGGATCTTGAAAGCAGCAAGAGAAAAACAATCCATCACATACAAGGGAAACACAATAAGACTATGTGTAGATTTCTCAGCAGAAACTATGGAGGCAAGAAGACAGTGGGATGATATATTTAAATTACTAAAAGAGAAAAACTGCCAACCAAGAATTCTATATCCAGGAAAATTGTCCTTCAAAAATGAGGGAGAAATTAAAACATTTTCAGACAGAAAGTCACTGAGAGAATTTGTGACCAAGAGACCAGCTCTGCAAGAAATACTAAAGGGAGCACTAGAGACAGATACGAAAAGAGGGAAGAGAGAGGTGTGGAGAAGAGTGTAGAAAGAAGGAAAATCAGATATGATATATATAATACAAAAGGCAAAATGGTAGAGAAAAGTATTACTCAAACAGTAAAATAAAACTAAATGTTAATGGACTGAACCCCCCAATCAAAAGACATAGACTGGCAGAATGGATTAAAAAACAGGATCCTTCTATATGCTGTCTACAGGAAACACATCTTAGACCTAAAGATAAACATAGGTTGAAAGTGAAAGGTTGGGAAAAGATATTTCATGCAAACAACAACCAGAAAAGAGCAGGAGTAGCTATACTAATATCCAACAAATTAGACTTCAAATGTAAAACAGTTAAAAGAGACAAAGAAGGATACTATCTACTAATAAAAGGAACAATTCAACAAGAAGACATAACAATCATAAATATTTATGCACTGAACCAGAATGCCCTAAAATACATGAGGCATACACTGCAAACACTGAAAAGGGCAATAGACATATCTACCATAATAGTTGGAGACTTCAATTCCCCACTCTCATCAATGGACAGAACATCTAGACAGAGGATCAATAAAGAAATAGAGAATCTGAATATTACTATAAAGGAGCTAGACTTAACAGACATTTATAGGACATTACATCCCACAACAGCAGGATACACCTTTTTCTCAAGTGCTCATGGATCATTCTCAAAGATAGACCATATGCTGGGTCACAAAGCAAGTCTTAACAAATTTAAAAAGATTGAAATCATACACAACACTTTCTCGGATCATAAAGGAATGAAGTTGGAAATCAATAACAGGCAGAGTGCCAGAAAGTTCACAAATACGTGGAGGCTCAACAACACACTCTTAAACAACCAGTGGGTCAAGGAAGAAATTACAAGAGAAATTAGTAAATATCTCAAGGTGAATGAAAATGAAAAGCAACATATCAAAACCTATGGGATGCAGCAAAGGCAGTGCTAAGAAGGAAATTTATTGCCCTAAATGCCTATATCAAAAAAGAAGAAAGGGCAAAAATTCAGGAATTAACTGTCCACTTGGAAGAACTGCAGAAAGAACAACAAAATAACCCCAAAGCAAGCAAAAGGAAAAAAATAACAAAGATTAGAGCAGAAATAAATGAAATTGAAAACATGAAAACAACAGAGAAAATCAATAAGACCAGAAGTTGGTTCTATGAGAAAATCAATAAGATTGATGGACCCTTAGCAAGATTGACAAAAAGAAGAAGAGAGAGGATGCAAATAAATAAGATCAGAAATGGAAGAGGAGACATAATCACTGACCTCACAGAAATAAAGGAAGTAATAACAGGATACTATGAACAACTTTATGCTAATAAATACAACAATGTAGATGAAATGGAAAACTTCCTAGAAAGGCATGAACAACCAACTTTGACTCAAGAAGAAATAGATGACCTCAACAAAGCAATCACAAGTAAAGAAATTGGATCAGTCATTCAAAAGCTTCCCAAAAAGAAAAGTCCAGGACCAGACAGCTTTACATGTGAACTCTACCAAACATTCCAGAAAGAATTAGTACCAACTCTGCTCGACTCTTCAAAAAAAATTGAAGTGAAGGGAAAGCTACCTAATTCATTCTATGAAGCCAACATCAACCTCATACCAAAACCAGGCAAAGATATTACAAAAAAAGAAAACTACAGACCAATCTCTCTAATGAATATAGATGCAAAAACCCTCAACAAAATTCTAGCAAATCGAATCCAGCAACACATTAAAAAATTATACATCATGACCAAGTAGGATTCATCCCAGGTATGCAAGGATGGTTCAACATAAGAAAGTCAATTAATGTAATACACCATATCAACAAATCAAAGCAGAAAAATCACATGATCATCTCAATTGATGCAGAGAAGGCATTTGACAAGATTCAACATCCTTTCCTGTTGAAAACACTTCAAAGGCTAGGAATACAAGGGAACTTCCTTAAAATGATAAGGGAAAATATGAAAAACCCACAGTTAGTATCATCCTCAATGGGGAAAAATTGAAAACTTTCCCCCTAAGATCAGGAACAAGACGAGGTTGTTCACTATCACCGCTGTTATTCAACATTGTGTTGAAAGTTCTAACCAGAGAAATTAGACAAGAAAAAGAAATACAAGGCATCAAAATTGGAAAGGAAGAAGTAAAACTATCACTGTTTGCAGGTGATATGATACTATACATCGAAAACCCTGAAAAATCCACAGCAAAACTGCTAGAGCTAATAAACGAGTACAGCAAAGTAGCAGGTTACAAGATCAACATTGAAAAATCTGTAGTGTTTATATACACTTGCAATGAACAAGCTGAGGGGGAAATCAAGAAACGAATTCCATTTACAATTGCAACTAAAAGAATAAAATACTTAGGAATAAATTTAACTAAAGAGACAAAAGACCTATACAAAGAAAACTACAAGAAACTGTTAAAAGAAATCACAGAAGACCGAAATAGATGGAAGGGCATACCATGTTCATGGATTGGAAGACTAAATATAGTTAAGATGTCAATTCTACCTAAATTGATTTACAGATTCAATGCAATACCAATCAAAATCCCAACAACTTATTTTTCAGAAATAGAAAAACCAAGAAGCAAATTTATCTGGAAGGGCAGGGTGCCCTGAATTGCTAAAAGTATCTTGAGGAAAAAAAACGAAGCTGGAGGTCTCACGCTGCCTGACTTTAAGGTATATTATGAAGCCACAGTGGTCAAAACAGCATGGTACTGGCATAAAGATAGATATATCGACCAATGGAATCGAATAGAGTGCTCAGATATAGACCCTCTCATCTATGGACATTTGATCTTTGATAAGGCAGTCAAGCCAACTCACCTGGGACAGAACAGTCTCTTCAATAAATGGTGCCTAGAGAACTGGATTTCCATATGCAAAAGAATGAAAGAGGACCTGTATATCACACCCTATACAAAAGTTAAGTCAAAATGGATCAAAGATCTAAACATTAGGTCTAAGACCATAAAACAGTTGGAGGAAAATGTAGGGAGATATCTTATGAAGCTTATAACTGGGGGCAGTTTTATGGCCCTTACACCTAAAGCAAGAGCACTGAAGAAATAAATAAATAAATAAATGGGAGCTCCTCAAAATTAAACACTTTTGTGCATCAAAGAACTTCATCAACAAAGTAGAAAGACAGCCTACACAATGGGAGACAAAATTTGGAAACGACATATCAGATAAAGGTCTTGTATCCAGAATTGATAAAGAGATTGTTCAACTCAACAACAAAAAGACAGCCAATCCAATTACAAAATGGGAAAAAGACTTGAACAGACACTTCTCAGAAGAGGAAATACAAATGGCCAAAAGGCACATGAAGAGATGCTCAATGTCCCTGGCTGTTAGAGAAATGCAAATCAAAACCACAATGAGATATCATCTCACACCCACCAGAATGACCATTATCAATAAAAAAGAAACTGACAAGTGCTGGAGAGGATGTGGAGAAAGAGGCACACTTATCCACTGTTGGTGGGAATGTCAAATGGTGCAACCACTGTGGAAGGCAGTTTGCGGTTCCTCAATAAGCTGAATATAGAATTGCCATACGACCCAGCAATACCATTGCTAGGTATCTACTCAAAGGACTTGAGGGCAAAGACACAGACGGACATTTGCACACCAACGTTTATAGCAGCATTATTTACAATTGCAAAGAAATGGAAACAGCCAAAATGTCCATCAACAGACAAGTGGCTAAACAAACTGTGGTATATACATACGATGGAATATTATGCAGCTCTAAGACAGGATAAACTTATGAATCATGTAATAACATGGATGGACCTAGAGAACATTATGCAGAGTGAGACTAGCCAAAAACTAAAGGACAAATACTGTATGGTCCCACTGATGTGAACCGACATTTGAGAATAAACCTGGAATATGTCATTGGTAACGAAGTCCAGCAGGAGTTAGAAATAGGGTAAGATAGTGGGTAATTGGAGCTGAAGGGATATGGACTGTGCAACAGGACTCGATACAAAAACTCAGAAATGGACAGCACAATACTACCTAACTGTCATGTAATTATGTTAAAACACTGAATGAAACTGCATGTGAGAATGATAGAGGGAGGAGCGCTGGGGACATAAATGAAATCAGAAAGAAAGACAGATGTTAAAGATCAAGATGGTATAATCTAGGAATGCCTAGAGTGTATAATAATAGTGAAATGTACAATGTACAAATTTTAAAAATGTTTTGGCATGAGGAGGAACAAGGGATTGTCATTATTGCAGGGTGCTGAAAATAGATGATAACTAGTACTTCAAAATGTCACATTATGTGTAAGACTAAAGCAAAAAAAATGTTTATTTGTTACAAAATTTAGATTTTGACTAGAGTATTTCCTAATATAACTCATGTAAATAGTTTGATTGAATGTCATAAGTACTTGGAATCTCAGGTAGCACATGAGATTTTGTTGGTTTGTCCAGAGTGATCCCCTGATGAATCCCAGAATGATTTGATCAGTGACTGGAAAAGTATTTGCAAGCCCCCTTCAGGGAATGGTGAGAGTGGGGAGAAATTCAACTTCCTCAAGTTGGATTCTTAATATTCTCACAAGCAGTGTGGACAACCAAAGCTATAGGCTGAGCCCCCAGTCTTGGGGTTTGTTCACATGAAACTTAACCCCACAAAAGATAGGTCAAGTCTACCTAAAATTTAGGCCTAAGAGTCACCCCCAAGAGAGCCTCTTTTGTTGCTCAGATGTGTCCTCTCTCTCCAGCCAATATAATGAGCAGTCTCACCACCCTCCCCCTCTCTGTGTGGGACATGACTCCCAGGGGTGTGGACCTTCCTGGCAACATGGGACAAAGATCCTGGAATGAGCTGAGACTCAGCATCAAAGGACTGAATGAGCTGAGAATTAACATCAAGAGACTGAGAGAACCTTCTCCACCAAAAGGGGAAAGAGTAAAATGAGACAAAGTGTCAATGGCTGAGAGATTCCAAACAGAGTCTAGAGGTTATCTGGAGGCTATTCTTATGCATTAAGTAGATATCACCATGTTGTTTAAGATGTAGTGGAGAGGCTGGAGGGAATTGCCTGAAAATGTTGTGCTGTGTTCCAGTAGCCATGTTTCTTGATGATGATTGAACAATGATATAGCTTTCACAATGAGACTCTGTGAATGTGAAAACCTTATGTCTGATGCTCCTTTTAGCTATTATATCAACAGAAGAGTAGAACATATGGAATAAAAATAAATAATAGGGTGAACAAATGTTAAAATAAATTCAGTTTGAAATAGTGGTAAATGAAAGCGAGGGATAAGGGGTATGGTACGTATAGTTGTTTTTTTTTTCTCTATTATCATTTTATTTCTTTTTCCATTGTCTTTTTATTTCTTTTTCTAAATCGATGCAAATGTACTAAGAAATGATGAATATGCAACTATGTGATGATATTAAGAATTACTGATTATATATGTAGAATGAAATGATTTCTAAATGTTTTGTTTGTTAATTTTTTAAATTAATAGTAATAAAAAAAATTCTACATTGCCAGGGAGATTGACACACCTGGGAGTCAAGTCCCACGTAGGGGGAAGGGCAGTGAATTTACCCACAGAGTTGGCTTAGAGAGAGGCTTCACCTTAGCAACAGAAGAGGTTCTACAGCAGTGACTCTTAGGCATAATTGTAAGTAGGCTTAGCTTCTCCTCTGCAGGAATAAGTTCATAGGGGTGAGTCCCAAGAGAGAGGGACTCATCAATCAGTTAGCAGTCCCCAATGATTGCAAGAATATCAGGTATTTCCCAGGTGGAGAAGTTTAATATTTCTGCATTTTTCCCAAATCCCTCAAGGGGATTTTGCAAATACTTTTTATCTTATGCCTAGATTACTCTGGGATGTATTAGGGCATCACACTGACCTGTACAAACCAACAAGATCTCACTCCCTATTCAAGGCTCCATGCAATTATGGTATTTGAATAAGCTGACCATACAAGTTCAATGAGATAGTGTGCTACTGAAAATATAAATTTTCAGTACCCTGCAATAATGACATTCCTTTGTTCTGAAAATAGATGGTAATTAATATTTTAAAATGTCACCTTCTGTGTGAGACTAAAGCAAAAAATATTTATTTGTTACAAAATTTATATTTTGACTAGTGAATTTCCTAATATAACTTATGTAGATAGTTTAATTAAAAAAAAACGAAAATATAAATTTTGCACCAAATAGAAATCTCTTTCTTTGGTCTCACACAGAAGATGAAGTTTTAAAATGCCATCAATATCATTGGATTTACCTTGGTCCTACCCAAATCAGCTTCATTCATATCTCTAATTGAAGTCTGATCACTTTTTCAGTGTTTTTAGTGTTACTATATGGGGTAATGCTGACTTTCATAGCTGTAGATCTCTAGGTCTGAGTCTCAGGTGTGAAACAAATACTTGAAGTTCCAGGAAACAACCAGCTTACACACAAAGAGCTCAGCATCTCAAAATGTAGAAATAACAGTTATAACTCTGTAACAGATGTGATTACTGTAAGAGCTTACAATCTAGGAATCTTATAATAGGTCTTCACCTGATCTGTGCTCTCGGATTCAATTCTCAGAATTTTGCATGTTATAGCTAGTCCATATTTGTGAGATTTTAAAATATTTGTCTTTTCATTTCTGATGGACTTCACTCAGCACGCTGTCCTCAAGGTTCATTCACTTGGTTTCTGCCTCACGATTTTAATCCTTCTTGCAGCAGTTCAATGTACACAGCACAGTTTCCCTTTTCATTCTTCAGTTACTGTACCCTGAGGCCACCTCCATCCAATGCAAATCGTCAACACTGCCACCATAAACACCAATGTGCAAATATACGTTCTGGTCCCCTGCTCTCAATTTCTCCAAGTATGAACCTAACTGCAGGGTTGTAGGAGCATATGGCAACTCCACCTCTAGCCTCCTGTGGAGCCAACACACTGCCATCCAGAGGGGCTGCACCTCTCTACTTTCTTTCCAACAGTGAATAGGTGCATCTCTTTCTCCACACTTTTTCCATCACTTGTATCACTCTGTTCATTTTTAAACAGTTTTATTCACATATCATGCAATCTAACCTAAGTAAAAATAAGTGAGTCCCAGTATAATTATATAACCATGCCTTCACCACCACAATCTATATGAGGACATTTCCATTTCTTCTTCAAAGAATTCCATAACCTTCCCCCATGTCCCCCACTCATTGACATTTAGCTTTGGCCTATTGCCTTTGTTACATTCAATGGAAGCATATTTCAATGTCACTATTAGCTATAAATGCTAGTTTGCATTGATTTTATTTTTTTCCCTTATACCATCCCATTTTCAACACCCTGCAATATTGGCATTCATTTATTCTATCTCATGCAAATATGTTCTTATATTTGTACATTTAATCACCATCACTGACCACTCTAGTGTTCAGTAAGTTATACCATCCCAGTTTTTATCCTCTGTCTTTCTTTCTGGTGCCCTCCTCCCTCAACTGTACTCACACTCAGCTGCGTTCAGTGTACTTACATTATTGTGCTACCATCATATAGTATTTTAGGTTATCCATTTCTGGATCTTTACAATCAATCCTGTTGAACATTCCATATTCCTTCTGCGTCAAATGCCCAATCTCTACCCTCCTTCTATCTCCTGATTCCCTGTGTTCTCAAGTTTTAACTCTCAAAGTTCACTCATTAATCCTAGTTCATATTACTAGGACCATACAGTATTTGTCTTTTATTCTGACTGATTTCACTTAGCATCATGTCTTAAAGGTTCATCCACATTGTTATGTGCTTTATGTCTTTATCCTATCTTAAAGGTGCATAACGTTCCATCATATACCATGTATATACCACAGTTTGTTTTACTACTCATCCATTCATGGACATTTGGGCTGTTTCCATCTCTTCACAATTGTTAATAATTCTGTGATAAATGTTCATATGCAAATGTCCACTTGTGTCCTTGCATTCAGTTCCTCTAAATATATACTTAGCAATGGGATTGCTGGATCATTTGGCAATTATATACTTAGATTCCTGAGAAACTGCCAAATTGACTTCCAGAGCAGTTGCACCATTCTCCATTTCCAACAATGGCGAATAAGTGTGCCTCTTTCTCCACATCCTTTCCAGCACTTGTAGTTTTCTGATTTTTTTAAAAATAATGATCATTCAAGTAGGTGTGAGATATCTCATTGTGGTTTCGATTTGCATTTCCCTAACAGTCAGTGAGGTTCAGCACCTTTTCATATGTTTTTGAGCCATCTGTATTTCCTCTTCAGAAAAGGGTCTGTCCATGTAGTTTTAAACTGGGTCGTTTGTCTTTTTGTTACTGAGTTGTAGGGCATCTTTATATATTCTGAATATTAAACTTTACTTGATATGTGGCTTCCAAATTTTTATTGCTAGCACTTTGGGTGTAAGATCTAAGAAACCTCCTCCTATCACAAGATCCTTAAGATATTTCCCTATGTATTCTTCTAAAAGTTTTATGATCTTAGCTCTAATGTTTAGGTCTTTGATTCATTTTAATTTAAGTTTTGTACAAGGTGTGAGATATGGCTCCTCTTTCATTCTTTTGGGTATGGATATCCAGTTCTCTGAACATCATTTATTTAAGAGTCTGCTTTATCCCAGTTGAGTTGGCTTGCATGCCTAGAGAATGATCCATAAGCACTTGAAAAAAATGTGTATCCTGCTGTCATGGGCTGTAATGCACTGCAACTGTCTATTAAGTCTAGTTCATTTATCACATTATTAAAAATCTCTGTTTATTTATACTCTGTCTTGATATTGTATCCATTTATGAGAGCTGCGTATTAAAGTCTCCAGCTACTATTGCAGAGGTGTCGACTTTTCCCTTCAGTGTTGCCAATGTGTGCCTCAATTATTTTTGGGCACTCTAACTTAGTGCAAAAATATTTATGATTGCTATGCATTCTTGATTAATTGTTCCTTTTATTAATACATAGTGTCCTTCTTTGTCTCTTTTAATTGTTTTACATTTGAAATCTAATTTGTCAGATATTAGTATAGCTGTCCCTGCTATTTTCTGGCTATTGTTTACATGAAATATCTTTTTCCAACTTTTTCACTTTCAACCTATTTTTGTCCTTGAGTCTAAAGTGAGTCTCTTTTAGTCAGCATATAGATGGGTCCTGTCTTCAATCCATTTTGCCAGTCTATATCTTCTGGCTGGGGAGTTTAGTTCATTAATATTTAATATTATTACTATAAAGGTAATGCTTTCTTCTACCATTTGTCTTTGTAATTTTATGTGTAATATCTTATAATTTTTCTCTTTTAACCCTTACTGATAATCTTCATTCTACACTCTTCTCCTGACTCCTCTCCTGTGTTTTCCTATCTGCTTGTTATCCTTCCTTTAGTAGGTTTTATAGAGCTGGTGTTTTACCCACAAAGTCTCTCAGTGACTGCTTGTCTGAAACTATTTTAAACTCTCCTTCTTTTTTAAAAGATAGTTTTGCCAGATATGGAATTCCTGGTTGGCAATTTTTCTCCTTCAATGTCTTAAATAAATCATGCCACTGCCTTCTTGCCTCCATGGTATTTTCTGAGAAATAAACACATAATCTTATTGAGCTTCCCTTGTATGTGTTGGGTCACTTTTCTCTTGCTGCTTTCAGAAATCTCTCTTCATCTTTGACATTTGACAATCTGATTAGCAAATGTCTTTGAGTAGGTTTATGTGGATATCTTAGTCCGTTAATACTGGCTGAAATGCAATACACTAGAAATGGACTGGTTTTTATAAAGAGGATTTATTTAGTTACAAATTTACAGCTCCTTGGAGGAAAGGCAGTTGGCTTTCCTCTGGGTTTCTCTGTCACATGGGAAGGCACGTGGCAGTGTTTTCTGGCCTCCTTTCCCAATTTCTGGATTGAAACAGCTTTCCCAAGGGCATGGCTTTTATACATCTCCAAACATCTTCATCTGAACTGCTGAGCTCTCTTCTGACTTCTTTCTTTTAAGCCTCCAGCTAATTAATTTAAATACCCCTCATTTCAGAAAGCACTCCCTTTAGCCATCTACAGTTGCAATCAGCCATAGATAAATTTCACATGCTGATGATTTAAGTCCACTGCAACAGAAAAACTTGGCAGCATTTCCTGGCCAAGTTGACACCTGAACCTAACAACTGCAGCAGATTATCCTGCTAGGGGTACACTGTGCTTCTTGGATAGGTAATTTATGTCTTTCATAAGAAATGGGAAATTTTCAGTGATAATTTCCTAGATTATTCCTTCTTCCCCTTTTCTCTTCTCTTCCCTTTCTGGAATACCTATATTATATATATTTGTGTTCTTCATGTTGTCATTTTATTCCCTGAGAACCTGCTTATATATTTTTTCTTTTCCTTGTCTGTTCTATTGTGTGTAGGATTTCAGATGTCCTGCCCTTTGATTCACTAATCCTTTCTTCTACTTCATTAAATGTGCTGTTGTATGTCCCTATCCTGTTTCTCATCTCTTCTATTGTGCCTTTCATTCTTATAATAT